>NW_026916147.1:1880448-2535896 GCF_034315485.1 Pezoporus occidentalis
GTGGGCAATTCTCTGTAAAGCCCTCAACATGTAGTTCCCATTGTGGTTTTAGTCAGATCCTTTTTTACTGGTTGCAAAAGAAAAGTTGCAAGCAGCTGAAGTTGTCTGAAAATCTGGCCCTTGCTGTTGGTACTGAGCACTTGTGGGTATCCAGCTTCTCATGTGCGCCTGAGCCCCACACAGGCACAGGATACCACACACACCTTGTCCTGAGGGGTTCATCAAGGACCATAATATAGCAGAGCGGATTTCCTTGTTGTACTAAGGGCACCCAGCAGTACTCCATACTACGCATCAGTCTCTCTGAGATATCAGGGAAAGTCAAAGAAATGGGTAAAATGGTAAAGGTTGCAGTGAAACCAAAGGCAGGCTTCCAAGAACTGGTCCAATGTACATTAGGTGCTAGGATCTGATCCTACTCGCAGCAGTTCAGTACCATAACTACTATCAAAGTCACAGGAAATCAAGTGTGACCAGCAACTGGCTTTCTATGTGCATGTACACATTGTCCAAAACATGACAGAATCTCCCAAGCAACATCCATCTGTTTCCTTAATAAGTTTCAAGTTAAAAAAGGGAGCTTGTAATGACAGCTAACTTCAGGAAGAGCATCACCATTTGACTTGAGCACCATGCAGCATTTGCACTTAAGGCACTCCTATTCTGCTGAAGTAACTACAGAAAGAAAATGGCATTACTTAGCCCAGCTACTGTTGAGCACCTTTGCAGAGGATTGTATCAGTAAATCTCACAGCATGAAGCTATGTCAGCTTATACACATCTAAGAATAAACGTCTTCTCAGTGATGCTGCATTGGTGAGATGCTGCAAGGAGGGGCACGGAGAAGTCAGGGCAAAGCTCCCCCGGCTACAGCCCCCTGGGAGGGTCCAGCACAGCCACCTGCACCATTAGCTCACATGGTGGAATTGCCACCCATAGAAAAAAAGAATTTATATGCATATATATTAAAAATAGGCATCTTTTATCTAGTATGTAAATTGCTTTAAGTGGGAAAAACATGTTGAAGTATGGTGACTCATTTTTGCATTCATATCTAAGAGTATACAGCTAATACCAAAAGTACAGAAGCCGTTCTTGCACATTTGGTTTATTATGTGTTCAGATTCTAGAGTGTACGAAACACTTCCATAATCACTTGCTGTCTGATTTGGGTTTCCTTATTACTGGGAGGCAAAACTTGCCTGCTTCACTTGCTCAGTGCCTTGAATTCCACCAATGACCTTGACAGTTCTCTCATCATAATGTTAAATTGGTATTCTGGGGGCAGGCAATTCCCCTGCCCTTCAGTGGCTGAGGGTTTCTTTAATATTTTCATTGTAATTTAAGCATCTTCCAGCAACCCGTTTCCCAAACCTGTGACCTTTTCTTTTTTAACTAACATTTATTTCAAAAAGTGATACGTCAGTGGGAAATAAATGTATATGGCAGGCACCCCCTCAAAGCTCCCTGTATTTTGTCACCACTAGCCACTACTGGTTACCTCACTTTAAAAATGAGACATGCGTGCTTTATACAAGAAATTCAACAAGCTTTATTACTGCAGGATTATGACTGTCCTTGCTCTCATTTCTGTAAGATTTGTTAATCTCAAATTTCATGAATTTTTAGCACCCAGGATTGTCTATCACAAAGTTTCATGTTGGAAGAATTTCATTTTGGAAGTCTGCACCCTTTATTATGTTGTGATAGCAGAAGAAAATGTATTCTATAAATGTTGCCTAGAACTAGTTGAAGATACTTGGCAGTGAGAAGAGATGGCTAGTAACTGATGGCTAACATCTGCATAACATTGATTGATACAGTAAAATGTGACATTATTACAGGACTTTATGACAAGCTGCTGGAGGAAGCAGTCTAAAATTTGGCTATACTAGCTTAAGTTGATTCTTACAGTTGGAGTCAATGACAGGGAAGTCGGAGCTAATTAGGATGTAGAATGGGGGAGGGATTCGGGAATTATTCCAAAATCTTAGAAAGGTGGATAATTAGTGACACAGTTCTAATTGCCAGAATTATATACAAATATCAAAGAGAATCTTTCCTCTCTCCCTATCTAAATACAAACATTTCTTGTTTTGATAATAATCACTAGCCGCCTTTTGTCACTCTTATTTTCACATGTGAACAACTATTTACAAGCTAAGTCAAAGCAAGAAAATGTATTTACCTATTTCATGTATGAAGAGGTAAGTTTCTCGCTCTGCATCTAGCTACTGAGACAGGTCTATCCAAGGCGTTCGCAGACCTATTATTTTGGTTGAAAGTTTTGTTATGTTAGTGCATTTCCCAGCGATGTGAAAGGCTGTGATGGAAGCAGGAAAATAAAAAAATAAACCTTTCAAGTAGCTAGAGATACTTCTAAAAGAGATGGTGCAATGATTTCAGATTTTAGCCTCAGTAATCACTGAAGTCTTGATGACTGTGGACTGATCATTTATCTTAACTAGCAGCACTTTTTTCTATAATCTTTCCTATCCAGACTCACAGAATTTATTCAACTTTATTTAGCCATCCATTAAGAAGCCCACACAAAGGTTGCTATTGCATTTTATAATTGTTTCTGAAGATAAAGCATGCAAAAATATCTATTATATATGTTGTTTCTTAAGTTGAAATCTCCATACCTCACCTACAGCAACTCTACTCAGAGCCCGATGAGCACTGGTCATGTGTGAATCTACTCAGCAAAGCTCAGCATGGTTAACAAGTCCCTGTAAAATGTTCTGTTTGTTGCTGAGGCTGCTGTCAAATCTCACGATGCTTTTCGACTTTCTCCAAGCAGTTTGAGAAAAATCTGATGGTTCTGTGTCAGGCAGCACCATGCTCATTCAGAGAAAACTCATTCGGATTGACAGTAATCTGAGCAGACACTGTTTGATCAAAAAGATACTTTCTTTAAAATGCACGTTTAGGTGGAGAGAGTTTATCAGATGTCACAGCATAATCAATTACTTCTCACTGAGGTGGTACGTGAGACAGCCAGCAGCTCTGGCAGAGTGCAGATGGCAGCTGCACATCTGTAGCTGGGGCATCTTTTTTGGAAGCACTCATCACTGGTGTGCAGGACGTAAACCCATGGGAAATCATGTCTTTTCCTACCCCTGAGAAAGCCTCAAAGTCACCACATGTACAATTCTCAGTTACCAGCATCTGCTTGCATTTTCCTCAGATGCTGATGTTGTACTTCATAGAGGTCTGGAAATGAGATTAATCTGCCGGGAATGTCAGAATGAGGGAAAAACCTGGGGTCCTGCTGTGACATGTTTCAGGCAGCTTTTGCAATATCAGAAGTGTGAATTTCCACACATGCCATCGTCAGGACATGAGGCTACAACCACATTAGAAACAAGCCCCAAGATGAAAGCAGCATCCTTGCTTCAGAAAGGAGGGGAGACAGCCTAGCACCCACACTGGGCATCATGCCAAAAGGTCTCTGACACTATCAGTGCCATTTTACTCTTATTTCTTTTAAATGAGGCCTACCACCAAAGGCAAATAGCAGTCTCACGCTGGAAGAGTGGTCCTGAGATGGTGAGCACCGATATGGGTGGTACCAGAGACCTCTTTCCTGGTCCCCACTCCACCACAGATGTATTGCGCTGCATGTCTATCTTCCTCTCCTGCTTATGTTCACCAGCCATAAAATATAGATAGGGCCTATTTAGCTCTTAGTCATGTTGTCAGCATTATTTTATGAGTGTATTACAGTGCTTTGAAAACTAAAGTATCCTCTGAATTACTGTTTTAATGCTGTGCAACAGATCAACAACATTGATAACTGTGTTGCCTTGTCATTAAGTCATACATTCGACCAGCATACAACTCAGCACATAACTTGGTGAGCTCTGAGCTCTCTCACTAACACCATCACCAGAGCAAGAGGCTTACCTATAGTTGCTGAATCATCTACTAGAGCTGCATAACCAATGTATTTGCTGTAGATACTATTTCCAGTGAAAATAACTGCTCATGAGGCCACACCTCACGCTTTAGTGAGATAAGTGGTTAACCATTGTCTTAACTAAAGATTGACATAAAGCTGATAAAGCCAAGAAGCTAACTGAGCAGTAACTTCATTAACACCCTACATGCCAATCAACTGAGGAGTTTTACAAGCTGATCAGAAAATAAGACTACCTGAAATGCAGTGCAGGCTTCTCCAGATGTTCCTGTGGGTTAACTGAGTAAGTGTCCCACTGTTAGTGTGCACATTGTGCCAGCTTTAAAGCCTTATGCTTGCCTGTTTCAACTAAGAAAAACACAGATCAATCACAGCCTGGATGGAGTGCCACGATGGACAAGACACAGTTATCCCTACCCAGCAGAGTTGTGCAAGTCCTTGAGTCTTGCTGTGCCTGAAATGAAAACGTGACATTTTTTGTTTTTTCAGCTTTTTCCAGGTGCTCTGACAAGCAGTCTGCTTGCTGTAACACTGGTGGGATGTAATGCAGTCCTGAAGAGCCCGCAAGACCCTTTTCAAAACTCATTCCCTTTTAGCAGCAGCCTGCCTGGAGTGGTTCCCTGATGCGAGCACTCCCTGCTCTGCCTTGCCCTGCCAGCCCACCCATGCTCCTACTCACCTGCCGCCTCACCAGCTGCCCAACAGCAGGTCAACTAAACCTTTGAGAATGGGTGGTTTAGAGATTTGTGGTCTTGCAGCTGACCCAGACGTAATTGTCAGGCTTCTTTGCTGTCTTCTCGGAAAACCATGGTCTGAGTGGTCATAGCAGCTTCTCTGCCACAGGAGTTGTCTTTTCAGGTCAGGACTGAGGCTCGTTGCCAGGATAACAGGGGAAATCTTTGAAAGACCAGTTGAATCCCAAGATTCAAGTCTCCCTCCTGCAAAACCTGTAGTCTTTGCTGTGTAATCTGCTGAAGTTTGGAGGATAATGAATTGCAAGTTTCAGTTTCTCAGACTGCTCACCCAGAATTCTACACAGGGACCCAAATCTACAATGTACAACTTCTGGTACTTCAAATATGGCACATTTTTTTTCCCCCCACAGACTTAAGATTCTGAGAAAGCACCTTGTATGTATTATAACAGTCTTGGATCTGTAGGAAGTCATTGTTTGGAAAGAGGAAATATTTGATAACTCCATCCTATTGAGTAATCAACATCTTGCCTTTGGACTACATCATTACATTTGCAGCATGCCTCTGCAAAACATACTCTGCAAAGGGATCCCTGACTCCTTGTACTTGCTATTCCTACATTGCTTTCATCTTTCCTGCAGATGAAGTCTGACTGAATCTTTCACACCCCAGGAGATAGGGCAGGATTTTTTGTTTTGAAGCAAATTGCAAAGTAAGGAGTTCCTTACCAGAGCAATTATGGCTTATTGTTTCAGTCAGTAAATGTTCAAAAAAGCAGCCGTCTCTTCAGAACATATCATAAGATCTGATGGGCACACAAACTGTAAATAAATAGAAATAATTGCTTGTGCTACAAGATCCAGTCCAGGGTTGGTTTCAGTTCCTGGTGTAGCTGCAAACTTTCTGTCCATCTATGAGCAAACCAGTTCATCTTCCCTGTATCTTGTTTCCCTTTCAGGGCAATAAGCAGAGTAATGCCCCTGTCCAGAGGATGAGAGAACTTTAGCAGGACCAAAGTAAAGAGCTTGCGGTGATTTCACATATTTCCAGCCCCGTTGGCTTAACATGATTTTTAAAAAGGGAAAGGAATTCCATTCAACCGATGGTTTGACTGTTATCCATTTACACCAAAGAGCCCAGAAAGGTCTCAAGTTTAGGTTTGTCTTGATTAGCAGCATTTATTTTCACAGTCAGATACCTCACTGTCTTTTAACACCATCACTGTACAGAAGAGCAGCAAGAACCTCAAATCCACACTCTACCTGAGGCCCACAGACCGCAGCTGCTCCCATAGCTCTTGAAGCAGGAACAATCAGATTTGTGCTTCAGTGTTGCTTTTTTTTTTCAATTCCTCTATCTGTTAATACTGTAAACATGCAGCACTGATGGTTAGAAGCAGCGTGTGTTTGCCACCCGTTGTTATTACATGTAACCATCCTGCCATAATTAAAGTGCAGGGGCTCCTTCCCCATTTGCTCACCCACTTCTAGGAAGCATCTGAAAACCTTTGTGTGACTACAGGGAGACACAATAAAGCCTCATGCTTGTGTTTTTCTGCAGACTTTTTCCTGCTGAGCTGGTGATCTTGTCATCTGTATAGAAAAAAAAAAAAAAGACTCATTTTCAAGGAGGATGAAAAATGGATCTCTACAATTATGAGGGACTCACCTCTCTGTGCTTCACTAGTACCTTCACTATCATGACAGTGGCTACCTAGCAACCATGCTTTTTGACTCGAGCCAGCTTTATTTATATATATTTGTATTTCTACTGGCATAGGCAAAAGGTAGCCATAAAAATATAAATTCACTTGGACATGGTATGCTAAAGCACCTTCTTTAAGAGAATTTAAAGCAGTATTTCAGCAGCAGCTTGAAGAAACACCAGTGGCTTGTTTGTTAGCATGGCAAGTGTACCTGTTTAAGCTCACTCTTTAGACATGCTTCTTTACAGGTTAAAGTACACAGAAAGTATTTATTGTAAAAAAATAAATAAAAAAATAAATCAAAACCCCAACCACTCCCTCCCCAAACCTTTGAAAAACAAGACCTTACGGTTTTACAGGAGCGAGTCCTCTTCCTCATAATGCACAGTAGCAATTAACCCTCACCAGTGGGTGGTTTCTGGGCTTCCCTTAACATAAGAATTATTTAGGCTTTAAATTTATGGACTTCATGCCAGTTGCTTTTTGCCCAGAAGACAGGGTGGAGTTAAGTGTGCTTGAGATTTGTAGACAGAGGCACTCTAAGGCAATAAATAAAATCCTTTGCCTCCCTCCTGTCTGAAAGCAGAAATAGGTTAACCTTATAAAGCTGTGTAATTGTTCTGGTTGTTTGTATTTTAGATCACTGCCCTCCCTTTCAGCCCTCCCTCTCCTTCCCCATCATTTATGAAAAATAAAATCAAGCAGAAGCTGTAAATCACTGTATGCAGCTTACCTAACTCATCCCTTTTGCAGCTGACAAGGAGTAAAACCTAGTAAATATAGTTCCTGCCCATTTTCACATGGCAACAGCTTTGTCAATTCATGGGGTGAGATACCCTTTCAAAAATGTTTAAAGACAGCTCTGTATTCCTTTCTGTTACCCTTCTGCTCCTAGCTGAAGCCTTGTCACAGTGTTCCTCTCCCTGGCTTTGTTCCAGACTTCAGACTGATGTATTAGGATTTCATCCATTTCAGTGTTTCTTGTTTAGCATTATCCTTTAGCATTATAACTTTGAGGTTTTCAGAATATTATTAACCTTCGCAAAACTTCCATGAAGTAGCAAACTGCTCCTAGTCCAATTTAACATATGAGAAATAAGGCACTGTATTTAGTATCATAGAGTATTGGGTAAATTCCCTGATTCTGCTGGAATTGGGTACTGAATAAAAGGACTTTGAACAAGCAGACAGTATTTGGCCAACTGTTAGAAAGATTGAAACAGAGACAGGCATTTGGCAAATCACACGAAAAAGGGGAAAACTGTTTCTGTAAAAGTAGACATGGTAATAAACAGACGTTTAAATAAACTATAGCGATTATATTGAGTATTGCATAGTGAAATTAACAGCCAGTATTTCTGAGTATCCCAGATATGAGAGGTGTGAGTTCAACTTCAGGGTCCTACAGTAGCCTGATGGTCCCATGACAGGTTCACAGTTGACAAACAAATACAAAAAGAAGGGACTAAGTGAAATGTATCCCCATGTTAAATGCTTGGATTCTTGACATGCTCCAAGTAGGATCCAAAACAGGTGCCACTTTGGGTAGTGACAGAAAAGAAACTAAGATGTGAGAGGAGGGCCACTGTATCTCAAGGTATCTGTCATCTCAGGTGAGTCTTTAAGGAGTCAAATATCTATTTACCTGAAATCTACAGGCCAGTGGACGTGTGGGCTCTGGTACCTACAGATAGCTTTTTTCTACATTTCACATTGTTTGAAGGACTACATATAATTTAAAATAATTAATTAGATCTCAGTTCTTCATCACTGATGCTTTAGTCATGTAGTATTGATTCCTGTTTACCTTTGTGCTATCCAGCTGGATTGCACTGGAAATAATAGTTTTACAAGAAGGGGTGTGCCAGTGAGTCACCCAAAATCTGTGGTCCTGCCTGCCTGAAACAGGGTAAAGTATGAACTCCCATTAAGAAGAACTGAACGCAGAGGTCTCAGTAGCTGGGTGACTGTTTAAAGAGGACAGAAAAAGCACCAGCAGCAATTTAAAGCACACCAGCTACAGCTGCTTTCTTTGTGAGATGCCCATCTCTTTGACATTTCAGACACACGTTCTCCCTGAGAAAGTGTCCAATTACAGGAGACCATTGGAAAAAAGAATTTTTTTTTTTATTTTTTTATTTTTTTTTTTGGACAGAATGATCCACAATCCCTTTAAATCCTGCTGTAGGCATCAAGTTCTTGGTAAAGACATATTTTGACAACTGATCTTATCGAGCCAAACGTGCCACTGCTTCAAGCCTGCAAAAGCCTGCAAAGTTGCATCAGAAACTATGGCTCCATTTCTCTATCAGTTTCTGTGAAGGAGAGCAATGCCTTGCCTTTGCCACCCTTACTGCTTTCATTAGATCTGATATTAAACATGTTGGATGGAAACAGGCAAAGAGTCTCTGAGGGAAAGAGGAGGTCCAGTTCTAATGTGGCTTGTATTCCAGGTCTATAAAATGGGGATAATACCACTTGCCTAACTCACAGGAGAGCTTAAGTTTCCAAAGTGTTCTGCCAATGTCAGAAAAATTATAATGATCACTAATTAGAAAGCGATCATTCAACATAGTCTTTGATTCTAGGCAGATTTCATCCTTTACCCTTTCTATTACAACTGTTGAATTGTAATTTCATTTGTCTTCACTGTCTACAGCTTTGAAGTAATTGGAAAAGTTCACAGTGAAGGCTTTGAGGTGTCTTCCTGTTATCAAGGGTTCCTATTAAATACATTAAATTGATTTAAGCCTATTACTTTATCAAAAGAGCATAATCCTGTTCTTTATCTTCCAAGGGAAAGCAGCAACTATCTCAGTTAATTACTGTTTCCTTGCTGGTACCCCAGAGCAAGCAAATGTCCCACAGTCCAAAGTAATTGGTAATGACTGGGAATGAACATGTACATATTGGTCCTAATAACCAATAAGATTAATTGGAAAAACTGGGAAAAATGTGACTGTAAAATAACTGAATTTTCTTTACAAAAGAACATGGATTTCCATCTTCTAGGAAACATATATATGTTTTACTTGGTGCTTATATAAAAAACTGGTAATGAAAAATCCCTAAATGATATAAACATGTAAACTATGAGTCACTACAGAAATGGATCAGACAAAACTAGTTTTGACAAGATATTGGCCATTTTCAGTACACAAGTGTAATGCAAAGTGTTCAAGCAGCCCTGTACAGGCACTGGAGGTTCAGCTGTCCACAGATACTGCTTGCCCTCATCACAGGCAGCTTTAGGGCCCTTCTTAGAAGACTTTCTGTGTCACTACATAGGCAGCTCACCTGTGCCACAGCAGCCACATGATGCTGTTGCAAGATGACAGTGAGTGTACAGAAGGAGTGGAGATGGTGAGTTTGTCCGGGCTGCGCTGCCCCAGAGGCATGTTAGTCAATGTTAGGCAATATTTAGCTACAGAGGAGGAAGATGCTACTGTTTCCTTCCTGATGTGCAGGGTTCTAATACACCCCAAACCAGGTGGACAGAGCAAATGCACTCCAGAGTGGGAGAGATGAGCAGGACTGAAGGAATGGGAATGGGTGGACAATGCAAGTTGGGTGCAGGGAGGGGTTGGTGGTGTGAGGGGGGCAATAACATTTCACCTCCCACGGGTTTGAATCCAAGCCAGAGAGTGTGATGAAAGCAGAAAGCTTTCTGAAGTATATTTCAATAAATTTGCCCAGATTCTTAAGAGATTTCTAATAAAATAGTCTTGTCAACTTCAGTGAATCTTTGATTTATACTGACTGGGGATTTATCCTTCTGCTGGGGTATTTCTAAAGTACGTATAATTTTGTTATATTATCAAGTCAGTTATTCTGATATATGTATTATTGGTTATTATGGACTGTCATCAACCCTTCAGTCAGCTGGCCATGATTCATGAAGGAAAATCACTCTTAATTAAACATTCATCTAATTATTCTTGCCAGAAACAAATGAAATATGCAACCAATATGTTCCATAACAGCTTCAGAGGAGTACCACTAGGATTTGTGAAGCCAGATGACTGAATGCACAGAGAAGCTTTTCAGCACGTTACATGAGAAAAGGATCCATCCCTACCTTTTAACTGTCTTCCAAACATTTCAAGCAGTATTTAATGTCAGACTAGATTTTGGAGTAAGGCACATTAAATGACTACAGTAATTGCTCTTTGGGAGAACAGATTTGAGTGACAACACTTTCTCTAACCTCCAGGGTCTTACTTTCCTATGAACAGCTTAACATTTAAATAAACTGATTTCTCAATATTTTGCAAAAAAAAAATAAAAATTCCCTGCTGAGGCTCACGTAACTACTTTTCTGTATGTAATTAAAAAGAAACGATCTAGCATAACATTTTTCTTTGGTGTGTCACTGAATTGCTAGTCTGTTTCATGCATGCATATGCATCTAAGTACTAGGATGTTGACCCCTACAGAATTACTTCAAAATGCCTAAAGCTTATCATTCCCCCTGTGTCTGAGACTATAAATCTAATTACTGAGTGCCTGGAATAGTTTTGTGAGTCCTGCAAATTTTTTTCTTGCCCTAACTTATCTCAGCTTGCGAAGTCTTGAATACACAGCAGCTAAAGATTTTCTTCCCAATTCATGGACACAGATGATGCAAATTGCTCATATGCATTTTATTGAAATCAGTTGAACTTCCCTAGTATTAAAAACTACTCTAACTGAAGGGAAGAACAGAAATGAGACTTTGCAATATTTGCTTTATCAAAAGGGCAAATGTATAAGGGGAATGTGTGTTTCCACTTCAAATTCACCTCAAAAGTCTGGCATTCAATTTATTTTTTGTTTCCTGCATAACCCAACAATCATTGCCATGGGTTGCCAAAAGATATACTGTGACTTCATAAAAACTACAGTAATGCCATAAAATTCCCAATACATGTTCACAATTGTAATAAAATCATTTCTGTTAATAAACCATCTCCTTCTCAATCTGAGGATATTGTATCATGAATTATAGGAAAATAAGTAGCAAGTAGTGGGGTTTATGCTATTCAAATATGTCGTAAAAGCCTGGAGATTCAGCAGGTTGCTTCTGATATCATCACATCTGTAGGTTATCAGGTTCTGGTATGCTACTTCTCTGCAATTATTTATCAAAAGACCTAAAACGAATGTTTCAAAAGGCTTTTGCAGAGCAGTTGGAGTTTGGGTTTGTTTCTCAATCCTGTCACAGCTTTATGTGAAGGAAATTGAGAACGACACTGGTTAAAGCAGGTAGGTGCCGATCTCCCTTTGAAATCAAGTCTTACAGATGTTTCTTATTAAATCAGTGGGAAGTAGACATCTAAGAAACTTCAAAAATCTAGCCTCTATGTTCTCTGGAATAGCCTCCAGTTGAAGCAAGCAGTGCAATGCCTGATATGACTTCGGAGCTCAATGTAAATTGATTGTATCTTGGAGATTTCTTGAGGTCGCTTTTCATAGATATATAAGCATTTCTAGGACTTCTTTCAGTAAACATAAAATATTCCAGTTCTCCACTGGGTTATATTTTGAACCCATAGAACTGACTGTTTAATCATATTTTGATTCCAGATACAACTTGTTCCATATTTGCAAGAAACAGGTAATTTAGAAAAGCAAGTGATTGCTACTGGGAACAATTATTGAAGGTAAGATGTTTAATAGATATATGTGCTGATGCCGTTTTATACATGGGGAATACCTGTTCTCCATGGTTCACAATTGTGTTAAGATCTGCGGCTCAAGCACTCCCCTCTCAGCCAACATGTGCATCACCTGAAGCTGGGAGTCACAGCACAACCAGCACTTCATTAATATACTTTTATGCTATAGGAATATTTTGTGACTTTAGAATGCCACCATCAAAGTTTCCTCTTTCTCATTCTGAAAAAACAGTCAATTCATCTTTATTTTTTCAGTTATCATAACTAGAGTTTTCCTCTGACCTTAATCCACAAATCATGTCTGCCTTACCACATTGACCAGATTAGTCATCAAACAGTCAGATCTGTAGTCATCTTTCTCTCTTGGTTTTCATATTATCATTTTATTAGCTGCAAATTCCTGCAAAACCACACAGACTTCCTTTCCAAATCTGACTACCACTGCTCCCATTAGATGGAGGAGTATTTTAGCAAGCTGTGACCACAGAAGAATGGCAATTAAGAAATTGTCGTTATGGTTGCATCCTTCAGCAATTGCCAGCAGGCACCAGTGAAGCTCTACGGCATCTCACACAGCACCCAAAAGTGTGAAAAGCAGAGAAAACATCAAGGCATTAAACTGGCAGCAGACACGTACTGGGAGGCTGGAGATTCAGGGTCCCTGAGAAGGCTGCCGCACACAATTGCTTGTGCAGCCAAAGCACCTGATTTTCTTCTCCTGCTGTCTCCTTCAGCTACCAGCAGCATCAGCATGTTTTTCTACAGGAGATTTCTGCTTTCGCTTGTGCTGTAACATGCTCGTGTTGAACTTGTGTCAGTCTTAACACATGCAGAACTCTTTTCTCCCCTTGCACCACTGGCAGTGATGCCTGCTGTTCACACCAGCCCTTCTCTGACCACCCTCTAGCTCAGCAATGGCTCCTGCACTGGCTTCAGACCCCAGGAGATGAGGGCTACCTCCATGGGTGCTGAGTCTCGTGAGATGGACAAATTTACAGCCATGCCCTGTGCTTAGTGTTTCCAACTAGCTAGCTCTAGACAGGTACCTGCTTAGCTGTTAGGGGATTTTTAACAAGCCCTTTTGACATGCCTGTGTGTTATTCAAAGGGTCCAAGCACTTAACTAAATTTTTTGCTTCTATTCTGGGGACCAGTTGGCTGAATATTCACTTTACAGCATCTAAACATATGGGCATCTACATTCTTTATCACATGTAGCTAAAAGTCCACTGAGCAATAAGGAGACTTATTTGTGTTAACTGTTCATTTCACATTGTATTTAATACTGAAAAAAAAAGGATTTAAATTTGTTTGCATACAGAAAGTAAATTATTTTTATGTTGTGCTGCCAGAGTAAAATTTTGCTGCATGCAGCTTTCCTCTTCTTTTCTAAGAAGCTATCTAAAAGTAAATGCTGTACACCTGCTTTGTCTCTGTTTACCGCCCAGTAACTAAACTAAACATGTATGTAGCCCTGTGCTTAAAGCTTCAGTTAAGCCTAGAGAGGGAACTTCACATGCACTGCCATTGCCAACAGTCTTACTGCTCACATCAGAGAACATAAACTGTCCTAGCCCAAGATTCCCCCCAGAACACCTTTGATATAATATGCTTTAACTTTCTGTCAGCCCAAGATGATCATGGTAGGTCTCTACCAACTGAGACCCATATGTATATTCCATTCCATTCTGTTTCATTTCATTTCATTTCATTTCATTTCATTTCATTTCATTTCATTTCATTTCATTCCATTCCATTCCATAAGAAACCAAAAATCCATTTCCTTGCTCTTTCCTTTCTGGAGGTTTACACACCATCAGACATAGCAGTGCAAGGCCAACCACAACCCGAACTGAGGCAAGAAGCACATTCCAGTGCTGGGAAGTTCCCATACCTCACACCACAGCTCCCACTGGAAACAGGGCATCACAAGCTGAAACACTACCGGCATATGACTTGTCAAATTGTGGTTTTTGATTCAGATTGGGCCTCAACAAGTCTTGTGCTGTCGGATACACCTCAAATTCAGGGATTTCTGTCATCCGTACTTTTGTTTTGCACTACCTATTTCTGTCTTCTGAAAGAAATGCTCTTGTTTTCACGTTCCGGAAAGCATTGTGACTGTTCTTATGCTGCTACCACAATACACCATTGGCTAACACCTATTTGGAAATTCATGTCAGGTCTGTTCAAACATTTTTATTCTTCTCTTGTCCACTAAATCAGACTGGCATCCAGGGCTACAGTTGCTCTCCCATTGATTTCTGGTCTGTGCTGGGTAATGGAATGCCCTCAAAATTTCATGGTAGCCTCATCAGTTCCAAAGTTATATATATGATCTGCTCATTCATCAAGCATATATAACTGGCTACAACGACATCTGTAAACCTAACACACATTAAATGTATGTGGGACCTATAGCCAGGACCAATGAAGATCAATGAATCTTGCACTCTTTGCCATCACTGAAGAAATAATGTGGAGAGAGATGTACTTCTTGACTTGAAATTGCTTATTGCCTATTGCTTGGGGTACTCTGTTTAGAGATGTTTACATGTTTGAAGGCCTAGGGACTGAGAATGGATTAAGCTGGTTTTCCGCTTGCTGGCCCTGAGTAGAGGGCCATATGCATATTACATAGAAATTTGAAGGAGGCCTTTTCCTCCTTCAGCAGCCCTTACAGGTCAGGAGCATCTCCTGTTGGATTTCACAGGGACAGATTCTCATGGTGTGCATATCCAGCTTCTGGGCTTCTGCAGGCAGGAGACCATACTCCAAGGAGTACTGAGGTCAGCTGGCCAAATCAGAGCCCAAACTGAACTGGGACCAACCAATCTGCACTGACCCAGCTGTCACCTAGCTGTGTCCCACGGATTTTGAAAGTGTAGAGATTAAAATGAAAAAGTAAATCTGAGAAAGGTTTTCCTACCAGGTTTCCTACACTATCCTGTATTGGATAACCAAACAAAGCACATTACTGACAGGGCAAAGCTGCACTGTGCTATGGATAAAAAGTTTTTTCACTTATGTCTGTTACATTGAAATGCCAGGTGTTAATCCCTGCCCTCAAGGGCATAAAATCAGGTCAGAAAAAAAATCCTTGAGGGTGAAAGGTTTGCAAAGTTGTGTCAAAACCAGCACTGTAGTGTAATTTTACTTTCTCCTGGAATACATGAGTATCAGCAACACAAGTGGTTGGACTAGTCGTTGGTGCGTGGCATTAAGATTCCTACAGAAATAATTACTGCAAAATTACTGAGAGACATGATAGGTGCACACTGTCATCATCTATGAAAATAAAAATGCTGTGGCTAGGCTATCATATAAAACATGTAATTGCTACCAAATGAGGACAAAAAGGTTTATATTTGATAATTATTACAATTTTTGGACAACACTTTTGGGCCACAGGAATTCTTTTTGTCTTGAATTGTTTAGATGTTTTGGTTCCTGGGCCAAGATCTCTGGAGGCATCAATAGTATATGAACTAAGGATATATTCCTTTGTGCCGAAATACGTCAGTCAAACAATATTAGGAGAATCCACCAACCTGAATGGCTGCAATAATTTGTCAAAAATAAGAATGGATTGGATAGATCCTGATGTGCAGTGTGCCACCAGAACACTGGGGAAGAATATAGCAGAATCCTCCGTAAGCAGTATAGACACAGTTGTCAGTCACCCAGTGCAGCTATGAGCTTCCAAAGCAGTTATACCCACAAGGAAAATAAATCAGTAATGTAGTAAAAGCTTCAGAATAGTTTTGGACTAGAGTCTGTAGTATGTCAACATGCAACAATTTAATTAGTCTTCATTCTGCACTAAATACCTCAGAGCCCTATCCTGCAGTTGGGCAAAATGCCCATGAAATCCAAGAGGAAAGCATAGAGCCCTTTAGTGTAAGGAGGGAAATATAGTTTGTTTTTATAATAAATCTACAAATACCTCAGCCTAGCTAGGAATAATGCAGGGAGGTTGTTTCCTTCTTCCTACAAATTTGTCTTTCAGTGGAATCACATACTTCCTAATTTGAAATTGCCAGATCTAATGGAAATATGGTGTTATATCTGACTGTTAATTTTTTTTTATTCTGCCTAAAGAAGCAGAGGAAGTCTGCTGTGGACCAGATGCAGCAACTTTAAATTCCTTCCTCTCTTGCTTTAATATCACAGTATCACAGTATGCTGGAGATTGGAAGGGACCTCAAAAGATCATCTAGTCCAATCCCCCTGCCAGAGCAGGAACACCTAGATAACGTTACACAGGAATGTGTCCAGGCGGGCTTTGAATGTCTCCAGGGAAGGAGACTCCACAACCTCCCTGGGCAGCCTGTTCCAGTGTTCCGTCACCCTCACTGAGAAGAAGTTCCTTCTCAAGTTTAAGTGGAACCTCTTGTGTTCCAGTTTGCACCCGTTACTCCTTGTCCTATCATTGTTTGCCACTGAGTAGAGCCTGGCTCCATCCTCGTGACACTCCCCCTTTATATATTTATAGACACTTATAAGGTCACCCCTCAGTCTCCTCTTCTCTAAACTATAAAGACCCAGCTCCCTCAGTCTTTCCTCATAAGGGAGATGCTCCACTCCCTTAATCATCTTGGTTGCCCTGCGCTGGACTCTCTCCAGCAGCTCCCTGTCCTTCTTGAACTGAGGGGCCCAGAACTGGACACAATATTCCAGATGGGGTCTCACCAGGGCAGAGTAGAGGGGAAGAAGGACCTCTCTCGACCTACTAACCACCGCCCTTCTAATGCATCCCAGGATGCCATTGGCCTTCTTAGCCACAAGGGCACAGTGTTGGCTCATGGTCATCCTGTCGTCCACTAGGACCCCCAGGTCCCTCTCCCCTACACTGCTCTCTAGCAGGTCGTTCCCCAACCTATACTGGAACCTGGGGTTGTTCCTGCCCAGATGCAGGACTCTACACTTTCCCTTGTTATATTTCATCCCGTTATTCCCTGCCCAACTCTCCAGCCTGTCCAGGTCTCGCTGGATGGCAGCACAGCCTTCTGGCGTGTCAGCCACTCCTCCCAGCTTAGTGTCATCAGCAAACTTGCTGATAGTACACTCAATTCCCTCATCTAAATCGTTGATGAATATATTAAATAATACTGGTCCCAGTACTGACCCTTGAGGCACTCCACTAGTTACAGGCCTCCAACTAGACTCAGCCCCATAGACCACAACTCTCTGGCTTCTCTCCTTCAGCCAGTTCGCAGTCCACCTCACTACCTGGTCATCCAGTCCACACTTCCTCAATTTAGCCGTGAGGATGCTGTGGGAGACTGTGTCAAAGGCTTTGCTGAAGTCAAGGTAGACCACATCCACCGCTCTGCCATCATCCATCCACCGTGTTATTTCCTCATAGAAGGCTAAGAGATTGGTCAAACATGATTTCCCCCTGGTGAAGCCATGTTGACTGCCCCTCATAACCCTCTTATCCTTGATATACTTTAAGATGGCACCAAGGACAAGGTGTTCCATCACTTTCCCAGGGATGGAGGTGAGGCTGACCGGTCTATAGTTACCCGGGTCCTCCTTCTTGCCCTTTTTGAAGACCGGAGTGACATTTGCCTTCCTCCAGTCCTCAGGCACCTCTCCCGTTTCCCAGGACTTGGTAAAGATGATGGCGAGTGGTCTAGCAATGACTTCCGCCAGTTCCCTCAGCACCCGCGGGTGCATCCCATCTGGACCCATGGATTTATGGATGTCCAGATTGCTCAACTGATCTCTAACCCATTCCTCATCGACTAAGGCAAGTCGCTCCGTCGACCTGACTTCATCTAAGGTCTCAGGGGTACAGGGCTCTTCAGGACTGCCTGCGGCAGAGTAGACAGAGACAAAGAAGGCATTCAGTAACTCTGCCATCTCTGTATCTTCTGTCACCAGGGCACCCATCCCGTTCATCAGTGGGCCTACATTGCCTCTGGTGTTAGTTTTGTCTGCCATGTACTTGAAAAAGCTCTTTTTGCTGTTCTTGACCCTTCTTGCCAGGTTTAATTCTAAGGAAGCCTTAGTCCTCCTAGCTGCCTTCCTACATCCCCTAGCAGCAGCCTTATATTCCTCCCAAGTGGCCAGCCCCTCCTTCCATGACCTGTAAACTCTCCTCTTCCACTTGAGCATACCCAGCAATTCCCTATTTAGCCACACAGGTCTCTTGGCCCTCTTCCTTGACTTCCTACGTGTCGGGATGCTCCGATCTTGAGCTCGGAAAAAGCAGTCCTTGAATGTCAACCAACTATCTTGGGCCCCTTTTCCTTCAAGCAGCCTTGCCCACGGGATTTCCCCTAGCAATTGCTTGAAAAGGCCAAAGTTTGCCCTGCTAAAGTCCAGGGTTGCAATTCTACTTGGTATTCTACTAGTCCTACCACACAAGATCCTGAACTTCACCATCTCGTGGTCGCTGCAACCAAGGCAGCCCTCTACCCTTACTGCTTCAACCAGACCCTCCTTGTTAGTGAGGATGAGATCCAGCAGCGCTCCTCTCCTGGTCGGCTCATCCACCATTTGCAGGAGGAAGTTATCATCCACACACTGGAGGAACCTCCTGGACTGCGGCTGGGTTGCCGAGTGGTCCTTCCAGCAAACATCAGGGAAGTTAAAATCCCCCATGACGACCACAGCCTGTGACTGTGAGGCCTCTGTCAGCTGCCTGTAGAAGGCCTCGTCAACTTCCTCACCCTGATCTGGTGGTCTGTAACAGACACCTACAACAGTATCCCCCCTGCCAGCCTGCCCCTTAATTCTCACCCACAGACTCTCAACTCGCTCATCATCTGTCCCCAGACAGAACTCGGTGCATTGTAGTTCCTCCCGCACATAAAGAGCGACCCCACCACCCCTCCTGGCTGGCCTGTCTTTCCTAAAAAGGACATAGCCCTCCATGACTATATTCCAGTCATGTGAGCTGTCCCACCAAGTCTCTGTAATTGCCACCAGATCATAGTTTCCTGACTTAACACAGGTTTCCAACTCCTCCTGTTTATTTCCCATGCTGCGCGCATTGGTGTACAGACATTTCAGGGAGCGAGCTGAGCACACCGACTTCACCCTAGGATTATAGGAGGCCTCCCAGTCTTCATTAATTCTGGAGCGCTGCCCCACTGGGGCAAGCCCAGCAACAGCCCCATCCCCCTTCGAATCTAGTTTAAAGCTCTCCAAATGAGCCCTGCTAATTCGTGCCCCAGCATCCTTTTGCCTCTGTGAGACAAACCTTTCTCACTTGACATTGTCCAGACTGGTGCCCTATAAAACCAGCCATTATCAAAGAATCCAAAGCCCTGCCTGTAGCACCAGTCTCGTAGCCAATCGTTCATGAACTGAATCTTCCCATTCCTTCCCACATCATCAGTGGAAGATGGAAGGAGTGCAGAGAAGATCACTTGAGCCCCAGACTCTTTCACCATCCTCCCCAAGGCCCTGTAGTCTTTCTACATCCCCCTCAGACTGCGGGAAGCAGCTTCCTCCCCACCTGTCTGGAAGACCAGCAGCGGGTAGTAGTCTGTCGGGTGCACCAGGCTGGGGAGCGCCCTGGTGATATCCCTGATCCGGGCTCCAGGCAGACTACACACTATATGTCTTATGCTGTTGTATAGAGAGGGTGCTATGAAGTTTTTTTGAACCACCACCATGGATGTATCAACATAGCACGAGCGGCTTTAGAAACAGGGTAAGTAGCCTGCAGTTTGTGCTTGTGTGTGGGCATGTGTGCGTGCTGAGGAGAAACACGCATGCACAAGCACAGATTTCTAGTTTTTTCCATTTATTTTTAGCAATTTCTTAGTTCAGCCACTGTTTAAAGTGTAAGCTGTTTCAAAGCTCTCTTTAAAAGTCCTGCCCATTTTGAGAGACATTTGAATATTGTGAAAGTAACCTTTAAAATGTCCATGTCCCATAAAAGACATTTGACCACTTCTTAGTTAACATATAATCAGTCATCCAATAAGACTTAATCCAAATAAGAGACCAACTGAGAAATTGTTCTGGAGGAGGCTCTTACAAATCAGGAACATATTTAGATGAGTAGCAGTGGTGGTTTAGTGGTAATGGTTTTGACCCATTTCCAATTTATTAAAGCCTTTCTTCAACTCAATATAAATCCAATTCTTAGAGTGAAAAACTGAATTAGAAAATAAAATGTAACGTAACATCTTTTTTATGAGATAGGAAATGAGAGTGGCATTTCATCTTCTATTCTTTGACACTTAAAAGTACAATTAAATTGAAAAACTAAGAAGAAAATCTATAGAACAGAGTAACTCCTGTATTTAACATGAAAAAATATCTGTAGATGTCTTTAACTGATTAATCGCCCTTCCTTTTTCATGGAAGACTTCCATATGAAAACAAAATTGAATGTTTCTTACAGCATGAATTGTCTTTACCTAACTAAATAGAGTGCTAAGGAAAATGCATTTATCCTTAGGCAGAACATAAGTACACATGGTTATGAAGGTCAGCCTGGTTTCTAATCTGAGTGAAATGTAAGTACCATATTTAGCAGATGCATGTACAAGCATGCCCATACAAGAAGAGAGAGTGAGAAAAGCAATTATAATTGCTATTCCCCAAATATATCATGAATTCTCAGATTTTCATATTATGCTTTTACATTCCAAGAACAAACCTTCACAGGTCTTAGGGGGCCAGGGGATGGGGGAAGATAAGAGAAGCTTCAGCTTCTGGCAGGACTTTTTGTTTGGTTAAATGTTAAAGAAAAATAAAAAAAAAAAAAAAGAGCAAAAAAACATCTTTAGTGAACTTCAATCCTTTTTGCGGTCTTTCCAAAAATTAATCCAAAGAGCAAATTTTATTCTAGGCAAAGTTAGATGGCAAAATTCTGCTCCCAGTGCAACACTTTAGATGCCCATGAATTGCGTGAATCTGTCACTGGAATTTGAATTTGATGCCAAATGTCTGTATTTTCAGCATCTATTAACAAGCCTACAAATAACATATCTAACTAGTCTGCTGCAGAGAAAACAGTCTGATCTTTGTACCATAGGGAGCTTTTGTATTTAAACAGCATTTAGGAGGACAACTTGGCATAAGGGTATTAAATGGTTTATACATACATACAAAGGAAACACCATTGATTTCCTCATTGATCACTATTCAAATGAAATCAAAGCAAATCCATAGTCGTTAGATATTTTTAGGCTTAATACCCACTTTATAGACAAGTTAAGACCTCTACCATGTATGTCTTCATCATGGCAAGGCATGTAGCACATGCCTTCCTTGCTTCTTTTGTTTTGTGCTTTTAGGATATATGATAAAGACAATTAGAAAAATAATTACAGCTCATTGGAGTTGTTCCCCTTTTTAAACAAATGCACTTTTACACATCTTGAAAGGGTGAAAAAGTTAAGAAATTCTTTGCAGGTACTAGAATGACACAGCTCCCAAGGTCTGATCTCTCTTCCCTTTTTTCAATTCTATTATAGCACAGGAAGAGTACAAAAATCCAATAGAAAAGAATTAAAGTAAAATCATTACATTTCTGATAGCAAATCATAACCAGTTGTGTGGTGTCACTGAAGAGCATGAAGTGCAGTAAAGTCTAAAAGCTGTAAGTGCCCCATTATTCATTTTTACTGAAAATCTAAGAGGGCTTCTTGTAAACACAAAATTTGTCATATTCCCCTTAAAGTAGGACTTTCAAGATTTCTAACAATTGCTTCACTACTGATCTTCAGAATCTTTAGTTATCTCTGTGTTTAAGGGGTTCACAGCATTTATAGACACTTAAAGTGCTGTGTTAAGAAGCATAAATACACAGTGAAAACTTTGACTACCAACATAAAAAAAAAAAAAAAACAGTGTTCAAAATACAAACATATGGAGATTGAGAAAAGAATTGTTCCATTTATTCACTTCATTGATTTTGTGTCTTCACTTCTAGTCTTTGCAAGGATTATACTTTTAAACCAAAACCTCTCAATCTAATAATGGAAAGGAATTTCTTCAAAATCTGGAATATCCACAATACTTTTCAGTTTATTGGTCTCTGAAGTGAAAAATGCAAACAACAAATAAAACAGTTACCAAAGTGGACTTCATAGTTACTGCATGCTGATTGCTTGAGAAGACATTGACCCACACTAACATTTTCTATATTCCCCAACAGGCTAATTGGTCTAGTTTGAATTTTAAATTTGCTCTCACAAAAAGAAATATTGCACAGGCAGAGAGATCAGTAAAAGAGTTCCTGTTCCAGACCCAAGTTATGGAGTAGGCAACTTCTCTGAACAGCTTCTCTCCACCTGACAGTTTTCCTTACTTTACTCCTTGTGCAAGTGAGTATGTATGCATGCTCTATTTCAATATTTTTTCAGTATCTTTTTGTAATCCTTTAATCTTGTATAACCATCCACCACCTCATCTCAGTTAACCTCAGTGGTTAGGATATTCAGATAGAATCTGCCTCAACACCTCTGTTCTGTAATAGGAAACTTCAGTAACAGAAAGTCCTCCTGCCTCATGCTGGACTCATGCCTCCATACCAGAAGACCATTTCTTTCTGATCACAAGGCATGAGATTACCCTTCCCTGTAGCCAGCAACTGCTTGACACGTGCCATCAGCTACCAGCACCAAGCCAGGCATTATTCCACACTCCAGCACAAGTTTAGCTTCTGACCGCAGGCAGATGAAGCCATCTGGCTTGGTTCCTTATTACTTGTAATGATGACGATGGACCTCAAGCAGTAGCTCCTGGCTATGCCAAATTCTGACTTTTTTTCTTTTTTTTTCTTTTTTTTTTATTTGTTCCTCTCCATTCTGTAATAGGCAATTAAGAGCTGAAATTGCACCAAGTACATGACAAAATGCCTAAAGAGAGCTATGCTTCTTAGGAAGGAAACTTACAGCCTCAGTACCAAGCAGCAGCAGCAGCCTGCACCCATCCTGTATTCCACAATCTGTAATTTCAGCTACATATCTATTTATTCCAATGCTGCAGTATTCCATTTCTGAATGAGTTCCCACATCATGGTGACACATGCCTAGCATTATTGCATTTTAGACAGCCATCTGTACTGATATATTCAGCCAATAATTTGCCACCAGGAAATTGGTTCCTGGGAATATATTTCTTATGCGGAGTGCATGCATGCCTGTCTCCAATTTCTAAAATCCATATATCCTTGATGTATCTTGTAGGAAGCGGAAATCCTATTTCATCCTGAACTGGCTGCAAAATATAACGCTTGGTATTAATTAACAGGCAAAAAAATTTATGCCATAGTTCATCAGCAAAACCTTAGCATTAGTGTAACAATCCCTGAAAGAATAAGTAGTAGCATGGGGATGTCAGCTATCTAAATATGGCAAATGGCAGGGAAGAATGAAATAGGTCTAAAAGGACACAGATCCTTTAACTGATGAAAGATATGGGCTAAAAATATACTCCAGTGAAGATAAATATAGAATAATGATTACAAGAAAAATAATCCAAATGTGGGTTGTAGCATTTAGTGGAGCAATCTTACAGTTCCCTGGAAAAGAAAACAGCCAGGTAGTTATTAGAATAACCGGTTTATGATATGCATATGTAGTAAGAAACGGCCACCTAACTTCAGATCATTAAGTCCATTTCCTGTGACACTAGAACATAGCTCACCAGATGGGAGACACATGAAATATTAAAAAGGTACTAAACATGTAGTTTAACTTTGGGCAGAAAGCCAAGGGTAGTAGGAGCATGGGCAGGCAGCTCACAAGTGGGGCTGAGGAGGTAAGAGTTCCTCAGCTGGAAAGCGTGGTCCAAATTACATGCAATGCAATTTTTATATCTGATAAAGTAGGCTTTTTATCCCCCCCCCCTTTTTTTTTTCCTAGGGAGGGGTGGAAGGGGGAGAAAGAATTAAAAATGGAAAGCTTGAAAGGATAGTTCCACATACTAACGAGAAAGAGAAATTCTATTACTTAAAGTTAGGAGAGATGGGACTTTTTTTTTAATTATCAGAGATTTTCTTGTCCTTGCGCAGACACCAGTCTGCTAATCAGGGGCTTTCACAGCAGTTAATCCTACTTTAAGTGGGATTAGCTTTAATATTTAAATAAATAATCTCTATGGCTTTGCAGGTTTTGGGTGACAGGAGTCTGGGGAGGAGAAAACTGTTAATAATGGGAAAAAAATTAAGCCTCCACCAGATCTGGAAGGTAAGCAGCAAAACTTAGAGAGGGAGAACATTTCAAAGGTCTTCCACAGCCCTGGAGGAACTTTCACAGAACTGATCAGTCAGTTGCAATAAATGTGAGTTCAGTTTGCTCTTGGAGGAAAGAAGACATTAATAAGTAGCTTCACTTTACTAAGTCTTTGCAGAAAGAATACATGTTCGTAGCAAAAAAGCAGTTTCCCAAGTTTTTGTGAAACCATACATAAATATTGTTTTGACTCACACAGAATCATCTTTGGTGTGGATTTTTTTTTTTTCAAATTCACATGGTACCACAAAAATGCTACATTTTGTAATAGATGTCAGCCATTTTTTTGTATTTCAACAAATTATTTACAGAAAATTTAAATATTTTTATGAAAAAAAATCACTTTATTTGTTTCCTTCCTGTATAGAATAATTTTTCACTTCTGTATGTTTTGAACTTCTAGAGACCATCATGACAATCTTATCACATAGTCAGAAGCAGTATTGCTGCATTGTTGCCTTTTATGGTATACCAATATTTTATGTAATATACTTTTCCAAATTCATGAGGATTTTTAAACCAGTTCAGAATCAGAAAAGATGACCCATTTCCTTCATTAATTGCAGTTTACATATAACAATAGGCTTTGAGAAGGAGATAACTTATGGTAGCAAAAGGGATGGCAAGATTTTGCAATAAGAATCACATCTGAGAGATATTTTTTAGTACAACCCTGTTAAATAGAAATAAACATAAGCTATTGCAAAAAGAAGTTAGGTCAAGAGAATTGGCCAAGGCGTATACTTACTCATCCATCATTAACTGAAGATCATGGTTTAAGCTGGCACCAGCACAAGCATTGGTGCAGCGTTAACACTGCCTCCAGGGAGGGAGCCATTGCGGATTAAACCCCTCAAACCCACTCGTCACCGCATGGCCCCACCTATCAGTGGGCACAGGGGACAGGCACTTGCAGGAAGTGGTGTGGGTGAGGGCAAAGACAGTCCTGCTTCTTCCACGAGCTTCATTACTTTTTTGCCTGCTTTGCAGAGCTATGGCATAGTACACATTCTTAGGACAAAGGGTAAGATTTTAAATTTTTTACCGTCTGCTCCAAACAAAACTGGAAAATAAAGAGTGCTCCAAGCTTCTTAGCTCTCCAGGGCTGCACATCCTGGAAGAATCATCCCAGAAGGAAAAATTCTCATTTTTACTGAAGTCCCCCTTGCAAGGACGCTAGATGAGGAACCACAGAGCTGATGTCAGCTGCACTTAGATTGGCCTTTTGGCATCACTAGTAAGAAGAAAAAAAGGAAGAAAAAAATCCAACCCAAAAACAGATGCCCATAATCTGACTTCTAGGTTGAAATTTGTTGCATATGTTCAAAAAATACAAGCGACATTTGCTCCCATGTATTGTAGGCAGCAGTAACAGAAATTTGACATGTCAAATAGAGTACATGCCACTTAATCTATCCAGCTTGAGATCTGGAACACAGTGTGTTACAAAGACCTGGAAAAAAGAAAAAGAAAAAGGAAAAGAAAAAACAGAAAACATTAAATATATGTGAAATGTTATGGAAAAAAAAAAAGTGTAAATTCTGTTTTTCAGCCCCCAGCTTCGCGGTTCTTCCTTTCTGATGCAAATAGCTTCCAACAGAAAGATTTGGGAGTGCAAATTTGTATGAAATGTTGGCAATTCAAAAAATAAAATGTTGAGAGGAATGACATAGTTTGTTTCCTTCAAAATTTCTAAAGTTCTTTTTTTTTTTTTTATGAAGCACCAGTAGAGATTCCATAACAGGTCAGAATTAAACTTCCCTGCTGAAATGTTAAGTATTAGCTTTCTCCTCCATTGTTCAACAGGACAATGTGTGGCAAAAGTCAAAAAAACCCTCTGCATTAACAAAAAAAGATGCTGAAACAGTAATTCAAAGAGTTAACAACCACTGCAAATACATTCACTGCACCTCATTATAAAGTTAAAGTAAATGAAGCATTTAAAAAGAAATAACAGATGCCATCATCCTGGATGGATAATTAACAGCAGACTCTTTAACACTTACATTTAAATGGGACAGAAACATTTCAAAAAGATTATTTTTTTTTGTTGCAAAACATTCAGATGTAAAGAAAAAAAGATCATTCTCCTCCAACAGCCTCCATAGGGAAATTAACTTCTGAACAAAACTGAGAGAATACTTCAGCAGTCCAAGTTTCCACAGTTCTCGACAGGAGTGTGGGCAGCGTGTTGAGTTCCTGGATGTAGAAGAACAATGGAGGTGATACCTAACCCATTACCATTCCTCTTGGGCAAAGAGTTTAACCTCCTCACCCTTGGAACCCCCTGGAGCCCTGTTTGCTTGTCTTTGGTGGGCTTTCCAAGTCAGATCTAGCTTGTCTGCACCAAAATGTGTGCTGTTACAGAGCCAAGAATCTGGTGTCCTCTTCTGCACCATCAGCTCAGATATCGCTGCATGGGGACACCATCCTTTAGCAGGTGCTTGGTAATGAAAATAATAATACTTTTTCCATATGCATTCTTCTTTCACTGTCACTTGAGCAGCTCTGTTTTTTTTTCCACCTCCCTGATTTTGCAGATATGCACAAAGCCAAGGTTTGCTCAAACCTATTCATTACAAAACTATACCTAGTTTGCCGTCACTTGGCACCTCTTTTGGCTGTGACAGTAGAAAAACTGGCTTACACTGACAGAGGTTGGAACCCTCCTCTGTCTTCTAGAGGTGATCTCTCAAGGTAAGGATTAACAGATTGTTTAGACAGCCTGCAGGAACAAAGCTACTTCTGCCATTCTCTGTGCCATTTCAAGGCACCAGCTAACACCTTTCACTTTAAGGAATACAAAGGCCTTTGAAAAGATGGTGAAACCATCAGCTGCCAGGTGGTAAAACTCTGAATGTGGAGTTTCATGTAAAATACATGGCTGTCCAGAGGTTTGGCATACACCTGCTAAAAGTGGACTGTCATCCAGGCAGGACATATTACTCTCATCCTGGGCCCCTTCAGCTCATGGCACAGTTCAACCATCAGCTGCCCCAATATATCATTTCAGGCGCTGAGTGTGCGTTGCTTATAAAACACAGCCTTTCAGCTAAACACAGGTTTCTCACTTTCCTTTTCTGTTTGCCAGGCCGTGTGTGTACGGATTATCTTCCGAATTGAGACACACAGATGCTCTCCTTATTAATGCGAGAAAATAATAGTGCCAAGGGGCATTATAGATCTGTTCATTCAGCAGGGGAAAAAAATTGCGCAATATGATGAAGTCAGATAAATACCAGGAAATTAAGGACAACCCTCCCCCTCAACTATTTACTTGTCAAATTGATTTTAAGTTTCAATATGCAGTCTGCATATTTCCTCTTCATATTAGCAGGTGCCAATTAATAATTGAGCCTTTTGACAATCCTAGCACTAGAAACTTAGCATACAGCAACAGCAAAGCATGTAGCATGTTCCTAGCTTGGTAAAAAAAAACCCAAACTGAGACTTCAAACAATAGAACAAAACAGGCTCTATCTCATAATCAGGAGCAACTGCTTTTGCCTGTGCCTGCATAGAAAGCAAACCTCCAGCTCAAAGCGTGCAGAGGGTAACTGATGAATATGAACATCCAAGAACGATTATGACAGGAAGTTTACATAATGGTAACAGTATCTGTCATACTTTGCGATTCTCCCACATGTGATATCTGATGTCTGACAGTGACTCATGGGCCACGACTCTCATGTGGCTGCTCAGTTAGGTATGACTAAAAGACAAACCCAGATTCATGTAAATGGCATGCACGTGTGCCCTGATGCTGACAGATAAGTGGGCGTTTATTGGTGCTGGTGTCAGACACCTGTATGCATCATCAATATTTAGAGGAACCCACATGGGCACTAAATTGCATCTTTTGTATAACTCTGATTTTGAGATGTCTGGGAAGAGAAGTGATACTCGGAGTCACGGTCCCCCACCTCCTGATAAGTCGATAAGTTAGCATTTCTGTCTCATTTTCATTTTCCCAAAGTTCTATGTGTACGAAATCACTATAGGCAACTGCCCAATGCCTTTGCATCTGCTAGAGCTGTTAAGTAGCTGATGAGGTCTTTTTCACAAGATTTAATTAATTATTTATAATTTTTTTTTTTAACAATTTCTGAAGATATAGAATCTGTTCCAGCAATATGGAGAGTGCAAATGCTCCTATTGGAGGCTTGCTGACATCCAAGAAGATGTCTTAGTCCTGCTCATAAAGTTATTTTTTCAGCATAAAGTTGTAAGCAAGTATGTATATATGTATATATAGAAAAGGGATATTAAGATACAAAAATTTCCAATAGCTGAGATTTGTCTATGGCTCCCATGAGAGACATTTGTTTTAAAATACTCTACAGGACAGTCATGATGTTGGTATTGTATATCAATATCTTCAATGTTACATAGAGAAGGCAACGGGCTATATTCAGTCCTTAGTGCATGGTAAAACTACCACTGAAACTGGAAACTGTTGACTACATACAATTATGATTATATACTTCTGTTAACTTGAAAAAATAGGTAAAAAAAACAAACTTTATTTTTTCTTTGGTTACTTGGCTTGGTTCAATACTATTCACCCTACAAATTGTTAGTTTATAGATAATGCTTCACATATATTTTCTTACTCAGGTTTGAGTTCCCTGAAACACAGCCTGATTTCACAGGTTCCTTCCTTGTAAACTTATTTGTGAAAGGAGGATCTCCCAAGTGCAATGGCTGGCTGCTGTGGATGAAAGTGAGGCAAAGGACTGTAAAACAAATAAAAAAGGGAGGGGTAAGATCAGAGTACCTCATTAAGAGCAGTACGTTACAGCCCTGTCCAACCTCCACCTGCAGAGATTGCACATACAAGTCTGTTCCCAGTTAGCTGATAGCCTGTTTCTGCAGGGCCAGGGAGGGGAGAGGGAAAGAGGGGTTGGGGGCAGGAGTGACACCAGTGCTAAAATTACCCCATGTGAGCTGTTTTCCGAGCCATCCTCACAGCAGTTCAGTACAGGGGGCCAGCACCCTTGCTTCATTTCTGAAGTTGTGAGGTTGCTCATGATGTTCTCTGGCAGTCAACTTGCACTTCCACCTGAGTGTTCCTGGAAAGACACAGCACATATTTAATATTTATCTTAACAGAGGCTCATATTTGTATTGGGCTGTGTAGGCTCACGTGCTTACGCCTCTCCTGACAACTGTATGTCAAGGAAAAGACCTTGCAGGAGAGACTTCTGTCATCAGGAGAGACTTCTGACATCACTTACCACTCAAGTGTGACTGAGCAAGGGTGGCTGAGGTCCGCCTTTGCCCTTACACTTTGTCCATTTCTTCCTAATGCCAGTCTGTTCCCCAGCAGAGATGCTGGCCACATTGCGAACTTTCCATGACAAGGACTTTCTCACCTGGGTATGCATTTCCTTCTTTGTGCTCTCAGAGCTAGGAGGACTTTGGACCCATCCTTCCAACCTCACAACTGTTTTTCAGCTCTGAACAGGAGCCAGAAACTTTTCTGTGCTGACAATGGCAAGTCTTCCGGGGCCAGTTTCACACCCACTCTGTGTGAGTGCTCCTCCAGGCTGGCAGGGGCTCTTCCAGGCTGTCACATGCCTGGTAGAGCTTTTAGGAAGGAGGACACATCCCCAGTATTTGAACCTGTTTTCCAGGACTGTAGCAAGACTGGTCTAAGGGGTTCCAGGTAGCAGAGGCAAGCTGGGATTTGCTCCTCTGTTGAAAAGAAGTAAGCAGAAGCCAATGCAATTGGTTTTCCATTTTGCTGTGTGAGCTAACTTCTGTCCTGCCTCCCACCAGGACACCTCGGCTGCTCTGCTGACTGTTGGAATTCTCAGGCATTGCCACAAGGTATGCCATTTGGTTAAGATGGAAAGAAAGTTCAGCAGTAAGTAACCCTTGCCTTGACCCGCTTTCAGCAAGCACTGTGTGGCAGCATCAGCAGTGGCTCTGAAGTACCTCAGGACACTTCAGCTACTGCTTTGGGCATACAGAGCGGTTTGAGCAGGAATACTTGCAGCTTAAAAAGCGTTTTCAAAGCCAAATAACCCCGTTGTACAACTTACACAGAACATGTCTAGTGCACTAAGTAATGGCCTTGCTGCCATACGACAGCCTGAATGGCTGCCACCACCATGGTCTCCTCTCAAAGCTGCCAACGAGACGTTAGGCACTAGGGTGCTATGGAAGGCTGGATGCTAATCATCATAAGCTGCAGTGCTCTGGGCCTTTCTTGGTATTCTGGATTTGACCAGAGGACCAGGATAAAAGTTATGTATAAATACTTACGAAATATCAAGATATTTAAGATAGGGCAATCTTGGCAATCAGATCAAGGGCTCAGATGATGTAAGCTCCTTGCAGCAGAGGTGGTTGTTTAGGAAGACCCTGTTTCAGTCTAGGGAAATGTGCCTGCTGCAGAATTTGGCCTCACGGCACCTCACATCATGAAGCTACAGCTGAAATCGAGTTAAAAACCTGAGCATGTCCTCAGGTGACCACAGTCCTGGCTACAAGCCAGCTCATGGGCTCATGCTCATCACCTCCCACATTGCACATGGGCACAAGCATACCCCTAACCCACCCTGAGAGACAAAAGTCACACGGGCTTGCCAAGAAGGCAATTTCACAGCCACCACCATTGCAGCTGCCTACTGCCACTGCCATGTCCCAAAGGGGCATTTCCAGAGCCCCATCCCAGAGATGCTGAAGAGGGCTCACCTAAGACCTTGCATTAAATGTAGCTAGATTGCAAGTGAGTTTAGAAGCCTAGGAACAGGAGGTGGATTGCCTTAGGACCTGGCTGCTGCTTCAGTGTAAGAGAGGCACCTAGGCTTCTCTGTATGTTTAAATATTAGGGTGCTGCTCTTCCGCAGATGTAAGCTCAACATGTATTTTAGACATCTAGCCTAGGGCCTGTAATGACTATGGAAGGGAGACATGAAGATAAATTCCTGCCAAACACATGGATGACTAAGCAGCCTTAGACACTTGATAAGACTAATCATTCTTGATGCTTCCTAGATGTGTTGATTGCACCTGCCCATGGCTCCTCATCAGAGGCCCAGCAGGTATGTCCTTCAGAGATGCAGGCAGGAGCTGTCTTTTCACTTTACATGCTACCTAAAACATTGTTAACCAAATCACTAGTGGTACCTTGCAGCCTGTATTGTTACATAAATAACTACTAATAACAATAGTTCAAATATTTATCAAGCTATAAAAGTCTCCTTGCCACACCTGTGAGAACATGATCTGATTCCATTGGAGTGAGATCTCACTTCTTAGCAATCACACCCTCAGCATGTTTCTCTGCCACTGCAGCTGTTCACATGACCTGCCTGCCCAATGAAAACCATTATACCTCTGAAGCAGGGACTCAAGGAAATCCAGTCCATCCTTTTTTTTTTTTGTTTAATTTAATGACTTACTAATTACCTACTAATAGCCTTACAAAAGGCTCTATTGGTTCTTCTCCAGTTGGACAGATCAGTTTGTAATGCAGTTTATGAGAATTAGGTGTTTCATCAAAAATGGGAAAAAAGCAGAGGGCAGCACAATTGACAAAGAGTTTGAACTCCGCTCTTAGGGAACAGATGTATATTGAGGGTGTTTGTGAACATCTCCCTCATTCTCTTTCTTTCTTTCCTCAGCTGTCACCAGTCAATCTGACTGCACCCAGGAGGCAGGGACCACTCTGGGGGCATCTTCACATCCTGGTGGCAGCTGCAGCACAAGGTGGCACTGGAGTATTTTTACACCCTTAAGATGACTGCTGGTTTCCTTTCTATTAAACTAGGATTTTTCCCATAGGGAATACAAACAAATTAGTGTACCATATAAATAATTACCTTTATGTAAATGCATGTGATAAGATAAATGGAATCTGAAATGATTAACTAACCTTCCATTTAACAACATTTCTGACATTTGATTCAAGGAATGAAGTCCAACCAGCTTTCCCATGCCTTTTATTGTGGAATAGCAAGGATGTGTAGTGGTCATTAAAGTGAGTCAGCCATGCTTTGATCTTCCTCACATAGGCAGAAAATATGAAAAATTAGGGGGGAAAAATGAAGGAAGCAAACCAGTCAGACAATTTTTGATGTTCAACCAGAGTCAGCTATCATCAGGGGAGGAGCACCTTCTTCTCCATGGCTTGTCTTCATCAATTGAATTTGATCTGTGGTTGAAGTTAGACTCAGGCTGACTTGGGAAGCTGGTGATCTAGCAACATTTCCCCAGGGTTGGTCCAAAGCCTATTGAAGCTGCCTGTCAGTAGCTCCATGCAAACATGGCTGTTTTGGTTCAAGGTCTGGAGCTAGATCATTCAGTGTATATACAGGGCTTTCTGCACCACACCTTCCTGCTCAGTGTAGACATGTCCTAGCTCTATCATCATTTTCATCTGCCAAGCATTCAGACAAAATAAATAACTTATCTTTTCTGGCATGCATTCTTTACTCTAAATCATTTGTATCAAAGAGTATCATTTCAACAAAATCTTTATGTTTAAATAATGAAAAACAAACATGAGAGGACTCAACAGTAACAATGCTGATTTAAAATGTAGAAAAAGTGACTGTTTTCTGGCACAGGCAGATAATTAAGAGGATTTTTTAGAGTTTTCTCTGTAACAGGTAGAGATTTAGTGGTATTTTGTGTTAATCACCTCTAGGCTGCAGAGACTGCCACTGTGTAGTGCAAAATAAATGACCAGAAGGCTTTATGGTTTTGTATTTTTATTTGAAGTGATTTCATATTACAAGCTCATGCCAAAAGGTTCAGTTGTTTCTGAGTTTCTGGCTCCGAGGATTGTTATCCTGTGAATGTACGACTGTTTGTCCACACAGTTATTGGAGTGCCTATGAATAGTCTGCAGGTGCCATGCAAGCTTCTCTCTTTTTTGGTCCCAGAAAATACTTTTGACAGCTACTAATCAGTCCATTTTAACTGCCTACAATGCTGTATCTGCTGTGGTATCTGCTGTGAATATTACTGTGATTCATGAAAAAAAAGTACCTTATCAGGCTAGGAATATCTTTTGCATAAGAGCATACCTGCTGTAGGAGTGTTACACAACACCTCTTGAAATCAGTGGAGGAGTCTTACCAGTCACTTCCCTACACTGTGAATGAAGTCCTTAATTGCTCATGTAAGCTCCTATACCATAGCTTTTTTTGAAGGACTGTTCTTGTTGTGTTACCCAGATCTTCTTTATCCAGCCAGAGTTTCAGCCATTTTTTGATTCTGGACACCAGGTTTCCCCACCGAGACTTGCCTTGATGCCTGTTGCAAATACCTCACCCATTGCAAAGTTCCCAAAGGGCAGCCTGAGACACCTCTGGGTAAGACTCACATGGTGACTTGAACTGCAGCCATCCTCAATTAATCCAGGTGTTGTTTGAGGCTGCTGCGGCTGCAAAGTCTCCTCCACACATGCAAAGTGCTTGGGGACCCCAAGAGTCTGGACAGCTGGATGTGTCACAACCCAACTACAACCCTTAGTAGCCCCCTTTTCTCTGAAAGGTAGTAAGAAACTGAGGCTCATCCTTCTGATTTCAAGAGTGGCAGGAAAGGGCGGACCAAAAGTCTGTGGGAGCTAAGAAGGGACAAGGCCTGTGAATAACAGGTTAACTATTTCAGATCCTGCTGCTTGATGCCCTGCTTGTTGCACCAGCTTTCCATAAACAAACTTTGGGAATCCTTGTTCTAATAGTATCTTTCCATCTTCTTAATATTTATGTTTTTTCACTCCATATGGCCACTTCATCTGCATTAAGCCTCCTCACTTTTAACAAAAAAAGCCTTCTGTCGTTTCTGTGTTTAGCCAGGTCTGTTGCTCAGATGGTGCAACCACTGAATGGTTAAGCTGTGTAAAATGTTGTTTCTCTAGCTATAGGCAAGGGCAGAAATAAATATCTCTGGTACCATATCTATTTAACTGAAAATCTAACTAGACCTCCAAATCTGTGCGCTTTTTCGCATATGTTACAAACAGATCCTCTATGAATCGATTCTTAATATCCATTCCTACCAACACCTCCTCCTCCCCAGAAGCCTGATTGTTATCAATTGTATCCCAATTGTGTCCAAGGAAAATTATCTGGATTAACTGAGGCTGAGAAAGAAATCGAATTTTAATACCATAACACTTGGGCTTTGCTGGACCAAAGACCCTGTGTTTCCAATACTAGCTGACAAGGAACGTAAGAAAAACAGATAAAAAGGAGCAGAGTGAACCTATGATGGTATTTTCCCATGTGATCTCCTCTGCTCCACATATCTCTGCCCACTCCAAGCCATATATAATGTTCTTTCACAGGGTAAGTCTTTTCTTCCATGAATTTGTCAAATCACTTCCTGTGATTTGCACATTGAAACCTTTAGCATCAGCAGCATTCTATGACAAGCATATTTCAGCTGCATTTTGCATGAAAAAGTACTTCCTCTTGTTTTTCCTCTTGTTTCTTTTGAACTTGCTGGATTACAATCTTATCTGGCCTACCCTAATTCTTATATGCAAAACAATGATGAGTGAGCTGTTCCTGATTCACTTTCTCTGTCGCCATTATTAGTTTCACAGATCTGTACCCCCTTACTCTACTGAGTTATTTATTACAGGACCTATCCCATGCTTTGTTTTTATCACTGTTGTTCTCTGTTTCTCTTTTAGTTCTGCTTTATCTTTTTTAAGAGAAAGATCAGAACTGCATATGGCAGCAAAATCATCAATTAATCTCCTCCTTCCCTCTTCTGTCCTCTCCTCTCCTCTTGTCCCACGGATTAGCTATGATCAGACTCGTCATTTTGTTGTGGCACTCAAAGACTTTTGCTAGGTAGGAGGAAAGGATTTTTTCTTTGAGGTGATCGTGACAGATTGTCTCTACTGTATAATCTTCCTCTTGGTCTTTCAAAATAGCATCTTACATTTTTGTTCCATTCAGACTTCTTTTGCTTAAAGTCATGCTTGCTCTAGAACCCTACGTCTACAGTGACCTATAGGACCTTTATTAGAAAAGGAAGCCGATTTAACTGGGGACTGGGAAGCTATGGCAGTAGTTTGGCTGCTTCATGCTCAGAATTATTGTTTCAGTTTCTGGTGATGCATTATTTCTGAATTCCTCCTTGCATGTTTTCTCTTAATAATTCCATTTTCAACATTAACTCCCACCTTTATTAGCTCAAAGCTGTAAATATGTCTCCAGTAGGCCCCATGGCAAGGCGCTGCTGTAAGGCACGATGCTTTTTTCACTTTATCACTAGGTGTGTCTTGAAGGTTTGCCTCTCCTTTCTACCCTTGCTTCCACTCCTGTCAGGAAATCAGATTTTTCAATCAGAGTATCTGGGCAGCCAGTTCAAAGGCAGGATATTTCTTCAGTAGCACTATAAATAAGCCTGTCTCTGCTCCTCCAGTTCAGCAGCCTCCTGGTACCATAAAAGTCTCTATCACTGGAACCTTTGCTCTGTGACTGCGCATTTTGGGGCAATAGGGCATGTAACACACTCTTGAGTCTTCATATGCCAAGATGCAGAAAATCAATTTTAATGTCCCTACAATAAAGAACTGGTGAAGCAAAAGGCTATCAATACTGCGACACCCTCCTGCACTGGAGGTATAAAGAGAAATGCTACAAAAATATAAAGAGGTTCAGTGCTTTTTTCAGCCAGTTACTGTTGTGATGGTAATGTGCTGTATAACACAGCACAGGGGAATGGGAATGGAAAAGGGAGTGTCTTCTTCATCATTTTCTTAAGAAATGTTTGTCTCAGCAAAACAAATAAATGAAAGATTATGCTTTCTTTGCCTGCCTATTAGTAAATCTTACTCTAGTTGTCTCAGCACCAGACCAGAAATTGAGAAAATCAAAAAGCAGCATCTAGAAACCTACACTACAATACCTGAAGTGAAAATGTTGAGAAAAATTTTCCAAGACAGAATTAATGAAATAGTAAAGTAATGGTACCATAGAGAGCTCCCTGTAGTTTTAATTAAAATCCTTAGCTTGTATCACTCAGTAGCAATTGGCTTCATCATATCTTGCTGCATCGGAGGCACAAAACCATCCATATCTTGATTTTTTTAAGCCCTCATACTAGCTTCAAAATTCATAATGATTGAACTCCACAGACGAAGAAATAGAAAAGTGAAAAGAGACAAGAGAACAAGTCAAAACAATCCATTCAAACCAAACTGTTTTTTAAAAGCTGAGCATTAAATATCTTCAGAACGTTTCATTTCAGGGTTTTGACAGAGGCAAATTTTAAAATCTTGGAATACATGGTAGAAAAGAAGTCAACAGCTTTTGTCAGCAAGTAACACATAAATGGGAATTATTTCAATCATATGAGAATCTTAACCTTCGCAACTGTGCCTTTCTAGGGATATTTCAAGTTGTGCATGAACTGACACTCTTTTGTATGCTCATACAAGGCATGTTCTTGTTCTTCCAGTTTTCTTCGCTGTGTCTGCTGCCACTAACCTCTTCCTTTCCGGCTGCATCCTGAAACAATTTCTCGGTGCACTCCAAGCATTGCACATGGCTATCTATTGCTTTTATTTAGCAAAAGGGAAGACTTGTATTGCGCGCAACTTCTCTGTTAATGCACAAATACTGATACACAAATACCAGCACTGCATCTGGCACAGTGAAAGTCTTTTCAGGCTGGCTGTTCAGTTAAATGGATATTCAACAGATGGATTTAGCTGGAGTTTTATTTTCCTCTAAAAATCCTCTTAATAACAGCATGACTTAAGCAAATTCAGAAAGAAATAATGCTGAGTGCAAAGACCCAAATAGAGTAAAGCTGTGAGAAACATGTTCATACAGAATATTTAGATGTGTACTAGATTGCAAACTAGGTGATTCCCTAGAAACACCTACAGTAAGGAACTTTTTTGTGAATAGCTCTATTATGAACCAGCTGTTTGCAGATTTATGCACGTATCACTGTGCAACCCATTAAAAAGAAAAAAGAAAGAATAACAGATTGAAAAGAGTGGAAAAGAGCAAATTTGAGGGATTACATGAGAAAAAAAAAATAGTCAAGCACATAAAAATATTGTAAGTACGCCAGACAGGGACCTACAGGCACTTAAAATACAGTATCCTCTAGGGTAACAAACATGCAGACGTAGTATCAGAAAAAGAAGTTATGCATTTTGAGTGCTGCACATTGTCAAAATATATAAAGTTGAAAATAGATATTCAATATACAGTGAAAAAAAAATCTGAATTATTAAATCCATGCTGTTTTTTCTGGGCAATGTTTGTTCATGACAGCTATTTCAGTGACACTTTTTTCTAAAAACACTGAAATAGTCACAGCTTTTACTGCAATTTTTTATGCTGAAAGAAACACAGCTTAGTGTTTTGCTGTGGCATGTGAAATAATTTTAATATGTACCACTGAAAGACATGGTCAGTGTTCTACTACTACAAATGGTTATATTTTGATAGAAATTCACTGGTGATAGGATGATTGGTGGGCTGTGAATGCATGTGTAAATAACAAATTCATAGTGCACAGAGCTGTCAATTTCTGGAAATAAATAAATCACATTCTGGGTTATTTTACTAAATGAAAGTGTGTACATCACTGATCTATAAAGTAACATTTCATTTCTATGTGAGATAGAGAAGATTTTCACAATAATGTGGGTTTTTTTTTTATCTATATATTGTAACAGAAATGTACACATTTATGTGAAACACATGGAATACACACTGAGAAATTCAGAATGGTTTTGCAAAGATATTTTTCCCAACAGTAGGAAAATTACATATTCTGAAGATGATGGTTTAAAAAAAAACCCAAAACATAAGGGAAAAAAAAATATTCTGGGAAAATTAGGCAGTTCTGGGAGTGAGATAGAACAGCTATCTACTCTGCTTCCAGGGCAAGAAACACAGAGCCTTGTCAAGTGTACCGTCAAGTGTATCATCAAGTGCTCCTCATGGCCAGGCATCAGGGGGGTTCCAGGACCCCCAGCCCTGCAGGAGGATGGGGATGCTTATGGAGCCCCTGCATCACTTGCCATCAACAGCATAGCCATCCCTTGGTGGCACCCAGGGGCCACGAGGCCAACACAGCATGCATCCATCTTCTGGAGCTCAGCCTAGGGTTCAGCAATGATTTGACCTCTGCTTTCCAGAACACCTCCGTTTGGACAAATATGCATTATTTCCTATGGAAAGCTATTTTCTTGTAAAATTCCCAGCTGGCTGTAATCAGAAGTTATGGCTATTTCATTCCAGAGGCTGTTTTCTGCAACAAAACAGTACAGGTTGCAAAGCTTGTGACAAATACGGCTTTAAGGTCAATGGCATGCCAGGCAACTGCTTCTTACCTGTGTGTGCCAAGCTGAGCAGGATCAGGTGTTCATTCTTCTGCCACGTTTTAAAAGCAAGTATGTAAGCTATTACTGAAAAACACACCCCATCACAGAATAATATAGTAACAATAAAAAAGCATCGCTGCCTTTCACACAGTGTACTCTACCATTATTAGATTTTGGTCATTGATGGAGCTAAACTAGTTTCTGATATAAATCCACAGACCTCTATGGTTGTTTGGTTAGGGTTTTTTTCACATTAGGAAACAATTAATTTCATGGTGTTTATGGTCTGTTAAAAATAACTATGGCTATTTTTCTTTTTTCTACAGTCTCAATTTTATGCAGAGGATATCACATGAAAATACAGCATTATAAATCTAGATGAACCTGCAGACACATTTATTCATCATGCGTTTTAAGAGCTTGAAGCACAAATGCAATTCAGCTCGCTAGCTTTCCTTTCAATAGTCCTGAGGCATATACCAACAGCTTATTATACTGATGTACTATACAGATTGCTTTTTGCCAGTTCTCAAAAATCAAGTGAGCCTATATAACTAAAATTTAAATTATAACTTTTTTGATCACTTCTCTTGATCTTTGTACTTGGAACACGCTTGCTCTACTTGCTCCGTACGTATCATCACTATGAATAGTTATTACCCAGTTTGTGCATTAATTCGGGTGACAGGCATAAGCTGTACCTAGCATGTTTTCAGGTGTTCAGGTAAAAACTCATCCTGCAGAAATGCTGACCAACACTAATCTCTCAGGGCATGTATGTATGACTATGGGTGTATGTAGGATTAAGGTTAGCTATTTTTTGACTCAGTGACATCTGGTAGAGCATTTCTTGCAATTCCAAATACGCCTCACAGCTAGTTAACATATTACAAAAACTGGGTTAAGTGTGAGATTTTTGTTAACCTCCAACTTAGCATTGGTCAGATGCTTCCGGAAGCCTAACTGAAGTCAGAATAAGCTACTTGCATTTCACAAAAAATAAAGTGCTGTGCCCTTTCTTTTCTGTTTTCTCCTCTCTGGTAGATCAAATATAATGCACCACCAGTGTACTAATTCTGGTGCTCATAATGTTGGCCTAAAGGAGCAAGAGGATTGGAAGAAGATAGAATGAAGAAATTTAGAGTGCAGAAGACACCTGAGCTCAGCATCTGTAGGTGAATGAGAAAGGGAATAGATGGAAACTGGTTTCAATCCCGGTTCCCCTTCCTCCCCACTGACTTTCTTTTCAGTTTAAGAAGCAAGAAAGAGGTCACGGTGCTTTATTCAAAGCTTTTCAAGTTATCAACCAGCTGTTTATCCATCAGGAACCTCAATGCTCTGACAGAGATCAGTGAAAACAGCCACCATCCTCCTATTTCCTTCACAACCTGCATTTGAGAGTGCTCCTGATCAGAGAGAAAAAACCCTTTCTAAGCATTCTGAGTCACAAGCCTCTATTCAAACAGCTCCCTTCAAAGGTTTAGCATCTTTTTATATAGCAAGAGACTTTTTTTTCATTTGGAAGAAACTACTTTGACTTCAGAAAGTGGTACCAAATAGACGTCCCACATTGCTTCCTGAGCAGGAACGTTTCAGCCCCACAGCAACCACTGAGCCTGCAGATGTGGGGTGCTGCAGCACTACTTCCAAAGGGCAGCAGACATCAGTCCAGTGCAGGACGCCCCCCTCTCTCCTTCCCATCCAGCTCAGATACCTGTGCATCCATTTGTGTGGCTTATGATATTAGAAAAATGAAAAATGTGTCTATAAAAGCTGTTTTTTAGAGAAAGCCTCCCTCCCTCCCCGAGTCTCTCTCCAGCTCACTGCTTCATCCCCTTTACAGCCACTCCTCCTCTCTCCCCAGACACATCCCTTCCCATCCCCAAACCAAGGGCTCGAAGCAGGTGAGGGCTGCCTGGGTGCCAGCTAGAAGAGCACCTCAGCACCCACTGTGGGTCCTGGGCTGGACCTGGTGTCCCGAGAGTCTCCACAGGAGCCCTGGGGCTCCTTGCATGAGTGAACAGTTATAAATATTCTCAGATGTGGTGGCTCCCATACACTGAAGACAGTTTTCTTTATCCTGAGGAAAAAATTAATTATTATTCAGGTAAGCCTTCCTTAATACTTTTATTCCTCTGTTTGCTACCTTACAACAGCAAATGGAATTAAACTCACACAATTGCTGTGGGAGAGGAAGAGCAAACACTGACTCGCACGTACATACTTCTTAAGGATCTGCCTCTTATTTTACCAAAACCAGTCTATTGTTACTCAGCCTTGGAAAGTTTTGGCAATTTAATGAAATTTTTGAGCACCACTCCTTCTTCCATAAGGCAGGTGTGAGGAGAGCAGAAGACTTCTTCACAGCCATATATCCCACAGTTAAGGTTTTGTTCATCCTCCCTGACTCAAACACACAGGGGAAAAGCCTAAAAACTTATTACCAGAACACAGGCTCTCCCAGACATTTCCCATGTGGTACATGAGGTGCAGGTGGCCTAGCCCAGCACCAGAGGATGACTGCAAAGAAGCACACAAGAAGTACTAAGAATCCCGAGGAGATGCCATCCTGCAGACATGGGACAGTAAAAAGCCACTCACGAAGGACACAGGCCAACCACTGAGGACACAGGCTATCCTCAGACACCCTTGTAGTGTGGTGTAGGAGAGCCTTTCCCAACCACCATGCTGTGTAGCTTCTCTTTCCACAGGCCCTTGCTCCAGAGGGCTGTCCATAGGTGTTGGGTTTTATTTCTGAAGTTGAAACATTTCCTGAAACATTGACAAAACTTGTCAGCACTGAATACGTCAAACTGTCTCGCGCACTGTGTAGGCTCCTCCTGACAGCTTGCCAATGTGTCTTAACCAGTGTCATTTCATTCCTGGTCTTTTTTGCCATGTCCAAACCCAAGCCATACTGACAAATGAAAGTTAACTCTGAAACTTAGTCTAACTTTTGTCCTAATGCAGCTTCGAGCCAAAGGCAAAGAGTTAGTGCTTTAATCCACTTCACCATCTATCCCTCTGGGAGTTCATAACTCAGCCATGAATGTTTGTTTTGAGCTGAAACCTGCAATGCAGGTTCTCCGCCAAAGAGCCGTGGCAAGGCGGCAGGCAGCGGCTCTCCCCACAGAGCACAGTGGGGAATCAGTGAGGGACCTGGTGGAGAGGAAGGGCAGATCCCCTCTGCAGGGTAGGAAGTATGGAAAGGTGCAGTGTGGAAAGGGCGGGGGGGGGGAATTACAAGACATATACGATAACGCCTTCACCTTTGGCTTGCACCTTCTTACTTATGGCTTGGGTGCATTGGCTTTTCATTCTGTGAGCTATGCACAGAGACTGGGGCTTTCTCTTGATCCTTATTAGGCAGTGCTGCTGTCAGTGTAATGCTCTGAATCATCATAAGCACAGTTATAATAAGGTCAGTGTGACAGGGTCTTGTTTCTAAAACTGACCAATTTTGTACTTGTGAGCAAACATTTTGACATCTTTGCAAGTTTTATGCAGCTTTTTAAAATGCAGAATAAAATTCAAGCAAACAATGCACTTTATCTGAGGTCCCACCATTGTTCTGCCTGCACGTCTCAGGCATTCGGGGGGGGGGAGTTTATAATGCACTCATGAAGAGTGAAAATGTTACCTCCATTTTACAGAAGAGGAACTGAGGTACAGAGAAGCTAAATGACTTTCCTGAGGTGAGGTAAGATTTCTCAAACTAAGCAAAAAATGGAAATGTTTCACAGAATCTAGATCACTGAAGTCCTGTGGTGGATTTCCAAGCACGGGGGCACTAAGATGTGAACTATGACCTTTACTGGCTAAAAAATAAAATTAGATATCCTCTTCTGAGAACACAAAGTACTTTATATATGCTGTGTTTCCAGACAGTTTTCTTCCGTTTTGATTTCTAGAGTTACATCTTTAATTTCTTTAATGCAAAGCTTGGTGGATTTATATCAATAATGGACCTAATGAAAGATTTTTCCATTTCTAAAACCCTTTTTCTGTTTTGACATGCACATTCAAAACACATCTTACTGAACGGCTCTCTTATTTTGCTTAGGTAGCTACTCCTTTCTTTATAAACCTTTCCTAACAATTAGTTAATCTGAATTTTGAAACTCCAGAAGGAAAATGAACTTTATAACCTACTGTCATCAACATAGGGGTATATATATAGCTATGCCTGATCAAAGTTACATCACCAAAGATCATTGTGGACGTAAGCATGTTAAATAATACTTTATTTAACATGCTTATATTTAACATGCTTAACATTTATTTAACAGAGGCAGTCACCCAAGCCATAAATTTCCTGACCAAGTTTCATTACAAAAATACATGGAAAAACATATTGTTTATCACCTACTGACGAGTCAGTGTGAGCACAGACATGTTTAAGCAAGTGTGTGAACGTGAATAGATGAAAAGTTGAGGTGTTCTTGCAGCTCTTCGTGTGGAACACTGCACAAAGATCTGCCCACTTAATTCTGGCTGAGAGTGCATTAACTGATCAATCAACAGCTCACCCACACAGACACTTACCTTCAAAGGAAAAAGGGACAAAGCTTGCACGGGAACAATATCTATTATTCAGATAGGCAGTTGCAGAAACTGGAAAGCTGAAGGATGAACAGTTCTGGTGAGAAAAATACATGTCAGTTTCCTGTGGTACCTCAATGTCTTCTGTAGCAAGCTGTATCAAACTATATGAGTGTAGCACAGGCTACATAATTTTATGCTTCATACAGGAAAATGGCCACAAAAGAGGTGTCGAATGAACACAACAGCCATAATCAAACACTTGCACAGGGTCTTTCAACAGAATGTAATCACTGGGTTTGCAGTCATCTTTATTGTCAGTCCACATCACACTCTTATCAGCACGCAAATAACAACACTTCCTATGTGGCTGCACTGATGAGGCACATCTCTGGGCCATCCAACTGCACCTCTGACTGCCATACATCAGCAAGCCCACTTTAGCCAAAAAAGTTGCACAAGAATGGCTTTTGCCAGATGCTATTTAGCAGCTCAAAAATGCAGCAAGTGGTCACTCCCACTTCTTGAGTTGCTGAGTCATTAACAGAAAAAATAGAAAATGATTCATCATATATGCATGAGATGGGCGAGTTGCAGTGGTTGTGCTGTGCCTGGTAACCAGCTGTCATGTCACAAAGAAAAATCTTTGCACAATTTCCAAACAGTATGCTAATCACATAAAAAGCTAGAAAGCTTACTGAGATACCACCACTGATGTCTACAAGTGACCCACAAGTCTAAGATTCATGGATCATGGAGTTATATTCCAGGCATAACTACATACTTTGCACTACAAGTACATGCACCACCAGTACACCATCAGTAAATGTTGACGCACAAAGAAGAGACGTAGGAGGGTCGTCTTAATAATATTAACTTAAACTTCTTGAAAGATATGCTCACATTTCAAGCACAACTTGTGACATATACCTGTGAATATATAACTGATTTCTCTTCTACACTTTACTACACTTTACTCTGTCTCATTCATAGCATTACAAAAAGTGGCTCTGCTTTGCTCTCTAATGCATATCACTTCACAACCATCAGCCCAAGTAAGAAACTGAGCCAGCAGGCAGGCAGAAAAAACATTGCTGAGGACCTCCTTTGAGACAGAAAAAAGAACAGCCATCAAATCTAGTATTAATGTAGGACATCAAAAGATGCCTCAGCAGAGGTCACGCATCTTACATGTCTTTTTTTCCAAGGCCAAATTAACACAAGCATTCTTTGAAGTATTAGTGTTTACTCAGGAGCAGTTAAATCATCACTGGGTAGTGGTAAAGATCAAATGATTAAACTTTTTGCACCTCATTTCAACTGTGCATGCTGCTTTCAACAGGAGTCACAGAGCATGTGCACCACTGCAGAAAAGGGCCTGTGGCCCACCAAAGAAAAGCTTGCTCTGGGAAAGCCTTCAGACCACACAATCACACACGGGCAGTGACCACCCACCTGTCAGCACAAGCAATCACCTACCCCCTCTGTCACCTGTGTTTAACTGATGTTTTTTCTGCTTTTTGTGAAATGGCATGGGAGCAACACAAGTTGACCTCCTTCCACTCAGTTCCTAGACATCTGTGTCTAGTCCTTCTCCATACCCACTTTGTCACAAAAGAAGCAGGAAAAAAAGCCACGCAAACATACAAAATCACTTGAGAGAGACAAGGAGACAGCTACTGGTGAAATGTCATAGCTCTGTGACTCCCAGGAACCAGCATTTGCTCTTCCCAGCGGCCATCTCTGGAAGCAGCAGTGGTGGCTGACAAAGAGCAGGATTGCGCTTTGGATTTTTCAGTGTCTTTCTCTTTCCTTTGGGTGATTATTAAACGTGTTCACTTCGTCGACATTTGTCTCTTCAGTCTAGAAATAGCACAGAAATAATATTTCAGCTGAATGAGAAAACGCTGATTTCTGATGTTTTCCACAATAGATGGGTTGATGTGAATATGAAAGATGATGTACTTGATTTTCTTTGTTTTTACCAGCCTCTAGAGAGTTTAATCTTTCCAGAAAAGAAATGTCTGTCTGATTTTCTTTTCCTGTGTGACTGGCAGTTCATCATCCTGTATGACAGAGTTATTCTAAAATCAAAAAGTAGAATTCATAAGGCAACTTGAGGAGTTCTAATCATCCTATCTGCAGTCAAATTCCTCTATAAGATTATGCTGAAATATATTTAACTGGCCAGCTACCATGAAAAAGGTGACACCTGGATTCAGTGCCCAAGTTTTGAAAGAAAGGGGTTTTCTGTCTGCTTATCAGTATTTACCGAATTGAAACTGTCAGATTCAGCTTTATAAAACTGGCCTAAAGCAACATATTTTCTTCATGTTTATTTACAAATGTAAGCTTATTTTGCGTACTTCCTAACATTTATTTTCACTCATTTAATTTCCCAAAAGAAAGAAGAAAATAGTGGATCAAATATGACACAACAACAGTAAGATTGCTCAGCCCATTTTTTCTTATTTTTACAAAGGTTTTTTAAGTCCTTGAGTAGGAAAGTTATATACTGAATATTACTAATAAAGATGGTCCTGATTCACTGATTTTCTGTCTGACCAGCACAGAAAAAGCTAAAAGATGCTGCAGAAAAAGAGTCTCTTGCTTGATGATCACCAGCAGCCAGACCTAGAGAGCCACAGCACCTCCTTATACATGAGACCCTGTCCTTTACCTGAGAGAGCACCAGTTGCAACTATTCAGTTTTAAGGTTTTCCATAAGCCAAAAAAGCAGAAGACAAATTTAGTTCCTGGTACCTCTAGCTCAAATTCTGGTAAATACAGCCTTTGCCTGCTTTTATTGGACACACAAAGCCCTGAGTGACACAAAAATATGTAAGGTCATAAAACAAATAGATGTTGAGCAAGAGATTCTGCTTTTCTTCCCTAGTCATATGAGGATAAGGTGACATTCAATTACATTAAAAATTGGCAGCTTTGACTAAAGGAAGTCCTCTTTCACATAATTAATGGATGGAAGTCCTGGCCCTAGGATGTCATTGAAAAGAAGTTCTACTCCTTGACTCTTGATGAATCTGCAGGTATCTGCACACACTCCAAACCCAGCCTTGTAAATGAAGTTGTCTCCCTGAGACTTTCCAGGATCAAAATCTGCAAGACCCAGGGATGACTCTTTGAAGGGATTTCATGGGAAAAGAACAAGAAAAAATGCCTTCTTTGACATGTCACTAAATGTTTGTTACATATGACATCTGCACAGCAATTACCAAGATTTAATTCACCAGCAACAATCAGTAGAATCCTGACAAGTCTGCTAGAGCTAAGAGATTTGTTGCTAATGATTTAAGAATTTAAGATTATTAATACTTTTAGACAACATCTATCAGCTATAAAATCTTAAGAAGTTCTACCTTTTCATCATGGCCTGCATTTTTCTGTTGACTTTGGGGTTTATTTTGATGACCAAAAATCAGATCGAACACCCACTTCAAGTAGGACACTGGCGAAATTAATAATAAAACAAACATCTCCTGATGTCAGGATATTTTTTAAGAAACACTGAGTATAACTCGTGACTAGGGACACTAAGTAAGTAGTCCTGCTTCCTTAGTTACCAACAACTTTTTTCCCATGTTTTTAACAAACATATTCAGCCCTATTTAATTGCATGATAAAAGTAACATCTTCTGCAGGCTGGAAGTCATCCATGAAGCTGTCCAATTCGGCTCCCCAGGTCCTGGAGTGGTATAAATTGAATATGTTCTACAGTTACACAGTAGTCTTTCATCTCAAGTTTTATTTATAACAGAAGGAGGTGTCTCAAAGTCTACTTGCACCTACATAACTAATGGGGGAAAGCAACAACAGGTGGAGCCAGTATTGGCCCAAATTGCAGCACAAGTGCCCCGGAGCTGTTGACAGGGAGTACTTTTCAGAGTATATGAAACACTAGACTAGAACTTAATTCTGTAGTTCAAATAACATGAAAGTACTGTATAGCACAGGTTGACTGAGAAGAGGATCAGATGATGTTGGACACCAGTGGTAGGCACTGCACATACAAAAATTGAGGCATACAGATTTAGCAGGTGACACCAAAGCTATGTCTCACCCAATGTCCTGTCTCCAACAGCTGCTCTAGCAGATGTGCAGGGGAAAGTAAGACAAGTATTGGAGCAGCAATCTCAAAGACACTTTTTTCCTCAGAGTATTCATGAGAAGTAGACATACAACCAGACATGTCATTTTCAATGCTGTACTGCAAGTAATTTGAAATAAGCACAGCTGTATTCTTAAGAGGTTGAAGAGGATATATGATTATTAAAAAAAATAAATCAGCTTCACCAAACTATTTATCTTATTTTCTTTGCTCCCGGAGAATAAGACCGCGACAGTCTAATCTCTCCCACAAGAGACAGGCAGTTGCGCCTCTCTCCTTGCACAAACAGCTCTCCATGCTCTTCTGGGCAGGAGAGAAAACTGCACCCACCAGCAGAGAAGCACAAGACACTGCTACCTGCAAAACCAGCATAGGCACAGCCACAGAGAGCCAACCAAACAAAGGTGGTCTTAGGAGTGTTGGTAAATTGAACAGTTATCCCAATGATCAGTGTACTCGAAACACCAACTTCCGCAAGAGCCTTCAATCTTTGTAAAAATCTTGTAAGAAGAGATGGATGATTTAGGCAGAGCAGCTTAACATTATTTTAATTGATATTTGCCCTTCGTAGTGATTCAGCTGAGTGCCTGAAGTGCTAAAATACCAAACCAAAATGCATGTGGTGGGCCAAATACACCTGGTCAAGATAAACACCTGAAAGTTAGGATTTCCATGTGAATTAAGGCACTTTATCTTTTCAGGTTCACCTCTCACTATTCATAGCACAGCTAGGCAGGTTTTGGTCTTGCAGCCTTAAACATACAAATAGTCACATTCACTACCACTACTCAGGAGAACAAGGACTCTAATAGCATCTTTCACTGTCTCTTTTGCCATTAGGAACTGCTAGTGCAGAGGCTGCTGAGCAGACAGAGTTATAACCCACAGCCCAATTCTCATCCCAGCTTATACCGGCAAATCATGGGTAAATCCATGGCAGTCACTGCTGTTAAAGAGGAGTAAAACAGCTGTGAGCTAAGTGGCATCAGGATCAGATCATCTGCTTACAGCCTCATACGCTTCCAAAACGTTCTCTGATGGGGCTGAAATTTTCCATGACTGATCTCTGGCCAAGGGCAACTCTTCTCTTTTTATTTTTTTATTTTAAGTATAAGCAAACCTTCCATTTTCTAGAGGAGAGAAAATGTTGGAAAGAGGGCAGAGCAACCCTGTGAGGAACAATTCTGTAACCCACAGCCTTTTTGTTCAAGCCTCTGTATCTTTGTAGTGCAAAATGCGATTTATTACCACAAGATAGTGGATTCTTAAAGGGCCAGAAAAAAGTGCTATTGGACAAAAAACAGGTTTGTCCTGCTTCTTATTCAAACACAGCCCCTGCATATATTTTTCCTGTAATTGTATACATTGTGCAACAGTGGAAATCAGAAAGTAACCACTATAGAGCTGTTTACAGAATGGGAGATAATAAACCTGACTCTAAAACAAATACATCTTTTTCTCTGTAGTTTCAAGAGTGTAAAAGCATCCCCCTACTTTGCAGATCCTGTGCAGGGACCTTACCCTCAGGCCCCACACCCAGGAGAAAGAGCAAGCTCAAAGCTATTCATCAGGACAGAATCAAAGAGAGGGCCAACTAATTTGGAAGTGAACAGTTTACCTGAACACACCAAAAAGCACAGACCCATGTAAAAAAGTTGTATTATTACTGTTAAAAATAATGTAAAAAAAACCAAGCTATGAATGTATCTTCTTCTGTTTGCTGCAGACTTTTGGATAAAATACCCCTTTACTAACTCAGAGCAGAAGATGGAGAGCCTGCTTTAGTTTCTCCAGGTTTTTGTTTCCAGCTCAGTGGTTTCTGCCTGAGCGCAGCCCAGATTCCCCGTGAGGTCAGCAGGCATTCAAAATCGCTCCCACTCCCGAGGACCAGCCAAGCCTCATTATATTTCTGTGCAAACATCCTCCTGAAATCGCGGCTCCACTGACAAACAGTTTTGCACAGCAGAAAACAGGGTAAATCACAGTGAGCTGCAAGTGACCGCTTTAGAGCTCCCAGTGAATCTATAAAAAGCATGTAACAGCATAGAGGCACAAGATCTTTAAACATGACAAAAGCAGGCAGTGCCAGCCAGACCTGAGTGCTGGTCTAAGGAGGTGTTCAGGATCTATACAATGGTCAATTTGCTAAGATGGTCACACATTTAATGGTTTTCAAACGCAGATAGTGAGGGCCCAGCCCTGGCTCAACAGCAGCATGAGCTGTTCATCAAAAAGGTTGGCCTACAATGGGAACCTCACATAGATAGGAAAGAAACACCTTAATACACAATGGGAAGAGAGAAAGCTGCCTGATGGGGAGGTCTTGTTTCATAGATATGATGGTACCACATTGCTCCCACGCTGTGCTTTGCCTGCTACTGTCTCTCCGCTGACATGTGCGGCCCTGGAAGGTCACATCACCTTTCTGCACTGGGAACTGGACTGATGAGCTTTGTCAGGTTTCAATTTTTTAACATATGTATATCCAAAGATAGAAATCATGTTACATTCACAGCAAACGTAAGTGGTGTATGGCTGATACCATGACAAAAATATTATCATCTGGGAGGTACCAGTAAGGCAGCCTCAAACCTAGCAAGTTACCTAATCAATCACAGACTTCCTGTGAAATCTTGGGCAAATCATTCACTGCCCCACAGGACCACAGAGCAGGACTGTCTCAAATATCTGTATCCCCATATCCCTGCCTCATTGTCCTTTAAATGCTATTTCTACACAATCACATGAATGATCTTTCAGTCATGCTGACATCTCACTCCTAAATCTCACACAAGCTTTGCACCAGCTCCCCTGACAGCCCAATTACATACATTTCACATTTAAAAAGTTCTCTGAGAAAAGACATCAAGGGAAATTAGGGTTTCCTTCCCATTCAGGAATGACATAAACACCAGGCTTCAGAAACAACCTCATTGACATTGGACATCTTCGTCTGTGCACTATGTTGCTTCAGGAATGGCCCTGGGGCATAAAACCTCCCCCAGATCTTGCTGCAGCCCTGCAGCCAGCTGGCCAGCCAAGGCTGGAGATCCCAGCCCCATAAATCACGGGATGCTCAAGCCTTCCTCATTAAGGAGGAGTGACACCCAAAGAGACTGGCTTTCTTCCCCAGCTGAAAGGAAAGATCCGACCTCCACGTGGGGAGCAGGAGTTGGGACTTATGCCTGCATAGCTGCTGGGGGAAGGCAGAGGGAGGCTGCTTTGTCCAGTGTAGCTGGTGGCAGAGGTGTGCTGCAAGACAAGCACTGCAAGACAAGCACTGCAAGACAAGTGGCTTCTGCCTGCAGTGCCCAGTGGGGGCAGCCAGTGTGACTGTGGGAAGCAGTGGCTGCTGAATCTGGGAGCACTAGGCAGATGGGGTGCCGCTTCTGTGGTGTGGGTTGTTGTCGGAGTCCCAAAATCACGCTCAAGCCTCGCTGCAGCAGCGATGCTAGGCGGTCCTAACTTGTATGACTAATGCCAAGAGAGGCCTTTGGTTCATGATTCTGGATTTCATCAAGAATCCTTCCTCAAGTCCAAATTTAAGTCTCTGCCTTCTGTCAGCAAGCTGGGGAGAGCTGCCTTCTCCGCCACAGGCACTGTGCATGTAGAGTGGGTTAAGGCAAGGAGGCACAAAAATAGTGAGGCAATGGGTGACCACAAAGCACCATAGTTAGACATGGTTTGTTTAGTGCCAGAAGTATGCAAGTCACTTTGCCAGACAAGAATCTTCCTCCCAGAGAGGCTCCCAAAGAGCCTATCATCAGTTTTTTCAAGTGTTTGCAGTTTGTTGGCTGAAGCTTTCCACTGGAATTGGTCTTGCCTAGGGGCTGTACACTTGCAGGGTTGGAAAACATAGTGTTGATGTACTCTTGCCAAATTCAGCTTGTTCCTTGGATTGTTTCCTTTCTCTAATCACTGTTTATCTTTACATGGGCCAGATTGGCCCATTTCTTCCCCTCTTTCACTAGTCTCTACAACAGATACATGATCTCTAAAATTCTTCCTTGGCTGACCACAGTTCATTCATCAGGGAATAAATTTATCCCTTTCTTGGGCAATTAGTAAGCACTCTGAATTTCCAGAGGCATTTCGAAGACTTCAGCCACCTTGGATATTTGGGTGTCACACGAGGACTAGCCTATGTACGCCCAGTCTTTTCCCTTTCAGCAAAGCATCTCCCACCAACAGCCCACAGAAGCACTGTACTTCCAGCTCTTGGAAAGGAGTCGGCTCCTCCCCACTCCCCCTGCACTTTGGCAGGCAAGGGGAAAAAAAAAAAAAGAGCTACCCAAAACCTGCCCTCAGCTGTGTTTCTAAGCAGGGATTTTCACTGAGCCAACTGCAACTGTGATTTCTACTCTCTTTCTCATGATACTTGTTTTGGTTCTCTCTATCCACCTCTGTCTCTTCTACCCTCCCAGGCCCATTTGCTTAACATTCTGCTATTGTTGCTTGTATTTCAGTATATATTCTAGTCTGAATAGGTAAAATAGATGAATAAAAGATTACCATCCCTTTTTACAGATAGACAAGTGAGAGAGTTGAAAAATTGGGTTATTCCTTCACAGTCTGCAGCACAGTCAGAAGCAGAGCCTCAGTCCTCTGAGTTCCGTACCCTGATTGTAATCCCACCATTTCCCAACTGAACCCATTCCAACTCTTACTGATTCTGAAGGGCTTGGATGAATGTGCTTTAGAGGTACTTCTAGCTGCCTGGGACAGCAAAAGCAAAACTTTTACACTGGAGAGAGGGAAAGTAACTGGCCACTAAAACACTGGGAGGCAGATTCAGCCCTTACATAAGTGAAAGCGATGCTGTTTTGCCAAGTCTCAATTTGCGTCTGTATCCATAGTATTGCATATTTTAAGTTCTTCTGGCCAGAATGAAAAGGCGTTTGGTAACCCAAAGAAACCATAAAGCCCAGCTTTGAACCAGCTATAACACAGCCGGCTGCCATCTACGACAGCTGGAGATCATTGGGCTGCAGACACAGTGCCAGCACACAGATCCATCACCCATTGCCCCCTGTGGGGATGCAAGGACCATCGCCAGACTATTCCCATCTCGCAGCCAGAACCATGAGGCTCAAGCAGCTCCGCTGCCATCTCATGCTGTGCTGCTTCTGGCCTTCCTCCGTTAAGAGCCTGCTCTCCACCACCCGGAGCGGAAGCCAGGGTTTGAGCGCAGCAGTGATGCACGGGGCCCTGTGTGCTTCACCATGGGATTTTTCACACATTAGCCTCTGCAGAACTCCCACTTAGAAATAAAAATCACAAGTCTGGGGCAAAAAGTATGTGCCAAGGCCCCTTAATTGGATGAGTCTCTATTCAATTTCCCAATGGCTCTGTAGTATATTATATACAATTTCTAACTTCTTTCTTCTCAAGCACATATTTAACATTTGGGTGTGCAGATCTTTATGGAAGAAAAATGCTGTGACTTTATAAAAGTCTTGTAAATACTGCCTGTGTAAGAGAGCACACGGGGTTCTGATGCCCAGGCAGCTAGCATAAATGGGTAGATTCATGTAATTACCAGAGTCATCTCTGTCACCAACGAGTTGTACTTCATTCAAAACAATGCCATTAGCTTGCAGGTAGTGAAGACAACAAAGTTTTCTGGGGACAAGTGAACATGCTGTCTCGAAATTCTCATGATATGTTAACGTTACCCTGACCTGTGTGTCTCTATATATAAATAAAACAACTAAACCTACTCTTTTTGTAATCTTCTTGCACGTTCTAAAATAAATAAATAAATGTGGAGTTTATTTTAAAAGCCTCCATATTGCCCCTTCTCTATTTAACACAACAAGGCACAAATGCAGTACAGACAAATGTGACAGCACTTACAAAATACAAAGCTCCAGCAAACACAAGACTAATCCAGAATAACTTTGACTTTCCAGAGGAAATGGGAAAAATAAAAAAGAAGGATGCTGGCCCCTAGATGCTGCGGCAACAAACCCTCTCTGCTGACCTTGAGCAAGAATCCCTTCCTGTCCTCAGCCCTACATTAGCATCAGCGAAATTCAAAGATAGGGTAGTTAGTAACATGCCCCTGTCCACAGCTCCTAAACAAATGACTACACCCTTTTGTGGTCATGATTTCAGTGGCCAGTGTGATATTTCAATTTAGGCTCTAGAGACCCCGTGACAACCGTGCACAGTGACTGCTGCATGTAGGAGGAAGGTTCCTATGCCCCATTTCCTCCCTAAGACACCTGTACTATAGAGAAATCTATAAAAGGCCACAGTTTTATAAAAAAAAAAAAAAGTAGACATTTTCAAGAACTGGCCTAATCACATTCAGTTCCTTTAGTGCTTGCTCGAATAATCATGATGAACTCTGTCAGTGTTAATGGGGGTGTTATAAGTATCTGTGTAGGACCGCCTCTGTAATTCAGCATTAATTAGCTGAATCATTATTTTAGAGTGTTACTGAATTATCTTATAATTACCACCTAACTTGGTGCTTGTAAATGAGGCAACAGAAGGAAATGGCAATTCTTTTAAATGTACTTAAAATTAAGAAGGCACAATAAACACTTCATTCTGTCCTTTCTAGAAGCTTTTTTATCTTTTGTGAGATGTAAGGCTAGTACAGCTGCTTTCATCTATGCGTTGCAGATTTATTACAATTATTATAACAAATGGAAATGAATATTATTCAGGTTTATTACCCCATAGTATATCTTTATGAGCACACAGGAAACCATGTCGTTTCTTTATTCACTGTGTGTGAAGAGAAAGAAAAAATCCTGCCCAGGAAAACAGAGTATTGTGATTAAAAAAAAAAAAATCATTTGATTCCCCTAATATAACTGCTTCACTAATAACTTATCTGCTCTGATTCCCAACACAATCAGACCTAATTGTTGCTCACTAAGAAGCCTCATTACAGCTTGACTGGGAACATATTTAGGAAATACCATGTACATTTTGTTGTCACTGATTCTGCCCTGGAAGTACTAATTCTGTGGTACAGTCTATTGCACCATACCTCCCTGCCTGAAATGTGCAGAAGCAGGCAGGAAGAAAATGAATATGTTCATCACTGGGCAAATCAGAAAAGCTCTGTAACACCTGGCTGGTTTGGGGTTAGATGCTTGGGATCAGGGGGACTGGACTAGATAACTTTTGAAGGTCTCTTACAACCCAAACTATTCTATAATTCTAGTCTATGACTCTATTCCATGCAATTTTGAATGTTGTGGACAAGACCCTTTGTCCAGATACTCATATGTTCCCAAAAGACTATTCAGTAAAATTTTTTGCAGGATTTTCTGAGCACATAGACACATGCTTTAAAAAACCTAAAGAAGTGCGCTAAGCAAATCCCTCCTTAGTCTCAGGCTTTTACTGGAAAGTGCTTTTCGTAACTTCTCTACTCAGACTAAAAGAGATTGTCCAGGTCAACAGATCTGAGGTCTGCAAGACCAAAGGGGAGTCAATGTTGTGCAACCAGTTGTACTAGCAACCAGACATTTTTTGCGTGCTTTAGTTTTTCAGGGTGTATTCAGAGATTTGCAGCAGACAGTTACAGTCTGCATTCTCTTACTTTTCCATACACTCCTTATGAGGGAGTCACAACACACCTATAGCCTCCATTTTGCTAGTATTTTGCTGGCAGAGCTGAGGGCATGTTAGTACTTGACTTCTTTAGCAGCTAAGTGATTCTAAACATGAAACAAATACATACATATTTGTATATGTGAGGAATAGAGATACTTGAAAAATCTTTTTTGTGAACAGATTTTCAGCCTGACTATTCTTAAATACATTGCTTCCTCAACACTAAACACTGCATGAATTTGAAATAATGTAATTGTTTATTGTGGATGACTGCTGGTAGGATGTTACTTATACAGTGAAGGTATGAAACACTAAATCACAGTTTACTTTTATATCTATAAAAAATACGATTTCCATACACTGGCATGTTTATTGCTTTGAGCCTGAGCCTGTTATTTATTAGGGTTCACTGTAGTTTTTAGAAATGGCAGAATATTACTGTTGTGATTTCTTTTCTCACTAGAATCATGAGGTATTCGCTCTTCATACAGAGCAGTTTAAATCATGGGAAGAATGCACAGCACGGTTAAACAATTTGGTGTCAAAGGTAGTCCACAAATAACCATAACTTACGTATAGTAAGGTTTTGCAGGTGACAGGAGAATGTTTTTCTTTCCTTAAGTTTCTCAATCCTCTTAGCCAAGGTCAATCGATTAAAAATGTGTGTCACAGCTGGTCTTCAAAAGCAACTTTCTGAACAGACAGTAGCAGTCCATTATTAGGAAATAGAACCATCCTGAAAGCAAGAAAATAAAACACTTGGAAGTTTATATGCTGAAAATATAAACGATAGAAAAAAATTTGATTGGAAGGGACTCTGGGAGCTGATCTAGCCCAGCCTCCTTCTCAAGGCAGGACTAACTTTAAAGTCTTGTCAGCACCTCGGGATCCCATGTAAGTAAATTTTGCTTATTTCCCAAACTTTCCAAAGCTCCAAATGACAAAATGCAGCTCTTTGTTCAGCTTATATCTGTAACACCCCCAGTTTGGGTGCATTTACGTATGTGACTCCTACCTGCACTGCTAGCATCAGCACAGGCAGTAGTTTTGCATATTAGTAAGGCTGCCAACCACCTTAAAGAGCTCACTTCCAGTTGTGCATAGCATTTCCAAACATTACAAAACATTTCCATACTGAGTGAATTTATTTCTTTGGTTTTGATTTAAAACACAAATTTCAGTGGAATTAGCTCAAGAGCTTCTAAGGAGCAGACTCAGGAACAAGCCTTCTGCTGAAAAAATTAGTGCCCTCCCATAACTCTGGAGCAAGAACAAGAAGCTGTGCCAAAGAACAGCTTCTCTGTGCAGTTTCTGTGGAGGTCCACCCACATTAGGTTAAAGGATGAGCCTTCCAAAAAACTGCGATTGAATCTGCTCAATGTGGACCTGCTAGCCTTTAAGAAGTACTGTCTGTGAGGATGCCAGGCCCATGGAGCATGTCTGAACCTCTCTCCACTTTTTTGGAGAGAGCTGTGTGCCAGGACAGGACTCAGGCACGAGTAAGGCATGTGCTGACCTACACACCAGTCCCTGCTGCCAAGGGGATGAAAGTCTGGTCAAACTAGCAGCCAGAGGGTTGCTGTCACTTGCACTGTGTTTGCTGCAGAACAGGAACACCAAGTGGAGTATGACACTATGTGCCAGGGATGGAAAACAGGTGGGCAGTGGCTGGGGCACAGGAAGGGTTGAGTATGGGACAGGAGCCCAGGGACTGGTGCTGAAGGAACCAGAATAAGCAAGCCATGGATGGGAAGGCTGGAAAGGGGAAATAGGAGGTACAGAGAAAGGAGCAAGGAGCCCATGACAGCAACTGTGACCTTAGTATCAGGCTTGGACCAGCCAAGTAGGGAGAGATCAAGAGGCCAACACTGACAGAGAGAGAGCACAAAGACAGAACAAGTTAGAAAAGACTAGGTGATCATCACTACCAGTCCTGATGCTTTACAAGCATCCATGATTTCATTTACACAACATGCTGTTAAAGGAGGTGATACTATTAACGATACTTTAAAACAGCAATCTAAAATCTGGGGAGATGTAGGTCCAAAGGTTCTACTATTCTTGCTGTCTGTTCTGAATCACGTTTGTTTTTCTCAGAGTGTTTACCACTACATAATGTTTCAGGCATTCAGAGCTCATTGGTTACAGAGCTGCTCATACATCTGAAAACCAGAAGCCACGGTCAAGTGTCTGTAAAATAAGGAATGAAAAATTAGGAATAACCTGTGAAAAAAATGGTTTCAGCAACTTCACAATGTCTTAATGGGACTCCTTGGCAGAGCTAGAATAAGAACCAGCTCTGCAGTGCAATGCTCAACTGAGGCTCCCTGTGCTCCAGACTTTCTAGTGTATCTTCACTTTCAGTTGGACATCTAAGAAAAGTCTGTCATGGGCTGGTTTAAAGAAGGAATTTGTCAAGACAGAAAGGTAGCTTAAAAAGTTATGAGAAGAATAAAGTGGCAGGAAATATTATTAAAATGTTGATGAATATGCTTAGTTTCCCCCACTGCTTCATCATCTCACCATTTGGGCTGACTAGGGCTCTAACTTACTCCAGCACAGGCATGACCTAAAGAGCTCCTAGTTACATGTCCCCTGCTCCCATAAGCACACACATTCAGCCGTCCAGAATAAATCTCATGGGAGGTACTTTTCCTCTCTAGCCCACAATTAAATAACTTCTTTACTGCCTCTTCCTGTTTATGCATTTCTCCTCCCCAGTGATTGGGCTCAGTGGCTGAATCGTCATGTATTTCTGCATGGCATGGCATCCTTGCTTCCCTCCCTCTTTAAAGTTACTTGCTTAACTTTTCTTCTGTGTATCTTAATTAGCACATTGCCAGCTTTAGGCATTAGGACGTTTTTTTCCTAGTTAAAGTCTCCTTAAAATATGGTCACGTAACTTTGTACATTATAGAGTATGAAAACACTTAATGATGAAAGCTCTTTTTAACGTTTATTCTGTTGAACTTGATGAGATTTTCAATATCCCACTGCGTTAAATCCCCACGCACATAGACAAATACAAGGAGAGGTTTAAGAATGAAATAGTTCAGGCTTCACAGTTGACATCTCAGTTTGGTAGGTGAGGGAAATGGCCTTGCACCTGCCCTGATTTTAGCCCTGGGAGGTTAACTTCAGTTTCAAGGCATTAGCTTGAATGCAAATAAAATATGTTTACTCAGTTAGGTTTGAACATGTGTCGCTTCAGTTGCCTGATAGCCTACATGATACAACGACATTTATAATTGTGTTGATTTTTACTGTTGGGTTAAATCTTAATACTGTAACTTCTGGAGTAATTTTTGTTGCAAATGAAAAAAGGGGAAAAAATGCGTAAGTACAATACATTTGACTTCTCTTAGGCTCATCCTGAGCTTAGTTAAAATTATCTTATTTACTTTTGGGTTTCTTATTAAAGATCTTGTTTCAGAAAACATTTTACATCAATTTCACACTCTTTCAGGCATGAAACTATTTGCTTGTGAGCTCCTGCCATGACCACAAAATCCTTAATTTCTGATTTCTGATGATCATTTTGTTGGGATTTACTGACAGCAGCCGTCACCTATCCCCAAAGCCCACTTTTGCAGAGCATGGGTGCTGTCAGCTCTTTGTTGCCACGAGTATTAAATATACCCATGCAGCAAAACTCAAAGGATGGTTCCTCTAAAAAAGTCTGGCTGACAGATCCGCATACGTCATTTCTTGGCATCTGTCAAATTATTTGGCAGTTCTCTCCATACGAATTGTAGCAGTTTAGCTGCAACAATTTCCAGATCAAAGCTGTCAATCACTAGGCAATTCCCACAAGGACGTGCAAAAGGACCTATGGAGAAATTATCTAAAGCTGCAATAATCTAGAAGACCTGATAAAGAAAAAAAGGCAAGATTTCACGAATTATATGGACTGAAGTTCAATTACTGTTTTCCTTTGTACAATTTAAGACAGTGAGATATCATAGCCACTAGATCTGGAGGCAAAAATCTAGAAAGTGAATTGCAATTCATCTATTTCTTTGGCATTCCCTCCCTTTCCAATTAAACATGCTTTTCTTTTTGTCTCCATTATTCTGAGGAGGCAGTAAACCTCAGTCTAAATGAGCATTTACATGAAAATCAGAGCTCTCCAAGGCATCCACTGAAACTCCTTTAATACAATATTCGCTTTAATTTGTTTTTCTTTCTTGCCTGTGGGAAAGTTTCAATCACATTTGGTATGATTTATAATTGTATTCCCTCTCCTCCTGCAGAGGTCATTCTCTTTCCTAAAACTGCATCATTTGACTAGAAAGACTTCCTTTCACAAGTAAACAGCTCAGCAATCAATATTGTCCACAGATGACAGTGAGCACAGTCCAATTTTTAATAGGGTCTTTCATATGTCAAAAAGCTTGCTTTAATCTCCAAGAAATATAATCTGTTTACATCACCTGTCAGCCTTTTGGTTGTCTCCTTCAGAAAGACTGCTTTCCTGGGCTCAGTGAGTAATCTCTTCTACCTTATCCTATGAAGAAACCAGCTTCATCATCCATATTTCAAGCAATCTTTACCTTCCTGAATACAAGTGAACCAGGGAATCATATTCTATGATTCTCATTTCTTTCTCTCTATACCTCAAAATATAAAGTCACATACAAAGGGTTAGTATGCAAGCATCTTCTTAAAGATATTTAATCCTGCTTTCATGATATTGATCTCGCTCTGTTTTATTAAAATAATCTGCCACATGCTATTGAAACTGCCTCTCAAATAAACAAATACTTCTTTTAAAGAGGGTACACTGAGGAAATGTATTGTTTAAAATATTGAAAAACAGTATTTAGCATTTTATTTATATAGATACACTAAGCTTTTGCCAAACATGGAAAGATGTGCAACAAAGCTGAAGTCAGTTACAGAAAAGAAAAACACTCATAATAATCAAAATAACTATTTTTTCTATTGCTAATCTATGCTATGACATGTTAAGCGCTACCATGCCTGATGGCATATTGAAACCAAAGTAAAAAAAATATCTAAAACACATACATTGGGTCTGATTTTCTATACCCACATTTATCTCCATGTTTGGTTGCATGTCTGCATAAATATATTGCAAATGCATGCATATATACAGTAAAGTAAGCATCTAGCCATGTCTGCACATGTATCTTTTGCTTATCTATATGTGTATTTTGTGCCCTTACTGATCAGACATACAACCAACAGAAAAATTAGGGTCCATACCTTTCAGTCAAGTGGGATCTTGGGGTCTGAATTTTGTGAGAGTCCTCTTTCTTGCAATCTGAAGCTCTTAACAAGTCATTATTTACCTCCTAAACCAGCTGAATTCCCATATTCACCTATGTCAGCTTTGAGACTTAAGAGCTGTAGTAAAACCCAGGTGATTTCTGTGTAGTTTTTGGCTTCTTTTTGGAAACTTTGGGCTTTATTTCAGAACCAGTGTGCATTACTCAGCCTCAGGTCAGCTATTCCATCTGTGTTACTTGTTGGCTTAAAAACATTCCCTTCCCTACAATGCAAATGACAGCAGCCTTCCTTTTTTTTTTTTTACCTCTTCTTGCTCTTGACAGAATGCCTTTATAAGGAAGATAAGAATCTTTGCATGTGTGCATTGCATAATCAAGAGCAGTGCAGAGACAGCTAACTTGTCTCCAGAAACCAGGTGAGGGACAAAAAGCATGGTACCTCCTGAGTTAACATGCCCTGTGAAATAAATTGATACGTGTTTCTGTAATGTATGTACCCTAACTTGTTTTACTTGCTTTTGTAGTGGCCTTTATTTGCCTTTATCGATGTTTTTGTCGGAGCAAGCTTTTCCTGTGATGAGCAACATTTTGAATGGTGCTCATTTCAATTAGTAGGCATTAGCTGTGGACAAATCTGGCTTTTCTTACAGAATCCCACTGTCCTAGAAAAGAAGATATCCGTTCACCTGAACCAAGGCTATGTCAGAATATTATTAACTTTAAAACCAACAAGTAAAAATAGCAGGAATGCAGAGCAATAACTGGCATCATATTTAATATTACAGTCTAGCAAGCCCCGAAGTGACATAATTATGTGGCCACTGCTGCATAGAACAACTGAACATACTCGAAGGCATATGCTGTCATTTACAGCTGCTATTTGGATCAGATTTGTAAAGTGTAAGTCTGCAGCCTCCATCTCCTTTCTGCTACTACAGAGGTGCAGGGAGCTGGGGAAGCAGAGGTAAAGGAGGATAAGGGAGAGACATTTCTTTGTTTTTGACAGACTGCCTTGTCCGTCACCTCCAACTAAGGTTTCTTTGAACTGCTCTGCCTACTGGTCCATAACAAGCGTGAAGTGTCATGTCTTATTTCCTACCAAGGTCACTGGGACATAGTATTGGAGAACCTCAAATGCTGGCTATGAAGGCACCTTCTAAGAAACACCTTTGTCACTTCACATGAACCCTATAATATTACCTTTTCACCTGAGGATTGATGTATCTTCACCAATCCTTTCCCATCTTCATGGAAATAAACTTTCAGTTTGAGAGCTGTGAATGATTTCCCCTGTGTTACAATCCCTAAGGTGATACTCAAAAACTCCTGCCAGTCTCTTCCCTCCAAACTATACCCCTGAAGCTGCGGACCCAGACTGAGCTAATAGGAAATTATCAAAGGGATGCTTGAAATGGACATTTCTGCTGCCTCCTTTCTGCAGTTCCACTTCTATTCTATTTTGACCATTACTATTTTCAACTCTCTGTCTCCCTAGGGCAGAGGTCCTGGGTCACATCCTGCAGAAATCTCATCCACCCTGTGCTTAGAGCTGACTCTACTTGCTGCAGGTGAAGGTGCTTCACAGGGAGAGAGACCAGCTCAAGCCTGCAGAGATTGCTCTGCTCTCCCAGCCAGGATACCAAGCCCTGCATACCAATGCTGACATGGGGGCATTGATATGGGGGCCCTCTTTCAGTTCAGTTCAGTTCAGTTCAGTTCAGTTCAGTTCAGTTCCCTGTAAAAACAGCATCTCTGCCCTCCTGAAGGAGTGCTCCAAGCCCCCCATTTCGTTGGTCAGATTTCCCAAAGACTTGTACCTCCCCAAGTACCCACGTTAGTGGATACCACTATTAGAACTCTCACAAAGACCCCGAAGGAAAGAGAAAAGGTTAGGCTTTTGCTGGTGTGCTTCAAGTCTTTGATACAGCTGGGATGGATGGATGAGTTTCCTTCTGTGCTGCACCACCATTAATGAGGAGATACCACTGTCCTCCACACCCTCATTCATTGTCTTCTTCATTTTGCCTTTGCAGCCTAAATTGTAGTCATCTTATAATGTCATCACTGGTATGAAAACCATCCTGCCAAGTTTCATGGACTCTCTAAAGGTCACAGATACCCATTAATTTATACCACATTTGCTTTTTGTTCTTAATTGCCCAAATACTTTCTGCATTTTACATACATGTTTTCTGGGTTATGTGACACCAAATTATTCTTCACTGTCTGTTGAAAGGAAATGCCTTCTTCTCACTGCCTTGAGTATCTGAAGTTCTCATATCAATCTGGATTACTTGCAATCCATCTCATTCTTCAATTTACAGATTATCAAACTAGATGGGGCGATTTTGAACTTTGTATATTTTTTGTACATAAGGCAGGATGTTGCACAATCTCTTTTATGAAGCATTCTAGTAATCTCTGGATTCAGAATTTTTTTGCCTGTGTCAATTTGTGTCTTTGATTTGTCTTCATTTCATTTTAATCAGAACTGGCACAGGGAAGTATTTCAGTCTGTTTTGACCCATTGTACCTTCAATCCTAGAAATCATTTTTTTGGCACATTTGATTAAAATGGATCAATTAAAGGTGACACTTTGCCATCCCTTGACATAAACTTGTCACTTTTGGTCCCATCCCGTATTTTAGTTCCCTAGAGTCACGGCACCATTAGAAGATTTTTTTTCTGTAATCAAACTGCGATAATTCTTTTTATAATGGTGCAATTATCTACTCTCTTCTGGTTTCACCTTAGCACGCTCAGTGAGTCATAGACCTTTACATCTACTGCATCTACGCCCACTGATGATCAACAAGGAGCGACAGTCCCTGGGATTCATTTGCTTTCCACAGTGGGTTTACAAGGAAGGAAGCACCTGCTTAGAACTAGACACCCTTCAGTATAAGCGCTGAAGTAAAAAATACAGACAGGGAGTGTACTGCCTAGCTTATTTATTCGTTTGCTTCTGATTCCCAGTAAAAGAAGATCTAACTCTTTCTCTCCTGACAGTGTAAAATGTGCTGCAATCACTATTGTTACTATTACATAAAAGTAGTATAAATACCACAAATCCAGCTCTAGTTCCTTAAACAATCCTCTGCTTCCTTTCACTGTTCTTATGCTTTCCTCTTATGGAAAAGAGTAACACCCCGGGCTTGAAAAGTGAAGCTCACCTGCAGGGCTAGCATCATGGTGACCGGTGTTCTTTCCCTAGAACAGAACCAAGGAAGCAGATTAAAACGATCAGCACCTCATCTTACGTTTGGAGTAATGTAACCAATGTCTTCTGTGCAGTTGTTGAGCAAAAAGGATTTTTGATAGGCTCATTTTTTCAATTTTAACTCATGTGCAGGGGACATAACTGAACCATACTGGGAGAAATTCTTGTTTGCTAAACCATCTATCATTCCTGTCATGGACCAACTTTGGCTGTTAAACAAACACGATTTCTTTTGAGTCCTGGATGATCTTCCCTTAGAAATCTTGAGAGGGGTACATAATTTCTACTCTGTGACTGTCTAGCCAGAGCTGAGAACAAAATAAAAAATAATAAAGAAAGAAAAAAAAACACTTGAAATTACTTTCATTTGGCCATGTTCCTGCCTCTTTTGTGTTTGCTTTCCATGTATATATGAAGGAATGAATTTTATTGTCAGAATTACTCATGAGAACCAAAGTTCAAAGTGGTGAGTGCATGAACAGCATGCACAGAAGCCAAAATGTAAATGTGCATGTCCAAGAATTCATGCCAGAAATTCTTGCACATTCATGGAATGTGACTCTTCTGACCAGGCTTCAGCAAGCAAGGTAACGTCAATCTTTAGCGGCTGCTGCTAATCCATATGGTAAAAAGCCCTGACAATATGGGTTTTCGAAATTCATTTCAATAATGAATACACTCAAACAGACCACAGAGTTTTTTCCTTTCCCGGACAACAACCAAATGTGTTTTAACTACACGCAATCCATGCTCATGCAGCAGTGAACTTGGGAAGGCAATGGCTGAAAAGGAAATATGGTCTTGTGATGAAAAGCAGCGCACTGTGATTTGGGAAGTACCGAGTTTTGTCACAGCCTTCTTAGAGAACCTGAGATAAATCCTGCAATCTCTTTGTTTCTCCACTCCCTGACTATAAAATGGTGATAAGGCTGTTTCTTCTTTCCAGAGCTTGGAAGAAATATGTCTGCATGGTACTTGGATGCTGCAGGCGCCAGGATTGTACAAGCACTGATATAGACAGAATCATTTTTGGAAACCAAGCTGAGCGACTGTCACTTACACTCATACCAAAAGAGAATAAACCATAGCCAGGCAACCGGGCTGGTGAGGATATATACTGTTACCTGTGAATCACTGTTTATTTCCATGTGTTTGGGGCATCAGAGACAAACCCATCCAGTGTGTCAACATTTTTGTCACTCCTGGCTTGTGAACCAAGAATCAGTGAGTAAAATGGGAAAACTTTGGAATGTATGACCTTTCAGTACCAAACATTCAGTCTAGGCCAGACAAATTCTAGTGTGACCATCATCTTCAAAGTAAGGACACTTTCTCAGAACACTAACTTATGATTCCTTGTGCCAAATATATTCTTTTCTTAACCAAATCTATGCAAATCAACATGCGTCCGAGAAGGACCAACTCTCCGCGTCATGCGAGATCAACTGCCCAGCTTGGGCCCAGATGGCACATTGAATAAGATCCTTGAGCTGGACCACAGCCTACCTATGATCCACAGCCTACATATTTGATATAAGAAAAAAAGTCAACAGACTAAATCTATTTAGGAAAGCAGTGCAACTTCCACAAAAATCAATAGATTTTTTCTCCTTTTCTGTCTTGGCACATGTTAAATTAACACTTTTCTTGAGCAGTCTCTTAACTCAGCTTCATAGCATTGCTCTCTTCAGTCTCTTCTTCACAGTATGTTTCAAAGACAGCCCATCCAAAATCTCTCTTTTCCAGGAAATAAAGATTTTTTAAAATTTAGAAAACAAAGGTCTTTCAAGTCTTAAAATGAATGCAAGTTAATATCAAACCATCTCTAATTGCACAATATCTGAGAGCAGCTGATTTCAGGATTATAGAAGAATCTGGAAAATTACATAAGAATTCTCCTTTTGTTGTAGGAGCTTGAAAGTTGCACCTTCATTCAACCAGGAAGGTAATTTCCTCTATACAGCAAGTTTCAAAATCTACTTACAACCTTGGTGTTACAACAATTTGGATACTAACTAGTTCTGCACTAAGTATCGCGACTAGAACTGTGAATAATCATCAAAATTAACTAGCCTATAAAGTGATTAAATAATTTCCTCCAATTTGCATTTGGTATGTTTATTAAGTGCTGGAGGGTGTTATTTGCTCTCTTATTTTTACTGCTGTTAAACTCTGTGTCTGGGTTTTTGGCATAGGTGCAGTACTATTACAGTTACTAGAAAATTTTAATCAGATTACGGTATGAGTTACTATTTGATACTGCAAAAATGCCAGTAGGCAGTAGATAAATACTAAGATACAATTAGCTGCCACTGCCTTTTATTCTTTGGAATTCATTAATAGTGAGATAAGCCTGCATTCTGTAGCGATGGCAATTTTTGTGTGTGTTCCATTTCTTTCAAACTACATTTTCTTACAAGTAATAGTGCAGGTAGTAAACAAAAGAGAAGATGACTATAAACAACATAAATATATATGGCAATATTAAAGCTACCTAAAATATGAAGTACTGCCTATGCGTTATTCCTTGTGCTTCATTTGCCATACCATGGTCAATGAGACCCATTACTCACAACAAGTAATTCTTTGTGAGATGTTTTCATTTTGAACCGGATGAAACTGTTGCTGCTAATCATCAGTAAAAACCTGTGATTTTAAATGTGTTGGAAATCTGTGTTTTCAAATGCATGTCTTGGAGCTTTACACAAGCAAGAGGTTGCTAATGCCAACGTGCATTAGAAATGCAATTGCACTATACTTAGATGCGGTTCAACCACAGTTATAGCATGGGCCATTAAGGAGCATTAAAAAACAGAAAAGAAAGAAAGAAAAGAAAAAAAAAAGACAGAAAAGAAAGAATCCAGGTTAAAAGGCAATATGTTCTGTTGCTCAGCTAGAAGATTTATCTATGATTAGAACATAAAATTGTTCAAAATTAGACTAAATGGATAAATCACAGAGAACACAAGCATATAGAAAAGATGCTTACTTACATTTTCCCAGGTCTTGCAAAGGACTCTAAAGGCTTTCAGCATGGCTCGGGAAGCTAGCTCTGACACATTTAACTGGTGAGACTGTGGACTCCTCTCTCGGAATTCTCACACCTGTTGGACAGGGAAAGTAAACTCTCATCTGCCATCCCCAATGTTTTTCCAGTGTCTTCCCAAAATGCAGCTCCTCCTGATCAGCTTTAATTCTTGAATAATCAAAGCCACGTGAGCCAAATGGCATAAAAATTAAATCTACAGTGAATAATACCAGGTGAAAGAATAATATATGTGGCCATGTGACTGCCTGCTTTCCTGGGCTGGAGCTGGAGAGGAGTGGGAAATGCCCAGCTGCCTTAGTTGGAAGCGACTCAAAACTTCATCCGCTTTGGTTCAGTTCTCAAAATAGGGCACATGACCTCTAAGTAAGACGGTACAGTAGGCTGCTTTTACACTACATCATTGCTCCTGCAGCCCTAATACCATTTCCTGGCTTTATGAAGAATGGGAGGAGGTAAAATTTGACACTTGCAGAGTTTCAGTCCTACCTCGCTTTGTAATGCATGATCCATGGCAAATTTACCACTATCTTTAGGCGCAGAAATGACATCTGCTACAGAGTGGCTTACGCTTGTCTGTCTGCTGCTTTCAGTGTCATGTGTCTGACATGAGTTAACCTCTCAGAAAATCTAACGTGAAGGGAGAGAATTGCCCGTCAGAGGTGTCTGTGCTGCTCCTCTTGACCTACTTGGAAAAGTACGACTGGACTCTTTGTGGTTTCCCCCATCACGACACAGCTGCAGAAGGCAGTAATGGGACTGCTTTTAATGGATTTGGAAATGTGCCTTTGAACAGCATTATTTCCAAACCTTGCAAAGCTCATTTGTTATTTTATCAAGCCCACTGTAGGTCCCCCTTTCCCCCTTATTTTTTTTTTTTAAATGGAATTGGTGCAATGGGAGAAGATAGCTTTTTCTCTTCACAGATAAAGATCCAAATCATGTTTTACAATCTGACAATTATGTAGTTTGATTTTCTTAAATAAAACAGATAATCTCCCTTCCCCATTCAAGATGAGATCTTAGCTGTTAGTGACAGCTGTTAAAATGATGCTAAAAATAGATATAGTGTCAACCACTAAAAAGCTAAGTGCTCCTGTGAACCACAAGCAGAAAATAAATGAGGTTTCTCCTGAGTTTGTGGAAAATCTGTGAGCATCTTGCATGTACTGGGAAAGGTGCTTTATGCTTGCAGCAGCCATCTCTGGATGTAACAAGAGAAGGGAGGGGGAAATCAAACATTTGGTATTAGACAGAAGGTAGATAGACATATTCCTTCAATTTTATTTTCTCTCTCCTTTTCTTTCTTAAAAAGAAAAAACAGAAAAGAGATGGAAGAGAAAGACTACAGCTACCTCCAGGCATTTCAGATGCCTTTTTCATTTACACCTTTGCCCTGGAAAAAAACCCAGGAGAGTAACAGGAAAAGTAAGACAAAAGAAGTGCAACCCATCAGCCAAATACACCATCACTATGAATTAACATAAAATATTTGTGCTCAGTACGGCAGTTATTGATAGAGCAGCCAACGTGCTTGGGATCTTATTGCAGGATTGTGATTTGCTGGGTAACTCGCAGAGTTGCATAGAACCTTCCTCTGCCCTGGAATTGCAGCCTGCAACCCATCTGCAGTAGCTCTGCTCGATTAATAAATTAGCTGCATTTCAAACCAGATGCATGACATGAGTGAAAGAGAGAATTGTTCACATTTGATGCTATATCTTGGTAGGTTCCTCCTTTTTAGCTACATTAGGACTAAAAATAGAGCACTAGCGTAGGCACAGTGAAGTATGATTTGCTTCCAATAATACAGTAAACTAATTGTGAAATTAAGCTATTGAATGTGCCGTTATCTCCAAGTCTGACCTTACCAGCACTGTATGCTTCCGTGCTTAACATTTATCATGTTGCCCACAAACTTTGACAGATGCCTGATACCCGCCTTTTCCAAGGCCTCGATCCCACAGAGGCTTAAGCACAGGTAAAATTTCCTGTGAGCAGTCCTTTTACACGTTTAAAGACTTCAATGAGGATATTAAAATAGGGCCAACATTTTCCTCCCTACAATGCCTAATTTATTTTCCTTAAGTGTTTAAATATAGAAACATTCAATGCCCAGAACTTAAAAATAATCAGTTTTAAAAAGGTCTTAGCCACAAGTGAAATATTAATTTAAAGCCGGTATCGGTGTTAGCACCGATTTTGTTGTTTCGGGTTTTTTTTTTGCACCTGAACGTTTGAAATCAGGACGGGTTGCTCCGCTGCAGCCACAGGGACGCACCCCATCCCCTCTCCGTTAACCCGGGCCACACTGCGGGGCAGAGAGGGGCCCGGCTCCCCCTCCCTGGCAGCGGCGGGAGGTGGCGAGGGAAGGAGCAGGGCCAATGGGGGTGAGCAGCCTCCTCCCGAACCCCCGTCCCAGGGCCGACCTAAGCGGTCGGAGCGAGGGAACTGCGCGGGGGGGGGGGGGGGAGAAAGGCTCCGAAGCTGCCGCCGCCGGGGCCGGGAGAGACGCTCCGCCTGGGGAAGGGCGCGGGGAGACACTCCTCCCCCACCGCCCGCCCTGCCTCCCTGCCGCCCGCCCTCCTTCCCTTCCTCCGGCGGCTCCGCGAACCAGGAACCGCGGCGGCGGCGGCAGCGGCGGCGGGTTCCGTGCGTGAGAAACCCCGCGGCGCCGCGCCGCCGGGAGCCGCCGGGGCGGGCGGCGCGGGAAGGGACGACGGGGGCGGCGCGGCCGCCGGCCGCTGCGACGGGCCGGGCGGCACCGGGAGGGCGGGAGGGGAGTGGGGGGGGGGGGGAGGAAAAAGTTTACACCCTCGCCACTCTCCTCCCTCCTCTTCCTTGGTGGCGCAGATGGGAGTTTTACCTGGAATGACATAAGTTTTTTTATTCGCGGTTGGATTTTGCTTTTTGGAGGGTGTTTTCTCTCCGCCGATCCCTTTTCTCTCTCCCTCTCCTAAATCTCCCCCCCTCCCGCCGGTGCTGGATCCACCCCCCGCTCCCCTCCGCCGGCGGGCGAGGGTGTGACCCGCGGGAACACCCACCCACCTAGGCGTCCATGGTGGGAGCTGTCCGCCCGGCTGCGCCGAGCCGAGTCGCGGACACCCTGCTGCCGCCTCCCGCGGACCCCGCGATCAGCGCCCTGCCCGCTGCCCGGCCCCGCTCCCGGCGTTTCTCCGCGTACTACTTACCCCCCCCCCCTTTTTTCTCCTTTTTTTTTTTTTCCCCCTTTCGGTGTCGGTGCGGGCTCCCGGATGGTTTGCACGCAGTAGCCGGGGGCCGTGCCTCCTCCCGCCGCGCCACCATGTCGTAGAGGAGGTGAGTGCAGCGCGGACACTTGCGCGGGGCGCGGAGCGGCGCGGGGAAGCGAGGGGCGGGCGGCGGGGGCCGGGCGGGTGTCCGCTACACCAGCCGGCATATCCAGGTCACGGCCGGTCCCGTCCCCATCAGTGAAAACTTCGCGGGAAGGACACGTCCATAGCTCGGCAGCGCCCGCGCCAGCGCCGCCGGGAAGCGCGGTGGCGACGGCTGCTCCGCGGGTCGCTCTGGGATCCGCCGCCGCCTCCTCGGCCGGTGCCCGTCGGGGCCGTGAGTGCGGGTCGATGTTTGACAGAACCTACAAATGAGAGGGGCACGTGACGCCAAATCCTGGGGATGTTTGCGCTGTCGCTGTGGCTGTTGAACACAAACCCCGCTCCCCGGGGCGAACGCGGACCTGCGCGCTTCTGTGCGTGCGTGCGCGCAGGGGGTGATTTTGGAGGAAGGTGCGCGGTGCCCAGCGCGGTGCCGCCGCTCCCCGACGGGCTCAGCCCCACCGCCCCGCTCCCAGCAGCACCCCTGTTACCCCGCGGAACTGTCTCCGCCGGGTCGGGGCCGGGAGTGGGGCTCGGTGGGTGCTGGGGCTGTTTGGGAGCGTGCGTCAGTGGCTGCCGGCCGCTCGCCGGGGGTGTTATTTAGGGAACGAGTTGGGAGCGCATCGCCTCAAAGTTTGCTTGGCGTCTTTTTTTTTTTTTTTTTGGTGCTTCCCTGGGAAAAGGATATTCCTGAAGCAGGGACGCGGGTACCGGGGGGGGGGGGGGAGACACCGGGCGGGAGAACGGGGTGGCTGCACCCCGGAGCCAGGGGCTGTCCCGGTGACCCCTCTCGCTGCCCCTGGACGGGGGGAGGCAGGGGCGGGGACGCCCGGCGGGATGCGCGGCTGCCGCGGAGCAGGGCCAGCGCGGCGGCCAGCGGAGGACGAGTCCTTGAACCCTCCCGCGCTCCACTCCTTTATTTCATTTCATTTGATTTCTCGGTTAAACCACGGCTGCATATTCATGCGTCTCTGCAAGGCGGAAATCCCGGTCCGGCGGAGACGCGATGCCTGGCCCTGCCGCCGGCGCGGCACGGGCACCGGGCGGGGGGGGGCGGCCGCGCCGCACACACCTCACCGGCCCGTGGCGGGCTCCCGCTCGCCTCCCCACGACCCTTCCCCGGGGGCACGTCGGGGCGGCAAGGTTGGGGTCCCGGCGGGGCGCGCTACGGGGGCTGCGCGGCCGCGGCTGCCGCTGCGGCTTTAAGGAGATGCGTTTTCCAGCCTGTGTCGCAGCAACTTTGTATCAGTCATGTCGCCCGGCGGGTGACTGACTTGTCTCCCAGCCAATGGGGCGGCGGGCCGGCCCCAGCCGCGCGTACCTCCGCGTCCCGCCCGCCAATGAGGGCGGGCTGGAGGCGGGACGTAAACTTCGACTTTAGGTGGGCATGTGACATGTTTTTAAAGGACTTGGCACCTTTTCACGTCCCCTCCCGGGTGCCGCTCCGTGTCACCGGGCGGCGCGGCACGGCGCGCCTCGCCTCGCCTCGCCTCGGGCGGGACGGAGGGGAGGGGAGGGGGCTGAGCGCAGACCGCTCCTCCGCTCCGCGCCGCCCTCCGCTCCGGTCCGCGCCCCTCCGGCTGGGGCTCCGGGACTCGCCCCGCCGCAACAGTTACCGCGGGACCGGGGCCGACGCGGGGGGCGGGGGGCACCCCGATCTGCACCCGGAGGTGGGGCTGGCGGGGCGGTGGGGGGCACTTTGGGGGTCGGCACCCGGGGGCACCCCTCAGTGCTCTCCGTGGGGAGTGTGGGGGGGGGGGGGGGTTAGGTCGTTACCTGGACCCTCTCCACCGTGGAGGGTGGAGAGTGTTGCTTGCGCGGGAGAAAAAGCGCTTTCCTGCATCGCTTTAGGGGCCGAGAGCGGGTTTGGGCTTTCCTAACCGCCCCCCCCCCCCCCTCCCACCCCCCCATTATCTTCCCCGAGTCGATCCCCGGCGGACGCGTGGGAAGGACGGAGGGAGCTCCCGGGCACTGCTGGCTTTTCCCATGAGCGATAATCCGGATTGTACCTGCGGGACAGCTGACGGGGAGTTTGGGGTGGCGGATTAGGGGTGCAGAGCGGTGGTAGTGGCCGGGAGCTGCTGTGATGGATGCTCCGCGCCGCGTAGGGCAGATAGGAAGATAGACGCGAGCGCTGCCTGCGCGGTCGTTCACACGCGTGTCCGGCCGTGTGAGGACAGAGGGAGCAGTCCCACGCCGCGGGGGACACGAGGGACACTACTCGCGCTCCCCGCCCTGCTTCGGTGCCCGGGGGAGAGTGGGCAAACCCTAGCCTATGTCTCGAGACGGAACTCCTGTCTCCTGGTCGGTTTTATGTCGGCGGAGCTGCTCGCAGGCAGTGACACTTAAATTTCGCTTTACAAACACCGGGTAATAAGAAGTGGGTGGTCGCTCGAGCCATCGGGTTAGGATTTTTTTACGAAACGGGATTTACTTCAGGTTTTCCCGTATCTAGGTGACCTTTTGGTTGCAGGGATACCAGGTACCATTTGATTTCTATTTTTTATTCGACTGTTGCCGTGAAACTGGTTTCATGCCTGATTGATCAGAGACTTATACTGCAGAGGTCTGTGTTTGTTGATATGTTTGGGGTGAAATATGTAACTCGCAGTGTCCGAGTACTTCTTGTTTGGGGGGGGCGGGTGTGTGGTGTGTGTCCTGGGGAAACTGCTGTGCTCATAATATAAGCTTCCTTCTGCAGAATATCAGATGGTCTTGGTTCTGATATGTAACATGAGTCGGCTTCTGTTCTGGTCTGTGTTAGCCCACAGTCATATTCAGGTAGTGAAAGTTAGTAAAAAGGCATGTCTGTGCAGTAGGTGAAGTGTGGATACCATAGATAAACATGCTAGTCAAGTTGTAATAAGTTCTGCTGAGAAGAACAAACCCAAACCCTTATGCTGTCAGCAAGCCGTGAAATGGTTATTCAGTTCCAATACCCACCAAGGCACAGAAAACAGCACTCCCCGAGAATCTGTTTGCTGCTGCATTTTACTGGTGTATAGCTGTCATTTTAAACAGAACTTGTATCAGGCCACAGCTAATCTTTCTGCTGTTCTTTGATCCTTTCGGATGTATGGCCCAGACGGTGTTTCTCTCTGTGCAAGTGCAGGACCAGGCCATTTCAGTTTTTTATTTCTTTTTCCTTTGTGTGACCTGGATTTTTATTTGCTGAAGTTTCAGAGTGTGCTCACTTATTGATTATGTATGGAGTTTGAAATTTACAGCTGTGGGAGAGGTAGCTGCAAGGCTTGTGCACCTGTGCAGTGTTAGGCCTATAACTGGGATTTCCTGGTAGGCAGGGGTTCTGCTGGTGGTTCTGAGGGGTAAAATTCACTTACATCCTAATTTTAAGCCTTAAATAAGTTTACTGGTTTTCAGAAATTCTGGTCACTTGCAGCTGCAATTGATTTATCTAGGAATTAGGCTTGCTCAGCACTTAACTCAGGGGTAGGAGATTTTCTGGGAGTGACTTTATATGAAAGTAGGGACTTCTGTCTCGAAATTTAGACTATAGGAATGTGATTTGATACTCGTGGTGGTGGGATACACATGATTCTGTCTTCTAATAAAATTTGCTTGAGGGGAATGTAGGCATAGAGCCATAGGTCAGAGTAAGGGGAAAGAGTATTTGAGTCATTAATTTAGTTTTTTTGGGGGGTTGTTTTATGATTTTCTTTATAATAACATTTTTAAGTAGTGTTAAGTAATGGGATTAAACATGAAATCAAATGTTGGAAAATCAATACATTCTGAAAGGAAAAACTATTTGCATAATATTGATACTGTAACTATTGGCACTTGAGTTTCTACAGTTCTAATGATACTGTAAACCTATTAGTTTAAAAAAAAAAAGGAAATAAAATTGTTGTTACTTACACATGACGTTCAGAACACTGGTAGCTAGGTCATGCATTTTGCTCCCTTCCTTGAGAGAGTGGCCTGCAGGATGGAAGTTTTTTTTTAGGGTCTGTTTTAGAACAAGGTTTACTTCTCTAGATATATTCCTCTTCCTGACTGCCGTGGAGGTTTGCAGAACTACAGATCCATTTAACAGCGGTGCATCCCTGCCTAATCTGATGCCCTTCCTCTGTGGCAGAAACGTTTCCCATTTAGCTTGCATTTAGCTTGCTTCTCTTCCTGCCCAGCCAATCCTCCAGGTTTCCTCAGGTGATCGTACAAACAGTTTGCATAACTGTGGAGGGGCAGACCAGATCCTGGCCCCTCAGAACTACTGCTTCCCTCTGAAGCATCCTGTGTTACACTGGGTGATGAAGAGAAACGCCCTTAGCGCAACAGCCTGCCTTGCTTTGCTCTCCCTGTAGTATGGTAGCGCAAGGTCCTTGGAGGAGCGGAGATGTAATGTCCAATTTCCACAGCGTTTATGCCCTGCCTACCACCAGTGTGTCCTTTCAGGACCTCTCTGGTTCCCCCTTTGTCCTTGCTACCCCCTTCCCTTTCTTCCAGGTCCCTGAGAGAGGGGCAGCACTGACCGTGGGGCTGTGGCCAGCAACGGTGGGCAGTGGTTGTGCTGATGCTGCAGAGCTGTTCTTTTTGGGGCAAGGCTGGGAGCAATAATTTGGATCTTTTCTGACTGCTGAGCAGTTTTCTCTCAGAATCTATAGGGCTGTCATATCTGTGAGACCTTTTCCCTTGGTTTGATTGAAATTGCACAAATGGTTGAGAGATGATGGATGGGGCAGGGAAACGGGACTGGCAGGCAGAGAAGAGGATAGACAGAGTGAGCGGATACGCCTTGTTTCCTTAGGAAATTAGGAAATTTCCTTAGGAAGTCACACTGTCCTGTCATTTATTAATTTAACTTTTTTGTATATGTCTTTGCTAGTTATGGAGACAAAAGGATACCACAGCTACCCAGAAGGCTTAGATATGGAGAGACGGTGGGGTCAAGTTTCTCAGTCTGTGGAGTATTCTATAGGTGCTGGAGAGCAGACTGATGACAATAACTATATGGAGATTGTAAACGTAAGCTGTGCTGCTGGAGCTTTTGCAAACAGCAGCGCTCAAGGAAACAACAAAGAAAAGCCTGAGCTACTCTCCTGCCTGCAGCAAGACAGCAGTCAGCCTGGTCTTCTACCCTCTGACATCAAAACTGAAACGGAATCCAAGGAGCTGTCAGCAACAGTGGCTGAGTCCATGGGTTTATATATGGATTCGATACGAGATGCCGATTACCCCTACGATCAGCAGAACCAGGGAAGCCCAGGGAAGATGTACCAGAATGTGGGGCAGCTGGTGAAGCTCTACAAGGAGAATGGCCACTGCTCTTCTCCCCTCCACAGCACCAGCAGACCCTTGAGGTCTTTGATGTCGGACTCTGGGAGCGCTGTAAACGGTGGTGCCATGCACGCTATTGTCAAAAGCCCTATCATGTGTCAAGAGAAAAGCCCTTCGGGCTGCAGCCCTCAGAACATGGCTTCCTCGGTGTGTAGTCCTGCGGGAGTTAACTCTGTGTCCTCAACTACTGCTAACTTTGGGAACTTTGCCGTGCACAGCCCCATTGGCCAGGGAACCCCTTTGTCACGCTCGCCGAACGTTGAAAACCGGGGGTCTATGTTGCACAGTCCCGCACACGTTAGCAATGTGGGGTCTCCACTTTCTAGCCCTATAAGTAGCATGAAATCACCAATTTCTAGTCCTCCCAGTCATTGCAGCGTGAAATCTCCTGTCTCAAGTCCCAGTAATATCACTATGCGATCTTCTGTGTCCAGTCCTGCGAACCTGAACTCGAGGAGCTCCATTGCCAGCCCTTCCAATGCCAATAATAGGTCCACTCGTTCTAGTCCAGCGGTTAGCACTGTGGGATCATCCATCTGTAGCCCCATAAACAACTCCCTAGGATTCCCAGCTTCCAGCACGCCAGCGGGACCTAGCAGAAGCCAAGATACTGTTCCTAGTCCAGAAGCAAAAGACAAGGGTGCTCAAGAACTCACATTTCCTAAGATGGAGGAAATGGAGGACGCCATCTCCAACAACAGTCAGATGAACCTTGTTCAGTTCATAAAGCCTGAGCCAGACGGTTCCTTTGGTAGCGCGTGCATTGGTGACAGCAGCAAAATAAACTCCGATTCCCCCTTTTCAGTACCAGTGAAGCAAGAGTCAGCCAAGCATCCGTGCTCTGGTGCGTCTTTTAAAGGGAATCAAACAGTAAATCCTTTCCCATTTACAGATGGCTCATATTTTTCTTTTATGGATGACAAAGACTATTACTCTCTTTCTGGGATTTTAGGACCACCTGTTTCTTCATTTGACGGAAGTTGTGAAGGTAGCGGTTTTCCAAATCCAGGCCTACGTATGGGCATTAAGCAGGAGCCTGATGATGGCAGCTACTACCAAGAAAACAGTATACCATCCTCTGCCATTGTGGGTGTAAATTCAGGTGGACAGTCATTTCACTACAGGATCGGTGCCCAAGGCACGATATCTTTGTCGCGACCGGTTGCTCGAGAGCAGGCATTTCAGCACTTGAGCTCGTTCCCTCCTGTCAGCACGCTAGTGGAGACCTGGAAGTCGCATTCGGAGTTGGCATCCAGAAGAAGTGATGGGTATCCAGTTCTAGAGTACATTCCAGAAAATGTGTCCAGGTGAGCAGGCAAATTACTTCTGTCCTCTACCTCTCCCTTCTTTATTTTCTTCTTCCCCTGCATTAAACATAAAAGGCATGGATTAAAATGGGGACGAGGGCAGTATTTCTCAAGCTGATACATAATTCTTCATTTGCATTTCAGTTCTTATTGTTAGATTTGCTGTGTTTTTACTCTGCCTTTAACAAAAACGAAGTGCTGGCTTTAATATTTAAAAAGAACATATTATATTCTATAGTTATTAGATTTGAATGTGTAGCTCTAGTATGTTTATGAGCTCTTACTACTATAAATGTTGTTTTTCCTATAATGAGAGCTTAGTAAAATTGCTCTCGTGTGTCCTATAATGGTTATTCTTTCTTAGCTGGTGTTTGAGTGTGCTGTGCCTCCGATGAAATGTTGAGAAGAGAATAAGAAAACCATAGTGTCAGGAATCTGTTTTTGTTAAGATGCATGATTATAAGTTTGCACTGGACTTTAACTGGTTAAGTGTAAAAACTAAACCTTACAAGCCTTTGGCAACATATTATTTCTGTATTTTAACTGTAGGAACATTTGGTTTGTATATATAGAAAAATGCCTCCAGAAGGAGGAGGGCTGTTAAAACTTGACGCATTTGAAAGGGATAAATGGATAAACTGATCTCCTCACTTTTGGTGGAAGAGAAATATGCAAGTGTCGTTTGAATTTGTATTCCTTGGCTGACTCGTAGAGCATGCATTTCTTCAGCAAACAGGTGTTCATGTATCTCATAAAGGACACTTACTTTCATGAACTATCTGGTTTCATAATCAATGTTACAAGTTATTAAGCGCATCTGACAGTATGACTTAGTTAGAATAGTTGCACAGACTCTTCCTGTGTCAAACAGGCTTGCCAAAGCTTTGTGCTAAAGCTCAGTGAAATAATCAGTAACAGAATTTGCCTTTACCTTTCTCAAGTCTTTTTTTTTTTCCTCATCATGAGATATGCAACTGCCCTCAGGGAATGAAACGTCTGCCTTATTCTTGGAGTGGGGTGAAGAGGATGAGTAGTGTTTTCCATATTTATATGATGCTAAATATTTCTGAAGAAATAGTGTTGAAATGAAAAACTTAATACTTAAAATAATGATGCTTTTGAGGAGGGAAAAGAGCCTATCTATCCATGAGGGAAAAAAAGACTAAATATTTTCACTTTATTCTCAGATCTGTTCGCTACCTCTGCAATCTCCTTACTGTTTTGCAAGCCATGCTTCACTTCTGCTTTGACCATTTCAGATATAGTCTCTAAAGAATGTACTTTTTAATACATCTTTCTCAACTTAAAAGGGCTATATCCCACCTTCATACTGAACTTTGCATGTAGCTGGATATTTGTTACCATCCAGGCTTGGCTTAAATGTGTTTTCTTGAATCAAGGAAGATGAAGTTGCTGTTTTCTAGTTATTTTACCTGATGAAATTTTCATAAACTGCATTATTTATATGGTGAGAAAAGTTCACCAGAAGACTGATGGGATGCCTGAAAATAAAGACCCAGTATTTTACTGCCTTTGTGATTGAGCACTGTTACTTGGGCAAGTAGCTCCTGCCAGCCATGAGAACTCTTGCGTAAGTGCTGCTTGCGCTGAGTCAAGGTTGTCATCTTTGCAGGGACATGCACGTTAAATAGAGAAATGCAGGTAGGAGCATGGTTGTCATCAGTAGTTAACGTTTTGAATGACAGTTTCTCATGAAGCTTTCAAAGGAGTCACTTCATCTGACATTAGTCCACGGTAGCTCTTCCCATCTGTTTACCTCTATACCAGTAAATGGGTATATCATCAGGCTTGATGATGGCACAGGCTTGATACACTTTCCTGTCTTTGTTCTCTCCGCTCGTATCTCAGTAAAATATGAAGGTAAGCATAGCTGTTACTTTGCAGGATTGAAATCCTGCAATTTTTAGCGCTCAGAGCTGTTGCTGCATTTGTGGAGTTCTGTTCAGGTGATGGAGATCTGCAAGGTTGCGACACTTCAGGCATCCTGATCTGTAGTTCAGATTAGGACATGTGTCATCATCTCAAATCTCCAAACTCAGCCCCATTATTTAACAAAATGTTGCGCTTGCCAGTGGCTTTATGCTAACAGGTGCAGCCGGGAGCCTGTGCAAAGCCCTTACAAGTTCCAAGGTAAATTCATGTAGAGGTCATTTTAGCAGTACAGATTTGAATGAATAGGTGCGTGCTCAGGTATTTGTCTGCTGGCAGGGCAAATCTGAAAGACTCATCTGAGGGTGTTACACGTGTAAAAGCTCACTCTTGCTAACAAACCTTGAACTGATCTTTGCTTTTCATTTCTGTGCTGCGTTCCAGCTAAAACAAGAGGAAATTGGGCACAAGTTTGTTCATGCTCCAAAGTGTTGTAATAAAGCACTCATAGTTTAAAACCATGTCAGGCCTGATACCCCAAGGTGGGTTTCAGCTGTCCCATGTCAGCATGGTATGGGGGTTGTAAAGTCTTTCTTCCTTCATGTGATCATTTCAGCAGCATTGCATCTCTGCACTCTACATCCAAGCTAGATCCTTGTTATTTCCAGTCAGGTTTTTTTTCCCTGATGTATCAACCATATGAGGCATCATACATTTTGCAGACTTCTACAGCTGTGATTAACCCTTCAAAGTCTGCAATATTTTTAAATTTCTGGTAGTGTAAGTCTTCATCTTTTTTTCAGGTATACTTATGCTGCAATATAAATTGCCATAAGCAAAGACTAAGGTGCAGGGAAAAAATAGGCTACATGGTTCTCTTAAGTCAATAAATGACCAGCATTGAGTATATCTTGTTTTGACAGCATTGCTTTCTGAACCTTGATAACATACCTTTTTTGGACCGCGTCTGTCTTGCAGCTGACATGGTGAAAAGGAGTGGGTGACCAGGAATGAAGAAGACGTTTCACACTAAGAGTGAATCTTTAGATTAAACGTTAATTTTTTTTCCCCCTGTTAGAATATCGCCTTTCTCAAGTCAGTTATACTTGCTGATAGTATCTACTAAACATAGTTTAGGCATTTAAAATCCCTTGCTACCTTATTGACTGTGCCAACTCCCTGCTGTCAGCCAGAACATTTCTCTTTTTCTCCTTCAGTTACTTTTATTAGATGTCCACAGTTACAGTTCTTTTTAAGTTACTCGCTGGTAACTTTCTTTATAACATTGCTTGTGTTTGGGTTGCAAGAGCCTCTTAAGCAAACTCAAGTTCCCTTATTGCTTTAAAAATGTTTTTTCTCCTGCTAATATGCATGCAGAACATGCCTTTGTTTTTGAAATATTTTTACATGTTTAATTTTTAGAGAGGGTGAATCATACCTGTATGTCTGTGTGTGTAGATCCCCCCTCCATGAATGACATTTCCTAAGAAATAATGGTTTCTAAACTAAACAATAGCAAAGGGGGCTTGAAAAAGAAGATATGTGTGATTGTGTGATGTCATTGATGGAAACCTACACTGCGAATCCAGACAGATTTAGGGAGATTGCTCATCTGAATCAGGGTACCCGTCTAGGCCTCGTGGTCATGCCAATTACGCAGTTTTCAGAATGGCCTCAGAAAATGTAGTGGTTGCTTGAAGCAACAGTAAAAATTGGGGAGAATGACCTTTCCGCTGCATTAGCTCTTACCCAAAGCTGCTTCTGCAAGTGTGTCTTTTCCCTCTAATTTGCATATTAACTCATGAATGTACACATCTGTACTTGCTTTTCTCAGAAGTTCTGGTAGAAACAAAGGACTGAAACTCCTACTGTGGTTTCTTCCTGGCAGTTCTACTGGTGTAACACAGTGTGATGTAATCTAGTATATTACTATTTTAACGTAAGTTGCATACATTTATCAATAGTTATATTTCAGTTGTTGTCATTAAGACAAGGAGAATTCTCTTCAGTGTTTCGTGATATTCTAGAGTCTGATTTGTATCTGTTAAAGGGTGTTGAAAGACTGTCATTGACTTCTTTGGGTTTACGGTCAAATCTTTGATCAAGCATTGAAAATATTTTAGGGACTTCTGTGTGTTCCTGAGCCATTCACATGGATCAGTGTTTTTTAATAGACACTACTTGTGCAACCCCCAGGACCTCACCCAACCCAACTCAGAACAAAAAAACCAACCCAACAGCATGATCTTCGTTTATATGTAACCTTTACTGACTTGAACGGGTGATTCTGCTTAAATCTGATTTCAGGCTATTGCAAGTATTTTTGTAAATAAACTTTTATGTTAAATATTATCTAGAATAGACACTTATCAGAATTATACCTACCAGAGAGACAGAGGTCTGGTAGATATTATATTATTTTTAGAATTTATGAATGGCCTTGACCTCTGCTGTTGACTTCATGGTAGAAGACCATGCTGTTAAAATATTCTCCATGCTTGGCAGGACTCTTTTCCCCTTTTGCTTCCTACAAATTCACTGCAAGCTTTCTTTTTCAACAGTGATTCTTTAATATCGTAGACTGTAGCCTTAAATCTGTACTTTTTCTTTTTTTTTTTTTCCATTTTTTAAAGTTATACTTCCTTTTTTGTAGGTTTGTGTATATTTTTGTGTCATTTTTAACAGTTCTGGGTATAATCTTGATACAGTAGAAACTTCTGTGTATGTATGTCTGTATTTCTTGCTATAGAAGTTAAAAGTCTCTATTAGTATGTCAGGGCAGGAGGTCTAAAGGTTCTCCTTAGCATACCAGCATGCATTTAACAGCCCCATACTTTCTACACCTTTCTTTGGTACGTGCTTGAGGGTGCTTTTTGTTTTATTTTACTATTTTATTAAGGAGTTCAGAGTCTTTATAAAGTATCATTTGCAAATGTGACTGCTACTGATGCCTATTTTCCCCTTAAATTTATACACATCAGTTGACTCCTGTGCTGTGGCAGGGAGAAGTCCACATTGCTGGAAAACTGTGTTCCATAAAGGGGCAGATCTTCTAAATCTGGGGAAATAAGGGCTCTGTTGGCAATACATATGCCAATATCTAGGGATTGTTTGTTTCTTTTTGTGTGGGGGTAAGTAATGTTGTGTTTTACTAAAACATTTCTGTTGCTAGTTGATACTGTTGAACTTTGCAGTAGGTGGCTGTTGGAAATCAGTTTGCCATAGTTTATTCTGATCATAGTAATTGCTTCCTAGCTATCACTTTTGGTGATATAAAATCCCACTCTGATATCTTCTGATGGTTTTCTGAAAAAGAGGAAGGTGGGATCACCTGTGTGCACAGATCTTAGCAAGAAGAAGAAACTGTGATTATCTGTATTCTGACAGTACGGATCAGTGCATTTTCATGGGGACTGGAAGACACGAATGTCTGAAATATGTACTGTATAAAAAAGTTTCCATCCTGTTTTATGGGATACATGTTACAGTTATGCAGGTAAGGTTAGGGATTGCTGCAGTGGTATCAACACACGTGCAGTACTGGTATTGTCTGGAGAGGGAGTAAATTGTACGCTGCGATTCCATAACTTGTCCTTACTAAAGCAACACTTAGCATTCATGGAGCTTAAACCTGCTGTGAAGTGCTTTGCCTGCTGAATCAGATTTCTAGATATGTGTTGGTGCTTTGCTGAACCCAGGACTGAGTAGTGGTCGCTGTTGGGTGTTGCTTGTAGCTGAAGAGTGTATTGTTTGTAGTGGTGAAATAACAGTCTTGGGCCATGCCTTGTCTGGTCTGACTCTGGTTTTGCTCTTTGGGTGTGTTGTATAGGAGACCCAAGTTGGGTTCCTTATGCAGTTCACTCCGAAGCTCTAAAAGCCAACAGGAAAGGGCAACTTGGTGAGTAGTGTGGGGTGACATGGATGCAAGAGCAAACTGAAGGGACAGAAAGGGACAGGAGCCTAAGAAATAATCTTAAATGCACATTTATGCTAAGAGACAATGTATTGCCAAGCCATAATCTTGGCACTTGTGTTTTCAGGGTATGTTTTTAAAAGGCAGTTTTTGTTTCTTTATGTACTAAGTCTTCAAATGGACTTGTAGGATCTGGAATAAAAAAAATGGACTGATTTCAACCAAAACTTTTTGGGAGAACATTGGAATTCTGTGATTTCAGGTCTAAGCTCTCAGAGGCCCAAAAATACTACATTTTCAAATGAGTATAGAGCCATAACTTGTTTTCTGGCAAATGTGTCTTGCAGTATGGCTGTATAAGAGTGATAAAAATGGCCTGACAAGGAAGCTACAAAGGGTGTGTGAAAACCAGGTATTAAATACGTTTCAGTTGAACACGTTAATGAGTTTTCACATGCAGCTGGTTGCTACACAGTGCTTGGTGCTCAACATACAAATTACTTTACTTTAGCTGCAGTCTCCTCCGAGTGAGAGATCTGTGGAGAAAAAACTAAGACTATTTCCACTGTGTGCAATTGCCCAAGTCCTTGCAGCATTATTTGACATGTTTGAATGCACCCTAAATAGACCGTGGCATGATTTGACTGCTTGCTGCCCTACTAGTGCAAACTGCAGTGGAAGGTCACCATCTATTGGATCCTCATGGAAGCCCTCTCCTGCTGAAGCCACATTGGTTTTGCTTCTAGAGGAGACTTCTTGGAGGAAGGCATGCTTTTTTGACTTATGCTACAGGAGAAGGGTTCATAGGTCAGGAAGGCCTTCCTTATCTGTGCCAGCAGTTCCCAGCGTAGCCTGCTCCAGTACCACTACTGACAAGAGTGGCAGTAGTGGCTCTTGGCTCAGCGCTGGGCTCCCTTCTCACACCTGGGAGCAGGGTGAGTGTGCATCCTTGTTAATACATGTCTTTCTGTTCAGGAACCCTGGAATTTTACAAAACTTTGACAGCTGATTTACTTCTGGGACATTTTGAAATAAACTGTCTCTTTAAATAGGAAGCCTTGACCTTGTTTGGGTGTTCTGATTTTTGTTTTTGGTTTGTTAACATGGCTTACCAGAGCTTAACAGTGTGTTTTCTGAAAGGGTGTGATCTGGGTGGTTGTCTTTCTCTGCTTTACTGAAATCAGTGCTGAAGGATTTAAACCACAAAGCCTACCTCGATTCTTCCCAGTCCCCAAGGAACACTTTCCCCTTCCCCCCAAACAAAACAAAACCAAAACAAAATGAAAGCTGCAGAAAACCAAACCCATGCTGTTGATGGTTCTGGATTCTTATGAAAATAATTAACACTGGTTGTATCTATTCATCTAACTATCATCATCTAACTGAATAAATATGCGTGCAAGACGGTTTCTTTATTGAACTGTATTATAACAAATTCCCATGTTAGTGGTAGGTAACAAGAAAAGAACTTGAATTTTATTTCTTTTCTTTAAATTGTGAATTAAGCTCCTGCAGTTATATTAGAATGTGTTGTTTGCTGGTTGCTAAATTAAATTTTTACAAATCTGAAATCTGTAAGCTGCGTATTTACATCATGGTCCTAATTGGTAGCTTAAATTTCATATTTGGAGGTAGGGTAACTTTAGGTTAATATATAAAGATATTTCTTTAGAAAGGAAAATAGTAAACTTTGGTTGGAACATCTCAGCAGAAACAGCATCCAGTATTTGTGGATAATACGTAAAAAATGGCTTATAGGAATTTGTACTCTTTCTTAAGTGTGCATGGGTACGCTGCTGATTGTGGTTAGTGATAATAATAGATCAAAGAGTTACAACCCTGAGGTTAAAAAGCAAATTTCAGACTAATTGCTGAATGTTTCTGACAATTTTTATATCACTTTACTCATTTCAATTTTTTCTTCTAAACAGTACTTTCTGCTTGCATTTGGAGGTGAAATAACTCTTTGAATGGGCTTTCAGGCTAAAATTTGGACAGGACACAGGAATGTTTTCTGTTTAGCTTTTCTTTCCTTGTCTGCTTCCGAGAGGTACTGTCCCAGGTTTCTAAAAGTGGTGGCTTTATAAACTAATTCCCTAGGACTTAGGTTTCTGGGGGAAAAAATGGATTAAAAAGACCCTTTATTATTAATGTTTTCTGAATCTTTTGGATTTGGGAGAATATCTTTCTTCCATTTTTTTGTGTGTGTGTATGACCATTTCAGGTTCATATTCAGTCTTAAGTCTACAAAGTGAATATGTATTTTAGAGGTTTATTTTGGCCATTACAATCTATCAATGGTGTTATGGTCAGAACTGGGAATTAAGTAGGTATGATTGTCCTGACTAGGATTTTGACTTGTCCCAGCTGCTGAACTGTAGGGTCTTGCTAGCATTTTTGTCAGTGGTTTTCTGATTACTGTGTTGTGCTGACATGGTAGCGCAGTCCTGCAGAATCTATCGCTATAGTACTTCATTTCTTCTGTTTGCCAGCTCTTCTTCCATACCTGCCTCAAAGCGTTGGGATGGAGGGGCTCAGGAGTCCCCAGGGGAGGTTGGAGCAGCTCTCTAGGCAAAGCAGTGCCCTGCTCAAGTGAGTTTTAAGTCAGGCTGTGCTTGATGGCAGATTGAGGGCATGTGGAAAAAGGGGCAGCCGCTGAGTTTTGCTGGTATGAGAATGCGCTGAAGTGCCTGTGCCATCAGAGGCACATTGCCCGGCTGTGGCAGGCAGCTGCCTGCCCCCGTGCATCCCCGTGAGCTTGCGCAAGGCAGCCGCATCCGTGTACCCGTGTGAATGCGTCACCTGGCATGTCCTTACTGAGACCTGTGCTGTGCGAGCCCTTTGGAAACTGGTTTCACAACCGGCAAGCCCTGGTTTACTCTGGCAGTGTCTCACCTTGAAAAATCAATCGTGTTTGTGTCTCTGGCTCTTCGTTAGTACTGCTGCAAGCTAAGGGAGTGCGGACGGGGCACTTTGGCAGGTGATTAGCCTTATTCCCTCTTCAAACAGAGTCTCTTGTCTGACTGATGCAAGACTGCAGGTGGAGCCTAGTCTCCCAGACAAGTTTCATGTCCCTGCCGTCAGAGTAGGAGCAGGAAAGGGATTGCTTCTGGAAGTGTGCCTTAAGTTTGGGGCATCAAGACAGCAACCTTTATTTTCCCTCAGGAGGCTTGAGTTCAGATATGAGCTGCTCCGAAAGGTCGGCGATCTCACTTTTAGCATTGCTGAAGGCTTGTCTCTAGAAACCTGTCATGCACTTCAGCGCTTTTGAAGACTGGAGTGCCAGGGACCTTGCAAATGAAGGTGGGTGGGAAATTTGCACAGTTTCCAGGCAGACTATCTGAGCTGTCAGCATCATTATTTTAAACTAAATTAAATTTGTGCTAGAGAGTGCAGTATGTTAGAGCAGTTAGGGAGCTCTTCCTCTAATAAGAGCTTCAGATCTACTTTCCTAGATCTGACTTCGTTAACTTCCAAACTCATTTGGGTAAATTGAACCATAACAAAACAACAAAACCCTCACATATGTGTTGATCCTAGGATATGTGAAAACTTGCTGAAAAAATTAGAGTCTCATTTGAAGACAGTATAGCATTATGTTTGCCATGTATAAGCCCTTTTTTATTATTATTATTATTATTGTTTATTTAGTAGAAAGTAAATGCACATTATTTCTGGCCCCTCACTCAAGGGATGCATGCTTCTAGATCATTGTAGGTGTCTCTTCGTGTAAGTGGCAAGAGGTCTCGTCCCAGAGTTGGGCAGTGTCATCTGTTGTGTGCATGTCTGTAGACTTGGGCAGTAAACGTGCCCTCTGAAGCTATGCATGCCGGGGCTTCTGCAGCTCTCTGGGCACCTTGAACCATGCAGGGAGAGGACAGGATGCTCTGGTGGGATGCTGTGGCAGAGGTCCTCTTCCCCCATTTCTTAGGGATTGCCCCCAGCTGGTAGCCTGTTCGCTTGGCTTTAGGGTGCACTGTGGTTTTGTTATTTTAAATTTGGTTTAGAGCACTAAGGTTTTCTGAAGTTAATAATTAAAACCAAATATTGCCCAATAAATATTCCTTAAGGATCAGAAAACAGTTACTGAATGTGACTGGCTAGTCAAAATGGTGCATTGAGTCTTTGTCACAGACTACCTGGCTGTAAAATGCATTAAATGAAACCACATTGCTGCAGGATTAGCTTCTACAAACCCTGCACGGCTTTACTATACTCTTCCTTTGCATACACGATGGCAAAACAGAACAATCTAGTTGATTTGATTAGGATTTTTAAATTCTTGTTTTAATCTGAATCCAAGTAAACTAGCTGGAAGATGAATAAAGTGTGTGGGGGTTAGACGTGTCAGCTTCTACTCATGTATGGAAGTAAATGTTGGAAGTGGTCCAGAGCTTTATGGCTGCTGCCAACTAATGACATAAGATAATGTTGCAATGAAACAATACACTTGATTTGCACTTGTTTCCCAACTAACCTTTCTGATTCTTGAGACTGCTTGGAATTTATGTTTTTGAAGATTTGACAGTAAAAAGGAGATTAGGCATTGAAAACTTTGACTGATTAAATATGTGGTAATGACAACTTCAAACTGTACATGCAGATAATGAGATAAAGGGACCGTTACTCACTTCATATTAAACCCATTTGATGGAAGAAGCAAGAAGGATGAGTGTTTTGGGTGGCTATATTCTATTAAGAAGGAAAAAATCTGAGGAGCTAACATATGTAGGAGTGAAAAGAGGTTTTTTGGTTTTGGTTTTGGTTTTTTCCTTTTTTTTTCTGGGACCAAAACTGCAGCCATTGTGGGTCTGCAAATTGTCCTGCATTTATTTAGAGTTAGCTGTGTGCAGAAGGCTGCTAACAAGCTTGGTAGGTTTGTGTTAGCATTTTTATTTGGATCAGAAGTGGTTTTGAAGTGAATATTCCAGTTGCTACCATCTTCTGTGCCGCTGTTCACATTATGGGGCAGCTGAGAAATAAAAAAACAGATACTGCTTAGCCAGCAGTGAAAGAAGAAGATGCTTCAGGAGCTGCCTGAGGCACTCCAGCCTATAATGGCTTCTGCCCATGGGACCCTGCTGGAGCTGCCATGAATCATAACCCTTGCAACACCCATAAAGTGGGTAGTGAATCCTCAGGACCAGCGGATCCTCTTGGTAGATCTTGTATTGCAGCACAGTACCTGTACTAGAGATACTGTCTGTATGCTAATTGCATTTTCACCTGTTAACTCAAGTATCTGTAATTGAAAAAAGATGCAGGGTTACAGGCACAGCAGATTATTCCACAGAAAAACTGGAGGCACTGTTTTCAGCAGATGTATTTGTTCATAAGTCATGTCCAGAATGAGCAGAACACCTACTTACTCGTCCTTCACAGCACTTGAGAAATCTTAAAAACAACTGAATTAAATCCTGGAAGTAGGAAGTGAAACTGAAGTGACAAATAAGCTGTATTCTGTTTTTTAATTAGTGCATTTCACTTCTTTTCAACTAGTTGAAAGAGTTTGATATGGTTTTCAGGTATTCTAATATTTATTATAATACTATTCTGTAAAGGAAAACAAAATCGATTGTAGGCAGCTGCGTTAAGTATTTACAAGCAGCTGCAACTTAGGCAGACTAATTTGACAAGTTAGAATTGTAATTTCAGGAAAAAACCTACTTTGTGGTCAATAAATTTTTTTTATTGATTTTCAGCTAATTATATATTGCAGTTCTCTGTTTTTAATTAGTTTTAATTTAGATTTTAATATTAATTAAACTAATTTTAATATGAGACTGAGTTGAATAAGTGGCTTACAGCCATTAAGTCTATTTATAATACAGATAGAGGAAAAAGAGAGTTGTAGACCTATCTTAATTTCTAATGCATCAGCACTGTAGTAACAGGATCCACGTGAGTTTTGAGCTCATTGACTAACTTCTGAAGAGGAGCTTCATGTTTTCATTATTTTCATACCCTCCATACTGTGACTAATAAGGTACTCCATGTCCTCCACCATTGTTCCATGTCCTTCCACCTGCATTAGCCCTTTCCTTGATCTCAAGATGCTTCAGGTTCTGCTTGCTTCGGCACAAACACCTGATAGTGTGTTTATTAAAAGAACGTCTTACAAAGGTTATAGGAAGGTCCATGAAGTAGGTCTGTTGCGGCACAGAAGTCAGGTCCTCCACTGGCTAAGCTCATGCTCAAAACTGGCATGCTTCAAGGCATGAGGAGATGTCAGCCCCTTCCATGCTTTTGGGTGACAGCAGTAGTGGGGGTCAGTAGGTTTTCCTGGGGACTTCTCTACTCCAGTGCCGGCACTGTGGACATGTATAGTTCTTTCCAAATTCTGTTCCACGTATCTGAGGCTTTGAGCTCATGCTGGTTCCAGCTCTGTAGGAAGAGTTACTGCTGATTGGGATATTTACTGGCTTTTTTCCATCATGTGGCGTACCCCAAACTCAGAGGTGATATTGATGTTGGCATGACTTAAATCAGTAAGTCAATAGGAATGAATGTAATTTTCATGCAGAGGGAGAAAAATATTCAGGACTAAATAGGAATGAGCTTGAGATCAGGAGTGCAGGAGAGTAAGAAATATGATTTAATGAAAAAGAAGGGAAGGATTATAGGAGCAAGGAAAATGGCACATATTGACCCAAGGGGATGTAAGCTAAACATAGTGCACCAGATCCTAGGAACACTTGCAGTTTTGTCTGACATGACTGAAAATTGAGAATATTCAACATCTTATCAGTTAGGTTTTCAAGAAATAGTTTTGACAGCTTTTTATAGATACATTTAATAAAATCAGTTTGAAGGGCAGGAGTAGAAACACAAATGTTTCCAATTTACCAGTTTTGGTACAATCTAGCCTTTGTCTGATGTTTCACGTGGCCAGATTAAGGTACCATATACCGCTGTACTAGGCATTAGAGCTGTTAATGGTGTATGTTAAATTACCCACTGTTAGTAGAGGACCGAAATTTAAAAATCATCTTACATTTATGGAAGACATTGCATTAATGCTATAGCTTTTTTTTTTTATTATTAAGTATACGCAAACCCAAGCAAAACAGCAGAACTTTTTGCTCATCTCTGTTACTTTGCGCTGCCTGCAACGTCCAAAATACCCGTGCTATTACGGGTCCTGCAAATGTAAGGTAACTACATATCCAACTCTTAATTATATTTCTATATTACGTCAGGTCTGTGGATTAGGAAAGTGAGATGTCAAGAGTAAATTTAGGTTGGGGCTTCTCCGCCAAGTCCTCAATGCTCCCCACCAGTAGATTAGTGTGAATTAGTCTGTTTCTTTAAAGGCTTGAAGTAAATATTGAGTACGGTTTCCTAGCAACATTTGTAAGGTTAACTAAAAACCAGATTTGCCAGGTATTGCTTCCAGAGCATGCTTGTCTTCCTAGTTCAGAATTCATACTTTTGATACATTATCTGCAGTATGAAATGCTCAACAGAATCTGATAATATTGTAAATAAATAATTAAGAGAGTCATATGCCCAAGGACAAGTCAGCTAAAGTATTATTCTTACTTTGGGAAACAGTATTTCTGTTGCTGTGTATTTGTACTGTGCCCGATCTAATGGGGACAAACTTGACTTCTGCGAGTGTTAGCTATATAAATATTTGTGTGTATATATGTATGCATATATATGTGTGTGTGTGTGTGTGTATAAAATACAACAAAAATAAAGCCAGTAGGTATCTTCCACTGTTTAAAAAAAGGTTCTTCCTTATCATTACTGTTGTCAAAGTAAACAAAGAAATAGTTTGCATGTCTAAACTGGTCTTTTGAGTTAGCAGAGGTCTGAGATACAGGTGGTAAAATCCCTTATAGAAATGCCGTTGGGTTTTTTTCCAACTTTGATTTGTGGTGACAGGAGAGAAGGATCACTGTGAATGCTTTCTACAGTGACATAAAAGCAGACGATTCATGTTCTTCTAACCTGTTCAGTATATTGCATGCAAGGGTCTCTGCATTTGCTTTGGATGTTTGAGGTGTGTGTGCCTGTGGTATATAGCTATTCTGGGTAGGGTAGTTCCCCCTTGAGAAATGTAGAAGGCTGGAATTTAGGTTAGCCCAGGACAGATAGATAGATAGTGGAGGGGAGCAAGGAATGGAAAAATTTGGTTGGCTGCTTCCAGTCCTAAGTTTTTGAGTCTATAAATAGAGTCTATCAGAATATTTCTAGTTAGTTCTGGGGAAAGTCAGCTGCTGTGCTGGGGATTGGCTGTGCTCCCAGAATGAGGAGGGGAAGGAAAAAAAAGTATGATAGGAGGCCTATTGAAAATCTACCGACACCAGTGAAATCAAGAAATTGGAAGATCCTGTATTTGGGCTTCAGTTTATTTTTTGCAGCCTGTGTCAGTGCTGGATATTCTGCAGAGTGTCTCTCTCTGTAGGCTAGTACAAGCTTCCAAGTTAACCAGGCACAGGAGGTACATCCACATGCAGCACCCAGCAGGGTTCATAGTTCAGAAGCCAGGACGAAAGCCTGATACGAACAATGAGTGTGGAAGTAGAAGGAAGCAATGTATTATCTTCATTTCATGCTGCAGTGGCTAGCCTGGACAGCCTGCCCTCTGTCTGGGTTAGATGAATTATATAAGGGGAAACAGAGAAATGAAAACAAAAGCTGAATTTTGAGCTAATAAAATTGTCATGTAAGCTGTGACTTTTTTAAGTAAAAAGAGAAAGGTCTTGCTGACAATTTAATGTGCAAACTAGTTTAATTATATTATGATACTAGAAATAGACATTTTAGAGAGTCAGGATGAGCTTTGCAAACAGTTAAGATACTTTCTAGGAAATATACATTATATACTTGAAAAATATTCTCAAGTGAGATTTAAACACAGTGCACAACTAGAGTATAAATAGGTAGTAAGTTTAAAAATAGCAGTATTTTTAGAAGGTTCTTGCAGTTATGGTAAAAGATAACCTTTCAGCAAAACTCCATTCCTTGCATGTAACCACAGAACGATGATCCTTCATACTGTAAGTGGAAAAAGTAGCTTTGGTCAAATTAATAGCTTTATGCAGGTAAGCTCAACCAGGCTGTTCAGATGAGCATTTATCATATTATCATAGGAGCTGAAATTATCTGAGAAGTAAATGAGCTTTTTCAGCGCTGAACTAATCCCAGACAAATCTGTGCTCACGTTGAAAATGAAAGTGTTCATGACGACTCCTTTCCTGCTCAGGCTTTGCTGGCAACTAATGTTTTGTTTGTAATTTTTCACGTATTGAGAAAAGTAGTTATATTGAATGTTTATGGCAGGAGGAGAAGGGATAGAATGGTGTCAGTGCTTCTTGGAGGTGCATGCTGCCTCTTGATGTAGGTGTCATGTACCAGTAACATGCTTACTTGCTGCTTCTACATTTTCATAACCATTAGATAAAAAGGTCACAACAGCGTTAAGCTGTGGTTCAGGGTGGGTTTGTTGTTCCCACCCCCCCCTTTTTTTTAATAAATTTAATAACTTCTGTTCATCTTTGTAATAAACCATTAAACTTACAACGCATTATTAAGCATTGTATCAGTAGGTACTTCCGTTTTTCTGTATTAGCTGGACTAAAATCTCGCACTAACTGATATTCTGGGCTCTCTTAAACTTTTTAATTATTTAAATATTAATAGTAGAACCATTTTAGACATTGTTGAGGGATTTAAAATGGGTAAGTATAGGTAAACTTTTTCTTCAGGTGCTCAGCAAAAGGCAAGCATTTAGTTTTTGAGGAAATTATGCCAATAGATACCTTCCTATTGACAGTTCTTAGAGAAAATGGGATAAAATGGTAAAGAACTAATGTTTTATCTCATTAAGATGTGGGAAAACAGCTCCTTAGAAAACCCCCAAACTTGTTACTGTTCAAATTAACAAGGAGGAAAATCTGGGTCAGGCCGTTGAAATCTGCCCTCATGGGAATTGATGACCATTCCCACTCACTTTCCATAGGGCTAGTATTTCACCAGAGGATGGCTGTGGGAATTAAAACACTAATTCTTGTGACCATGTGCATTGCCTTGAAGGAATGCTGAGGAATAGCTCATCTGTGGAGGGAGGAGGAGAAAATCAACCTCTGTATGGCCAGCGTAGGTTTAACTTGAAATAATGCAGTAAATTTGATTTAAAAAAAAACGAACCAAAAAACCCTTACCAGTATCAGCTGTCTGTGTTGGAAAGGCTCCAGGAATATTTCAGTTTAAAATTCCATTTGTTAAAAACTGAGAAATTGGAAACAGAAGATAACAACTTCTTAATATGTTATTTCTTTTTCAGATAAATTTCTGTCATGTATTTGGAAACCTTACTGAAATATTGCTCTTGTTTGAGGAAGCAGCTCAAAATGTTAACTATTTATTGTGCCGCTTGTTAGTTTAAATTATGCAAACAAATGTGATGAACTGATCTTGAATGATATCAGAATAGAGTTCTAAAATGCTGCTTGTAAGTAGTTCTCATGACAGCAGATGTTTTACTTCTTTCCAGAACAGTACATTTAACATGAATGTCACATACCCCCCAAAAAATCAAAACCAACCCAAAAAGCTCAAACCAGCTCTGGATTAAACGGTGGTTTATAAGCCCCATTTTCTGAAATTTCATCTGCTTCAAGTTTTAGATGCAGACAGAATTGTGTCTTTAGACAGAGGATTTGATCTCACATCAGTTAGAATCCTGTCAGCTTCTCCTAACATGTTGCTTGATGCATGGTCTGGCAGTGAGGCTCCTGCATGCAGCTTTTTATTTGCGCTAGTGGCCCCCATTAAAATCAGTGGGACTGCCCATATACAAAGGCTTTGCTTAAGCTGCTGCAGGTTGAAAGTTTCCAGTGTTTCTAACTTACATTAGCTGTTTCATACTATGCTTTTTTCCTGAGTTGTTCTGGCACTTTGATTCTTGTCATGCACAGCATGCATCTTTTCACGCTCCCAGTCCTTGACTGTGATGGCTTGAATCCTTCATTATTTTGTGATTAATTGTAGAGATACAAACATTATCAAATCAAAGTGCCTGAAAGGCCTCTTTTAAAGGACCTGCCTTTAGCTGCCCCACAAATTACTTATCTGGTGGCTGTGTGGTTTTTAACATCCTGCTAAATTTGGAACAAGTCCATGAAATACTTTCTGCAATATCTGGGGAATAGAAAAGCTTGATAAGTTATTTCGTCCATGGCTTAGGTCAAGCCTTTCAGGAGACAGCAGTGCTGTGCTGAATCCATTAAGTATGAATTGGTGGGTGTGCAGAATCGTGGTTTGTATTGTCAGTTTTTGTATTAGGGTGTTCAGTGCAGTTTTTCAAGTGCTAGAAGTCCTATTTTTGTCTTTCAGATATGTACAAACTCATAAACTACAATTATAGCTATACAGGAGAAAATTGTGATACAGTTGAGAAATAGCATGGCAAGAAAAGCAGTTTGCATTAGCTCTTTTATGTGTTGCTATATGTGATGTTTCTTTAAAACAGATTTTGTCCCTTGGGATCTAATAAAAGGCTAGGGAGTTACTTGGTTTATAAACCTGTGTGGTATATTATTTAGATATTCAGAGGGAAAAGGTCAAAGAATGTCTCCTGTGTTATCAGTTCCTCAATGTGAAACAATATTAAAAACTAGAAAATATAATGCTGTGTAATTTAGAAACACAATATATAATGTGAGTTGGGAGACAATTACTCTGCTTTATTTCTCTGCATTTTCCATTTTACTGAATGCGTTTCAGCAACAATTGGGTTTTGGCTGTAATGCTATTTGTAGCAGTTTCATGAAGTTGCACAGCAAAATTACTATGGTGTACCAGATAAAATCAAGTCCTTCATTTGTGAAAGTTGTGTTATGAAAAGCTCTTACTACTGGCTTATGTAGGTAACAGTGGGTTTTGTCTGTGTTTATACAGTTTTGTGAAGTATCTGTGTGAAGTTTTAAAGCAGTTTTAAGACGGGTGTATTTCACATATCTAGTCTGTCATTTTTCAGAGTTTATTCATTTAAAACTGTCTAAATAATGCACAGATACACAGAACATGTCTGTTTTTCACAAAATCCTGTTGCCTGGGATGCAAATACTGAAGAAACTTATCGCATGTATCTTAAGTCTTCAGCAGCTAGGCCTGGCATGAAATTAAAAGTGTATTCTGTTTTAGCAACAGAAACATGTTTGCTGCCAGTATCTTTCACGACGTTAATGCTTCTGTGTACCTAAGTTGGCAAGTATTTTTCTGGTTTTGGTGGCCAGCCTTGGAGTGATAAATGACTCACACTGATAGGTTAGAAAATTTTGGCAGATTGGGTTAAAATAGGAAGTTTGTGTTGCTGTTGGGTGATGGTTTGTCCCAGGAGCTTGGGATAGTGTCCTAAAGAATTAACATATTTCTTACACGTGGTTTGGGACAAAACAGATTGCAAGAGGGGGGCTGAGGGATGGTGTTGACTGGTTGATGGTATTGGTAGAAAGGATTAAGGTTGACAGAAGTCAAATGGGTCTGTTTGGAGAAAGTAGGCAGATGCCTTAAAGGCGTATCATAATGGATGGCTCTTTCCTGCCTCCATTTTTATCTGGCTACTGCTTAATATCATTGCAAGAAAATTGAGAAGTAAATTGTTTTCCCTTACTAGAAAGTTCATGCCAGACGTTCACGCTGACTGCTGAAGGCGTTTATGCAGCAATCACAGCCAGCCCTACTCATCCTTGGGGTCCGTGAGGAGATGAGCCCTCCTGATGGGCTTGGCTTAGTGGAGCAGATTTGCCATTGGGCACTACTGATTTCTGGAAGTATGTGGGAAGGAGGCCACTGCATCCTTTGGAGTCACTTAGAAACTTTAGAAGGGATGGAGGTGTTCTTGGTGCTCCCTTCGGGGAGAGGCATAAGTTTTTAAGGCAAACGGCATGTCTTGGAGGGAGGACACAGTTTTGGCAAGATAACATTGTGCATGGTACTATTATCATGATGCAAGATATCATTTACATCTGGGCAGAAGCCCCATACTTCTTTTTTATGACGAACTCGATTGTGTTTTGACTGAAGTAGGCAAACCAGGTATAGAAGGTTGCCAATGGCTGTAAGTAACTCAGGCTAAAGGGTGCTGAAATGGAATCTGTATATATTCTGTGATCTGTATCCCAGAAATTTACATTTCATTCCTGTGTGTGTAGATTTCCCTCCTTCTCCCCGTCCACTGGTGGCTGAGAGTTGCCCTCAAGAGAAGCCCTTGTCTCCTTCCATATGGAGAAGGGAATATACAAATACTCTTGGCCAAACATGACCTTTGTGAATGGTGTCACTTTATCGTCATCTTCAGTTAAGAATGTGTATGTTTCCACATGTGTTCCCTTCAGGTTTCACTACTGGATCAACGTCCTCATGGCCTTTTAATTAGACCAACAAGAAGCAGGTCTGTCCAGATTTTCTGGTCTCAACAGGAAGGCTTTAAAAGACTTTCTCTGCAGTAGAAGCAAGCGTATGTGCACTTATTTGCCTTAGCAGCAGTGAGGGCAGAGCATGTTGATCCATCTGTACAGTCTCCTCTGGTCATTTGCTGGATTTTCTGTCCGTGCATTTTCAAGGTGTCCTGTCTACTGTCAACCTTTAGAAAGGAGGGTGAGAAGCAATGAAGTAGGTTTGGCATGATCTAGCTGTCAGCAATTTCCACATGTGCTGGGTCTGAAACACACTGCAGAAGTGTGTTCTCCACTGGTAATGCAAAATGCATACTCAGAAGTTTCCCGCTGGCCTTAGGTCTGAAGTTTCTCTGGCTTTGTAGTCAACAGGAAATTTTGGATACAAATGTGATTATTTACAGAGAGATTCTATGTTAAGGCGTGTGTATATATTTAAAAGATCGTCCTATCAGTCTTCCTGGCAGGGGTGGGATGGGCATGTAGTCCCTCTGTGCCCCACTCTGCACAAGAGCTCCTGGGCAGTGCACCCGCTGTCTGCCACTTTGCTTTCTGAGATTGAAAAATGAAGTTTTAAGGCAGCTACAGTGCAACTTCTGTTTTCCACCTAAAACAAATCTTGTGATACTGTAAAATCAAATTTTTTCTGATCTTGGGAATTAGTTTTAATTTAGAAGGGGTTAAGGCTGGTTTTGCTGCTCCCTTTATTTATATAAAACTAATGTAGTAATGCTTGTGAATCGTTTTCCCCATTATGTAAACAATTCGCTTTCCTGGTGATACTGACAGTGTCGCAAAATCAAACCTGAGTTGTAGAAGAAGGTTTCTCTCGCATAATAAATTTCAGTTTTTCTTGCTGCTCAGAGTTTATTTTCACTGTTACCAAGGAGTATTAGAGAACAGTGTTGTCTTTTAGGAGGTGCTGACTTTGAGCCAAATCAATATTTTTTGAGAGCAATAGAGTTTGACTCTTCATTATATAGAAATAGAGCTTGTTGTAATTTTTCTTCAGGTTACTGTGTGGAACTGATCTCAAGTTGTTGACCGCAGAACAGTGAATGGGCTTTCCCTCTCTTGCCTCAAAAAACTATTCTAGCTAATTTCCCTTGTGTTTGTTGTGAATCCCCAATGAGGCATAAATGTGTATGACCACATTGAAGGACAAATTAAGAACTGCAGATAATACCAATCTAAGCCTGCCCTGTTCTTACAGCTCCTTGTTTCTACAGTAAACCTTGAGAAAGATCTTATTTACTTGCTAGGAAATTCAGGAAGTGTAATTAAATGGCAATTAAAGCATAGAACTTATTTCACAGCGCTATCGCCTTGTTTGAACTCAGTGAATTTCTTTCAGAAAATACTGTGCTTGAGTGAGCTGCTACTGCAAATGAGACAGGAATAAAAATTACTCCAGCTGGCCAAGGAAGGGATGCAGTTGGTTCAAAACTTGTGTAGTTCTGCAGGAACGCTGGAGCAGATGAATGCGGACACTCAAAATACCGTCATTGGAGAGCTGGTGTGTAGGGTCCCAGGTTGAAGCAAGTGTGAACAGAATTAAAAATAGCAAGTATGACAGACCATTAGTTTATGAACATAATTTATGTTTCGGAAGAGAAAAACAAAAGCTAAAGTTTAAATGAGTTTCCTCCTTGAATTGGTAATAGCATTCAAATGGAAATCTTCGCAATGTGAGGTTGCTCTATGGAGCATAAGAGGAGCTCCAATGAATAATTAAACAAGTGATAGCTAATAAAATATACAGCACATTGCTTCAAACTTAGAAATTGTAACTCAGCCTAACGGATGAATGTTTTTCATTACTTTTTAATTGTTGCCAGTGTTGACCTTCAAGGTCTTTTTCTGGCAGATAATTTGTTATGGTAAGGATGAGATCATTAAGTATTTTAGCACAAGCGGCATGATGCAAATACTTTCCTAATATTACAGAATGCTGATGTGGTAAGGGTTTGTTTTGTTAGGAATTTGTTCTCCATATTTAGTGATTTTTCGGATTGTATCTTAAAAGAGCAGTTCTGCTGTAATCATGCAGGACAGTGGTTGTAGGTAGTACAGTAGCAGGCGTCAGCAGCTTCTGCTGCAAGATTTTTTTTACAGGTTTTGAGCTGTAATAAAAAGGTATTACTGTAAAGTCTCAGCACGTTTCTTTGGCTCCTAATACTGTTTGTATATACCAAGAACAAATAACGACTTCTCTCCTTTGCTCTGTTAATGGAAACATCTGTATAGGAGCCTGCAGGTTTTCCCCATGCAGAAGCAAGCCTCTGTGGCATCTGAGGCTCCAGGGCCTGTATGCAAGGTATTAAGTGTTACTAAATTTTACTAGTTTTATACTGTAACTCTGTTTTTACTATTTTAGTGTTTGCATAGGTAGGCACTAAAAATTCATATTGGATAAACAGCAAATGCTGTCATGATTTATGTTTACAAATATTAGTTTAAATTCTCTACAAGTAAATATTTTAATGTTCAACTATTTTTTTGGTCAGAGAATAGAGATGCTTGCTCAGAGACAAAGGGCGGTGGGGGGGAGCAAGCCAGCGTATAATCCCTTTCCTTTAGGCTTGCTTGCCATTTACTGTTTTTCTACCTCGAAGAAGCTTGGAACAAACTGAATCAGTTGTTTGCTCAAATGTTTGTTGATAGAAACGTTTATTACTCTCATGGTCACTGAGGGAAGATGAACAGGGCTATTGTCTTGTGCTACGGGCAGTCACTTGCAGGAAGTCTATAAATAATTCTTAGGGTAAAATTTACCTTGCTACTGCCTGTAACATGAAGAGAAAAGCTGATGCATGGGGCTGGGGCAGAAGCTTCAGCTCACCCATCTGCCAGCAGCCTGCAGAAACGATGCTCTGGTCTGGCCTGCCTGTTCTGAGGAAGGAGTGGAAGGAGGGGAGGAAGGGCCACCAGTAGAGCGTGTACTTTGATGGATAGATAAGGGTGACCAGTGCCAGTGGCCAGAGAGCAGGAATGGGCTGCAGGCCTGGAAAGTGATGTCCGGGCCAAGCAGAGAGGAGCTGCTCAAGGGGAGCAGCGTTGGCTTGACCTGGGATAGAAAGAGGGGCAGATCCTAGAAATGGAGCCTGCTCCCCCTCAGCCCCATCCCGGTGCCCTCCATATGTCAGCCTCATCTTTCCTCTCCACCAGAAACGGGGGAAGAGAGGTACCTGGTATGTGCTCAGGTGGAAGCCAAGCATCTTGCAGTGGCAGCACCACATTATTCCAGCCTTGGGCATAATGTCCTCAGGTTTTCATGCAGAAAATGCATCACCAAGCTTTGAGGTGGTTAGTCTTGGTGGGCTTTCTCCTAAGCCTGCATTGGGGTTGGGGTCATTGTAAGTCAGGGGGGAGCCCCAGCAAGAAGCACAGTGGGCTGGCCCACCACATCCCAGTTTCTGGGATTTTTTTCTGGTGTGCCCCATTATTGAGCTGCATGAATGACTGGTTTTTGGAAATGAATTTTTTAAATCTGCCACATCCTGTAGACTTAAAAAAAAAAGTCATTGTTGTGAATTGTATTCATTTGTCCTCTGCTAATGTGCAGACCCAATAATTTTCACATAAAAATATTTTTCCCCTACTCTTTCATGATTGAAAATCCAGCATGTCATTTTCTGTCTTCTTGTGATGAGATAGCAGAATCAAATCTGTCACTCATGCTTCTGAGTAAGCCCCGCACTCTGTGGGGAGCTCCCTGTTCCCAAATCAATATGGTTGGAGTGTTTTTCCCCAAATACTAATTCAGGAGAACATTCTAATTAATGTAAGCGGAAACAGAAGCCTTTTGATGATAAACATTAAATATGTTTTAGCATTATTCTCCCAAAGTAAATGAGCTAACTGAAGCACCTGAGGTGGCTAAGGGAGTGACAGAGCTGTGGTGGTATGATGTTCTCTGGAGGTACCTTAGGCAGTCATTGGAGAGGCTGTGACATGCACAGATATGTACAGCTTGCATTGTGTGCCGTGAACATGGAGAAGTGAAGCACCCAAAGTGGCCAGTGGTTTTGCCAGCAGTGAGAGACTTCTTTGCCGCCTGAGGTTTGAAGTAGCAGCTCCCTGTCCTGTTCTTTTTTTTCCGTATTTTCAGAGTGAAGGGTGTGTTGGCGCATGTAGAAGATATGAAGCACATGAAACGAAGGTGGAGTTTCCAGTGCTCAGAGGTGTATAGCAGCAAAGTGAGCTGGTTTGAACATGTAAATTGTGTTGTTCACTTACTTTCAGCTTACATTCAGTGATTTCCAGCTTACATGTACCTCAGAAAGCTTAAGTAGATATTTCTCTAACTTCTGTATGATCAGAAAGAGGACTAGAATCCGTAGGATCATCAAACTTACTGACAGCATTAGAAGAGGAGGTAGTGCTGATCAGAATGAGCCCCGTTAATTACAGAGCTGTTTGGTGAAGAAGGGATTAGCACTTGCAACTATATCAATATGTTGTATCTGTTGAGAAAAGAAGGCAGTTTAGTTGTGGAAATACGCTGTGTATGGTGGAGGCCATGCGGTCTCCTTGCTGCTCTAAAGATGTCCCATCTCCCCAGGGGCTGGTGGCAGGATGAGTTGGGGTAGGGAGCTGCCTCTGGAGTCCGGACCCTCTCTCTCTAGGTCTGTTGGAAAGGAAACTAATCCAGAGGGTTGTGTTGGAGTGCACTGGCAGGTCCTCCTTGACCACCTCTAGCGTGATCAGCACTGTAGAATCGGTGAAAAAGCAGAGATGCAAAGTGGTGATGAAATAGCGGTAATAGCTGGCTTTGGCTTGGAGCTGCCAAAGTTCAGCAGGCCATCTGTCTTCACACGTTTTTGACTTAGGAAGATGCAACAACAGAGGACAAAAGTAAGAACTGGGTAGTTACAAGGTCCCTCTGAAGACTTACATTACTGTTTGTGTGTGTACGTTACTGGTCATACCATCCAAGGGTTTTGTTGTTGTCGTTTGTCTTCAGCAGGCTTGCATTCAAGATGTAAATGTGACATGTATCGTTAAATTTAAACAAGGATGTCTCAGTCCATCAAAAAATGTTCTTTTTGGAGCATTCACCTCAAAAGAAACCAAATGCTGACTTTAAAGAAGCTTGTGATATTGAACCCAAATGAATGAAATATTTGATTAACATACTCTAGTCAACTAGGGAAGGTACTGCATGGTGCAGCATGCATAATGGCAATGAACCAAAGCAGCTATCAGAAATGAAGTCTCGGAGCATGAGCAAAATTAAGTATCATCTAACCATGTTATATACCCTGCATAACGGTAGATTAGAAGTGATGTTAATTATTATCAAAGCTATCATTGGATTAAAAATAGTATTTACTCCTTAAGAGGAAGCACTGTTAATCAACTTGTACTAGAACAGGGAATTCAAAAACACTGGGAGATATTTTATTACTTGCAGGAAATACACTACTGCAGAAATCCGGAAACATAAAGACAATGATTAGTTATAGTTTCTTATGTGGTAAAGAATTTAGATGCCTCAGTTTGTTCCTTAACTTGAAGCACACTTCATTGAGATGAAATTCCATGTTGTTGCTGAATTTATTCAGAGGTGAAACTAAAAAGCACTTCAAAAAATCAAACTCAGGATACCATAAATTACACAGGAGATCTGAGACACCTTGAGAAAATAGTTAGCAGTTGTAAAATATTCCCACTGACATGTAAAATATTCCCTTTACCTGTAAAATTGTTAGGTTCTCCTGTTGACATTCCCTTCTCTTACCGCATTTATTTCTCAAACACTGCAAAGAATGTTGCCAAATTGGAACTATGATTTAGCACACTACAATTAATTTGCATTATGGTTTTCACATAAAGAGAAGAAATTTGCCACTTGTGGATTTACTGGGCCTGTGAAATAGTATCTGGTTTACTAAATACCGTTTTCTCTGTCTGTGGCATTGCAGAAGAGTTAGTGCTTGTATTTGCCTTATGACCTTGGTGCCTCCCTCTCCCCCATGTTCTTTTAATTATGGACCAACCTAATTTGTAGCTGCAGTCTAATGAGACAGAAGAAATGTGCTAGAGAATGTAACGGTGTTCCCCTTTTGCTAGTTTTTTGCAAACAGATTATTATTTGTGCTTATAAAGTGAAATTAACTACCATAGTGTTTATTTATGTACGTACATATCTATACGTATCTATCCAGTGTGTCTGTGTGTGTGTGTGTATATGTCCTGTAGCACATAGAATTTTTTTGCAATAGCTAGAATTACATGTATTTGTCCCCTGTTTGTGTAATCCAATAGCTCTTTTAATAAATCACAGACAAAATGCTGCATGACAAGGGAGGGAGCCTCTGCCTCTTTGGAGTGCCTAGTGTACGTGCTTGAATTCCTTCAGCGTTGGAGTAGTCTGTACAGCAAAGACTTCACAACGTCCCCAGTTCTCAGCTGAAGTGATTTCTGGCATTCCTCTAATTTTGACCCTTGGGTGTTTGCACAGGATGAATGCTTTTTCCCTCTGCCTGCGTTGGTATCTAAACTGGGTGTAGGGAGAGCAAATGCCCGACGTATCAGGAACTGAAACGGGATGTCTTAAGGCTGGCTTAAGGCCAAAATGAAATACATCTCTCTTGGCAGCAGGGGTGCTTGAGACAGCCCTGTGATACTGGATAACTTATTTTTTTAATCGGTTAGGCTCATCCCTACCTCGTCTGACCTCCTTTGTCGGACAGCAGGCCGGTCCCTGCTCAGCTGCTGGGGCCTCACGTGTCCCTCCTCATGTGAGGGCAGGAGGTGAGGAGGTGTGTGGAGTGAATTTGCTCTTAGTATTTTTGATGCCGTGTCCGCTGTTCGGTTAGGACATCGCGTGCATACCACAGGAGGAATCAGCCAGTACTTGGCCCAGGGGAGCTGCATGCCGCTGAAGGACAGAGCAAAACCTGGTGTCGCTCCCCAGTTTCATTGGTGTGCCAGCTGGAAATGGTGCCCACTGGAGTTGCGGTGCCCTCCCCGGTTGGCATCCTGGAGTAGGCATCCCCCCATGCCACCGTGCTGCTCTTGCCCATGTCCCCCATTGGGCACCACTGACCCCTATGCTTGGCCGGCTCAGGTTTTTTGGTGTCAGTGACAGGCAGCAGCTGTCAGAGTGTCTCATCCCTCCTTAGGACGAGTGTCCACTCGACTCAGTTGGGAATGCATTTATAACATGTTTTGCTTTCTGTGCCAGAGACAGTCAGTCAGGAATATGGTTCGGGTCAGTATTTTCTTAGGGGCCTTTCCAGAGAAATGCAACATATGGCTGCTGGCCCAGGGGAGCTGCACAGCCCCTGTGAGCTGTGCAGCTGCGGGGCCCAGTTGGATGCTTCTCTTTGATGCTTCTCATCAAAATTTCGATGCGGCAGAAAGGAGAAGCAAGGATTAGTGTCAGAAAGCGGCTGCAAACATTTTTCTATGGTTTTTCCTCCCGCAGCAGTAGAGCTGAGTGTCTGGCCTGTGTGCTTGGCACCCTTCCTCTCCAAGCTGTGGAAATCTTGCTGGAAGTTAATGCTTCCACTGCAGCTTCCCTTTTTTTCCTTTCCTGTTTTTTTTTGCCTTGTTCTGCATATGGATGTTGGCAGGGAGTGAGCTTCAGGTGAGAGCAGAAAAGTGTTGCAGAAAGATTGCTCATCGAGCCATCTTTGCTACAGAGAGAAGGGCTGCAGTGGGCTGGGGTTCCTGGGAATACAGCAGGGTCCTGATCTGTAGCAAGTCCAGTGGTTCTTGCAGCTGTACTCACTGTATGCTGGTGTGATCATCCAGTCCTTAATTACTGCATGAGTTTCACCTTTCAGTTGTAAAGGGACAGAGGATTTAATTTATGGTTTTAATGGCAAAAGGATATGTGTCAGTTGGGGTATTAATCACCTATTGCTTTACAATGTTGATGGCTTATTGATTTTAAATGAGTTTCTAAATAGTTCAAAATAGCAGCTGCAGCTACTGTGCAACATAATCATGCATGTGATAGAACAAAGGAGGTAGAGAACTTAGTATATTTAACTAAAAATGCGGACATTTTTATGTTCATTGTCTAGGATGAAATCAGTGGCATGTCATAAAATATCTACTAAACTGAAACAATTAGTAATGCAGTTAGAAGCTTTAGTGTTTTTAAAAACTATTCTCAGTTGTATAATAATGTATGAAGAATACAACTATAATAGAAAAATACATTTAATTGTATAATAGTATAATTGTGTGACATAATATTGTGCAAGCCACATCTTTATTCAAATTTTTCTAGGCCCTGTTTTTTTTAAATTAACTGTAGCATTTCTACCTTTATAGAAATCTGCAAACAAAGATTGCCAGATTGGAGCAACTTGGGTTGGTTCTTTGTTTTTATTTGCTTTTCTTCCACAAAATTTTGCAAACACAAATCAGTACAAATAAAAATCTCATGTTCCAGACGCAGTATAAGTGGAGTTTTTTTTTCAAGTAAAAGCCTACTTTCATGGGGGACACTGAGTGCTGGAAATTTGTCAGAACTGAACCATCCTGGTGTTCCATAGTTTGAAATAATTTTTCACTTTTATGTAATTGACAAAAGACTCAGGCAAGAGAGGTGCATAACCTGGTACAGGGTAATGAAAATTGCATGCTGGCTGGCAAGATTAAGTGTGCAGTTTGTAGGCCATTTGTTTGTATAAACAAGAATCTGTTGTTGCAGCTGATGGCATAAAGAATCTTAAACCTTGGAAAGACCAACAGGAGTAAAATAATCCTTGATTTCGTGCATTTCCATAGATTAACGTACAGCTTCTTTCTCGAACCTACTCAGGTCTTTTCTCTGCCAGCCTGATGGGATGCGTGCTGAAGCTAACTGCAAGCAGGCTGTTAACTTCTAATACATTTTGGATCAGAGCTCCAGTGAATTCCTTTCTTCCTTGTAGAAGACACTTGAGCACTGTGTCAGAATAATAATAATAATAAAAAAAAGTCTTTACAAAGTTTATTTTATTCTTTTTTAAGGAGGGAGAGAAATTTGTAATTGGACATGGTTATCAAAATATGTAAAAATGGTGCCTAGAAATGTGTTCTTATCTCATGTAATTGCTTTATAATTGTTGGGGAGGGGAATCAGATTAGGGAGGATAAATATTTCCAATGATGTAGTTAATATATTTTTGCAAATAGTGACTATAAGCCTGCATTCCTTGAAGTCAGTGGGAGTTTTGGAGTTTTGCAGAATTGAAGCTAGTTTTTGCAAATTCTAAGCTTTTGTAAGCAAGTTTGAGGTTGATTTTTTTTTTTTTTTAAGGAGTAATCAAAACTTTTAATCAAAGCTTTCATTTATGTTTAGAATATTTTTTAAAGTAGGAAGTGTTAATCTTGAAGGTATAATTATTTTTTTCTTAACTTCTCTTTCTCTCCTACTCTCCATTATCTCATGTAAAAATACAGAAACACTTGCATGAAGCTTAGAAATCAGTAAGTCAGAGACTGTTTTTCATGCATGCATGGAAGACAGATAATTATTTTTCTTTTTTTAATTTTGTTTTTTCGTACTCAAATGTGTTGTTATGAGACTCACCAGGACTTGCTGCACTTTGTACCTGAAGTTAAAATATTTGTGCGGGACATCAGGAAAGCATCAAGTGCTTATAGACAAAAAGCTCCCCCCCCCAATTTTGTGTACATAAAGTTACTATTTTGATATCAATAACTTCAGTTGGGAGAATAAATCATTCTTTAATGCCAGTAACTTTCCCGAAGTCTTCCAAAGATAAAAAGAGTGTGTAAACACATTAAAACTTGTTCTGTAGTTTATGGCATAGATGAAGATTAGAAAGGTAAAAACTGACCTGGAAGTTGTGCTTCAGAACCATAACAGAGCTGAAAAACATGCCCAAAATATTTTGTTTATGTGGTACTTCCGTCAAAAATGATTTCCCCAAATTTGGTACAAGAACAAGTATTTTTGCTCCTCTGAAAGCTGGTTTAATCTTGTTTTTATGCTAACTAAATTTGCACTTTCTTCGACACTGTATCTGGAGCTTGTCTCTTCCCCTGCTGCTGAATAGCTGCAGAGGTTGTAATATACGTGTACAGATACTGTGCCTACAAAAGCATCACTGGCTCTAAAAGCAAAATAGTAATGTCTGAGTCCTGTAAGTCAGCTTTAAGAGTCCATGAGAGCTCTTGAACAAAAGGAAATCTTCCGAGTTCTGTGAACATAGAAATGAAGATGTGGAGGATTGGTTTTCCTAAAACCATCCTGGGGTGGCTTGCAGGTTGGAGTGGAAACTAAATTATCAGCCTGTGAATGCTAACGCTTGGCCCCAACAGCACTGCTCCTCATGACCAATGGGTACCAGCCAGCTGAGCCTCCCACCTGCCCCAGTAATGGGAATGGTGCTGTTGTAGTCTGCTCTGATCCATGGCCGTCCCAGGAGGGTGCATAGCAGCCAGGCCTCCAGGGAGAAAATAGGTTTGGTCATCTGTTCAGAAATCCTGTTTGGGGGAAAGTGATGCTCACACATCTTTATCCCTCTTAGGGTTTGTTTGTTCTGGAGTATTTCTGCATTTTTTTGTCCACTTGTGCGGTCTGGGAAGGAATTGGCCACAGGATGTGCAGAATTTATGTTCTGTATCAAAGCAATTTTACTGTTAGCATCTTGGATTTTTGGTGTGAAAAGAGAGTGTGTTATCCCATCCATTAGACTTGCCAAAATCAAATACTTGATGAAGCGAGATGAAAGCCAAAACAGATTTTTGTATCTTTACAGACTTTACCGGTATCTTTCAAAATTGGGATCTAGCACAAAACATTCCATAAGATGCAGAGGTCATTTTAACAAGGCTGTTGCTGACTTGCAGGAGTTACTATGGGCAATTGTACTTCCTTAGTGATGGCGCGGAGTGTGTGGGGGGGAGTCAGGGGACACTGTCAAGGACTTGAAAATCAGTGTTTCCAGCCATTCTGGACTGGAAGCAAAAGCTGTCTGCTGGAAAGCTAGGAAACCCTCAGTTCTCTTTTGTGTAAGCTGAAAATTCATTTTTAGACTAGAGAGAGACTGCAAGATACCAAAGTTTAAAGATTGAATACTATTACATGCAGAGTTAATAAAAGCATTTGATTTTTGGAAATTGGGAGTGGAAGTGAAAGAATCAGATAAAGATGCTGCAGTTTGGATAAAAGAAAATAACTCTTCCTGAAAGTAGGATTTTCTTGGAAAATGTCATGACGTTTCTGGGGATATTTAGAATGTCTCCAGACAGAAAATGGACAGGGTAGGAGTGAAGTAGTCGGAAATTCACAGAAAGTTTCAAGGCTACATGATGAAACAAAGGGATATCACATGGATGTTTACGTAGGTGGGATCAGTGCTCCTTTTATTTTTGTTTTAGTATTGGAAGGAGCACTCAGGCTGTACTTTATTTATAACTGTTGATCCTTAACTCTCATCCATATTCTCTGTATTTACACATGTGTTCTCTCTCATAATGCAGCATAGCTGTTCTCTTTGTCCTTTAACAACTTGTTTCCTCTTCAGTCATGCTTTCATTCACTTCCTTTTGGCTCTTTCTATTAACTCTAGCCTATTCTGATTTTCTCTTGTTGCTGCTTTTTACCCTGGCTTTCCTTTTCTTCCTGGCCCTTAATTCCTCCCATCTTTCTGTCCCTCCTTCCTTCCTGCCTCCTACCACTGTGTCAAATGGTTTTGAGCGACCAGGATGGGAATTTTGCATGACACATGGAATAGCAGAATAGGGCAGTACATGGAGAAGTTTATCCTTGGAAGTCAGTACTAATTTCAGATTTCGTCATTGCTAGCAAACAGCTACCATTGTAGACTTGGAAGCCTTAGGAATAAGTGCTCGGAAGATGGGGTTCCCTGTGGCACAGCCCTGTTGAAGCCCTCCTGTAGAAGTGAGTGCTGACCTCTCTATAACTCTAGAGGACATGAAGCTGAAGAGTATGTGCACTCGTGTCATGGGGAAATAGAAATATGAACCAAACTACTAACCCAGCACCTTAATATTTCTGCTGGAGTAACTTGATTTAGTAAGTTAAAATGTCAGTGCTGTGACTCTGACACTTTCATTTCCTTTCTCTGCTTTCTGTACGATGGTACTCCAGGGTTTTTAAAAACATCCAACAAAAGAAGGAAAGATCACGAAAAACCACATTTTTAATTGCACACAGTTTTTAATATTCCTGGGATCTGTTTTGAAGGGTACATTTGACAGGGAGAAACCCAGCAGCCCCACACTGAATCCTTTGTCCTTCCTGCGGGGTGAAACAGTAGATAGCTTACTGTAAGTGTGGCTGGCTGCCAACCCGTGGCGCAGATTCTTTTTTTAATACTGTAAACTGGCAAGAAATCAAGAATTGCTGTTCTTCCTTTTATTTACTTTCTCTTCTGTATTAAAGGGCTCAGTAAATAAGAGAAAGTTAAATGTTCAGTGAAGATTTTGTACTGATTAATCATTGAATAGCAAAGAATTATCGATTGAGGGGGGAGGTTGCCCCCTTTTTTTTCCATTTCTTTTTGGTTGAAACTGGAAATATCAGTTACTTCATCTGGAATAGATTATTGCAGGGAAAAGTCTGTGCAGAGTTTGAAACGAGGACAGAGCAAAATGCATCCATCATGCATAGTTTAAAATAATCTGCAAGACCTCTTCTGATTTGATCCTTAGATGTACTTCCTCCCGATTTTCTTCCAAACTTGTGTTAATAATGAGTACTCTGTATCTAGAAAAGACTTTTTTGTAAAGTGTACCCCCAGCCTCTGCTTGTAAGTATTTTCTTATTTGTACAACTAAGTTTCCTGAAATAGCTGCTGAGTTTTTTGTTTTGCTGTTATATATAAAAGTGGTAGAGGGGTGTGGAGTTCCTTCTGCTGCTTCTCAAATCTAAGGCATGCTTTGCAAGCTACTTTGCTTTTGCACTAAGAAGGGAGTCAGCGTTACTGCTTTTCTGATGGTTGTATTGCTAATTTATCAGCAAAATTATCCCCAGGGAAAATCATTACCTTGATACTGATATTGTGTGCATTGTAATGATTTATATGGAGCAAAATACATTTCTACATGAAAGATACAGGAGATCAAATTAAATTTAAAAATTACTGCTGCTGTTAAACACAGACTTAAAAGTGAAAAATTACCCCACAACAGACTGTTTTAAATCCCAGGGCGTATTGTGGTTCATTCAGAGGTCTGTCTATCTTACTTAAAACATATTAAGCATTCAGTAATATCAATGTATATCTCTTGCTGACTTGATTGACCTACCATATAGGTCATATATGTACAGCTCTATTAAAGGCACTGTTGAAAGAAAACATGGATTCGTGTTTTGTTTCTTGGCTAATTGGAAGTTAAGGTTTCTGGAAATGATAAGGAATATTTTTGTTTCTAAAGCAGTGGACTGTGACTGAAGGAATCTGGACTTAATCTGCCAGATTTCTTGAAATAACTCGGTGAAGTCATCGGTTGGTTTTTTGGGGGGTTGTTTTATTCTGTTTTCTTTCCCCTGAGTTCTTAATCTGTAAAATGGAGATAATCATGTTCCCTTACCAGACAGCAGTATGGTACAGATAAATCCATGGGTGTTTGTGGGACAATGCAGTAGTATCTAATGGGTTCAGCATAATTATTCACATTAATGATTCATGCTCAAGAATGATTGAAAAACTGCATTAACTGGAAAGCTGGGAGTATGTTCTCCCAGAAGCAGAGAACGTGGAGGCTTAGTTTCCAATCTGCAATGCCCAAATGAAGGAGTCAAAAAATATTTATGCAGGAAATTTGGTAGTTTACAAGTTTCCTTCCTTTGGTTCCTTCCTTCCTTTAGTTGGAAAGAAATTTTTTTTCAGACTCTGCCAGAAGAGTCTGGATTTCTGAAGTAAATTATTTTCAAAGGAATAGGCACATTTTTGTGGACATTTGTGTAGGTGACTTGGAACAAAAATTAATGAGTAAATAAATTATTTCAAGACAATTAAATTTGAGAGATGATCCGAAAAACTGGGGGCAACTTTTCTAAGCAATTACTTAAAAAAAACCCTCTCCCGTAAAAGCGTGGATCAGAAAATATCCCCGGTCTCGATTGTAGCAGTCACAATTTTTCCCCGCATTCTCCTTTTTCTTTCATCTTGAAAATGCATCTTGAGTACTTTCAAGATGTGTAGGGAAGATTTCTTGAAAAGTGACAGGTAGAACTATCACAAACTTGTTATGATTTTAAGGGTGTTGGATAAAATGCATAATTATCTTGAATGTGGTTTCGGTTTTGCTGCCTTTTCAGTGTAGCTCGCCACAAAAAAACTCAGATGGATTCTTCAAGGATCCCTGATGTTAAAGGGAGAAATAAGTAGGTAACAACTGTTTTCACTGGTGCTTTACAGTCTGTATCTTTGGTAAATGTGGTTGTTTATTTTAAGTGTAAGTGACATTAGTTTCATTCCTATTTTATCACCCACATTAGAGGAAAATGAAGAAAAACCTGTGCAGAGTTTGAGTTATAATGTAGCCGAGTGGCTTGAGCTGAGTCTACTAATGCATTTCTCCTTCGATACTGTGAGCAGAGTATCTTGAATAGCTAGATGATTTCAGTGTATATTTATAAAATGCAGGAATAAGTCCTTAATACAAGTATTGGTGACTTTACTGAAGATCAGTGTATTGCAGTAGCATTTCAGAATGACTCTTACCGAGTTCAGGTGGTTTTCTTGTGGATCTCAGAAGCTAGGTTTTTGTGCTTACATTTCTGCATATTTGGAAGAAACAGAAAACAGTTTTATCAGTTGCTTCCTGATGACATCCTCAGTTCTTGCAGTAATAATTTTCCTTGGCTGTTGCAGTGTGTGCCAGGAGGTGGCAGATCTTGTGTCTGTACATAGACCTGATACCTCAGAAACCATCTTTGATCCAGTATGTTGGTAAGGCAATTATCGAGTCGGATGAACCCTCCACCCCAGGTTCCTTGCTATGGGTCAGGCCAGAGCAAGACCTTCTCTGGTCAGGGAGCCAGTCTGTGAATTAATGTCTGTGAGAATTACGGGTAAAATCCCCAGCCACGGCTCATGTCCAGAAGCAGTAGCAACACTGGTAATTTAAATGTCTGCCCCTCCTGGACAAAAATGAGCTGCTTGCATCTCGCTTTTTCTCTCCTCCTTACAGGGGTCATTTCTGATTTGTCCAAGTAAAACCAAGAAAATAAGTTGGAGGAGGAGGAGGAAAACCATGTCTTCCTTCTTCCCTTCAGGAATTTCATGTTTGTCTTACCAGTACATTTTCCACTTTTGTTCCCCAGCAACTAAAAGCAGATGAGGGGTGTCCCACTGAACATGTCTTCCAGTAGGTCACGGCATAAGCCACTCTCTGTTTCATCCGCCTGGCGAGGCTGTATACTACTTGCTGTATTCAGTCTTTCCCTTCCTTTACCAGCTCATGTCTGATTTTCTCCTCTTGAACAGGACTTAGACCAACTACTGTCCCTGCCAGCTCCTTAACTTCCTTTCCAGAGCTGGGGACTGCTGGGCAGAATGATGCTCACAGTCTTGGGACCTCCCTCACTTCCCCTGGCCTCCTTCTCCCCACTGCAGCACCCACAGTGGTGTCAGCCACAAAAGGATTTTCTTTATTGCATTAAGCTTGTGAGGGAAGATTTAGTAGGTGTGTCACAGTGCCACTAGCTTCCTGTGACCCGGTGTTTCAGCAAATCCTTTCATGGCTGTGAAGAATTTGTTTTGGTTTGAGCAAGTTCATCTTGGAGTATTAGAGCCACCCTGGGGGAAACTGTTTTCTCTACCCAGGATGCCATCTTCTTAATTCTGAGTGTCTGGACCTACTGGTGGTGTTTGAGTCATTACGCCAGTCTTGAGTAGCATACCATCTGGCAATGGGAAACTTAGAAATACAATTAACTGAGTTTCCTGAAGTCAGATGGTATTGAAATCTTCTCTAAGAAACTTTTACAGAGAAACAGGAATTTTATGTTTGTGGTATTTTACACATGGATTTTATGTTTGTGGTAATAATGTTCGTAAAAGATGCAAAGTAACATTTCAACTTTTGGAGGACAACCACAGAATCTATTGGAAAAAAAACAAAAAATGGAAGTGTTGTCAGATACATAGGGAAAAGAAATCTGTCAAAGTTTGCCCATGTTTGTGTACAGTGCAAACCAGTTAACGAGTTCTTTCTCTAGACCAACAAGCAGCATCTTGTTGTAACAGCTTGAAATCTTTACATAACTTAAAGGCTCTTTTCTTTGATGTGAAGTTCAGTTTGCAACACCTTGGTGACAGGGATGTTAGTTAATTATTATCTTTATTACAGGTGTGGCCTTGTTTAAGTATCTGAAAAAGTATCTTGTCTGTGGCAGGCTGGTACTGCTTGAGCACGTGTATCTGTTGTACCTGAGCTGCCTTCAGATTGGGCATGTTCATAATGAAGAACAGAAAATGTTCTGCTGTCCTTTAAATCCTAAACAGAGCTCTCTGTAAATGTCATTGGAAAAGACTGAGGAGTCCAAGCCTAGCTTAAAAAAAAAAATGTACAAAATAGGATTTTTATGTGGGATACAGGTAGGATTTAGCCACACAAGTACAAAAATGTGATCTAAGCCAGCAGGTCAGCTTCCTGCTAAATTCCGGGTAACACAATAACTAGAAGTGACTTGGTCTGGGGTTTTTTTTTGGTTTGTAAATCCTTGTTTCTTTTATGATACAGTCTTTTTGTTTTTCTGGGAATTGCTCACTATGCCCAAGGGATTGGCTTCCACACAAATACACAGGAGAGGTTTCTAGTTTTCTTGGAAAAGTCATCAAAAGAAGGGATATCAGTGTCTCTCTCAGATGGATATACCATGGAAAGACCTGCTGCCCTGTATTTGGGGTCTGAGATCCAGTTACTGCCTTTACTTTAGGTGTTCAAACATTTTTATCACAGGTGAGCGTCCAGGGGCTACAATCAGTCCCAGAGCAAGTGCTTGCTCTCTCCACCTGACTCAGAATAATTCCTTTTGACCCCATAAATCATCATTTATCTTGGGCAAAGGCAGACACCTGTTCTGGCCACACAATGAGGAAGGTGACTCACATGTTCCAGCTCCTATTACAAATACCTTTCATAGTCCTGCCATGTATTAGCTATGGGATAAAATGTGGACCCTAAGTGGAAGGATGTACTGCTAAGATGAACTTTCATTGCCATATGTGAGAAGCATTTAAGACCTGTTCCCATCATTTTTTTCTGCTAGCCAATGTAAAAAGCTTTCCACTTAGCATGATAATTTTGGGGGATCTTACTCTGAAGTTTTTGTTCTTGTACATTGCTTGGGAAGAATAAGCACATAACTTTTGGCTGTGGATGATCGTTGATGGAATGTAATGTTGCTTAACTATGATAATCAAAGGGTCAAATAATTTTATGACTTTTGAGGTGGTGTTTCATCTTTAATACCATGAATATGGTTCCTGTGGTTGAAGAACAGGGATTGGTAGGTTTCTTTTACCATCTGGCACTGTGACAGAAGTACCCTATCTTGTGTTGCTTTAGCATGATGAAAAAATAGATAAATAAATAGGATTTATGGGTTTTCTTCACAAGGCTTTTCCACAGGGCAATTGATTTCATTTTAGCCTGTACCAGACAGACCAAGATAAAGGAAAAAAAAAATTGTATTTCTCTCTCTCTCCTTCCCAGGTCCAGTGTAAATGAAACAAGACTGAAATGTACTTACAGATCCTTAAAATACCTTAACAGGTTCAGTTTGGCTTTCTGAAGAGAAGATTCTGGTCCTGTATTGTTAGTTATTTCTTCAGAACAAAATAGGTTGTTTTGCAATAATTTTGAATGCCCTTGAGCCTCCTTATGCAGAACCTTATAATACTTCGTCACAAGCACCTTGCACAAGGCTTTTTGGTGTGGGAACATTTCTTTTTAATTAGGTTGCAGGCAAAGCAAAGGTTCAGCTCTGTCACATTAATCTGTTGGAAGTTTCTGCAGTGACTTTTCCCATAAACCGTGTATTCTTTATCAAGGTCAAAAGTGTCACTGTTCTTCAGAAATGAACACACAACATTTTGTTTGAGGAAGTAGTAGTCTGCTTTGGAAGAGACTTATACAAAAGATTAAATCAGTAGAATCAGGAATTCAAGGTAAATCGAAAGGCTTTTTTATACAAGTGAAGAAGTTCTATTTAATACTCAGCTGAGGTTCCACACTGCATGACTAGACAAAAGAAAAAATTAAGTAGCAAAAGCCAGGATCAGATACATTTTGAGGGTGTTTTTTTTTTTGTTTTAAAATGTATTGTTCTAGGAGAATACGATTTGGTTAAATACCAGGTCTGGCTGTAAACTGCAAGATGGGCTTGTCATCTTACTTAAAAGGTCCTTTCATATTGAAGGCAATGTAATATGATTAAAATAGTGTTTGACATGAAAAGAAATTAAGTGTAACGCTGAATTTAACTACTTCAGATGAGTTGAGCTGCTGTGATGAGAAAATGTCAATAAAGTTTCTAATACAAAAATACATTTGCAAGTCTGTAACATGTATCACTTGGAATTATATTGGTTGTCTTCTTGGAAGGAAGCGTGGATGACTTTAATAATTTAAAAAATATGAACAGAATTGTAAGTTTCCCATCATAAGAAAGGTACCAGTTCTATTTTTTTCTAGTGTGTACATGGGTAAAAACTGATAATCAGTGTATTAGTCACTATAGATCAGTGTATGTGTACATTTATAAGGTCAGAAGTAGCTGCATTAAATATGTTAAAGTTTAAAAACAGCTTAAAAACAGGCAGTAGAAAGTTTCCTACTTTCTATGGCTTTATGCTTAAAGGCCTAATTCTGTAGTTATACCCAGAGAGCATTAAGTGGGGTAGGATGTAGCTGAGAAGATGCTGGTTCTGCCTTGGTCGCCCTTTGGGGCATGACACATTCTGGAGGGCATCTGCTGGATTCGGGAGGGTTATGGACTCAGGAGGGTGGTCAGACTCTCAGGGCAAGCATTCGTTTCGTTGGGCACAGGTGTATGAATGTTTTGGTGTGAGCCAGGAATGCGCTTCTGAAGCAAGTCCGCTCATTATCCCTGCTTCCTGCAGATGTGCGCACATCGCTGCCTCGTCTCACAGTGTCTCTTGGCGGGTTTCTTTTTGGGTGCCGCTAAACCAAAAGATGTTTTCAGCTTGGTAACACCCATTCGGGCAGTGGGACCAGAACAGCTCTAGTTGAAAGTGAAACCATCTGATCAAAATGTGGACCCTGGGTCCTCAGCATCCTAGATTTTGCCCCCTAAATCAGCTCCTATGGAGCTGTGCCGCTGGCTTTTGTCATAGCCTGTCCTGTCTCAGCCAGTGACTGATAGCAGATGCCTAGGGAAGACGGTAAAAGGCAAGGACGTAGGTAGTGCTTTCCCAGTATATTTTCCCAGCTTTCAGCAATCTGCATCTCACAAACTTCCTGAAACAGAGATGGTATCTTGAGTTTAATAGCCCTTGATAGATTTTTCTTCAATTAGTTTGGTTGTTTTTAAAACCATGTGCATTTTTATCATTCACAATATCCTGTGCAGTGAGTTCTATGGTAGAACAATGTATGTGTTAAGAAGTGCCTTCTTTTGTTTGTTTTGAATTTGCTACCTGATAATTTCATTTGATGCTCCTTTGTTCTTATCTTGTAAGAGACAAATGATGCCTTATCCACTGCCTTTATGCTGCTCCATTTATCACAGATCTCTTTGATACCACCTTCATCGTTTGTCTTCCAGGCTGGAAAATCCATGTCTATTTAGCTCCTTGAACAGAACCTATTTCATACCTTTGATCATCCTCATTCTTCTCTCTGCCTTTCCTAGTTCTGTTATGTCTTTTTTGAGACTGGAGAACTGCGTGCAAAGCTAGGTAACATACCCAGTGTGCAGTGTCTGTCATTTAAATGCTGGCTTAATGGTGCATTCGTGGTGGTCTACATTCCAGATAGTTTTTTAACAATATTGGATTGTTTTGATGGCTGCTGAAACTAAACCAGCGTTTTCTTAAGTGTGTCCCTAATGAGCACAAGATCTTTCTCGATAGCCGTGACAGCTCACTCACAGCCTGTATTGTATACATAGGATTGGGGTTGTTTTCCTCCCCACCCATCCTCACTACCACTCCCTATAATTCTTCATACCTGTCAACACTGAGTTTTGTCTTTCATTTTACTATCCAGCCCTTTGCTATGTGACATCATTTGCAATTCTCTTAGTAAGCCTTTGTATTGCTACGAGGGACTTGGTAGCTCTAGGGTACTTCTGCACACTATTCTTCCCCCTTTTCCAGCCTATTTATTCAGCTCTGTCCTACAAAACTTTTGTGGAACACTGATACTGACATATTTTCATAGCGAAACTGAATGTTTAGTACCTCCTTTTATTTGCCATTTTTTAACAAGCTTTTATTTGTTAGCAGATTGATCTAGTTAATTGATTCAGTCATGTTTGTCCTCACATTGATTTGGTAGCAATGCTAGTAGATTTATGAGGCAGTGTGCAAATGCCATGTTGGTTCGTCACCAGCATCCTGTATCTAGCTCTGTGTTCGAAGACTTCTGTATTTTGGAGTAGTTCCTATCAATTTGCTCAATGTGTACATAAAATTGGTTTATAGTTTTGTGGATTGCTGTGGGAGCCGTGTTACGAGATAGAACACTGTTTGCTTTCTTACATTTTTCTGGTATGGAGATGGGTTTAAATAAGATTAACATGGGCAGTAATACCTCAGCTATGGGTATGTGAGTACCTGCAGAAGTTAGGAGAACAACATCTCATGCTTGTGATCTGTTAGCATTTGTTTTGTTGATATTTCTTCTCTGATCTTTATCACTGATGCTTAAATTTCAGAGTGATTCTCAACCCACCAAAAAAAGGTATATTATAGTCAGGGATCATCTATGTAACCTTTTCTGTAGATAGCACAGAAGCCAAAAAAAGAGATTGTTTAGGTTTGTTATTGGGTGGGGGGGGGGGGGGGGGGGGGGGGTGGTGATGGTGGTTTGGTTTAGTCCTGTCTCTGCTTCAGCCTTTTCTGCTCTGTACAAATTTATGGGCAGATCCATCTCAGGGTTTCTTTTCAGACAGAGATAGATGAGATTATCCAGAGGCAGAATGGATAGACTTCACTCCTTTGGGACAGCCCATCAGGTTTCTGTTCCCTTTAACCCCAGGCAGCAAGAGGACTAGAGCAAAGCTTAAAGAGAAGTCTGTGAGAGAACCTCCTTAGAGAATGCACTGATGAGTTGGAGGAACTTGAAAATCTGGCTTGTGTGGGCTTTTTTTGTTGTTCATTGTTGTTTGTTTGGAGTGGATATTTTTGGGTGTCCGTGTTTGGTTGGGTTTTTGGTGTGGGTTTTTTATTTTTGTTTTGTTTTTAATTCTCTTTAATATTTCCTTTAAAGGCAGCTAGGAAACTAAACATGGCAGTTATCTTAGTGCAACGTTAGGATTTTATAATTAAAGTCACAATGGCAGGAAATGCAGAAGTTTAGGTGTCAGTAGCAATATTAGCTACATATGGACTGTTTTCACTTCCTGCTTTTCATAATCAATTCATATTTATGTACTTTGTGACCTATGTTAATGGCTGAGCAACTGGCAAAACGTGATGATTTCTATCCTAACAGTGTTTCTGGGAAGTGTGTGTGAGGAAAATCAATTTTTAGGTAAAGAATTCAGGCACGAGAAGTTTTAAGTGATATCCTCTGTTTTGTGTATGAATCTTACAGAACTTGGAAATCAATGCAGGCTTTCTGAGTCATATCCCAAGGTTAGTGTATTTGTTTCTATTTCCCATAAGATCAGTATCTTTGCTGAGATTTGGTTAAAGAGCTCCCTGTAAGCAGCGGAGAGTGAAGAGGAGAGTAAAGGTGTTCAGATCATGAACGACTCTCCAAAGAGGAGACCTAGAGGTTGGGGAAAAGGGGGGATAAGGTGAACTCCCTGTCAGACAAGGGTGTGGGCATAGAACATAGAATGGTTTGGGTTGGAAGAGACCTTAAAGACCACCTAGTTCTAATGCCCCTGCCATGGGCAGGGTAACCTTCCACTAGACACATTGCTCAAAGTCCAGTCCAACCTGGTCTTGAATGCTGCCAGGGGATGGGGCAGCCACAGCTTCTCTGGGCAACCTGTGCCAGTGTCTCAGCATTCTCGCAGTATTCCTAATACCTAGTCTAAATCCATCTACTTTCAGCTTAAAGCCATTCCCCTTTGTCCTATGCCCTTGTAGAAAGTCCCTCTCCAGGTGAAGAGAGAGATTTCTTCCATGCCCTGCGAGAGGGTGAAGCTGTCTCTAGGAAGACAGCAGGTGACTTTCAGATACTGACGTGGAGCTTTGTTTGCCCAGGGGACCAGGTCAAATAAGTTGCCATGTTATGCAGTCATTTCAAACTGTGCTAAGGAGTTGGAGATCATGTACTACAGGAAAGCAGTATATGAAACCCTTTGATGTGTCCTGTATGTTAGAACAATAGGTATGAACAAGAAGGCAGGGAAAATAAATGGGTATGGTTTTGTTTTCAGTTGGCTCAGATAGAGGAGTCTCATAGGGAGTCTGCATGATGGAAATTCAAGTTGTACTGCTCTACATTAGCACAGGTAGCAGGGCACAAGAGCCTGAAAATAGGGAGATTTGTGAGAAGCCTAGGGCTAAAGAGTGTGGCAGAGAATTAGCTGAAGAGTGGCTTTGAGGCTGAAATGTATACAAGAACTAGGTGTAATTTAAGCAAAACCTCTAGATTTTGTCAGGACTGGACACGAGGCAACAATTTGAGAAACTGAAATTACAGGTTACATACCAGGGGTCTCATGGATGCTTGCAAGGAGGGTATTTGCACCATGGGCACAGATGTCCTCACCAGCCTTGATAAGAGAAGTGCTGGTCCTTCAGGAGGTGCTTGCAGAGCTGCACAGCTATTGGAAATCTCAGAGATTAATTGAACATTTTAATTTTTTGTCTAGTTAATAGGTCTTTGTAAGTTCTGCACTGTATCAGTGTTGATGGTTGATTACTTGTACATTTCATTAGGAAAGCAAAGTGAGACTGCACCTGGAAAGTCCTTGGCATGACCTGGTTGGTGTTGCCTATCATGCTGTGCAGAAGTCAGTATTGCTCAGGGAAAAAAATTCAGACACTGAATGAAAGCAGAGCATGCAAGATTCCTGGGTTTTGAATGATGCTGACCATGATTCTGTCTTAATATATTGTTAATACTATATGTGGTTCTGTTGTGGTTGGCGTAGTCAAATTGCAGTGGGATAATGTTTTTAACGTTGTCCCATATTTGTTACTCAGCAGTGAGTAAATGGCCTGTAGAACCATTCTTCTTCTGTATTCTCTCGTTTTCAAGAAATCTCACGTGTGACTTCCTTATAATATGAATAGTATGTATTTCCAGTTGTGATTTAATGGTTTGCATAGTAGTTAAGGTAATGAGCTGAAGGACTCAGGTTGATCCCATCTTTCAGCTCACCAACCTGTCTGAAATTTGTAGCTAATCACGAATCACTCACTTACTAGAATATTTCTTGGTACTTCAGATATTTTAATATGAGACATGGGGTGAATTTAATAATGACTCTAATGAGACTTTCTACTATTTGAAATAATTTGCTTGTACCTTTTTAAGATAAATGTATTCTCTAATTTTCACTTTGCTGATACCTCCCCTGTTCACTTTATAACTTCAGAGAATTTTTGAGCAGTGAAGATCAGGCATAGGTTTGACGAGAAAAAAGAAGTCCATTTATGAGCAGGGTTTACATCTGATTGTGCAGAGCCTCTCAGTGCACTAAAACTGTTGTATAGCATGCTTCATAAAAATACTATTTTAGTAAAGGAGGATCTCATTTGACATTGCTTTTCATCACTGTTGAGAAACAGTGATGTTTCTCTTTGGGCCTGAGCCACAGGGCGCAGATTTGTGGAATGAATGTTTATAAACTCAGAGTTTTCAGTTACCTGTGTTTGGGGTTTGTTTTTTTTCTTGTTTATTTTTCCAGAGTTGACTGAGCTGAATTGATTTAACTCTGCATGTATCAGATAGATGTTTTGGTAGATATATTAAAGGTCTGCATTCATCCCAAGGGTGGATCTTCAGAATAAACTGAGGCATCAAGGTTAGCGTTGCAGCTGCTGTAGTCTCTATCTGTAATCCATAGGAGCAGAGGGGCACCGCCAGAGGGTAATTTGCAGGTGCCTTTGTTTTTTGTTTTCAGTGCACAGAGAATGAAGAAGAGAGCAAATCCCTTCCCTTTTTTTTTTTTTTTTTTTTAATTCTGAAGTACTGTCATCTTTTCAGCAGTGGGGTTTGGCATCCTACCTCCAGAGAGGTTTGCTCAGTCACAGCCTAGTCTGTGTAGGATGCTGTTCTTATACTGTTGTTTTTTCTTGTTAGAGCTTTGATAGTGCGACTGTCAGGTTGGCATCTCGCTCTGTTTTGTATCTACAACCAGCAGAGCTTCATTTTTGCATCTCTGTCATGTACTAATGAACTGAGTCTTGAATTTCTGCTGTTGCTCCTTGAAAACTAAGTGCCAAATTTGTTTCCACACAAAGCTCCTTCACTCAACATGTGAAGTAGGTTCAGATGTGCTAGCATATACACTTTGTAAAGTTTGTCTTTCACTGCTTTCTGATGGGAAGATTTGATTGTAAGCCGCTTTCTGGCTATGCAGTCCTCCTCTGTACAGAGGTATATAGCAATAGGGTGGCTCTTTATTATCATCAGTAAATATTCTCAGTTGCATATGGCACTTGGAAACTTCAAACACTAATAAAATACCAGCTTCCAAAAGATGTCAGTATGAAGAGGGATGTTAACTTCCAAATAACTTTGCACTTGTATTAGTTCAGAAATACTAATTTTCAGGAGCAGTGTTCTTACTGATTGTACGTTATGGATTGCTTTGCTTGCAGTGGCTAGTAACCTGACTTCTGCAATTTTGCTGCTCTTTCTATAAATGAACACCGAAAACACATTGAAGGAGTCTGCAGATAGTTTTGCTATTATCAAGTGATAAGTCTGGTGGCATTTTGTGATGCTTTTAGAACTAGCTGTGGAGGGGATGACGTGGTTTAAGGTCAATGTTTTGGATGAGTGTTTTTAGAAGAGTTGGGCTACGGAGCGTAGGAAGAAGCATTTTGAGAGTTGCGCAATTGAAGATCCATTTCAGGGGTTACATGATCAATGCTACTTTGGTACTTCGATGGAAACCTAATTTTGCTTCCACTAACAAATAAATAAACAAATATGTCTTGAGTACTCTAGATGGCACTTTCGTTAGTTGTTTTTTATTATTATGTATATCCTTATATATTCATACACAGTTTATAGTAATTCTGATAATTTCTGCAACAAATCACAAAAGTGAACACGTCAAATGATATAAGATAGTAATGCATTTAAGAGTAATGAATAGTCTGTGTCAAGTGAAGGGAGGAATATGTGATGTGATACTGATGTGTAAGTAAAAGATATCTTAAAACTTTCAAGTGGTATTTGCATTATTTTGATTTCATAGGAAGTTTTAAAGGAAAAGTCCATAGTATTTACCAAAATGTTAATTTTAGTAATGAAATGTGGTTTTGTAGCTTTCAATATCCATTCAACATCCCACTGAACATGATATATTTAAAAGTATAATACAAATGCATAAATACAGTGCAGAACCAAAATAGTTGCTATTCTGGGTAAACTAAGAAAATATTTTCATTGTCTCATTGCCAGCCATCACCGTTTCACCAAAAGAGATGAACATGTATTAGCTGAGTCATTGTACTTTATTGCTAATTTAACAGTTTCTATTAAACCAAAAAAGTCGTAACGGTGAATGTCAGAAATTTCAACATTTTTACCAAGAAAAGGAGTATTATGTAATTGTTAATAAGATTATAAATAAAATGTTAGTTCATAGTGCTCTTTATATAATGGGAACTCAGATATCCTTTAATATAAGAAAAAAAAAAGCGCCACTCTTGAACTTCAGCTGAATAAAAGTACAGCTTTGCTCCTTATCACTTCAGTAAAAAGTTTTTAACAGAATCTGACCTTTTTTTTTTTTTCCCTTCACATAGCAGACGGAGCTCAGGGATATACTTGGAGACTGGTTCATTTTTGATGGCAAAAGCTAAAGTTGGAGTAAATATTTTGAAAATAAAAGGACTAACCACCATTCTTAGGCTACGTATGAGTTATTTCAGGGTACCTCAGTTTATTTGTAGTTCAGGTTTTGCTGTGTAGTTAAGTCTTGTCTCTTCTAAATCATTTTCGCTCTTACTAGCTGTGATGAAAGCCGTAAAAGTTCAATATATTTCCACATGAGAACTTTCTGGCAGAATAATAGCGGTATTTGGCTGAAGTTTGAGACCCAGCTGTTAAGTCATATTGAAACTCATTGGACAAAAAAAAACAACTGGAGGTCAGTCATCAAAATGCAGCAAACCCATATGTTAGCTTGTTAGTTACTCATCTGTTAAACTTTTGAAGTGGGCATGCATTTTTGGAAGCCTTGGCTTCTTAGGATTCTGCTCTTAAAATTAAGTCAGGAATAGAAAGATGTAGAAAAACACTTAGCACGTTTTGGTTTATGGTTGTATTAGATACTTAACTTGCAAAGAAAATAATGGAGATAAAATTACCAACCAGCATTACATTTTCACATCATTGTGTCCCAGTATGTATGTTAGGCACAGAGGTACTGCTGTTTTTCTATTTAATATTTCTGATTTGCTTTTCAAAAGCTAATTTAAATACTCATGGAGTATTTTCATTTTTCATGCTGTTTCCTCTGTCTAGTCCCATGGGATATGATGTAGAACTGCTAGTAAAGTTTGTTTGTTTTTGTAGGCTTTGGGGGGGAGGTGGGGGTTAGTTGCATTTCCTTAGGAATTGTTAACTACGTGTTTAAATGTTGAAACTGGGCCGAGAAATTCCACCTCACTACATTTGTGGTTTAGTGGCAGAACGTAAGACCACTGCCTTTAATAGCAGAAATGGGAGAATGCATACAAAAAGATTCTAGTAAGTCTGCTTGTAAAGCAGAGACCTCGGGGAGAAAGATCTGGTTTTGAATATGAAAATCACATTCTTAGATTTATTTTCAGTGCTTAAGGGAGATAATAGAACAAATGGTTGATTAATAAAGTAATTCTGTGAAAGATTGTTTGAAATATCTTAATTCGGAATTAGAATGTAATATATCAGATTAATGATAATGAGGAGGACTTGATTCAGAAGGTCAAGTTGTTGACTTTCAGATCAGACAAAAAAATAGCAGCATTACAAATACTGAAATATGAGTATTCAGAGTAGTATTCTTGAAGCCCTGATACTAATACTATATATTGAAAAAAGGGGTGTTTTTTCCTTTATTTCTTCGTATTTAATTTCTGAACATTATAATCCATTACATTCTGTGTCTCTAGCGTGGCAGTCATAGGGAAGACAAAATGGCAAACCACCAAAAGAAGGAGTTTTCCTGCATATGATATGTAAGCAACTGCCATGCTGTGTTCAGTAGTAGCCCCCTGATTTTGAAGTGAAGGGCTGGAGTTTGGGTCTGGCAGCAGTCAATGGGAAGGTGATGTGCCAGAGGAGGACCTCCCACAGGTCATGCGATACGACTCGTCCTGAGAATCAGAATTGTTCCATGGTGTTTTCTGGGTCAACAAAGATAATACATACATAATAAAATATAGAAAGCAGTCCAAAAGCAGGAAGTTGAATAATACCCTGGTATATATTGGTGGTACAAATCAACTAGTCATGGATGGAGCAGCTTCTTGGCACCAGGGAGAGTGAATTAGTAGCTACTCCATTCCTAATTCTACAAACCAAAACCAGAGGTCCCCTACCTACAAAAGGAAAGGATCCTTTTGTCCTAGCCTGTTCCTGGGCCAAGAGCCCAGGGTGCAGCAGGAAAACAATGTTCATGGAATGAGTAGATTAGTTACATTTACAGATTTATTTTACTGTGCCTATCTGATGTATTCATCTGAGGTAGGACAGTTCCCTCTTCTGTATGGGGTATTAGAAAGTATTGATTAGATACTTTTTACGTACTAATTAGAAAATAAATCTTCATGGGCCCATGCTAATGTTATTTCTATTAAAATGCCGTTAAACAAATCATTCTTCACATAAATCTTTATCAGAATCAATATAAAAGAAGGAACTTAACACTATCAGAAGCTGGTTAACATTTTTAGGACTATGTTGTCTGTATTCACCCAATTCAAGCAGGTGGATGTCTTCATCTTTGCATTGGTTCAGCAGCAGTCTTCGTCACTGTTGTATCCAAGGGTTAATTTGTAGAATCTGGCTTTTTAAGGTAGCCAGGCACATGCAGATGACAACAGTATCCTGGTCAATTTTTTTTTAAGTATATAAGCAGAGTAGATGGGCTCATTAGTGGTTAGGCATCTAGCTCACTTAGACTTTTTTATTCCATATATATGGATTTAGAATTATTGAAAAAAAAGCGAAAACCTAGCCCTAGAGGCCCCATAGAAGCACATTAAACTTTCTAACCAATATTTGTTACATACTCCCCTTTCCATAATGAGCAGCATCAGTCTTTGTACCTCCCAAACTATGTGGCCTTGTTTTGTGAGATGGGCTAGATTAATCTCTTTCTATATGAAATTTATGTTTTAGTGTCAACATGAATTTAGTTGGGAAGGCAGAAGTTGCTGGCGAATTTGAGGCATGGTTTACCCCAGTCTGGGCTTAATTCAGCATATAATTAAACACATTTATAACTTTAAGCATATGAATAGTTCTAATTAAATTAATGGGTCTCAGTGCAGTCGTGTGATTCTGCCTGCCTGAAAAGGGCTATAGGATTAGGACCTTAGTTTAAAGATTGTGCTCACAGAATGCCAGAGTTCATCCTTCTTCGTATTACAAACGTTAGCCTATGGAAACATCTCAGAATCCATAAATATTACTGCTGTAGAAAGGGATAAATGCCAGTATGTTGTAGCTTTTCTGAAGACTTTTACCTACTCATATATACAGCTGGTTAGGAAAACAGCTCTGATGAGTAATAACAAATGTGTTTTTGTGGTTTTGAGTCTGCCACATCAGTATTCTCCAAATGAATTTGGTTTGCCGTAGACACTGCATATTGTAAACTTCTTCTAAGGCAGTATTTAAATGCACTTGCCTGGCAGCATAGAAATATAAATAAACATGCGGTGTTAACTTTTAATATTATTAATCTGAGTGAAATTCATAAGCATCTTAAACAAGCTATAGAGTTGTTTTTATTGGATTTCAAAGGAGATGTGCTGAACAGATAGCAATGTTTTATCGATCACACAGAGAAAACAAAAGTAGAAACAGTGCTTGCAAAGAGCCTTGTAGAGTTTTGTAGTAATGTGCTAATCCGTTCAAATTTTGTTGTTAACATCTGTGCTGCGTGATTGGAAGGCTTACTACATTATGGGGTCTTGAGACAAGAATTATTTACATTTGCGTAAATGATTATTATGAATACATTCTAGAATGCATGGAATTGGGCAGTTACGCTTTTAATAAAAGTAAGATAATATTAAATGTGAGAATAAGATATTAGTGTTTATTATTAAGATAATATTCCAGATAAACATCACCATGTTGTTTAACTAGAGCATCTGCATTTATTAGATTATAATCATATTTGTAAGGAGCAAGAAAGAGTACATTATATATTAATTAGCTGATCATGACCTTCCTGCATTTCAGCTAGCTGCATAAATCTGCTGTTGACATCAATAAAGGCTGTATCCTTGCTGCTGATACAGTTTTCCTGGTGTTTCAGAGAGCTGGTGGGAAGCTGTTTTAATGGAATTTCCCTACGCATGGTGGCAGTGTGCAGGATGTCACTGCACAGAAACAATACTTGCTCTGTTTGGGTTTTGTTTGATGAGGCAGTATAAAGACACGGCCCTTTTTTTGTTGTTTTGGGGTTGTTATTTTTGTGTTTGTGCTAGCTGTGTGTATTAGTAGCATGCAAATAAAACTCTTCTGTCATACTTAATAGAGCGTATTTATATGTTGTCATTATGTTTCTTATTAGCAATGTTACCTGACCAAGTAAGTTAGGCTTAAAGTGATTAACTTCATAAACATTTCAAGTGCATGTGTGTTTTAAGGACAAGCGAATGCAATCCTCAGGGCTCTTCAGAAATTACAATGTGTAATTTCTGAATTAGTGAATTTCTGAAGTACTGAAAGTCACACACACTGGGTAGGATGCAGAATTTCAACACCATTGTTTTGCAGACATGGCATTGGATTCACAACATTTGCAGTGCATTAAAAAAAGTGCTTAACTGAGTAATTAATTGTAAAAGCTGTCAGAACTGTTCTTTCCACTGAGACCAAATATTGTGCATTCTCTACCACTCTTGATTGTTTCTAAGACCTTCCTTATTGACATTTTCAAATAAAGCAAAAATATCCAGCTACTGGAGAAAATGCTAATTCATGCTACTTGTGCTTTATCTGGAAAAGGGTATCTCTTTCAAAAGGTTACATTTACCAAAATCTTAAAGACCCTGAGGTTTGTTTATGTTGCTGGACAGGATGAGAGGACCCCAGGAGGATGCTGTGCGGCTGCCACCAGCCATGTGTCTGGGAACATGCCACATCAGACAGCTTTACGACAAGGGGACCTGCGTCCCCCCATCAGTCTCCCTGCCAATAAAGCTGTAGCTGCCCAGAAATAATTGCCTATAAAGTAACAGCAAGTAATAAAAAACCTAGATGGATTTCATACATAGTTCTAAGAGTTACAGTGGTTTTCCTTCTTTTTTTTTTTCCTCTGTTACTGAAAGTCTAGCAATTAATACATATTTACAACATAAGCTCATTAAATTGAAAATGACCATGGCAAGATTAAAATGCTTGTACTGTGATGCATGCTCAGCCTTGTGATTTCAGCTGACTCCTCCCTTTGACAGATGCATTCTAGCAGGAGCTATCCAGCCAACAAATATTGTAGGTTTTGCAGTAGGACTGGTTTAATTTGTTTTATTTTTTTAATAGAGAATTGAGTATATTTGTGTGTATTTTTAGATAAGGATGGGCACACGTGTACCTTTTCTCAGAAGTCTTCATGGTGGCATTGTGAGAGGGCTGTCTGCATCACACTGTATATCACGCTGAAATAAAATGCCCTAACATGGGTGTTTGGTCTCGGTGAGAATATGTACAGAGTAGTCATGTTTGCTGGCTGCACTTTATTTCCTGTGGTCTTCTATTGTTAAATTATGATCTCTGTCGTGTCATTTAGAAGTACCAATTGCTTTCGTATGGCAATATGGAAAAGAATCATAGTTAAATAAAGTGCTTTTTTTTGGAAGCTTTTTTGCTTACTTTTAGAAATACACAATTGTGTAATTCCTAGGGAAGTTTGAGATGTGTTCTCAGATGTTTTAGTTTTATGCTTTTTCCGCACTGTTGAACATCTCAGTAACTGCTCACACCCTCCTTTACAACCCAAAAAAGCTGTAGATCCTTCCTCCTTCCACACACCCTTGTGTTTCAGCTACTGAATAATTGACTGTTGTGCAAATGTTTTTGGTTCCCATACTCTGCAGAACCTTTCAGGCAGAAGCTGGGACAGAAGAGCCCTAACTTCTAGAGAAACACAGGGAGTCTGGCCTTGTATCCCTTCTCTCCAGCAGATCTGAGAACTGGGCTCACAATAAGGTTAGGGATGAGCTCAGTAATCTGAACTTTACCTTCCTTGCTTTCTTAAAAATACATTTATTTTACCGCTCAACTTCTCTTGCATCTGTGCTGACTGTATAGCTATGGTAGTTACCTTCTTGGAGACTGAGCAACTTGAAAGTAGGGCATCCCTAGCTTCTGGACAGGACCATCTATGTGAAGGAGCAGTGTCATTAAATCCCACTACAAGTTCAGTAGTGAGAATTACTGACCAGTACCAACTATGAAAAATTAGTTTCTGTCCTGGAATTTTCAGCTGTAGGAGTTCATCAGCCTGCTGGTGTCTTTTAGATCAATAATCCCAAGACCCAATATCTTCGTCATACTGTACAAAAGTATTTTTTAAGTATTTGATTACTTTCTTCAGATATTCCGTGCTTTTTCCATGGATGGGCAGATATAAATAATTTAACAAGTACTTAGGTGTCTGAAAACTTACAGAAGGTTTAATAAACTACCAAGAATTCAACAGCAAAATAAATAACTGGAAACGTTACACTGTGGTGTACCTGTTTTATTTGAGCATAAAGTTAGTGTTTTGAAGAGTTTATGTCTATAATTTGAATTGCAATATGTAAAAGTGTTTTCTGTTTAAAACAGTACATTCTCCCAAATTGGGCACATTGCACCAGAGCTTTTGACTAAGCCGTAATTCACAGCTATCCCCCAAAAAACTGTGTCAGAAGAAGTGGTAAAAAAGTATCCTACAGAAGTTTCATTTGGCAAGCAGGAATAGCTCAGCTACATTAGATTTTGTTTCTAAGTTGTTACTAAAATGTATGTGTATGCCTGTGTGTTTGTAGCATATTCTGTAGTTCAGATGTATTTTTAATAGCCACGTAACTGTTTTCTCTATACTTTGCCAGATGAATTCTTTTCACTTTGAAAACTGTTATGCTTGCATTCATCCCAAGAAAGGAATTACTTTGGGAAGGTTGGGAAATGGGAGCTTAAACATTCTGTGAGAAAAAAAAAGTAATCAATTTGAGTTCTTAATGGTTGTAATTGAAAGTTGCAAGTTAAAAAAGCAAAGTCTCTGTCCCTCCTGGAATGTGAGGACACGGATTAAACACAGTTATGTTGAGGCAGAGCTTTGTTACAGCTAAGAGACGCTTTCTGGATGCTGTGTGTGTTAGTCCCTCACCACACCAATCTTGATTTCCAGTCTTCAGAATAGACCAGGACTGGGAATAGCATTTTGCTTAGCATGGACTTAAAACAAACTTATTCTATCTTTTTTAGGGGCCAAGAGTTGTGAGGAGAGGTCACTCGCCGGAAGGGTTTGTTGTTTTGTGTACTGCCATACAGTGATGTAGGAAAAACCTTCAAGCATCCAAGGAAAATCTAGTAGTTCAGTGGTCATGAATAATTAAATCTGTAGCTTTCTGAACTACTTTCTGGTTTCTTAACTTTTTGGGGACATATTTTAAGGATCCTCTTTGAAGACCCTCTGGACACAGAAAAAGTGATGTTCATTTGCACGGGATTCATGCACCTTGCCTCTGAAGGCTTCTTTGAAAGCTGACATCCTTTATATCACCCCAGGGCACCGCTGCATGAGTACTGGGCAGAGTAGGAATGGTGTTAATTAGGCGTAAGCAGAAAAGCCTTGTGATAAATACATGTTTGGAAGGACTTCTTGTAACATATGATGGCTTTAGATCAGGTCTGCTGTCAATTTCGTTTTGATGCTTTCAGTGTGCTTTGAAGGGTCTGTGTGGGGGAAGAGATGTGACCCTAACCAAAAATAGACTGCATAGGAGAGACACTATATTGCAGGAGTGACTGCTTTCTAAATAAAGAATTTCTGTATCTCTTGAGAGGAATTAGGAAAAGGACCATAAAGTTTCTGTTGGCCAGCAGAAGAGAACCATCTGCTGGAGTTATGAACAGTTGGCTGCGTTTAACAGCCAGTGGTTGATGGTCTCTGCTTTAACCAGGAGGAATTAGTTACTCAATGCAGGTGATTCAAAGTGAAGAAATAACATGCCAGAGTTAAGGATGGGGAAAAAGAAAAGTGGAAAAAGCTGTTTAAAAACAGTTAAGGTTCCACAAAGACAGTATTTTTCTGCTTCAATATTTTCATCATAAATTTCTCAAATCATTAAAAGGCACTTGCACATGCTATATCATGATGTTGGCGAATCATTAGCTTCATCTGCAGAGAGAGATACAACATTTTGGCACTTCCTTTTCTTTTTCCTTTCTTTCTTTGTGGCTTTCCATTTCTTTTCTGCAAACAGTTAGGACAAACTAAAGCATTCTCTGTTTTCCATTAGGTCTCATTTGCTACAGCTTTCTGCCTTTAAATTACTTCTGAACCACGGAATCTGGCAGGGCTCATTGGAAGGCATTTGAGGACAACTACTTGATTTGGAGTACAGCCATGTATGGTACTTGAAGGCATAGAACAAAGCAGTATAAATTGAGATTATTTTACTAAATGTTTATGGCTCTTCCAGGACAGCCAGTAGAATTACAGAAAAAAAAAATCTTAATTAGGGCATAGTATGTAAATACTCATGTTTTAGTGCATCAAAGAATGCTTTTACCTTCTCTGTCTTAAAACAAAGGCCTGTTTAATGGATTTTCCTTAGCAGTGCCCCTAATCTAACATTTCTCATCTAATTGTTGAAGATCAAGTGCACTTAAAGAATTGCTAACATCAGGGGTATTGAATAAATGATTTAAGGAGGATTGTCTATGTTAGTGGATGAATCACGCTTCCACAACTTTACAGCCCACTTTAAACTCCATACTGGAGAAAAGTAAATGCAAATTTTAATAGTAACTAATAGGAACCAGATTAAACATTTTGGACCAGTTCTATCTGTATAGGCTCCCATGCAGCCTCACTGGGTACCATGAACTCCTGTTATGCACTTTAGGTATGCGTACACAAAACCAAAGCAGATGCCTCCAACTTCTTGAATGCATCTGGAAAGGAAGTGGCTTTAGTAGAAGTAATGAACACTTAAGTGGTCTAGCAGTACAATAATTAGCATCAGAATAGAGAATATTTTGTGAAGTATTGTAAAGGATTGCTGTCCTTGGAGAAAGTAAAGCAGTGGGGAGAAGTGATGTGCTGAAAGTTGCAGGAAGAGCTGGGAGTTGAGGAGGCATAGCTTGTATTCCCAGCTCCTGCCTGTTCCTCTAGACCATGCCATCCTTACCCAGCACTGAGCCAGTCAGTCACTCCTGGAGGCGCCATATTCAATGTAATTTTGGATGTGTGGCTGAGAGGGGGAGAAAGAACTCAGTAAGTAGCGCAGCATAATGAAAAATACCATTCCTGCTACCTCGTTTAGCTGTTATGTAATAGAGGAATTCAAGCCATGTAAACTGTTTCACAAGGTGTTAGGTCATACTTTTTTCCTCAAGCCCATCACGGTTTATATTGTTCCTGCAACAAGCTCTGTGTGTATTCAAGAACTTTAAATATATAGAAGCATGTTTTCAAAATTTGGACAGTTACTTAAATGCATATGAGAGTGACCAAGGTTTTTCATACAGTTTTCCAGGGGCAAAAGAGTGCCCATGCAAATTATGTAGATCAGGATATTCCTAGGCCGGTTCTAATTTGCTTTCATGTTACAATTTAAAAATCATGAATACAAATGGAGATTGGCGTGAATTCTTGGGTAATTTTGGTAAGTAGGTGGTGCTGGGTTTTCTGAATGTTATTTTTTGTAATAAAAGTAACAAATACAAAGTTAAGGAACTTCTAGATAGATAAAACACCTTTGGTTTTAGTATTAAGAGGTATCTGTTGATGGAAACAGCAACCCTGTATTTGAAGGTCTTAACTTTAACAGTGCAGTTGTTTAGTGTTTCAAATTGATGATACTCTATAATTTTGTGGCTTCCATGCCATTGGTAATAATGTAGTAATGAAAATGATATGCTGTGCTCAAAAGGTTAGTGTTACTGGCTTGATTAAAATACAGTGATTAAACCTTTGAGATAGATGCTGGCTGTTTATTTTCTGTGATGTGTCAAGTTTACAGTCGTCCAGCTGAGGAAATCCTGGCTTGTGAAGTGTGCCATCAGTACCTGAAGGACCCAGCCTTCTCTCTCAGTGTGCCTTGCAGACTGCTGTTTTTATGTACTTGACCCAAATTGTATCAAATGGCTTTTGGGGGATCAGAATGCTTTCTATCATTATGACTTTAGTACAGACAAAGCAGTACACAGGACATGAAGCACCCAACAGACTCGCAGGATTATGTCCCAGACTATGAGTGCATATTTGGAAGAGCATTGTCTGTGAAATCCTGAAGACATTTTCCATGTACCCCTGTAGCAAAGTTTTCATTTGAGAAGGCCATTAATGAATGTTTTTCTTTTGTTTTCTGTGCATTGCTGCTTCCTGCCAAAGGCATATGCTGCCCTGATGGAAAACGCTAATGAAAAAAGTATAAAGACATATTGCTGATTTTAATTCACAGCCATGCTTTTCTACTTCAATATTGGCATGCCACGTAGTCCTGTTTCTCTTATACATCTTGTTAATGAATAGACTATGCCATGGAGAAGCAGGCTTTAGTTATCTGGTAGCAAATTAGGCAAAAAATTACTGTTAATGTCAGTGTTATTTGAGATACAGCGAGGGGAATCTGCTTTTACTTTACTAAAATCTAGAATGCTGTTTTTCTTACTCTCCAAGAACAGGTTGAAATCTTGCATGTCTTACTTCATTGGGCCAAATGTGGAATTTATTTAGATTTCAGTCAGATACAGTAGTAACACATTCACATTCAGCAGTATGAAATTTCCCAGACTACTTTAAGTGATGCCAGTTAAGCTTGCAGCTACATGAGTCACCTACAATAAAAAGAGAGAAAAGTGACCAAAAAAGCACATTGCTGAAGATTTAGGAGGTATGTCTGAATAGAAAAATAAGTACTATGTTTTTTAAGGTTTTATGTTCTAAAGTACCAGTTGAATATATGCTGATGAAAAGCTGCTTGTTTTTAGAAAGTAAATGCCAAATCCAGCTATATTCCACCTATTAGAGAGACCTGTTAGAGAGAGGACAGTTAACGTGCATTAGACTGGGTTTTATGAAATGAAAAGCAAAACAGCTGAAATGGAAGGTTTTCCAGAGTTACTCCTTTTGTATGTGAGGTTCAATAAGCTATATGTAAAAAGAATTCATAATAAGCATAAAAGTTGCCCAGGAAGGTTCACCTCTTAGCAGAAGCATTCTGGAAAAGGTTGCAAATTTTACATTCTCTACAAGCTTAGCGTAAAAAAGAAGGATTTGACAAAAAGTGTGAAGGTGATTTCTATAAATCCTTTATATTCTCTGTAAAAACAAAGATCTGTTTAAGTAGCAAGGAGAAACATGGCAACATTCTGTATGTTCATGGTTTCACCTTAGCCGCAGAAAATGGGAGGGAGACTGGAGCAATATAGTCATAATACTGTCCTATCTTGGTAGCGTGACACAGTGTCAGTGTAGGACTCGGGTAAGGGAATATAGTTGAAATGGCTGGTGTAGTATACATCCTTGTAAGATGTAGGCACAGATTTATGGATACTAGCAAAATTTGGATGTAGGTAGAAAGTAACTGTAAAGCTTCAGAGAGATTTGTTATGGCTATCTGGCAGGCAAAAAGGGAACAATACATTATGAATGGTATAAAAGAAAATAGAAGTGAAATGTAAAAGTGGAAAAGGCCCAAGTGATTTTGTTGTCTGTGATGATTTCAGTGAGGGCAGGATAAAAGCCACTGTTACGTAGACAGAAAAGGTCCATGGAACTCAGTGGTGACTGTAAACAGATGCATATATACACACGTAAAGGTGAGAACTGAGAAGGGGAGTCGGCCTGGAGAAAGGGAATTCCGGACAGATGGGACAGCACACGCTTAAGGGCAACCCCAGCTGCGTGGTCATGAGGACGGGACGGGGAGGAATGCATGAGTGGGCAGTAATGGGATGATGGACACAAGATTGGAGAGGCAGGGTGGAGAGGGGCCAAGAGGAGGTTTTGAAACAAAACAGGATGCTAAATATAAATAGGATTCAGACATTAACTGTGTCACAGCGATATAATTAACGGCCGTTAAATTTTTTCAGTCTGGAAGGACACAACCTCAGTCCTTAGGTTACAGGGACAGAGGGACAAAGTTAAAAGAAATGAATAGTATGAATGGAGGCAGGAAATGATAAGACCATGAGTGGCGGTGTAGATGGAACAGGTTGCTAACAAATTAATTAAATAAATCCAGCTCTATTTATTTAGTTGATTTTAAATTTAGAGTAATTTGGAAAAGTTCCAAAATATATTTTCAAGCTTGTTTATTCATAGGTGGTTTTTTAGATCTTCGTATTCTCTAATGTGTTTCCAACATATCTGCTAACTTAAATGCGTTATCTCAAAGTCCATTAATTCCTTTTAAAAAGCTGTCATTCAGATTCTGTGATGCGAATGCATTTTAAATCCCTAGATGGGCTTATTAGGACAAATTGCATTTCAAATCTTGGACAATCATTGCCTTGCATTCATTGGCTGGAGGAAGAAAAGATGGTGTTGAAATAGCAGATTACTGCTGGTTGAAAAATGTACCAATCTAATTTTCAGGTGGTAAAAATGTACTCATAATTGAATTTAAACCTAGTTTAGACTCTTACCAGGTTACTGACTTTCCCATCCACACAGAAAATTGTGTGAGTAATGAAATCACTTATCTCTAATATTTTGTAATTACAGCCTGCATTCTCTTTCAAATCACTCTTTTTTCAGGGACCACATTCACAGGTGTCTGACACTCCTCTGCTTGCTCTCTGCAGCTGGCATCATCATTTTAAAGACTTTCCCTTTTAACTCTTAGTTCTGCAAACAATTTTCTAAGTCTTCAGAGGCTGTAAGGCTGCTTTGAAGCAGAGTGAAGTGCCCTCTCAGGTGGTGGGCTGGTTCTTTGGGATGACCTGCTTCAGCTGGGAGGCAGGAGGTTGCAAAGGGGTGAGTGGATCAGTTATAGCACCTGTGGGATGCAGGCTGTGGTTGAGGGGAAGGGAGATGTGCAGTCTGTGTGAGGAGGAGGCTGTAGGATTGGGTCAGGTTAGCAGCTGCTTTCTGTGGGGAGACTGGAAATGGGTCTCTCTGAGCTGTGGCAGTTGTCCACAAGGCACTTATTGGACAAAGTAGCTAATGTACCACAGTGCAGGGCTAGCCTTGTTCAAACAACTGCCTGCTTAAAACCAGTGCCCTGTATTTTGGGAACTTGGGAGTTAACGCTTTTCTTTGAACTGAGGCTGCAAACATGCTTGCGTCTTCTGTGGGTGGTCAGTGTGTGCTACCTGTGAGCTTCCAACCTCCAGTGTTCTGTTCCAACCACTTCTTCCCTCTGTCTGGCAAGAAAAATCAGAAGGATGGTGGGGATATTCATCAGCTGGCAGCATGTTTGATAATCGTAGTGCTCTGTTTCTGTATGGGAGAGCAGTTCCTGAGCTGGAGGAGCAGCCTGGGAGTGATGTCTTCCCTGAGGTGGCTGGGCTCCCACAGTGGTTCACCTCCCAGTAAGGCAACAGATCCCATGGGGGCAGGATCAAAATGAAACTTCAGCGCTATATTGCCAGTGTTTTTGAGCAGTTAAAAATGAGTGTATTGATATATTGATTGACTCAACAAATGCTGCCGGGGAGCTAAACAAAAGGTGGTAAGAAATTACACCTGGGACTGCAGCACTGGATCATGGTATGAGGTTTGCTCTTGGTCTTGCTGTTGTGCTGAGCTGTGTTGTAATTTGCTACTCTGTCTTATGTGAACATGGTATTTTCATTGGAAGCTTAAGATAGAGAATTTGTGGGATTTTTTCAATAAAGTCCTGGGTAGAAAAATGCAATGTGACATAGTATAGCACTGGGTTGACAGGGTCCTCAGGCTTCCCTAGATTACAAGTAATAGTTGAAAGTCAGTGTATTCTGGTAGCCTGAGAAAAAACTTCATTATTCTTACCAGCCTTTCCACTGACAGAATTTCTTAACTTTTAGTTGTTTTGATTTAGAGGTTTTCCATTAACCTCCTGAAAACTGAGGAGATAATAACACTCAATTGCTTGCATTGGTCCTGCTCTTCATGTGACAAAGGTACTTTCATCTTTCCATTTAAAACTTTCCCAAATCACTTCAGGTGTTTTTGACTCTGATTAAATAACCAGTGCAACTGCAGAAGTTATGTCTTGTCTTTGATGAGGGTGGTTATTATTTTTTTACCTTGTTATTTACCCCTTTCTGGTTTAATCCCACTGCTGCTTTACCTCCCAGCTGCATGAGGCCACTGTCAAAATAGAGGGGAAATGAGGTAAGGAGCTGCACCCTGTGAGAGGACTACAGGAAGATCATTGTTACTGACCTTACAGAAGAAATGGATTGTTTTTTAGAGGGGTGTTTGTTGGGTTTTGCGTTTTTTTTTTTTTAATTGCTATGCTGGTTTCTCTACTGTATGTCCATGAAAATGCTCTTTCCCCCACACTTGGAGATCCACAGCTCAGTGTGGTCAGTTCTCCATGTTACTTCCCAGTAATGGGGTTCCCTTGCCTGCTGCTGTCCTGGGCAGCCCTACAACTCATTGCTGTTTTGTTGCCTGTTTTTCTTCTGAGTAACTTGGTTAATACTAGGTTACTTACAGCCTTTGTAAGCTGACGTGCTGTTGTCACTGTCAGATCTCATTTCTTCTGCCTTAAAATATGCATTTAAGCAGCAGAAGTGTGGTATGGCTTATAGAACATAGGCGCATCCTTGTACTAGCTCAGTTTTTAGCTGCTGCAGGTATCAGAAGCAGTAATTATGTAGGGACATGGGAGTGTCAGGCTGGCACCTAGGACACAAGTGCCCAGGGTGTTGGGGTATGTTTCCTGGTTGCCAACCCTGGCCGCTGCATCTTCACCACTGCCAGCAATCCTGCAGAGTTATTCCAGCTCGCTCTTCACCGTGTAGACGTGCTGCAAGCATTGGTCTGGCACTCCTTTAAAACCATGATAAACCTCTACCAGTCCTTCCCCTTGTGTAGGTGTGACCTTTCTCCTTGCTTATCTCTGTGGTTCTGCCTCTGTTTTCAGTCCTTTGCGCCTGTGTACAGTCACCAGCTACCAGCCCCCCTCCTTCCCCACACCTGTGGTGGTACTCCTTTTTGCATTTTGATTAAATACACCCATTGGTGCCAAAATGGTGATCTCTACTCATCAGCTGAGCCTCACTTTTCCTTTCTGAACTTCTTTGCTTGTGTTATTTCAAGCGCTCGTGGTGTTCGGCTCACTTACTATGTGTGCCCTGCTGCTAAGAGCCTGTGCCATGGCTGAGTCTAATGTAGGGCTCTGGTTCTAGAGCAAGAAGTCTGGGCCTGGTTTCATTTAGGGTAGGTCACTGCAAACTGAGCTGCCTGGGGGGTGCAGGCAGCCTCAGGGCAGTACCTCTAGCAACTGCAAATTCTTTTTCAAGTCAGAGTTCTTACTGAAGCCACTACTGTGTCACTAGTTTGCAAAACAACCTTTACTTCTCTTTCCTTCTTGCAGGAAGCATCACTTCTTCCAGTGATGCCGTTTTGGAGATGCCCTTTGATTGCATCTTGTGTTTTTTGATTCATGAGCTCTTCGCATGCATCCTCATGCAGAGAAGACACGAATCAAAAAACACATGGAAATGAATCTCAATACATTGCTCAGTCTGTTTGTATGGTCTCTGTTTGGCTTATCTTCTACAGTATCACTTCTTCTGTCACCGAGGCAGCTGTAACTTGTATTTGTTAATTATCTTTCTGTACCCTAACATATTGAAAGGAGATTTTAAAACCAGAAAAAGCTGCTGAAGTGGAGATGAATGGAGGGAACATCTACTCTCTGTATCCAGCACTTACAATGGAAGCAAATAGAAATAAGGTCTTTAGGATGTTATCTGCCTCTCTTTGTATTTCTAACTCAGTGCTGGGACACCTGATGACATACTTTGGAAAGTGAGAATATGCAAGTGTCTGTAAATCACTATGGCTTGACATATGAGTCTACTCACATCTTTTGCTTTGTAAATCTGATTTATATTATGTTGCAAAGGATCTGAAGAGTCCTCCCTAAGCCAAAAATGAACAAACTGTTGTCATCTGTATTTTTTTGGCTCATTGCTGCACTTAATAATACTCACAGTTTGGAGTATTACGTGTTAACGGTTTCACGTGTACAGAATGCCAGTAAACTTGCTTTACTGCTAGTATAAAGGACCTCAGTGGTGGGAAGTTAATTAATGGGCTTTTTTCATTGTCTGAAGAGTGGTGCTATTTCTTATGGGTGTAAATTCATGATCAGTTAGTTTCCTTACAGCTTGCAATCCATCCAATAAATTGTGTCTGGGTCATAACAGCAGCGCAGGTGAGTCAGCCCATCCAAGTGCTCTCTCCAAGTCCGTCTTGTGAAGGCTGATGTGCTGGTGCGCTTATGACCGAGACTTCGGCCGAAATCATCAAGTAACATTTGCCTCTTGACACAGTTTTTAATAATGGGCTTAAATGTGCTTGACACCTATTTGGAGTTTAAAATCACTGCAAATAATTCTAAAGGCAAGGTGACTAGAGCTGTTGTTAGTGCCCACGATATGCCTAATGTCTGGTTGAGTGTTTAGTCCTGTCCTCCTGGCTGGAGGCTGGTTCTTAAAGCAGTGAAACTTCTCTCTCCTGCTGCAGTATTTTTAGAATTGGTAGCGAAAAATCATGTGTAAACACACAGGAGTACTTTAGGGACTATTGGCATATATGACTTGCAGTATCTTACTGCTTCAGCCTCTAGTTCCAGAAGTATGTCCCTCATTTGGGCTGCTTAGCTTGTGTGGCAGAGTGAGGGTGAGCCATGTCTGCTGGGGCTCCTTGGTAGTGCTGTTGGGCTTTTCTTTGAGGGATGGAGCACGTAGAAATAATACAGGTCATAGGACCTTATCGTTGCTGCCCAAGAGTGGAGAAACAACAGGCAGGTATTGCTAGACAGGGTTGAAAAAGTAATTAAGGTGCCTGAGTATGTAATTCTGCGTATGATAGGATTTCCAGAAACACCCACTGTTTCAGATACACAAACAAGTTACAGTTCATCAGCTATTTATGGTAATTGTATGTGCATTATTAGCCCCTGGCAAAAGCAGGGTCACTTGAGTTAAAGAGTGTGCATGTGCAATTACCATGTTTGTCAGTTGATTCACAGTAACTTGTTATCACATAGCATTTTATTGGGGTTTTTTTGGTCTCTCCCAACTTTCAGCAGAGGCGGCGGTATTTTAAAATTATAGGCTCTGCATCTTGAGATGCTTGGCCCAAAGCAAGAGCCACACTGGGTGTCTTCCCCCCTGCAGGGACAGGCAGCCTCTAGGGCCGGGAGCTGCAACTCTGTCTGTCAGGCTGGGTACTGCCTGTGTCCCACCAAAATCTTTTCTAGCAGAAAAGTCCATAATGCTGCAAAGTGAAGACTTCAGCTAAACCAGATTTGATTACTGTGTCTATTTATGGACTACTGGAAATAGCATTCAGACATCAAAATGCTTGCTTGTGATACTGAGCTGCTGTGCTTTTGTGGATGGGGTCTGCGTCTGTTGGAGGGGGGGGAGAGCAGGATGTGGCCTGCATTGTGCTGAGAAACCATCTGGGATGAGGCCAGCTTTCTTGTGTGTGTGTACTTTTGCATTAAATCCTCCTTTATCATTTTCTTTTGGAAAATAGAGGAGCCTTTCATGTTTGCGTCTGAAGAAATCTCTCAGAATGGTTCAGGATGTCTAATTCCGAGCTTCTGTGTTACTTTCTGTTTCATAAATGATGTTTTTCTTTTTTTTTAAATGATGTTTTAAACACAACTTCAAAAACCGAAAAGCAGCTAAAGTCAGTTAAACTTTATTTGCAGTATTAAGGCCTTTTTTTTTTGCCCCTTTTTTTTTTTTCAGTTAGATTTGGGTCATTGCTTTAAGTGGATGTTGCAGTGCCAAAGACAGGACCTGAGGGCTTTGTGGTGGTTGTTCAGCAGGTCTGGTATGAGGCTGCTGCTGAACCTATATCACTGTGAGGATCTGGAGCTGCTGCAGAGGGGCTGGGGAGGATGAGGATCAGTGGATACGAATGGCTGCCCCTGTGCAAAGCTGTGTATGTACACCTTGGTTTGGAGACCCTGAACCCAGCATTTTCTGTGTTGCTTGACTGCCCCACCAGATTTATCACACACCCCACCAGATTTATCCCATAGCTGAGAGCTCTTGGAGTCCCCTGAGCAGCCACCCTGCACTGCCTCAGTGTCTTGTTGGCCAGGAGGAAACTTGCAAGGGCCATAGACAAGCAGCATTGCCCTTTTTGCTTCTTTCTTCAGCTTACCTGCACCACAGTCCAGTTCCATAGGGTGGCTGAAACCTCTGAAAGACCCTGTCTTTCTACTGTAGGTAATTAGTTCTGTTCCTGATTCATTCAAAAAAAGTATGTGAAAGCTTGAGTAAGTTCTTGGAAAGTTCTCGTCTGAGTCTCTCTACCATCCTTAGCGGGACTTCAGTGGAAATAGAGGCAGGAAATCTGGCATGAGGGATAAGATACGTTACTACAGTTGGCTAATAATATGTTATTGTGCATACAGGGTGTAGAAACATGTTGCATAGTAATATTTATATAGTGCTCAGGTTGAGAGTTGGGCATCGCATTATGCTTTTGGGTCATGTAAGAGGGCAATCACTGAGGACGATGAGTTTGAGCATGGTTTCTTCACTGCAGGAGCCGCACTTGGCTCTGCCCTGCAGCTGGAAGGCAATGAGGTGGGTGGTAAGGGTTAGCACCCAGTGCTGGCTGGAGCTGGAGAACTGCATGTATTGGTATCACCACAGGAGTTAAAAGTCCTTAACTTGAAATTTCAAGTTGAAAATTCAGCATCGAATTTTTTTATTTATTTTTTTTTTCACTTGCCAGGCCATCAGCAGTCTTCATCAAAGTCAAAACAAAGAAGAGGATTAAAAATAAAAGAAAATATTATGTAATTGCATTTCTTACTCTGTTGAAAGTTGTTTTGTTGTGACATCTGTGAAAGCATTTGTATTTTAAACCAGCTTGGTTTGGTTGGATAGAAATCTATAAAATAGGATTTGCTAAAGGAGTAGATTGGTTTATTAAAAATACTATAATGATACCATGGTAAAGCAGTTTGTATTCAGATCTGTGTTTTTAACCTGTATCAGGAACATGACTAACTTCATAAATGATCTAAGCAAGCTTCCTGAAGTGCAACAATAAATAATAATATTCAAAAATAGAATAAATAAAAGTACTCAGTATCCATGTGGTCTGACAATTTGCCACTGAAACAGTGAACTTGCCCTGCAGCATCTCAGCTGGGAGGGAGTGTTGGCAAGAAGCCCTCTGTCCCTCTGCATGCCTAGGCGCGCTCGAGTATTTGGGGCAGTGATTTTCGCAAGGGTTTGCCTTCTGTAGAGGTGAGTGTTATCAGCAAAAGGTTATGGAGTGGGGTGGCTGTGAACTTGCTCTTTCCTTCCTTGTGCTGAGGTAACACCTGGAAGGTTTATGCTCCTGAAGGGTGTGGGTTTTTGGTTTGGTGTTCAGTTTTTGTTGGGTAGGGTTTGTTGTGTTTTTTTTTTTTTCCTGTCTGAAAGGAGAGTTACTTATTAATCCCAAAGAAAAAATGGGGAAGAAAATACCATCTTTACAAGGGAAAGTTTACAGCTGATTTTGAATCTGTGCTGGGTCAGTTATTAATTGATCACTGTTAATGTTTGCATCTTTAGAAAATTTTTATTCTTTGGACTTGTTACTCCTAAATTTATTCTCTTTCACTTGTGTTCTTGTTACATATTTAAGTTAGTTTCATTATGTTTCTGAGGTCTTGTCTTTGCATATCCCAGTCTATTTGGCAGTTTCACTTTGCAGATTGATGGAAGGCGCAGATAAAGGGATCTTGGAAGATCCAGCAGCAGAGAAGAAAACTCTGGAAAAGCAGAGTTTGTAAGCTTCTTTAAAAGGTAGTAAGAAATGGTCTTCATCAGGTCAGCATTACTTTCTTGACTTACTCTTCTTCAAAAATAATTGCCTAGGCAAAATGTGAGGCCAAAAAGTCAAACCCCAGCACTTCCGGTTTTTCATGCCAGCCATTTGGGAGCTAATCTCTGACCCGAGTGAACCTGGAGAATTGTGACAATACATGGTATAGGCAATACAAATATTATGAAAAGACCTTTAAAGCATTGATGGTTTTATTGTGTGTATATACTGTCTTCATCTACACTATAGAAATGCCTCTATCCAAAGGGACCATGCCAATAAATGCTATCTGGAAATGTGGCCAGCAGGATTATGGTGGTAAAAAGAGGGATGTGGAGATACCTGACTTGGGACAGTATTGGCTTGTAGGATTTGTTTTTTGGTTGGTTTTGAATTTTTTTTTTTTTAGTGGGTATTTGAAGGTGGAAGCTGTTACCTTGTCAGAAGGAGGGATTCTTGTTTCTGCAACTGCTTGATTTTAATTGTGTTTTCTTGTCTTCCTTCTCAGTCTACATAAAAGATGTCTGTTCATGTTGTGTTAGTAAAATAGAAATTTGGTAGCAGAATGTGTCGTTCTGGCTATGTCCTAATTTGTAGGGGCTAGTTTGAGGCCAACCTCTGGCTAAAGGATGTTTATAGAGGTCGCAAAGCCTTAATGCAGTGAATTCAGGCCATACTTGAGTTGTAATATTTTTATTCTTTTAACTGATAGAGATTCCAATAGGATTTGTATGTCCAGAGAAGCTAGAGCTGTGTATTTAGAATTTTGCTCTTGTACATTTTGTTTTCATGATGGTTTTGTGAAGTGTTCTTGCATGGGTGTCCTTGTAGATCCATCCACTGTTGCTACGCATTTAACTTTGCAAGGAGAATGGCATCTTTTTGGTAACTGTGTATAACAGTACTTCATCGTTTGTTTTTCTCCCCGTTCTAGAGCTGCAATAAAATGGGTATTTTTGCTGCTGGTAGAACATATGCCTAAACGTTACTTAACTTTTTTCAGCTCTGCTAATTTTGATCAAGATTATAGGCATCCAGCAGGCTGACTGCAGCGCTCTTCCTCTCTGGTTACTTTGAGATGGAGAAACAGAAAGTGGTTTTGTCGTGTAAGGTTTGTATGAGTTGGTAATTTCTTATTTGATGGAGCAAATCGTATAGTTTGAAATCAGAGTAGATCCAAAATTGCTTCTTCTTGCCTGGTATGTGGAATTTCCCACATGCATCCTTAGTGTTTTGGTTATGCTTGAAAAGTATATCAGAAATGTGTTTTGTTGAAATAGTAATGTCAATAGGTTGGTACAGCACCTGTGTGTTTGGCGGAAGTCTGTGAAATTGTAATTATTTTTGGCATTCTAATTTAGTTTCACTTCCACCTAGAAATAAAACTGTGAAAAGGTTGAGTAGGCTTCACTGTATACTGTTCACTGTGTAGGGAAGAAAGATTTGCGTGGTGCAGTTGACATACTGGAGGGAAGGGAAGCCATCCACATAGACCTTGATGGGCTTAAGAGGTGGGTCCATGTCATTCACAAGGCCAAATGCAAGGTCCTGCACATGGGTTGGGGCAATCCCAAGAACAAATACAGACTTAAGTGGAGAATGGATTGAGAGCAGCCTGAGGAGAAGGATTTGATGGTGTTGGCTGACAAGAAGCTCACCATAACCAGGCAGTGAAGCCCTTGCAGCCCAGAAAGTATGCTGAGCCACATCAAAAGAAGCTTTACCAGCAGGTCGAGGGAGGTGTTTGTACCCCTCTGCTCTGCTCTTGTGAGACCCTACCTGCAGTACTGTGGTGAGGTCTGGGGCCCCCAAGAAGGAGATGGATGTGTTGGGGTGAGTCCAGAGGATGGCCATGAATATGCTCTGAGGGCTGGAGCAGGCTGAGAGTTGAAGGCAAGCTGAGGGAGTTGAGCTTGTTCAGCTTGGAGAAGAGAAGGCTCCATGGAGACCTTAAAGCAGCTTTCCATTACCTACAGGGGGTCTACAAGAAATCTGTAAAGAGACTTTTTACAAGGCCATGTAGTGATAGGAGAAGGGGGAATGGCTTTTGACTGAAAGTAGATTTAGATTAGATATTAGGAAGTTGTTCTTCGCTAATGAGGGTGGTAAAGCGCTGGCACAGGTTGCCAAGAGAAGTTGTGGCTGCCACATTCATGGCAGTGATCAGCACCAGGCTGGATGGGGCTTTGAGCAACCTTGTCTAGTGGAAGGTGACCCCGCCCATGGCAGGGGGGGTTGGAACTAGATGATCTTCAAGGTCCCTTCCAGCCCAGATGATTCAGTGATGCTATGCTACCTTTTAGTTGTGGTAGTAGTTTTCAAGATGACTTAAATGTACTTAGAACTCCTTTTCCAAGATACCTTTTGGTGTTGGGAAAATATTACAGACAGTATTGCTTTAACTGTTGCTGGTATACCTAGAATGGCAATTCTATATGTATTGAGAACAGTTCTGTTATTTCCAGAGATCTTTAACTTCAAAAATATGCATAACAAGGAAGCATAATAAAATAAAAGTCTGAGGAGGTTGTATTTTAGCGGGGGTTCTATTATACTGCTTAGACACTCTGACAATGTATAATTTGCTACTATTTATGTTGGTATTTAGTCACACTTTTGGAACTCAAAAAATGCAGGAGAAAGACAGACATACACTTATCCAGGAGGTAACAAGCATAGAGTTAGAAAACCAGAATATTCAAGCAGTTGCAGAGGGTCTCATTTACTTTGTTTTAACCCCTGTGCATTGATTTGGCATACGGATTTCTCAAGCTTCTTTTGAATTTTGCAGTGCAGTTTCTGCCTTAGTTCTGACTGTTAGATTTTTCAGTTTGTCTTGGCTTCTTTCCTGTCAGGTTTGGTTTTGAGTGTTTAATCTTCTTGCTCAAAAGTCACCATTTTGCCACTTGAAAATCACAAGTTAGTTGGAATCCAGAAGTCCATTTGGGGCTTTGTTTATTCTCCCAACCCTCTCTTCCAAGCTGTTAGGTTTGGGATTTTTTTTTTTTTTTTAATTGAGGAGGGCAGGAAAGGTTTACAGCTAAATGAAGAAATTGTGTCTCTACTTCCAAACAAAGCAGGAAAGGGAGGGAGGTCTTTTATATCATTGCAAAAGCAAGATTTCAGGATGGTTCCCATCACTGTATCGAACACTAAACTGTAAGCAATCTTTGTATTTCAGGAAAGGTATTTAGCTTCTCACTTAAGTAGAGGTGGAAATGGTGCAAGACAAGATGCACAAAGATGGAAGCTACTGAGGTTTTTTATTCTGATGAATTGATTGACTGAATTAAATATTAACTACCCAATGTTTTCTTTTGATGTATGTTCAGAGGTTATTGTGAAAATGAGAATGGCAGTTACATGCTGTTGCAGAAGCAAAAGGGAATTGTCTTTTGTTTTATTTTCAGCTGGGTTTTTTTTGTTTGGGTTTTTTTTTTTTTTGGTAAATTGAATTTTCTGGACAAACGCTCAGCTACTGCGCAGTGCCTCACAATACTAGGGATATATATAGAAAACACACCAAAGCAAAGAGAAAGCTGCTGAATCCATGCCTTGGTGGGTTACGATCTGTGCCAGTGCATGAGAAGCAACTTCTTTTAAGCTTGTTGAAGGAAAGCAAAATGTGCATCAATTTTACTCTGAAAATTTTTCTACCTCCCAGACACTGAATATTCACTATGGTAGTAAAAGAAGACATTTCTGTAATCAAATTTTTGCTCCTCCCATGGATGCTTAGAGGTTGGTGAAGCTGCTCTGAGCTAAGTCTGATAGGCTGAATGAGCTCCATGAGTCTCCCTCCCATGGTGTCAATAACCAGCTCTGAAGGGACCCTGTTGAAGCAGAGCTCCTTGGAGGTGTTGTCTATTACAGCTGCATTTTCAGACTTGTCCATCACCTCCCAATCTGCTTTAGTGTTTGCTAATGCACTTTTTTTTAATCTTCCTAGTTCCTTAATCAAGATGTTGTGCGGAACTGAGTCAAGTTCCGTGCAGAAGTAGCATTATCTCATCAATGCTTGTCTTTGCAGCTAAAAACAAGTGAAAAACTAAAGTTCTGTCAAGAAAAAAAAAATTAATTAGTTTGACAGGACTTACTTTCCATGAGCTTGTTTGATATTAATTGCTTTAATTACTTGATGCTTATTAATTAAAGTCTTTTATTAATAAAATCCTAAATCAAATATCTTGTTATTTTGGATGGGCTCAGTATCCAGATGACAGGCTATCATAAAGTTAATCTCCTCAATTACTCATTTTAAGTATTGCAGCAACTCTAGTATTCTTCCAGGCTTTTGGAACTTCCCTGGCAGTCCGGGACTTTCTCTGGAAAGGAGTGTTAATAACTCGGATAAATCTCTTGGGTGTTGTTTTTTTGTTTTGTTTTTTTTTTTTTTACAAGTTATTTGAACCTTGTGATCTCAAAAGAGTTAAATTCTAATAGCCATTGTCTAACTCTTTAGATACAGGACAAAAAAAATATCTGTTTTATGTCTCTGCTGCCTTTTTTTTTTTTTGCCTCCATGCCCCCTCCATTATTAGCGGCAGTTCCACAATTTTTGGTATGACTATTGATATCTCTCTTTGCTCGTTCAGTAAAATTAAACAAGCCTTATTGTTTTGTTCACAGTAATGATGAGTTGTACTTTACTTTTCTTATCTTTTAACACTCCTAACTAATGAAACTTTCTGTTGGCTCCTGTTTTTTCACATATATACCAGGGTGAGAAGCATAGTTGGGAGCTGCTTTTCCTGCCACACTTAACTAAGTTGTTTTACTTGATAATTTTGCAATGCAATGTATAGTATTCTTCAAAGTTCCAAGTTAACATTTGCATCTCTAATTATGTCTTCAGTAGTTCTGTCTCAGAACTGTTCTGAGTTTTACAGAGCTGCATCTGGTAAAGCACTGTGTATGGTTTACAGGATTGGACTTGATCTTTCTTGCTCATACATGACCACTAATTATTATACTGTGAGAATTGGTATCTTACCAGGGTGGGGCCTGCAATAAATTTTCTGCATATTGAGTGTTAGATTTATTGAGTTAGAAAATTGGTGCTGAAGTATACAGGGATATCAAGTAATGCTATTGCTTGTAGCACTTAAATTCCAATTAACAAGTCACTGAGTAAAAAGGTAAAGCAGCAGCTTGGCTTTTTCTCTGTAGCATACAATAACTTGGATCTGGCAGAGGTGGTCATACTGGATTGTTATTGTGTATTTTGGGAAGGATGGGAGTGGAGGGTGTTTGTGATCTTTATCGAATACAGCTAATGTTTGTCTCGATGGCCTAGATTGAGATAAGCAATGAAGTCCTATAAAGGCCCCATGCTGTCCCTGTGCATCATCCCCTAAGCAGTATACAGCCGTTCATCCTTGCCATTCCAGTTGTGCCATGCTTTACAATATATAGTAACTTTGCAGCAGTTTTCTTCTGCCCTTTTCCATGTTAAGAATCAGACCTTTGGGTTGAGAGCAAGGAGAAAATGCTGAAGGAAAGACGGGTATTCAGATCCAGGATAATGGGAGCTGACTTGGTCTTCTGGCCAGGAAGCACTTCTGGTTTTGTCATGCCTTCGTTCAAAGCTGTATTTGGACGTATTTTCAATTGAAAAAAATATTTCTAGTGGTTTTGCCTTTTTCATGAGCTTGCAGGTAGTTTTCTCTATTTATAATGAGCAACAAATCCATGGACAATATTTTTAAAGACTGTTGTTTGTTAAAAAGTGCTATGAGTTTTATACTGCAAGCAAAGTCAAATTTTGACATACGCCAAAAACTGTATCGGTTTATTTTATTTCATTTTTTTATGAAGTCTACCTGATGGAGGTGTTAATTCCGCAGAGATACAGAAATGTTTTTCTTGTATGTGTGCCATTCTTTACAGAATGAGACTGTGGTCTAGGTTTTGACAAACCCCTGTGAGCTGCTGCAGTTCTGCCACTAAAACTCCAAAAGAAATATAAGAGCATGCCACAAAGCAAAAGCTGACATTTGTACAGCCTCCTGCTTCATCATCCGTTATTTGCAAGGTCTTCTTTCTGCAATCTGAAACAGGTTTTCACATATAAAACACCTGCTTAGCTTAAAAGGCAGTAGTTGGTGCTTTACCGCTGGAATTGAAGGGCTTTTCAAGGATCAGTTGTTGTGGATTAGGGTTGAAACACTGAGGAAAGCTAAGTGAATGGTGCTGTAAGACTTCGGAAGTGTGTATTGCAACTTTGGTTCTTCAATAACCTTCAATATATGAAAGGGATAGGGAATATATTAATTAATATTGTTAATGGTGTGGACTTGTTTCCTGTAACCAGCAGGCATTGGAGATTCGTAACCACCCTGCTAAGCTTGAGTGTCTGCAGAAAATACGTAGTGGGCAGCTATTACCTTTGCAGTTTCAGGGTAGTGTTTTGGCATATGCCTGGATCTGCTAAACATGCATCTCTGAAGTATATTTGCTGGCACAGTGACACTTAAACTTGTGCTGCTTAAAGATTTTTATAGCTCTGAAGAGAGCATTGCTGCGGTCCTGTGCCTTCTCAGCTTCCTAAGGCTTTTGTAGAAATACATCACATGTGCCCACTGCTCACCTATTACTTTGTTTTTGTGTGTGTGACCAACTGATAGCAGTCAATAGGCAAAAAAATGTCAACTGTATTTCTTATAAATATGTAAATGAACATCCACAGGAAGTCTTCAAGGCTTCTCATACGGTGCAGTAGGGAATAGTTTGCATTGAGGTATTAGGAATTCTTCTCTAGGTCGCAACAAGAAGATTAGACTGAGTTAAGAGTACATTCCGAAATAATAACTTTCTCTCTTTCAGTGATTCCTCTCCTTATAGTTTTTTTGAAAGACTGTTTTTCATCATTCTGATCTTTTCTACAGCAAGTTCTCCTTAGCCATTGAGTTATATGGAAGTGGCCTGTATTTCTCTTCATTCCCAGATTTTAACAGCTGAGGAAAGCAAATGAAAAGATACAATCTGTGGTTCTATTTTTTTTATTTTTTTGATAAATAAAAGCTGAATACTGGAATACTTATGGTGTGGAATAACATCTTCAAATTAATTTTCCAAATTAAAACCATCTTTCAAAGGTTTATATATTTTATATTAAAAAGCAAAGGAAAAAAGTAGCACGCATTCAGACTTTTCTGTTCCTGCCTCAGTCACCTAAGGTGATCTGTCAGCATCGTGACTCAGAGCTCAATGGGGATGCAACATGCAGATTTTTGAGGAAAGATGTAATTTAACGCAAAGAGAAAGGAATCTTGCTTTTTCAAACCAGAGCTTTTGCATTTTAAATTCATGGGGCTGTTCATTCCTGTACTGCAAAGAGCCAAAGGTGAGGCTCTTTCCCTGCTCTGCCCATGATGCTGCGGCAAGGTGCTTTTCTGTGGCGTTGGCTGCCTGCCCCAGTGGCATTGCCGTAGGGCTGGGATGTGCTCTCCTCTGCTGAATGGAAGGAGCATGTTGCAGGAGGTGGGCGTGCACGAGCACCTCATCTTTCCTAATTTCATTAAACGCTTCCCAGATTTCCACCTCTGCTGTGTGGAACTGAGGTTTTTCAAAACCCATGGGCAGTGGAAGATTCTGGTGTTAAGGAGTCTGTGGTGGGTCTGCTGATGATGGAGTTGATACAAGCTCAACATGTAGATTGCACTCTCTGTGCTCAAAATGCTTTGCTCTCTGGTTGTAGGCTACTTTTACCATTTAATGTTACGGGTTTTATAATGCGATATTAGTTGTTTCTTTTGCTTAACTTCCCCTTTCTTCAGCTAGTTGGAAGATGTTTTATCTTGCTGCAATCTGATTCTGAGGTCAGAAAGTCAAGTTTCCTTCCTGCAGTTGGTGGTGCTTTATCAGGAATACAAATTCTATATATGGGCCTTATCCAGGTCACATCTGGGCAGCCCTCCGGTCTTCAAATTTTGCCGACCGAGACCCACTGCATCCCTGTTGACTTCAGTATAGATTCATTTGAGCAGGTATCTGAAACCAGATTATCAGGTTTCTTGATGTGAAAAATGGTATTTCATTTGTCCCAGAGTGACATTGGTCTGCAAGAATAAAAGATAAGGTGTTTCTGTGGTTATTTATTTATTTATTTATCTGAATCTACTGGTGAGTGATGTTATTTGTGGTGCCCATAGAAAGCTGAGCTGTTGGGTTCAAGATGCTTTTTCCCTAAATGAGGCTTCTGAGACTGTACTACAATTGATGTATGTGTGCTTATTTAATGCATATAGATGTGCTTTATTTTGAGGAAGTGTTAGTTTCAAATTAGAGATTAGCAGTGAAATATTCCTCCTACAGTGGCAAATATCCACTGGCTGTGAGTTTTGCTTGCTGATGCCCCAGCACCAACTGATCTTAGCTATGCAGTGGGGGATTTTAACCCACTGTAGTTTGCAGGAGCTGCTGGCAGGCTGCAGAAGAAGGGGTTGCTGGTTGTTTGTGGGACATTATTTTTTTTTTTTTGTGGGAAGGTTGTGGATTCTTAGAGATCTGTCACTAATGGGTTAATATTTGTATATTGATCCCATTTACTGAACAGATGTTTACAAACTGAGGACCTGCATGTGGGTATGATAGGTATGACTGCAAGCTGGTGATTGCTTTGAGTGCGGCTGTGTGAAATGTCAGTGGTTTAGCATCAAAAGCTGTGGTACATGCATGAAGAATTTTTCATTGAAATTACTTCCTTGGTATGACAGTGCCTTACTTCTCTGAAACATCATTGTGACATCTGGGGGAACCAGGAGAAAATTAGGAGGAGATAGTACAGTGCAAGTTTTTAAATATTTACATATAGATATTTAGTATAGATCAAATTTTAGATATTAGAGAGAGGAGACATGGTGAGACTTTGCTAAGATGCTTGCGAGTCCAGTAAGAAGGCCGTCATTGAGGAAATCTAACTTGAAGCTTTTGGTACCTTTCTGCTGTAAATTATGCTTGAGATAGCCAGGCATAATTTCTTACCTGTAGTGTCCATTTAAATGAATGATTTTGAAAACTGTTTCTGCTGCTGGTGATACAAAACTATGTTATTTTGAGTGGAGGCTTCACTGCAGCACTGCCAATAATGTGCGTTCTACCATACTCGGGGGCTTAGTCTACAATTCCATTTCTTTTTAGCAAGTTTCTTAATGCTGTCTTTGAAAAACTGAGTAATAATGAAAGTTGAGCAAAAAATTTTTTCTCTGAATAAATGTTCTGTAACTTACATAAGATCAGTTTTATGAATATTAAATTAATATTAAATATCATCCTGAAATATGGCTCTTTAAGCATGAGGACTGTGGAAATAGCATTTATTTGGCTTTATTCATCTGGTGGATAGAAATGAATCAAATAATAAACTAGGAGTCATCTTTTTTTCCTTTCATGAAAGAAAATTAGTCGATGCATACAGTTTAAGTCAGAAAAAGCTGTTGTGTCTGTGGTTTTAGCAGTTAAAAGTGAAATAACTGAGATGGTATTCTGACATTTAAACAAGGCTATGAGACCAGGAGGTGTCAACCTTTTGAAGGGAGAGATCAAAGGCCAAGCTGCTGGCACAAGATGTTTGGGAGCCCAACCATAGGTTTTCCCATACCAGCTGCTGAATTTCAGCCTACTTATCCCACCACAGTGCAGCACTGAACTCAGCACCACATGCTTAACAAAAGCACAACTTGTTTAGCTGAGGTATCTTCGGAATAAAGCCATATGTCTCTTTTTACAGTATAATGAAAAATGGAGGATCTTCAGCTTCCCTTCTCAGCTTCTCTTGTTTCCAACCCTACCTGTTAAAAGCTTTTCTCCCGATACCCAAATGCTTATTTAAAAGCTTTTTAAAATCCTTTTAGTTTGCACAGTCTCTCTGTATCTTCTGTTATCTTCAGTCCTCAAATAATTTTTTTCTGCACCTCTCCCATGAATATATTTGCTTATGGACATTTATGCTGTGTATTGCGTGTTAGTTTGTTAGTTTGCTTTTGCTCATTCCATAATTGAGTACTCCAAACAAATTTGTCTGAAGATTACCATGGTCTGGTTTACTCTAGCAGTTCATGGTGAGCTTCTGTGGGGTTGCTATGTCCTGTTTCAGCCACCCTAAAGCAAAGACAGCAGGAAAAAAGGAGAGAGAGAGTGTCCCATGAGTGGCACTCCTTTCTATATGGGTATCAAAAGGCAAAATTTAGAAAATGTTTGTTGAATGGGCTTACTGGTCCAGAGTACTACTATAGTAATGCTGTGTCCTCTGCCAGTCTTTAGATGCAACACTAATCAAATATCCAGAAAACTATTAGTGATTTGAAAGTAAGTACAGTACGGTGCCAAATTTAGACTTGAGTCCTGCAGAGATGGATACAGTGGCATGCAGTGGTGCTCCTTTACCTGCAGCTGCTTGTGGAGGTAGCAGCATAGTATTAATCAGTTTTCTATGTGTACTTTTTTCCGTTTTGTACACTGATAATCCAGGTTAAAATATCTTGAGACTGAAAAAACACATTCTGCAGAAATCTTGAGTCCATGTTTTTGCATCAACTTCTGTCAATTAAACTCTGCCTACATCGGTAAAGGGTTGTGCATATATGTGTTGAGGTTTGTCTTCCAGCAGCCTGGAAGCTTTTCACTGCATTTCTTCCTATTTCATTGGCTTTTCCCAAAACTTCTATAAAACCTAGTATCTTTGGGGCAGATCTGTTATTCAGTCAAACTCCTGAATATGGACTTGTTACGACCTACTCAGGCATGCTAATCTTAATATGCATATCCCTAATAGACGTAAATTAGGAGGATGCTTAAACAACCAATGGGCTGGAAATTATTAATCACCCTCCTATGAAGCAAGCTCTCATTTTGGATCTAAGTAATCTGCTGCTTTCTGTTGGGCCTTTGTGTCCTCTGTGCATAATGGTTAACAAAGTTACCTAGCAGTGTGTCTGTTCATTTGGTGTTTCCCTGGGCTTTCTATTCTTGTTGTCAGTTTTGTTCCTAAACCACATCATTTGGGGTAAATTGGCCAATATGTTTATTTTTCTTGATGAATTTCCTATATGTTGTCATTTGTCACTCTATTCTGAATTTTTTGGTGTGGCCTCTTACTTGTTACCAAACTAGGATGGTCTTTTACCCAAAGTCTGGGTTGGTTTTTTTGCAAAGTAGGGTTGTGGAGTCCCTCTGTGACTAATTCAGATGTGATTTCCCATCTCTCATGGCTTGACCGCTGGCAGAATGAATACCATGCTTGCTGGAGAAAGTCTTGCTAATTCTGAAGAAACTTACTGGGTTGGGCATGACCCTGCATTATATAATTGGGATCCCCAGTTGGATTTGAATGACAGAGAGGACCAAGCAGTTTGGGATTGTCTGGGCATGGGTAGCTGCAGAAATCTGAGTGGGATTACTGGCATCTGTAAAGCCTGTTGTGTGTCCCCTTAGTATTTTATTTTAGACAGGCAACAACCAAGACGGCAGCTGAGCTGAGTGTTATCTCCTGTGAATGTGCCTAGACAGTGGTGGTGGTTCTCTATAGACAATTGCTGGCGCAGTAGCTTAGTTGCTTAATTTTTGCGTTGGAAAGCAACCCGTGCATTTAGGAACACAGACAACTTATTACAGGCTGTGGGAGTACCTTCAAATGTATCTTTTAATCTAAGACTTATGTTTCTGTGGCATAATTCTTTAAATTTATTTGATAGCTGCTTAGTCAATGGTATACATCTCTAACACTACCTGATCACAGACTCCTCTCAGTGCTTCCTGTGCTGCAAAAAGTTAGCCTGCAGATCTATCCATGTGCGAGATCAAGTAAGCAGCTGAGTCATCTGCATATGTAAAACAGAAAATGAGGTTTCATGTGTGTGTCTCCTAACCGGTTTAGGAAGGGTGAAACCCATAGCTTTAATATTTGGACGATGTGAATTATCTCACCCTGTTTCAGTAATGCTTTTTGTATCAAAACTTGTCCTTTAAAGTAAGACTTTTTGTTCCATTTTCCCTTTCAGCCAAACTCCTGGTATTCTTCACTAGGAATGTGGTGAGGCCGTGGTTGCCCAGAGAAGCTGGGCTACCCCATTCCTCTCAGTGTTCAGGGCCAGGTTGGGCAGGGCTTTGAGCAACCTGGTCTAGTGGAAGGTGTCCCTCATGGCAGGGGGTTGGAACTAGACGAGCTTTCAGGTCCCTTCCAACCCAAAACATTCTGTGGTTCTGTGACTGGTGTCCTTCTGATTAGTCAACTTAATCCTCAGCTGGAGATGCAACCAGAAAATACGTGCCATACTAATTTTGGTGCAAAACAGTTGACTGGATTTTAGGCAAGAAAAAACAACAGATCTTACTACTTTACTTCGCTTAGTCTGTGAAATGCGAGTGGTTGCATTTGTATTGCTCCTTTCCATGCCTAAACTTCAAGAAGTTATTTAACATCCTCTGTTGCAGTTTTCTCTTTAATGTTAAAAAGGAAGCATTTTAATCACTTCCATACATGTGCTAACTTGAAAGGGTAAAATTATTGCATCATCATTTTATAGCATTTGGCAGAGATACTACTCTTGCTAATTTTATCTCTGATCATACCAACTTAAAGCACTTTTCATGCAATCTTGACTTCAGTACATTTTTTATACTTAACGCACAATTTATATGCTCTTCATAAAGATCCAGAAGTCTGAATGACCTTGTCCCTGTTTGGGTGCCCTTCATTTTATCTGGTACAGATTGTCAAACGTAATGTGGTGGCTCTTATGATAGAGTAGTCCCAAAAGTGATGGTTCTGTGAGAAAAATACATCAGGGTGACAGTGGTGTATGACAGAGAGAAGGAGCTGATTATAATATTTCATACTAAGAAATGCCAAATGGCCCCATTACAAATCTGGTTGTAAAAAAAAAAAAAAAATGTTGGGGGAAGGAGAACGTGCCTCTCCAGGAATTGTTTTGTATTCATGAATTCAGTTTTGATTTGCTGCTTCTTTTCTTTCCGGAATATTGCAGAAACTTTTGCAAGGAAACGTAAATATTTGCTTTGAATAGTTTAGAAAATAGCTACTGGTTTGTAGAAAGTGGGGCATAACATTTTCCTGCTTGTCTGACAGTAATAAAACCCCCCTGATACCAAGGGGGTGGATATATATATATATATATATATACACACACACATATAATCAGTCCCTGTTACATGGGGATTTTGTTTGCCTTGAAGTATACCATGAGCAGTTGTCCTTCCCCTTTCATAAAGTGAAACTTCTTTAACGTCACTTATTTAAAACCAGCCATAAAGATCGAGCAGCCTGTATCCTGTGCTCTTTTGCCGTTTGGACTGTCTTGCACAGGTGGCTGGTTCTGTCCTTGCAACAAAAGATGGAAATCCAGGGTTGAAGTTCACCAAGTTTGCTATGCTGCAAAAGTTGCTTTCTCCAAGATGTATTCTTGCTTTCATTGATTCTGAGTGAGGTAATGCAGCTTTTTATATACATTGAATCTATGAGTTCTCTTGGGTTTGCTAGAGAAATTACTGTCTTTGAGGAAGTTTTGCAGCATATTGGTGCTTCAGCCATATCTTTCTTCCTACTGAGATGTCATATTCCTGCTTCATTGTTGCTAATGGTTTTATCTAATCTCAAATATATTTTTAAGAGGTTTAGATTGAATATTAGGAAATACTTCCTCACCAAAAGTGTTATTGAGCATTGGAACAGGCTGCCCAGGGAAGTGGTTGGGACACCATCCCTGTAGGTATTTATAAGGTGCGTAGATGTGGCACTTAGGGGTGTGGTTTAGTGGTGGACTTGGAATTGTTGGGTTAATGGCTAGACTTGATCTTAAAGTTCTTTTCCAGCCTAAATGATTGTGTGATTCTGTCATATGAAGAAGAAAATGCTGTGCCAAAGAGGAAGTGAATATACTTTGATTTGAAGCAGAAAGGTGTTTCCACTGATCAGATTTCCGTCATGCACAGGAAACTAGAATCTGGTCATTTTGCCATTCAAATACTGCTCCTCATGGACTTCCATTGCTAAACTTCAGTTGTTAATAGTGTTTAAGAGTGCCTGCGTACAAATCTCAGGCATGGGTTAATTTAGTCAGGTGGTAGTATTTCGAACTGCAGCTTTTCCTAAGCTATCTCTTGCTCCAGATCTCTTAAAAGACATGTGGGCACAGCTAACGGTTGTCAACTAGAAGACTATCTCTGTTCAGAATTCACTGCCTGAAAACTTTGTTCCTGCAATGTTTTTTCATTATGATTTCAGACCCTGGTATATTACGTATTTGCTTCTGTGGGAGGGCAGGATAACTGGAGAAGTAATTCCTGTGTGATTCATGCATCTTCCTTCACTAGAGAACAGAATTAATAAAATATTGTGTTTCTTGCTGAGGTCAGTAGCAGTCGCAAGTGAAACTGTTGCATGTGTTATGAATTTAGGTAACCTCCAAAGAAGGTCTTTTTTTACTGAATTTCTTTGGAAGTGAAAGTTCCATAGGATGAAATTTATCTTTGAAGAAGTAGTAAAATATAGTTGTGGTAATTGCTAGGACTAGTCTTCCATTTGTATCCTGACAGACTTTTAGGGATGTTTGCTGGCTTCACGTTGCACCAAAATCAGTGGACCCACCCCTTCTTGGATTCAGCCTCAGGTTGGAGACAGACATTTCAGATTCCTCTAATGGCTTATTTCATTATCAAATATGGAAAACCTTTACCATTAAATATTAAAGTTTGAGAAATGGAATATGTTGATCCACATAACTGTAAGCCTACGAACCGGAGATCTGTAGTACGCAGAGCACTAAAATAACATTTGTCAGAAAAGTACGTGGATGTGAAGTAATTGAAATAAAATGTTTGCCAAAAGTAATTGTACCAGAGTAAGATTAAATTTCAGTGGAGCCTCAGTGTCAAACTAAAAATACATGACTTTAAACTAGAGAGGAATAATAATAAAAAAAGAGATGTGTTGGATTAAGGCTGTCTCACAGGGAGATGCAAATGAGTTGTGCCAGAGAATGCTTATTAGGAGGTAACAACTGGTCTTTGTTTTCTGCCATTTTCTCCTGCCCAAGCTTATGGCAACAACTAAGAGTCAAGAACAACTGAATGCATGATCTTGCATTTTCTATGCTGGAGCTTTGTCCCACTTCTGTAATTAGGTATTCAGTGTCTATGTATGACTCTGGTTCTTTTTGTGTGGTGATGATAACACTCAACATTGTGCTAAGGGAGCACATTTTAGTAGAGCAGTACTGTTTTTGCAAAAATGTGAAGAAGAAAGACTTGGGACACCATTAGACCACATACAAGTAACATTCTGAAAATAAGATCCATGTGATAGGAGTTCTGCTGTGTTTAATAACAGTGTTCAGTGCTTCAGAAAGAGCCCATACTACTTGTCAAGCTCGGGAGAAAACCAGCTCTTTTAGGACTTGAGACTAGTAAAGTGGCTAATACCTACCTGAGGGGAAGGAAGGCTAAGAGAATGTATGGGAGGGATGTTTTGGGACTCATGAGGGAGCAGTGACTGTTCTAAAAAGGTTTAGTGTTTTGGGTTTGTTTAAGGTGAAGAAGAATAATAGAAGGATGGGTACATATAGCTTGGGTTGTGTGAATTTAACTTGGAGATTAAAAGCTTTCTAGTCATTGGAGAGGCAACGCTCCAAAACAGTTCTTTGAATGGGAGTCATAAGATCAAAATATTTGATTAGTTTTGAAGTAGGGCTTGTGAATTTATGAAAGGGATTACCTTGCAAGGTGGAGGATTGAGCAAACCGTAGGGTGTAATCCAGTTTCATAACCAGTTCTGCTGAGCATTGGAAGAACTTCATTGCTATAACAGAAAGATAACCTGACTGCTGTTTTTTTTCCTTGTGGTACAAATAAGGAAAAGATGAAGTCCAGACTTGTCATTCATTAGAGTTCTGTGAAAGAAATATATTTTTAGCTTACTAAGAAAATACCTCAGAAAGAAAGCTACTCTTGCACAGTTTGGACAGTTCAGTTAGGATCAAAAATGTTAGGGTGTCTTCGTATTTTAATTTGTCTAAATACAGCTTGCAAGCCATGTAATTACATGTTCAGACAGTCATATTGGACACCCCTACAGCCCTCTCAGATGAGTTTAAATAGAATTTCAAAATAGGTTAGTGATGATTTTATTACTATTTTTTTTCCTAACATCCTACCTAGGATTAATATTTTCAATCCCAGACTGAACAAAGTAATTTCTGTATCATTTTATAATTGCTTTTAATTTTACAAAAGCTGTATGTGAGTAGGCACTTTCTATGCATTGAAGCAGTGTAGCTGAATCTAGTGCTTCAGTTTTGATTTCAGAAGATTTCTTTTCCTGGATTACTGCAATGACCCAGCAGAGATTGGAGGAAAAAGTGATAGATTCTTTTCATTCATTTTACTTCTGTGTTTTCTGTGGCAGTAAATTCTGTGGGTTTGGCTTGGTACAGGAACACGCAGAATAGTATTTCTGGGGAGATCATCAACTTATTTTTTTTCCAGTAGGAACTTGAATTATAAAAAGGAAAACTTTTAAAGACATTTGAGGAGCAAGGTTGAATGTGTATATATGAGTCTTATTTTTCTGCAATGCAGTTAGAGGGCTGTGCAGAGAATGTGGAAAACCTTTGGCAGTATTTTCAGAGCAGAGCACTCATGCTGAATAAAAACTAAGCAGTCAAGGGGGAAAAAAAAAAAGGAGAACAAGAGAATGAAGAAAAAAAAATTGCCTTCCAAATAGAGTCTGGAAAGCTAATGAGCATATGACATCATTTAACTAGTTATAAAAAGGTTACAGCTCCTCTGATCCAAGAAGCAGACCCTCAAGGTTTTGAATGTTCCCTAGATGAAGGAGGTCTAGCACTGCAGTGCTGACATTTCTCCTTGCTGGTAAGAGGGCACAAAACCTCTCGGTGCCGGCAGTGAGGGTTGCTGCTGGTTCTCCTTACGAGCAGCACCTGTTCCCAGGGTTGGCAGCGGAGAGCTGTGGCCCACCTCTACTGGGACAGGCAACAGCAGCCCGAAGCAGCCAGCCAGAAATAGTCTTATGGTCTTGGAGTAGCTCCATCTGTGCTCAGCGAGCAGGAGTTACTGGAGATGACCTTGTGGGCTGCTGGCATGTACTTATGGGGACCTGCAAGGGCCTTCAGGACAGTGCAAAGTGTGCAGGGCCAAGAGGGGCACCTCTGTCATGGGTGCAGCATCTGCACCAGGGAGCCTGCACCTCCTTTGGGCTGCAGCTTCTGCTCCTGGCCAGGGTGGGCACGTGGTCCAGAGTGGGTTGCCCCCTCTGAAACCCAAACAGGCCTTACTGATGTCCACTGTACCATCACAGTGAGTGAGGTAGGTCCCCAAGACCATAGGTGAACGGTAATTTCACTTCTGCTCTCACAGAGTTTCAGATGAAGGTCAGAGCACTGGTTTGCATAGTTGTCAGCTCTTGGTACTGTGCATCTTCCTCCATCCTGGTGGCATGCTGCTGCCTGTACTACCTTCCTGCTTCCTGAGGGCGGCTTTCTTGCAAATGCCTCCATGTTCCAGCCTAAGAGCTAGTAAAAACCATGGAAACATCATTTTAATTTTTCAGTTTTAATAATTATATTTCAAGCTAAGGATGTATTTTTAGAAGGTGAAAAAAAGGAGTTATGTAAGTCTTTGATTTATTGCATTGGCTTAAAGAGCTAGCAAACCTGGGATTTTCCTCTTGTTGCTTTGCTGAGAGCATTTCCCTTTATGGCAGCAGGGAGACCAGTGTACGCCTCTGTTCTCGAGAGCAGTTCAAACTTTTTATAAACCTGCTGAATGTGTTTCTCTCCATCACGTCTAGATTGCATGGCGTGGAACAGGCGCTGCGTCAAAGTGAACCTCTTGAGTGGGGACGTACCTTGACTTTGAGGGAGCATCTTGAAAGACAGGGAAAACATCTCAGTCCTCTCTCTCTCTGGGTGGAGGTACCTTGAAGGTAGTAGGTAGATCTGTTCTGAATTAGAGAATTTTGAAATTAGTTACACAGGAACAGTGCACTTAATCTGTAATGTGCGTATGGAGATAATTAGGATTAACTCTGCAGAGGAATCCTGAAAGTAGGAAAATGTGGCAGAGCAAAGACAGAAGTGAATTATGATTCTGTAAAAATCAAATTACAGGTTAGGAAGTGTGTGTGTGAGTGTTTGTGTGAGTGGCTTGCTGGGAATCATTTGCATAAATAAAAACAACTTGAGGAAAGCAGTATAGAAGTAAACATGCGTCTTGTCTGCTTCATCTGGGATTTGCTTTTATTCTTGTCCAGCAACTAGAAACCAAAGGGAAAACTTTCAGTGTTCAGAGAGGGACATGGGGTGGGGGGGGGGGAACTACAAAAGAAAAATAAGTACTGGATATAATTCAGAAAAGACACGCAATCAGACTGAACAGATTGCTCAGGAAAAGATCTATTCTGTTGCTGAAATCCAAGAAAATGGGGGAAAAACAGGAAATAGTGAAATCTGTTATCGACCATCTGCTAAGCCCAGGAACTTGAGACTCATTCCCATGACAAAAATACTAGATTGTGAACTTCATTTTATATTTCATAATACTTAGAGACATAGAAGTCCAATGGAGAGTCTTGTATTACTAAATGTTTAAAAGATACTTAACATTCTACATATAAATCTGAGCATTAACAGGTTAAAATCTTTTTTCCGAGATTGTTATAGCTGGGTCTAACAGATCATGCTTTGTAAGGACAAGGCAGCCTTTTCAGACTTTCAAGAGGAGAGGGGAAATGAGCAAGCTGAATTATTTTGGAAGGAGGCAGCAGTCATTCTCCTCCAAGTCCCGTTGCCTCTCCCTTTGTTTCTTACTCGTGAGCGCTGCCGCACCTGTGGAGATGAAGCGAGGTCCTCATAATGGTTACCATCTGATGGTGGGTCATGTGGCTGCGCAGCAGGAACCGTTTGTGTGCTCTGATGTTCAGGAGCCACGCGCTTCCCCTTCCCGGTCCCACCTTCATCGTAGATGGCATGTTTGTTCTGGCCTGCTCTCTTCTTGCCTCTCCTTTTGCATACATGTAGGAGCTGGAGAAAGTGCAGTCCAAAAGAACTCAGGCAGTCTGGGGTGCAGTAAGTAACCTATAAATTCTTCTGGACTCTGTGTATTTACAATTACTCCACATGTGTCAAGGTGTGGAAACTGTTTTTTGTAAGCAGAGTATGAAAATGGAGGTTAATTGCTGAAAATTGTGATCGATGTGGCTATTCAAAGGCTATGCTGTTCATGAAATTGTCAGTATTAATGAACTCAGTGCGCAGTTTGCAAATTACCTGAAATGTGAACTGTTGGCTAGCTTAGTTTTTGGACTGTCTGCACAGTTCAGAGGTAAAATGAGAGAAATCTTTGGCAAAAGCATGCATTTGTATGAAAAGTATCTATTATATAGCATGTGGAAAAGTTATGATAAATTCAGTTCTTTCCGGTGAGTTTCTACTTCCCTAATTCAGATCAGTCTTGCTGTCAAAACTTTCCAGCTTGTTCAGGTTCCTGAAATGAAGAAGCCACAGTCTCCTTCCTAATAATAATTTTTTCAGTTATGGAATATACTTGGAATTTACTCCTCCATACTTACTGTCCAGAAAATGGTTTGTTAAGCCTGTGCACAGAGTTGTAGTAGATAATGTTGCATAAGGTCGCAAAGCTATACAGCCACTAGTACTTCTGGGACCTCTTCAGAAAGCTGATGGAAATAAATTCCGTTTCATGGAACAGTTTTGGCAACCATGTGGCTCATTGAACCTTAAAAATGGACCTTTCTGCTTTTGCTAACAGATTTGCTGTAGAAAGATGTTATAGGTAGTAAGGTACAAGGGGATGTTTGTGATGTTTTGGAGTCTTCACTTCTCTCCCTAATCCCAGACTATGGTCTCAGTAACCTTTTTGCCATTCTTCCCAGTAGTCTGTCTCCTCCTTTCTTCTGCTGCTATGTACTGTCTCAGATGTCATGTCCTTCTGCTTTTAATACTGTTTTTACATCCGCTTTCTGCATCTCAGCAGCCTCAAGTAAGTATCATTGCCTATCCTGGTCCCTGTGTGTTAAGGTTGGGACCTTCCCTTCCTTTCCAGTCTGCATAGCTGTAATCTGTTTGCTGAGCTGAGGTGGGATTAAGTGTCCTACATCTCAGTTCAGGTGCAGCAGTTCACAAAAGCAAGAAAGAGCATCTGTACAGAGAGAGGAAGGGAGAAGAATGAACTTCGTTCAGCCTTCATCTACAGCTTGCTCAGCATAGATAAAATGTGGAGGGAATACTGCCAAGTACTGTGAACCGCTATCGAGTGCATGCAAACATTGCTTTTAGGGGGTGGGTTTGAGTGGATTTTCCTCTGGCTAGAGGAAAACATTGATTCAAAGTCTGCACGCTAAATCGTGGAAATAGTGGTTTTCAAAGGGTCAGTTGTAGGAAATCTGAAAAACTGTCAAAACAGCGTTTTCCCTTCACTTTGGTTTTCAGAAACAGCTATAATGTTTTTCCTGAAACACAGATCCTTTCAGCCTGAAACACACCCATGATGGAAAATATTAATGCTTAGTTTTAAACAAATAAAACTTTCTCTTCACTTGCCGATAAAAAGAGAAACATTTGGCAGGTTTACTTGTAGGTACTGTTCCACTGGTGATGCTTAACTTTGCCACAAAATGTAAAAATGCAGAACTGGTTGCAGGAGTGGTTCATGTAATACCCTTAAAATATCCTGGTGTTTTGCAGTTGTGTCTGTAGAATACATAGTCATCCTGAGCACGCAGCAGATATTAGTTTTCATGAGGATTTGTGGGTTTGGGTTTTGTTTTTTTCTTTTCTTTCACTTTCTTCCAGCTGACCCTAGTGTGTCATATGCTATCCACAGGAGGGCAGGCAACTGCATAGGGGTGACCGTGGGGATTTTGCTGATTCAGTAAGGCTAACTCTGTAATGTGATAACTTTACAGAGAGTTACGTCCCAGCATTATACAGTTCGTGTGCAGCTCCTGCGCCTTGGCAAGTTCTGATCAGAGTCTACGTCGTAATGGCATTTAGCTTCTGCCTCCCAGCAATGACAGCCTGTGCCTTTGATGGAGGAATAAACCCTGCAGACAGTTTATTTGGTGACGTTTCTAAATATGTGCTTATGTATATACATACATATGTATACATACATACAATTTTAGATGCAGTTCATGTGCAAGCTTTGTCAAGCTGCAAGCGCTTGCCTGGCTGCTGTCCTCTAATGCAACCTGCCATGTCCTTGAGGAGTGTGGAAGAGAGAGGATAAAACATCCCCTGGCCTTTATTTATTCTCTGCTACTTCAGCCCACTGCCCAGATGTACAGTTATAACAGTTCCTCTCTGCATACTGTAAATTATAATCACTGCTTAACTATTCCTTTGCTTTGAGTTACACTGAAATGTGTTTAAAGGAACAATTTCAGATTTGGGTTTGGGTTTGGTTGGTTGGTTGTTTTTTTTTATTCTCCAACTCTAAACTAGAAAAGACTGCACTATGAAAGAGAGAATATAGCTGTATACCTGAAGATTCATTTAAAAAAATACTAATATTTTCTTCTACTCCCTTGATCTTGGAGGCTTTTGGTGAAAAAGTGTGTGTGGTTCACTAGTACTTAGTATGTTTCAGCTTAATTTTAGAATCATAGAATCACAGAATGGTTAGAATTGGAAAGGACCTCAAGATCATCTACTCCCAACTCCCCTGCAATGGGCAGGGGAGCTTCACACTAGACCATGTCACCCAAAGCCCTGTCCAGCCTGGCCTTGAACACTGCCAGGGATGGAGCATTTATCACTTGCTTAGTCAACCTATTCTAGTGCCTCACTACCTGCACAGTAAAGGATTTACTCCTTATATCTAACCTGAACTTCCTCTGTTTTAGTTTAAACCCATTACCTGTTGTCCTATTGCTACAGTCTTTGATGGAGTCTCCTTAATTGCAAAGAAGTGCTTTTTTGTGAGAATAAAATTTCTTTCTGGAGTACATGTGCCTCCTAGCTGTTTGCTTCAGTGTTGCTTAGGTTTGTGCTCTGGCTTTGTGGCTAAAACTTTTTGTGGATTGTTTTAAAGGAAGGACTTTTTTGTAAGTCCAGCTCAGGAGCTGGTCTGTCACACCACATCCATCATGAACCCATGTTAAATTTAGTAGATATTTTATTGTGGATCTTGGTGAGACTCAGATCTTAAGACTATGAAACCAAGCTGCTTTGCTCACAGTTTGCTGAATTCAGTGAAATCGATGCTTCACATTTGGGTAATATTTTTTCTTCTTGTGTCAGAAGAGGGGTTTTGTATAATTTTTTGCCTTTTCATCATACTCTAAACTTGGAGATTCTCCTGATGGAATGAGAAGCGTGCTCTCTGGATTTGGGTGGATATAGCACTCTATAATACAGTCGTGTAACCGTCTAAATTTAAGTGCTTGTGTGTTTCGTTTTTCAGCCTGCCTTCCTTTGCGTTCTTTTCAGTTGATGGGAGTTGAACTGGTCACATATTCTGGCTGGATGCAGAATAACTTTGCTGAAGAGGCGTTCCTCCTGGGATCTTTTGGGTTTGGGTATTTGACTAATGATGAGAACTTGAGCTTCAGTCTGGGTTTATATTTTTCTACCCATCCAGCTATTGGGTTACATATCTGAGATTATGCACTTCTTGTTGTGCCATCACAGAGGTGAGCAGTGTATCAGGACCGCTCTACTGGAAGCAGTAGTTGATCCCATAGCTGAGAGCAGCTGCAGAGTCAGAGCCCTGGGTTTGCTTGTGCTAACAGTGCCTGTACAAGTAAAATATTCAGTGTTTAAATTGAATATGCAATTTCATTGTTATCAGTAACTTTTTAATTCTGACGCCCAAAAACCATTCATTGAGTGACCTAAGCAGAGATGGGGCAAATTCGCACCACCATAAACCAGAAAAGGAAATGTCCTCAGAGATTTGAATAAAAGAGCTTGAGACCTCTCTGTTAACTTCTTTAGCTGCTGAATAGCAAAAAGAATCCTTGCAAAAAAATTCTAATAAGGTTGTAGAATGGATGATTTGGGATTCTGTTTCTGTTCTTAACTAAACCAATAGCTTATTCCATCTCAGAGGGACAGTAACAGAAATCATTTCCATTTGGTACGGACGAGTACTCTTCCCTCAGAATTCACAAGTGCTTTGCGAGGGGAAACTGTTCACTGATGTGCAGTTTATTTGGTTTTCTGTCTCTTCAGAAACATGTTGGTAGGAGGTGGCAAATGAGATGACTTTCTGCAGCATCTGGGCTGTATTTGTCATTGAACACAATCTTTATTTTATACAAGAAGTACATGGAGACAGAATAACAAGTGATGAAAGATTTAAGTCTGTTTTTGTCATGCCGTCTAAGGAATGTCCAGCATGGGACACTTTCCTGTATATTTAAATGTTTGGGTTGTTAATTATTTATTTCCTATCTGGTGAGGTGGAAGCACCTCACTGTCAGAATATCTGGTAGCTGTCAACTGCCTTGGGAAGATGGATTCTTCTGGGCGCAGTTGTTTTTTTGTCAGTAGAAGTTCCCTATCACATGTAGTTGTTATCTCTGAAACAGACTCCATATTTCATAGCCACTTAATTTGATGATTATTTATACAATAAAATGGCAGCATTAAATTTATTTGTAGTGTAGAATCAAGTTGATTTAAGTGCTTGTGTCCACTATTAATCTTCAAGGAAACCAGTACTAGAAAGGAAATACTGCTGTGTCCTACCTGTCCTCATAATATCTTTTTTTGTGTTAGATTTTTTGCTAATTCTGTTGAGACCTAGAAGTAAAATGGTATTGTTCAATTTAAAAAAAAAACAAAAAAAAAAAAAAACACAAAAAAACCCAAACCGATAACAAGGGTATGGTACTATATAATTTGTATATAAAAATATTTGTTATTTATATAACTAAAATTATTATTATAATAGGAATACGTGAAGTCTGGGCCTGATCATCAAACTTTATTTTTCTAGCCTTCAAATCTTCAGTTGTGACTTTATACTGAGCAAGTGTGCAAAAGTTTTACCTTGGTTTGTGTCAGGAAACTGAGCTGCCAGTCTTCATTCCCAAACAAAAATGTGTCTGACTATCTAAGCTAGATTTTTGAGATATACCCACATTGATGTAAATAGTATATTTGCATTTATCACTTAATGTGAACTGGGAGATCCAACACTGTCAAATATTACCTGTTGCTAGAAATATTACATAGCTGCTTTCTGTGTGGCTGCCTGAATAGTAACACCCATGAAAGTGTCCAGATTAGTTCTAGATACACTCTTCTGGAGCTGAGGAAAGGTTTAGAAAGAGGAAAAAATGGTGGCAGGGTGGGAATTGTCTGTCTTTCCGCCCAGACTTCTCTAAGCATATCTTTTAATATTTGATTTCTTACAACTTTTGTACATATTTCCTGGAGATTGTGCTATTCGTTATCCTTTTTTTGTAAAGTATAAATATTGGCATAATTTACTGAAACCAGTCTGAGTTTGGTCAGTATAGTATTTGCTAGTACAGGATATTTTTGTGGGCTCCAGCTCCATAGAATTTTCTTTACTTAAGTATCAAGTTGTTAATATAAACTCAAGAGGTGCTGCTTCTGAATTACGGATGATTACGCAGTCAGTGTAGTTTGAATAAAGGTCTAGGATGAAATGCTTTGGGTTATTCACAGAAGTAAGCCTTAGCAGATAAACACAAATGCCAAAAGACAGCATTTTTACTTTAGTGCAAGCATTACATATGTGATTTCTGACTGAGGTGGGAAGACAAAAAGCGAGTTCCAAGTTCTGTTTTTTGGTGAAGAAATCTATATGAAATCTGGGGAATTGTATAGAAAAATATATGAACATTTAGTGCAGTATATTCAAACATCCTGATTGCAGACTTAACCAAAAATACCCTGAATTTAGCCAATGAATACAACATTTCTTATTTCACCATAGTCAAGATTATCAAGAATGGTATTGCTGATTGAAGACCATAAAACTTGAAGGCAAATTTCATCCTCAAATACACTTACCTTTGGAATACCCTAATGTGCCATTTCTGCTCTTAAAGGAAAACTAGTTTACATATCTGACATCTGAGCCCTTTAAATCTTACTCAGAGATGTATTTAGCATGCAGAAGAGTGGAAGAAAACGTCTGAATCTTCAAAGAAAGGCTTGAGGGAATAAGGAAGGGAATACAAACTAAGGTAGTCTTAAGGGAAAAACAAAGTGAAAGCTTAGAAGTGAAAAGTATATGTAATTCCTCTAGTTTCTTTGACATACTGAAGTTTAGTACCTCAATTATGGTATAATATTGCAGAAGGGATACTTCAGTATAGAGTAATTAACAAATACTGACCAAAGACTGGGGAGGGAAATTTGTTAAAAGATTTTTGTAACAGGGAGATGGAAAGAGCAAAGAATTGCTTGCAATCTGTAAATTCTCCTCAGATAATTTGAAAAATAGCTATAAAAGCCATTCTCTTTACTGGATGTTTACTCCTTTCATACATGTTTCCATTCATGCATAAATTCAAAGTGAAAGTTGTACAGCATTACAGTTGGTGTAACTTTTGCATGGGACGTTTGGTCTCATTCTCAGTTGAGCAGACACATTCAACTTCTAGCACTTGCAGAAGTACTCTGCATATAAAGATAGCATTCTTGTCGATTTATACACAGAGGTCTTCATAGAGCAAACAAGTGATACATTTCTCTCCTGGGGAACTAGCAGTCCCATTTGTGCATGTATTGATGGGCTTGTTTGGAATGTCACCAAATATATTTAATCCAAACTGAAATGGAGTTTTGCCATAGACTGTCATGAACTTTTACAGATTTAGTATTTAACATCCTTTCAGATCTGTGAATCTCACTATCTGGGGGGAGAGGAGAAAAAAAGAAGACCATTCAAATTTCATGAAGTCTGCATTGTATAAATGATAAATGATGATAAGCATATGGTACCTTTCCATGAACAGACTTGCATATGCATAAAACTTTCTTTACAAATAGCTTTGGAAGCATGTAGAGCTTCCAATGTATCATTCAGACCACTAAATTAGACTTTTTCCTTTCCCCCTCCCCTCCGTGTTACTGTTAAATGACAAGAGACAGGATAACTATACTCCTTAATTCCTTTTTTTTCTATCACTTCTCCCAAAAGATTTCAGGGAATCATTGTTAAACAGTGGTAGTCATTCTGGCTCCCTGATGCATAAAACGTGAAGACATTGCCTTCAGCTGAAAGGCAAAAACATAGAAGGTTATTGGAAAATACAGGGAGACAATAACTATATAGATAAATGATATAATAGTATGTTAAGAAGTTGGTCACACACCTCAACACTGATTTAATCTTATTGGGAAAACCAGGGGAAAGCGATTTTTGTTTTAATGGGGATCTGTATGACCTGTTCTGTATTTCATGTACGTTCCTTGTAGTGAATTAAGGAGGGGGTGTATGGGGGGAGGATTATTCTTCTTCATGCATGCTAGTTGTCCTCTACTCTGTTAGCTCCTCTCTGCAGACTGACAGTGAACTATAAAAAAACCTGGAGTAGCTCAGAATTGCATTTCTGTATCTAATCTGAGATGGTTTTGAAGTGGATCACGTTGGCCCTAACAGGATTGGAGTTAGCAGCATGCAGCCAATGAAAATGTCAGACTTCGGCTCTGTTGCTGGGCTAAGGCTCAATATTGCCCTTCGTTATTCTTGCATATGATTTTATTTATAGGTGGCTGTGTTTATGAGGACATAGAGAAGAGTGGTGGGAGAAAGGGAAAGAAATGTTGTTGGATTAACGGCCTTAATGTACAGAGATATGCTGGTGAAGAGTTGGATCACTAGAGTCATCCTCAGAGATTTAGAGATCTGGACAGGGGGGTGGTTAAGTATTAAGATCAAGTGTGAGCAGCAAGTTAACATCAGCATATTAGCAATTTATAACAAGGTTCTTCATGTATTAAATCTCAAGTAGTGTGTCCTCATGTAGATTATGATTAATCACATACTTTGTTGCATGAAAATGTTGTTCTGATGAACTCACAGCAGGGAAGGATGCTGCAAAATAAAGTGAAGACTTGAGACGGGTAAATATGCCAGACAGTATTTCGAATGGGCTCCATCCTGTTATCTTCCAGGAACAAATGTGTGAGATGCAGTAGTATTTTAAGCAGCAGGCTCCTTTGGACTAACGTAACTACATGCATTTGAAACAATCAGGTAGGCAGTAATTTACAAAGTGAAGTTCAGTATCAGTTTGACAGATAGTGCTTTAGTGTCACTCATCAATCTGATAATTATGAAATATTGTTGCAGTTTGTCCAAAATATCTCTGCCTGGAGGAGCATCATGTGAGATGGCTTCTTGGCTACTTTTAATAAGGAAATTGGAGAAAACTGGGAATGAAGGGCATAGCTTTAAGTAGTAGTGATTGGTTTGCATACGTGAATTTCTTGAAACCTTTGAGGATTGCAGTAATACTGATGTGTATATAATCTTTCTATACTATCAGTAATAACCAGAGCACCTCAGAACACTCTCAAGAGTTTAGCAACTCCGTAGTTGATAAAATTATGCCAGGGCAGGTTTGCCACACTCCCCTCTTCTCCCCACCCGATCTGCTTAGCATAATCAGAAGATAATGATTTTGCCACTTCATCAGTTCAGTAATTTAATTTTTGCTCCACTTGAGAGGGGAGGATTTTCACATTCGGAGTGCAGAGTTTATTCCCCGTAGTGTTTTGGATGTAAAGGGAGGCTGTGGCAGAGATTCTTCCTTACAGGAGGAGACACCTGGAAGCAGCACCCAGTCCCTGCTTCCCTGCCAGTCTTCAGACTGCACCCACCCAGGTTCTGTGTGGTAAGAGAACAGAAGCATATGCATGCCTACGGTGAAAGGGCATGCAGATAGGAGATGGAGAAGATCTGCAAGGACCATCTTAAATACATTTCTGTCAATGCGACATTATTTCCTATAATACAATCTTAAATCCTTCCTTCATTAAAATTTTAAACTCCTCAGCTCCAGAGTAAAATGCTTCTGTTCCTTTTCTCCTTAAAAAATAATTCATATGTGTCTATTGAAATTGCATTGTTATATTTAAAAATACCTTAACAGGCTGCTTTCTAATGAGCTTTTTTTTACTCTGATAGCGGTGCACTTTTTCTAGAGCAGTGGAACAGCTCGTAAATAGTTAATTGGAGAGATAGGCTTGTACGTGTGTACTTGAGTAACAGTCTTGGTGGATAACTTCTGAATCACGCAAACAGGCGAACTGCAGCCTTATCACAAACAGCAGCAATATGTCAAATCTTGAAGAGCAATGAGAGACCCAGACAGACTTTCCCATCTAATTCTAGTTGAGTAAAAAGCTGAAGTATATTTGCTTAAGACAACAGTATCCAAAGTAATCCAGATTCTTCTTCTGTACTCTTTTTTAATTTTTCTTTTTAGGACATGATACCCATTAAAATAAACTTGGACTGAAGTTAAAATGTTGAAGCCCTTGCTTTGTATAAAAGATTGTGTTCTTCTTCCACATCATTTGGATTTCAGCTCTTCAGTATATAGCTTATCCCTGTCATCTCTTTCACTGCATTAGAATTTAAATATGTATATCATGTTTTGTTAATAATATGGCAGTGAATTGAATTACTGTATTTTTAATGAAAGCTCTTTGGGTTTAATGAGTAAAGAAATAATGTAAAATATAATAACCCAAGCCTTAATATTTTCTTGATCACAAGTCAAGCCTTCTATATAATTTATTAAAGTAGCATAATGTCCTTAAATTTGAGGTCAAGATTTTGCAGGCTTAGCAAGAGATTTTTATGCATAAGGGAAAGATGAAACTTTAAAAATATTATTTCAGCAGTTTCATAATTTAGGATTCTGACCTCATGCTCTAAGAATAATTATGGCACATCACAATCAGCAGTTTATCAATATTCAGTCATAGACTTCTTAGACTCTCTTCATATCATAGCTTGTTGGGTGTTTTTCTTTCCTTGCAACAGAAGTAACTTTAAAAAACCTAGTAAACACCTTAAGGAGCACAGCCAATAGCATTGTTGGGTGCAGGGCTTTAATCAGTATCTACAGTATTTACGAAAGCCACTTTCATTCTATTCTATTCTATTCTATTCTATTCTATTCTATTCTATTCTATTCTTGTATTTTTATTTGTTTGTTATACCTTCTGCTGCCAGTTGGGACCAGTGTTTCTAAGGAGCTATATCACAGTGACCACAGGCAGCCCTTAGGGTCCTGTGTTTGTGGCTGCCTGGTAGAAACTTACCAGCTATGCTTTGACTGTGGCCATCATGAAATTGTTGTGGCTGCACATGTGGCTCCTGCAAAAATCGGGGGGCTTGACATTGGTTTAAACTGTAATGGCAACCGCAAAAAAAGGCATGAGAATTTACATGAGTTTCTGTGGCTGCTTAGTACTAGTCTGGGACTGTAAAGCTGGTGGTGTTGCATCAGTCCATAGCCAGGATGGTCAAACACTGAGAGCCAGATACAAGGAAATCCCAGATCAGTGGCATGAACACTTTACCCATTTATTCAAATATCCATCTGGCATCTCTGACGAAGCATTAAATGAAGTTCTCCAGCCTGCTCACCCAGGAGCAGCTGGCAGCAAAATAGCACAAAATCTTGTATCTGTCCTGTAAATACCACAGAGAAGGGCAGCAGGCACTCAATGGTGCTTCTGCTGGAGAAGCTGGTCAGAAAGCACCACCTGGCCTGGCAACGGCACCACCATTGACAGCTGTCAAGGACAAGAAGGTGATTCCTCACAGATTCCGGAATTCAGAGACCCAACTCGACAGAAAGAGTGGAGCTCATGCTTTGGAAACTGGTGTAATCATTCACTTCTTGCAGGAAAAAAGAAACTTCTACGTTTGCTGGAACAATGGTTAGCAGGCCCAGAGGTTTGGTTTGATTGGGGTGAGGAACAGTTAATGCAACTTTGCAGCAAAAGACATCTCAGAAAATCTGAGAATAAAGGCCTGTACATTGTCAAGTAAACCAAAGCTTGTAATACCATTAATCTCCAGGGTTTCTTCTGGCTTCAGCAAAATTCAGCTGTTAAGGCAAGCTCTTGAATTGGCAACTCTGGAGAGTGTTTTCCATCAAGGCAGAACATAGCAGCTTTTCGTTGTTGGAAGGGCCTTGATCTGCCTTGGTATTTTGTAGACAGAGCTGCTTCTTGACGTTTTTGGAGTCTGCAGTAGAGAAAACTGCATGCCATGTTACAGGATTGGGGAAATTTTCAACTTTTGGTGATTTTTGCATCACATCCAAGGTGACACAGCTGATAACCTGCAGCCTCCTCTCTGCCAGCAACTGTAGTTGGTTCCCAAATGCTTGAGAGCCAGGAGGGGCTGACTCTCCAGAATATTTTGCCAAAAGCTTGGCCTCAGCCCGTCTGTGGGGGAAACTGAGGTCCTTCTTCAGCCTCGCTCCACTAGAAGATACGCACATTAGTAGAGCAGGCTTGACACTTGTGGGCAATTTCTGCTACTTCTGCAGCAAGTTGCCTGAGCACTGCACTTGACAAGAGTCACGAAAAAGGATAACAAAAGGCAGAGCAGTATTTGTGAGATTAAAGCAGTATTTCTGGAATGAAAGAAGCTCTGAACTTCAAACAAGTGCTTGGTATGCATTTACTTTTATTAATGTTCTGGTGTATGACTGTGAAATTTGGGTAACAGCCTTGTTTCTTCCAAGGATTAACTGGTTTCTTTTGGATGGTCTTTAGTCCTTGTTGGTATAAAAGTCCCGGAAGAGGTTTTAGGTGTTAAGTTCTTACAAGTGTTTTCAAATACCCGTCTTAGAAACACCGTTTTAGTCGACACAGGAGAACAGATAGAGATCTTCAAAGAGTAGGATAGATGGCGTGCTTTCCAAAGCTGCTTTCTATGGACTTATGGAAATTGGAATGACTCTGAGGCAAGTCTAGGAAATACTGCAAGGATGTGTTCCAGGGAAGTCTACATCTGTAGTCTAAAACCACACAAAAGGCAACGACACTATCCACTGTGGTCAGGCTTTTGCAGATCAGTAACTAGACTTCTATAGGTATACACGAAACTAGAACGTGTTACTGGGGGAAAGCAAGCAAAACAAAAATATGTGAATCAGATGGATATCTGGCTGTTACTGTGCTGCAAAAATGGGGTTAATTTCTTGCCAATTTAAGATTAAAAAAGAAAAGCCAACTCTTCCTACACAGAATAGTAGGATTTAATTCACCATCATAGTGGCAGCTCTTCTGCCAGAAGCGTGCAGAAAAACTTTGGATATGTAAAGGTATCAGTGATAGCACCATGTCTTATGTGCAGTGTGATGTTACCTGCCATCCTGTGTGTGCCATTTTTAGAGGAAGTTGATACTTTTGGTTCAGAAATTCTGAATTATAAAAAAAGAGTATGAAAGAAAGCAGTATCCAGTCCATTTAGGCCCAGGTCTTCTGCTCCCTTTGACCAAGGAGCAGGGTTTCCACTGTGTGTTCAAGGTGAAGAGCTGTGGGCTGTGGTAATGGCACTGCAGCTGTGAGCTTAGTTCAGATGTTCTGGGGCATAAGCTGCTAACAAGATCTGTAATGGCTGGTTTCTCTGATGATAAATTAGTTTTGGGTGAACCAAATCAAACATTCACTCCTGTCACAAAGTGGGACTCCTGGTGTGTTTCCCTGGAAAGGCCAGGATGGTCTGAGGGCGTATGTGTGAGCATCCAAAGCTTTAAAGCAATGGTAGCTGTAGAAGCACTTTTTACTATCAAGTCCTTGGTTATGGTAGTAAGACCCTAGATTGAGCCTAAGGAAAATAAGTTTTATGTAACTGTGAGTTCTTGCCTAATAAGTTTTGAATGTCAGCCAACTTCAGCGAGATTTAACAGTAGGTAGCTATTACCTCTTTCAATTTTTTGCTGTTATCTCTTACCATTTCCATTAAAATAAGTGGCTAACTGAAAAAGAGGCACCCAATTAGTGCCCCCACTAGAGGAAAGGTGATAGTTTGCAGTTTTGCAAGTGAGAAGGAGGAAGCCTTAGGATGCAAAGTTTCATTATTCCTGCTCCTGAATAACAGCTTAATTTAAAAGAATACTAAAACTGTTTTCATGTATTTTGGGCTCAGCCCTTTCTCTATTTGGTGTAAGTTTATTGGGAATACAGGAAGCAGATACGGAAGTAAGAAGAAGTTGTAGGTCTCTTAACATTTTGTGACTCCAGTGGGCTCCTCTGGCAGGAGGTGCATGGAGTGAAGTGGTCTGAAGCCTGGATGCTTCAAGGGGGGATTTCAGGGTCTTATTAGATCTTCCAGCCATGTAATAAAGTTAAGTTACACTGTGACTGCTACAGTGTTCAAAACCATGGGTCCTTAAAACTTACTCTTTGTTGAGTCATCTTCTTTCTTCCTCAAGTGCTTACTCTGCGTATTGCACATCTGTTTATAGCAGAAATAATTTTGGTGGTTACAGGGGGGATAAAAAAAATAAAAGGTGATTGTTTTAGAATAGGCAGAAATTCAAGGCCAGGCTGGAAGGGGATTTGAGCAAACTTGGTCTAGTGGAAGGTGTCCATTGCCCATGACAGCGGGTTTTAGAACCAAATTATCTTTAAGGTCCCTTCCAACCCAAACCGTTCTGTTATTCTATGAAATTGCTTAATGGAGCAAAGAATGTGTGTCATCAAGTTCTTTCTGCTTGGTTTTAATTGCACTCTGTGTGGAAACTTGTGTCAGTGAGTGGTATTTTGGCTTAACAATGAATGTAAATATCATGGTCCTTGCTATAGAAAATTGAAAATCTGTGCCACAGACAGGCTGCATAAATGAGATCTGGGGAGCGATCGCTTAGCAAGTAATAATGTTTGCTCACGCTGCTGTACACCTTGATTACTATGTAAATTGTGTAAATTTATGCATAAGCACATAATTATGCACAGTCAACTGTCAGTTTGCCTCTAGAATAACTTGCTGTTGTGCATAAACAGTTAAACATCCTTTTCCTGAAATGGGAGGGATGACGGTATTTTTTATTATCGTACCAGCTCTCATTCCCACTGAAGTTAAATACAAGCTGCCTTCCAAAATCAAGGCCTGCTATATATTGCAAGAGTTCTGACAGTATGCAGCAAAGGATTTAGGAGAGGAACTGGGGCTGTGTTAGTTGCAGAACGTAACTTCCTTGGTCTGTGTTTTGCTTAATATTCTCATTTTCTTTGCTACATGGGTTTCAGCTGTTCGGCTAGAAAGAGTGGTAGGTACAGTACTGTGTATCATTAGTATGTGAGCAGTAGAGTGAATTTCAGCTGAATAAAAATGAATTCTTTGACTTGCAATTGTGAACATTTCTAGTTTGCCTTGACAATACTGTCAAGACAAATTTGAACTTTGTCAGCAATTGTGATTGCTTGTGGGAGAACTACCAAAAACCTTTGCTCTAGGTATCAGTCAGTGATTGCAGCCCTCATCTGCTATTTGACCAAAATTTTCCATGGCACTCAGCAGGCTATTACTTGTCACTCTGACATATAATGGAGGGGTATTTTAATTGATTTAAAAGTTAAAATCTATAGTTATTTAATACAGTATAACTGTATTACATGTCAGCAGCTACACTTGCTGTGAAAATAGGGGAAGGGGAATTAAAAGGACTTGAGGTTTGGAATATTTTAAAAATACACATGCGGTTGATTTTACCTTCCACAAGCTATCAATAGAATTTTTATTTAGTTAATGGGAGCTGAGATTTCCTGTTACTGTTGATTTTAAAAGGGATTCTTCTATGTTAACTGTGTCTTCGAAGGTTCAATAGTATTTCTGCTCCAAAGTCTTCACTGTTGTGCTGAGCTTTGAAGTACTGCATTTTGGCTCTGATGTTGGTTTGTTTTAGGACCTAAACAATTCCTCTGTCCTGGTGTCTAAAATAGGTATAGTCTTATGCAAATCTGGGGGTTATGTAAAATTAAAAATTGCAAGTCACTCAAGACTGTACATACAGTATGAGTGCAGTTGGTGCATCTGCTCACATGCAGGTTCTGTATATGCTGGAGTATGAGATCATGTGCTCTGGCTCTTCCTAATTGCTCCTGTGGATGTAAGTATGCGCTGTCTTTCTATAACTGGGGATGGTAATGATTAGTCCAAGCCATCTTTTGCTATATGTCCTTTTCAAACAAATTCTTTTGCAAGAGAGGAAAGCTCTACAAAGATGAGAGGCTTAAGTCTTCCCCCTGCCCTGCCCTCTATTTGTTTAAATTACTTAGCTTTTTAAGTTAAGAAGAAGGCTGGAAAGAATATCTACATTCCTTCTACAATAGTAGGATGAAAAATAGGGCTGTTGAATACTCATGAATGTATCTCTTTTTGGCCCGTACTGCCCTCCACGTGAACTACAGGCAAGGGAAAACAGAGGAACTTAAAGTGTACAAATAAAGGTGGTAATCAGCAATATCACCACCAACAGGAGTGACTGTACTTTACCTTGTAAATATAAAAGTCTGAATCTCTGCAAATTGTCACTATGTGTGGCAGGGATGGGACAAGTGGGAAGTGATGTCCCTGTCTGAACTGGAGCTGCTACTTGCTGTGTTAATCCTGTTAATCACATTTTTTACCAGCAGATAGGAGAAGGCTGTTTCACCTGTGACAATTCACAGGTTGGATTTGCATCAGAATACTTCCACAGTTTTGATATTTCTTTCAGTGTATTTTCTGAGAAGGTACCACAGAGCCCTTTACCAGTCATTTTAGACCAAGGACTTACTTGCTAAAGCTGTGCAGGGTAGATGTTTGCCTGCTGAAGGTAAGGCAAGAGGAGGGTTGCATAGCTTCTTGTTTGCGCTTGTTTGGAGTGTTTTTCATATTTTACCCTGGCTGGTGAATACATTTGTCTTGTGTTGCCTACTTAGTGCAGGCATATTCACCTCACCATAACCCTTGCATGTTACTCAAACATAGAATCATAGATTCATTTGAGTTGGAAGGGACCTTAATGATCATCTGGTTCCAACCCCCTGCCACAGGCAGGGACGCCTTCCACTGGAGCAGGTTGCCCAAAGCCTCATCTAACCTGACCTTGAGCAGTTCCTTGGATGGGGCATTGTGACTGGTTTTTTATTACACAGTCAAAAGGTAGCAAAAGCCCATGAAGGTAATAAGGGGAACAGTAAAGGAGGTAGAAGTGGAAATCACTGTGGCTTTTCCACCTTTTAGTTTTAGGAAGATGTTTTATCGGGGCTATGGTAGAAGGTGGAAAAGACAAATTTGTGAACTACCCCAATGCCTGTGTAGTTCCCCAGCCTAGAGCTGCAGGAGGCTTCTTGCTGCTTCTATCGAGTAATAATTTTATGCATTAAAACACCATGAACAGCTTGAATTTCTTAAAATGGAAAAATGTTAGTTAAAATGAAGTCATTATTTCAGATAGTGTTTTTTAGAAGTCACAGAAGATATTTCAAAATAATGTGACTATTTGCCTTTTAAAATACGTGTTCATCAGAGATGGTGGTAAAGTTGGGAGTTCGGCTTTTACTGTATCATCTGAATAAGTGCCAAGCTGGAAACTTCCAGCAAAATGTAAAGCGCTATGCCTAACCTTATTAAGGATTATTACCTTTTGATTAGTAAGATCTTCTTCAGTGGATTATTTCTTTTTCCAACCTTCCTTTTACAAATGCATGCAGAACTCAGTGCGTGTAACATATTTAAGTCTGTTCATGTCAGGAATTTCTCTGATACGCTTGTGGGCTTCAGTCTTACTCAGTTCTGCATTGGTAACTCATACCAAATAGTATTGTGAGCTGTCTGTTGCCTTTCATTTTTCCCTATGCCTTGTTTATGAATTTTAGATTAGTGTGCAGGCTTTTCGACTTCTGTTTTCTGTTCCTATGTGGAATTATAATATAGCATACATTGGTACTGCTAATATGCTTTCAGCATACATCCTAATTTTGTCTTGTTGGTTGAGGGGGGCACAAGGGACTTGAAAAGCCACCCCCCATCCTCCACTTCCATTCCCCCATTGTATTCTTTTAGCTCAAGCAATAATTATACATGTTGCCCTTCGAAGCCTGTGGGATTGCTCTTATGAGTAAAGGTCTGCCATACTGGGGCTTTTATGTGACAACTTGGAAAATAGCCTTTGTTCCCATGGTAACCTTTTTTTGTGCTTTGGTGCCTTTTTTCCCTATGATTTCATGGTTGCTCTGGAGGTTTTTCTGTTGTGGTATTTTAATCCCCAGTAGACTGGGAATGGCAATTCAGTTTACTTTTTTCTATTATGACACATAATATATATATTATTTATTTGATTATGGAACTCTTGTAAACTTTTTATATTGTGTGGTGAGGGCATTAGTGGTGTGGTGGCTTTCTCTGTAAGCACTCAGAAGATAAAGCAAACAGTTTATAATAGGAAACTACATATGACTGGACCAAGCTGCTTCTGTTACAAACTAATATTTTTGATACAGGCATTATTTCAGGACTTATGGGGAGAAGCCCTTGCCAGACATACAAGGTAGATTTTTGTCTCTGCAACAGAATGGCATTTCTTAAGGTTGAAGATGGTTAATACTTGGTCTTCAATGTCATTTCAGGTTGCTGTAATAAGGGTTTCATAAAATAAAGCTTTCAAGCAAAGGCGAGTATTTTTAGGAGCTGCTTCTTTACACTCTGAGGGAAGAACTTGAGGAAGTAGTGAGCTTTATTTTGAAAAGTGGAGGCTTTTTAAGGAGACGTTCGTATTACTGATAGCATCTCCCTGCTTTGGGCTTCTGTGTATATTTTTCTTCTTTGTTCAATTTTTCTTTGTCTTAGAAATCTTCAGTAGCGGAGTATAATAGTCACACAGTCTTGTCTTTCCTGCAAGTAGTAACGATTTCCTGCTGGTGTCCCCACCAGCAGGTGAACTTCCCTCGAATCCCTGCATTTTATGCTGTTTTAAAATACTGCTTAAGAAGAAGGCAGCAGAGCATCACTGAGTAAACATCACAATGCTCTTGTACAAGAGTGATCAGGATAGATTAGTTTACATATTTTCCAGTGGTGGAAGATGATGCTGTGAAAAACCTTGTTTCTGAAGCTGTCTCTTCCCTTTTAGTCATGGCAGGCAATCAGGTGCAGGAAAAGAGTTAAATGAACTCCCTGCTCCCACCCCCAATAGACTTTCAATAATTAACTAGATCATTTTCCAGATAAACTGTTCCTGCCTTATCTTGCCATACAGTACATAGCAATTTATAATCAGCAGCACAGATACCAACATTGAATGCATTTAAACTGCACTCATTCTATAAGTAAACCAAATATGAAAAGTTAGAGAGAATGCACTGTAAGGCTACTGTTGTTCTCTGGCTTCCAAAGTTGAAGATTTGCTAGTCATAGGGAACTCCCTGTTTAGGTTGGCCATTCCATTTCAATAGATAAATATGTTTATATACTAAAAAACATGCAGAACAAGTCAGTTTTATTTCCCTGGGGCATTTGGATCTTGGTACATTGTGACAGTAGTTAGAGGAGAAGAGTGCATTGTAGAGGGGTATTAGGAGGATGTTACACTTCTCTGATCAGTAAATCAGTGGGTAAAAAGTAGATTTATTTCCCTAGAAGGTAAGTGGTCCTCAGTTTCAGTCCACCAGAACGTGGTTTTGTTTACTCTTAATTTTATATTTTATACTCTTTAGTTTATATTTTTCTGTAGTAAACAGATTATTTGAAGGTAAAATTTGGATAGCCAGCTGCAGTTCTTACCGAAAGATTTCAGTAGAGAAGGTCAAGGAAAAGTCAAGGCTTACAGCTGGATTGAGGGAAAAGCTGGGTCCTGTCAGTATCCACTAAGGTAAATGGGAACTGAAGGAGCTTAGTACACTTGCTTCATTTTGTAAAATCAACATATGCCTTAAGGTTAAATTAAATACAGGAACCTGTTCACTGGTGACTGCAGCACAGGAGAACCCATCAGCTTCTATTTGCAGAATAAACACTGGAATTTAAATGCTTTTTTGAGTGAATCTTTTTAGATTTGGAGGGGTTCAGAAGAAAGGAGGAAGCCCTTTCTGTTATCACTGTACATCAGAGTTTGCTCGTTGCCATAATTAAGGTCCAGGTATGAAAGTGTGATACATGACCCTTAGGCAGTGCTAAATTGAGTAACTTAAGGTGAAAGCTGGAGCTGCTGAGGAAAGAAGTGATCTGATTTCTGATTTCTCAGTTTGTTTTCTCTTAACCATATGTGTTTTAGCCTCTGATTCCTACATGTTTCATCATACTATATATTTCTTAAAAGAAAAACAGAAATTGAAAATACAGGATTAATTTTGTAATCTGTACATTTGTATTAGGGTTGTAGTGTTTAAAGTTCAAACAATTGGAAATTTCCTGTCTTGGAATAGTATATCTCTGTGCTTAAAAAAGAGCCAAATAATTGAGACTGACCGCTAAATTAAATATACTATCGCAGCTATTGGATTTTCTGGGTGTTGGTTTGTTGTTTTTTTTTTTTTCTAATTTCTTAAAAATAAACCTTCAAAGTTGTAGGCGGCAAAATAAGTTTGTTTTGCTGAGATACTGGTCTACTGCTTTGAATTACAAGAAGGAGTACTGGATTGGATGCATTCTTCATCATAAACTGAAACAAACCAAATAACAGTTAATAAACGGTAATCCAAGCAGAGCTTCAGGATCCTGAAGTTTGGTGCTTTCAAAATCAACGGATTTATAGCACAAGAAGATGCTATTTTCTACATGATTTTTCTTCCTTAATTTAATTTCCTGAATATTTCACATTGATAATGTATTTTTAGTGGATGTTTTTCTGTTATCTCTGTTATTCTAGTAGAGAAAAGATGTTAAAGACAAAATAATAGTTCTTTCTTTAACCACATACATTACTTAGACTGATACAGTACTCCAGATGTCAGAGTAAGGGTGCACCGCTTCAGATGTTATGCTTGGTGTCTGTCATCCTTAATATGCACCGAAGAACACATCTTTCCTAAAATATTTAGAACATGATCAAGATTTCTGAGCCTTAAAGTTTTTGTTTGGTTTTTCTAAGGTTTAGTCTTAGGAAAAATAACCTTTGCTGGTTTTTAAGGCTGCAGGTTTAGGGGTTGGTAGTGGTCATAAATTCCTATTGTTTTATTCAATACCATTTCTGTAATGTCTGCCTTCATCTCTACAGGAGCAGGGTAATGCCCCGAGAAGCTCAGCCAGCAGAATTCGCAGCTAGGTTATTACGTAATTTGTATGCCTCTCTGCTGAACATCAGAGGGTAAATGTTGCTCTGCCTGCATGCAGAAGTGTTGCTGAGGCTCAGGGGTGGTTTGGTTTCAGTGGTCCTTCCTCAGCTCAGTGTTCATGATGTCCCATGTGACTGCATTCTCCTCTGCAAACCTGATAGTGTCATCTATGCACCTTTTCACTTCTCTGTGCTTTCTTGGTCTGCTGACAAGAAGATTGGTTTATATAGTCTGACATTTAAGAAATACCATTTTCCAGTCTGCTAACTTGCTTTATGCAGGGAGTTACAGGAAAGAGCCAGGGTGCTTTCCTGCAGTGAAACTTCTTAAAAAATTCAGGCTACACAAGGTAAAAATGATACTAGTCAAACCTTACCATTGACAATTAAAATCTGGGGGATGATACATGCTTATGGTGGAGGTCATCACCAAAACATCATGATGTACCGATCGAATAATCTGTTGCACAACTGTTGACCGTAATAGCATTTTCTAAATACCTAGTAGTTATCTTGGGCAGTGAAATCATTCTATGTGAACACGTGCGAAAATAATGGGGGTAAGCTGAAGAGGAGATGGTTATGCTGTCTACTGTGGTGGCTGAGTGAATGATGACTTAAAGGAGAGCTGCTAGAGAAGTGACCAGTCAATGGAAACAGTTAGATTAGCTGTGGAAACCAGGAAGAATTCAGGGGAGTATTTGGAAGGGGGGAAAAAAGTGTATTTCTAGGGTAGCATGAACTTAGTAATCAGTCTCTTGATTTTAGTGCCTGGTTGCAAGGAGTTGTGTTGCCCATTCAGTGTGGGAGTTTCTTGTCTCTCTTGGGTGGCTTTGACTGGCTTGTACATTGAGGTTAGTGAGGATAAAGCATGTGGGTGTGCTGCTGCAGTGGCATGACCGGCTTGGCAGCTCTTGATCAACTCTTGGCCGCCTCCTGATCGTCTGAGCTACCTCGGGTGTGAAAGACGGGTTGAGCTGTGGTCTCCACGCTCAGTTGGACCATCCATGTCCTGGTTGTGAAATACCGCTAAAATAGACAGCTCTTGTTTTGGGTCCCAGCAAGATTGGTTTCAGTATCTGTATGTCAAGTATTAACTATGATGTTCTTCTGTGCCAGTCCCCAGTAGAAGAGGATTCTCGCTGGAGTTTACACCCCTTCAGAAATGAGGTGAGAGGGTAGAAGGAAGATGCTGGCAGTCTTTGTTTCTTGAGTATCCTGATTATTCTTCCTCTTGAAGTGCTTGTTGTTTGGTTGTTGGTTTTTGTTGGTTTTTTGTTTTTTTTTTTTTTTATTTTGGTGAAAATATAATGCTCACCTCAACTTCTTTTTACCTTTGTTTTCACATAGCTTGCTTTATTGAGGTGTACCCAGGTTCCTTCTGTTCGTTTTACTACCAGAAAATTTCTGTATGAAAAAAATCAGTGATGTGAAATTAAAAAGGACTCATCTAGATCTCATAATAATAAAAGTGCTGGGAACAAATGAATTTGGGATTCATATTGTGGTTTATGCTTCTTTGGAGTGCTTCATTTTATCATCAGAGAAGCATCGTTTGTTTAAACTGTGCTCCTGTATGACATCTGGTTTGAAAAGTATAATAACCTATATAATCAGCTTCTAAAATGCTGGATTATCTGTGGGTTTATTGACTCTTCTTTACAAAATCTGTTATTTCTAATTAATTCTCCATATAACTATCACTAAAGCTAACTCTCAGAGACACAAATGAGTTTGATGGCAGTGTCTAGTCAAGGTCAGCATTTAACTGCCAGCATTTGCACTGCTGAGGGTAATAAATCAGGCTTATTCCTAATCACATACCCTACAATGTGACAAATGTTAGTGAAGCCATCTAAGCAACCATTTTACAAGTCATTTAGAAGATACATTTGGCATTGTTGAACTGCTCCATGCTGCCCTTGGCTGTAAAAGCATTGTGATAAAATATGTATGCTCTGTTAGATCTCTGTATTTGAATCCTGCAGAGTGTGTGTGCATGGGGGCGTGTGTTTGCCTTTTTCCCCCCCTTTGTGTTTGGAAATAAGGAGAGAGGCATGAAAATAATAACACCTAACCAGCCTACGGAAACCACTGGCTTCTGAAAGCAGTGATGAGTAGCCAGCTCTGTGGCGCTATTTCATATTTCCTGTGTTTGCAGTTAGAAGTTTACATTGAGAGTAGGTTGCTGCCTGCAAGAAATTTTCTGGGTCAACAATAGTCCATTGTGTCAAAGTTTATAAAAGCCCTGTTAAATATCAGAGCAGTAGTTGTTGGGCTCTAGTATGTATTGGGCAAATGTTTAAACAGTGTTTTCACTTGGTCTAAAGTTTAAGACTCAATCTGCTGTGGCCCACAGAAGCCATTAGATTTAGCATGTCATTTAAATAGGTATTTGAAGCAGGCTGATTGCTTTCCAGAGACACGAATGTAAAGTTCCTCTTTTTTTTTTTTTCCTTATAGTATCCGTTCATATTTTGACCAGCTCTTGTATTTTTCAAAAGAGAGAACAATTTGTTGCCTAAATAATCTGGATTATTGTAATTAAACTGCTCATCGGGAGCAAAAAATAAAACTGAGCTTAAAAAAAACCACCAAAAACAAAACCAAAAAAAGAAATACAACCTAAAATGAAATGGATATATATGTCTGTTGTAATCAACTGAATTTAACACTTTGGTTTTACCTATGAAGTGTTAACCTCTCTCTAACTTTTCCCACATACCAGTTTACATTAGGATTACTTGTTAGAAATTTATAGGATATTTCTGTGGTAAATTAATGAAAAGGGAAATATTTACCTTGGAGCATGCATGAAAAGCACTTTAAAAATGGGCCCTTTTCTCCCTATAAACATAGGTTATAGAGCTATTCTGATTAATTAAATATTTGGTTTAATAAACTTTTATTAAACCAAATAAAGTGTGTTTCTATGTCATAAACACTGGGTATCTGGCCTTGAGATGAGGCCAGAGGAGTAGTTTTGTCACCAGTCACATCTTAATGCTCATCATGTTCACCATGGTCAAGGCACTAGGAAAGGAATGACAGCCTGAATACAGAAGAGATTCAGGAGAAAAATGTGTGACCATCCATGTGTGCCCTGCTGAGAAAGAAAAGCTTCTCAAAAATAAAAAATAAAGGGAGAGTTGACTTAATCTAAAGTTTAGCAATATGATTTCAGCATCTTTTTTTTCACTCAGCCTTTTATTATTTTTTGCAAGTATGTACAATTAGCACTTTACCTTTGCATGAGGTAATATAACAGCATTTGAATTGGTAAATGCTTTGGTGTAGCATGGGTGAAAGAGAACATAAGAGGTGTTAAAAACAAGCCAAGAATTCTTCATTTGAAGACATAGCTAGAGCTTGCACAAGTTGGAGGAGGTTTAAGTACCAACAGCTAATATTAATGTTTCTTTGCAATAGAGTATTTGAGAATTGCTCCATGTTGGATACCTCAGTTAAGAATGAAAATACCTCATTTGTGTTTTAAGCTATTCCACTTTTAAACTGATTAAAAGGATGTATGGGGAGTTAATTGAATTTTATTCCAGAATGTTAAGTTTCCACCTGTGATGCTGTGGTTGAGTAGTTGAATACATGCTCTGTATTCAAGCTGTACCTTCATCTTTCGGCTATAGTCAAGCCCTTCATTTAGAGAAGCACTGTATAAAATGTGCTGCAGATTATGTCTTAGGTAGGCATTTAATAATAGTTGTGGATCAGCTGGTGTCTCAATGTGTCTTTACTGGCTTTTTTTACCCAATAATTCTGTGTAAGTGAAATTTTGTAGGGTAGCTTGTATCTAAAAAAAGGGTCTCCCACCTTCTGCAAATCCTACATGACAATTTTCAACCAAAAATAATACGTACTTGTATATATAACGTAGAGGGAGAGTTTGAGCATGCATATATATGTGTGTGTGTGTGTATATATATCTATGAAGAAATAAAAAACCACACAAACACACATACCCTGGAAACCTCCATTTCTCCGTAGGAAAAGCTCTCTAACAGAATTACCTTTTTACCTTTTTTAGCTATTAAATAAAAATACACTGACCTTTTTCAGGGTAGAAAGACTAGGAATTCTTTTGCTAGTCTTATGAAGAAATGGGAACATGCAGCATTAAAATTACAAATGCTCTAAGACATTTTGGTGGCATGTTATAATTGAAATGTTTCCCTTCCCAGACAAAATACTCCTGTTTGCAATTAAAAGGAAGGAAAAAAAAAAAAGAAAAAAAAAAGGAGAGAAGAAAAAAAAAAAAAAAGAATTTTCAAGGAGTTAGTTTATTTTTTTTTTCCAGGTTATTTACATTTTCTCTAGAAAGCAGACACCTTTTGAAGAATTCTGTTTAATGAGAGGCTTCCTATTTTTCGTGGAGTATGAAATATGCTTGAGGGAGAAAGTCCTGTTCATTACCTAAACAAATCTGAATGCAGAGCTGAATACCAGCAGAGTCTCAGCAAATCCTGAAGAAGGTACCATCCCTTAGGGATAGATTAATGCAGCGTGCATAGGTATGACAGTGACTTGAGCATGCAGAACTTACTTTAACATAGATTTGGTGAGGCTTTCCTTTGTTTTTCTAACAGATGAGCTAATGCCATCACCTAGCAATTATCAAGGAGTGTGATGTTATGTAATGAAAGTATAAATAGCATAACAACTAAAACTAGTAAATCTAACAGACTAGGGAGCAGACGAGCAGGAATACTATTTGGAACATTTTGATTAGCATCTGAATGCTGTCATTTAAGAAGACGTTTAGATATGCTGTTACAGTAAAGCTGCAGGCCAGGAGAGTTGCAGTCCTTGATCTGGAGTGACATTTGTGCTGTGCCCCTGGATAAGTCACTTGGCCTCTGTATACCTCTTTAAAGGAAGATAGAAAACTCGAAAAAGGCAAAGCTTGCGTACTTGAAATTTCTGAGGCAGGCTGTTTTTATCTTGTGTTTGAATTAAGGCTACCTGTGAACTTTGTTTCCCAATAACTGACTGACAAGTAGCCTGTGACCTGCAATATGAACTATCAGATTATTTCACCACTGGTGTAAAGTCTCTTCAGGTTGTTTTTGTAAATGTTTGGCAGCATTTAGAGAGATAACATGTGAAGAAATGCAAGAGGTCACATTTACCTGGAGAAGAGGGGCTGTGTGGAAGGAAGGACTCCAGAGGCGTGGGAGGAATCCAGAGCTTTCACCTCCTTCAGTATCTGGCACGTTTCTCTAAACGTGCTGGTTACGTTAGGGTGGCATTTCCATTTCCTGGGGGAAGAAGGGAGGGAGGAGACTCGCTGCATCATGAAATACGACTTGTTTATGAAGAGCGCTGTCTTTTAGTGTTGACAGTGGAAAATACTTCCTAAAGATACCTTTGGAGAATCATGGTTTAAGGAGACCCAACAACAGAAATGCCCTGCCTTTTAAGAAGGTGGTAGATGGTTGAAGCTGGGTTTGCAAGATGCATCAGTCTGCAGTCATAGCCTTATAGAATGGTTAGAGTTGGAAGGGACCCTAAAGATCATTTACTTCAAGCCTCCAGTCATGGGTCAGCCACAGCTTCTCTGGGCAACCTGTGCCAGTGTCTCACCGCTGTCAGTAAAGATTTTTTTCCTCATGTCTAATCTAAGTCTCCCCTCTGTCAGCTTGAAACCATTCCCCTTTTTCCTATCCCTACATGCCCTTGTAAAAAGTCCCTCCCTAGATTTTTTTGTAGGCCTCCTTTAGGTATTGGAAGACTATTATAAGGTCTCCCCTGAGTCTCTCTTCTCCAGGCTGAACAAACTCAACTCTCTCAGCCTGTCTTCAAAGGAGATGTGAATAATGGTCTCAAAACACATTCATTACTGCTTTTGTTCAGTTGAGGAGTTGAAAGCCTGACTTCTTAATTATCATCATTAAAGACCTTTGGTGAGAATAAAATAATGTACAGTTAATGTCTGGCAGTACACTTATATGTCAATAACAAGTTGGATTCAATACTTTGGGATGGTTTCTGAATCTCTGATGCTGCTTTTTTGGCACCTACAGTCATATAGAAGGCTCTTCTGCACTTGCAGAATGTAAAAAGGCTTCAAAACTACTTTGGAAGTAAGCTTTTAAATTACAGAAATATTATACCACTGCAATGGTAAGCAGGAATGCAGGCAGGAAAGTGCTGCGCTACTTCATAAAGTGGTCTTTGCGGTTTTATTAGAGGTATTCCTTAGCTGTAAAGGCTTTAAAAAGACAAGCAAACAGAAAGAAAATTTATAGCTATCAGATCGCTGCCAGAGTGGTTTGTTTATTTGTTGTTTATTTTCAGTTTTAATCATCTGCTACCAATAAATTCCACTGTCCTTGTGGTAACTTCTTACATTAACATTGATGTATTATGGGTGTCTTAAACAGACAATAAAAGTATTGCGCTTACTAATTAAAGCAATTCATGTATTCAGCGAGGCGCTGCCAGAAAGAGTTGTGGTTGCCTAATTGTAAGGTGCCTTAAGCAATATACCTGTTACAAATTCTTAGTTGAACTTTGCAGTATGGACAGTGTGATGTGAAATATTCACAGGTGTTTTATTTGTTTTGTTTTGTTTTTACTGCAGCTCTTCATTGAGAAGTGTATCAACTGGATCTTCAAGACCTTCCAAAGTGTGTTTGGTATGCGGAGATGAAGCATCTGGATGTCATTATGGGGTGGTTACATGTGGCAGCTGTAAAGTTTTTTTCAAGAGAGCAGTAGAAGGTAAGAAAACATGAAACTAAGAACATCAAAAAAGGCAAAATATGTGCAAGTTTGGTGGTTTTTAATAGAAATACATACAAGGAAAAGGTTTCCCCCTTGTGAAACCATTTTCTTTTACCATCAGCAATAGCTGACTTCAGTGCCTTCATTCCCTAGCTTCTTATTTGAGTTTTTAGTTGCTTAATGTAGCACATGGAGTGGAGCTGGAAAACCTTACTTATTTTCACTGAGTGATTTACTCCATGTGCTTCCATGCCATATATGGATCTACATTTATCATGCTGCTCCCTTTTGATGTCCTTTTTGACATAACCTGGTGGATATCCAGCTTTATAGGAGTTGATGAAAAATTGCCAAGGATACCCTTTAGGAGATGACAAAGTAGCAAGACCATGTTTCTAAGCCTCACAAACCAAAATTATTAGGAAACTATTACTCTCTAATCAGGCATAGAAATGTTGTTATTAAAAATTATCAGTAATTACTGAAAGATTACAAGGTAATTAAAAAAAAAAAAAAAAGATGGAGCAACCCTGTCATCCCTAAAAACTGAAGATAGAAATTTTAAATGAACTTAAAATACTTTCTTTGCTTTTTTTTTAGAATTATTGTATTAACATGTATGTTCCTACCAGTGGGATGTGAGCACTGTCTAGACTTTTGCTTGGTATGCACATGGCTGTGAACTCTTGATGCTCCCAGTAGCATTGTTGTTATGCAAACACCGAAAATTTGGCTTGTACTTTCCTGTTTTTATATATACACACATACATATTTATACACACACACACACATTTGTGTGTGTGTGTATACGTATATATGCATAACAGTAAATTGTGGAGTATTAGCCACAAAGGAAATAACAAAACCATAATACACATTTTGGTTCCAAACAGCCTGAAACTGTCCGTGTGACTGAAAACTTGTGTAGGTAGTTTTGTAACAAAAATCTTATATACAGCTGTCGTAATTTTTTTAGCCAGGTACATGACCAATAAAACAGCCCATCCTGAGGTTCCCTAGTTTAAATAAAATATTTGTTGTAATGTAGTCTGTATCATGTGTTCATGAGGATTTTGTCTTGAAAACTATTGGTAGTTCAGTGCATGGTATAAGTAAAAAATAAATTGAAGTGAAAGAACTTTCTACAAAGGTAGAAGAACTTCTACCTTTAATGTAGATCCTAGGCATACCTGTCTCTGCTCTAAGCTAAAGCTGTCTTCCTTACTGAAGTGCTTGCATTCTTGTCTTTGTTGCAAAGAAAACTCCCTCTGTGAACACAGAAACAACTTTCTGGAGAATTTATAAATACAGTAGCTAATTTGAGTAAAAATGAATTGTTTCCTCTTTAAGAGATTGTAGTAAAAGAATAAAAGGTAATACTCAAGTTTCATTCACAGTTTCCCTGAAATCATGTGTATAGACTTTTAAAGGGTTTAATTCTGTTTTTCCAGTAACATTTTACGCCCTTTAGATGTGTGTGCATGTGCGCACGCACACACATTTCTTACTAGTTCCACTAAACAGTGTTCAATGTAAAAGCGTCAGGAGAAATTACGTTCTTTTAGAAATGGCCTCATGTTCCAATTGTAAAATATATGTTATAAAATATGGTAGGTACTGCTGGTGCCATTTGCACAGAACCACAGAATGGCTGAGTTTGGGAGGAACTTCTGGAGGATAACCTGTTCCAACCCCACTACTCAAGCAGGGCCACTTAGAACTGGTTGCCCAGGACCGTGTCCAGGTGGCTTTTGAATATCTCAAAGGATGGAGACTCCACAACTTCTCTGGGCAACCTCTGGCAGTGATTGGTCATCCTCACAGTAAAAAAAGTGCTTCCTGGTGTTCAGACAGACACCCCTGTGTTTCAGTTTGTGCCCCCTTTGCACAGAGTAGCTCTTCCTTGGAGGGGAAGAGGCTTTTGGTCATGAATTTCTACCTATTAAATTAAAGATTTGATCAGTTTAATTTTAAAAGTTCCATACTGATAGTCTGTCAGAAGATATGGTGGGTTGGAAATCATGGGCAAGAGCAACTGGTGTTAAGGTCGAAGGCCAAGAACAGGTGCTCCAGTTGAGCATGTCCCTGCTTATTTCAGGGTGATTGGACTTGACCTTTAAAGATGCTTTCCAACCCAAATTATTCTGTGATTCTATGAAGTGGGGAGACAAATTGTGTCAAAAAGCATTGGAACATAGAGAAAGGGAATTTGGAGCAAGGGACCACTGCACACCACCCAGCTTTTTGGTTCTCTGCTAGAATTGCTGATGTTGTCAGCCTGCCTTGAACAGCTTTAGAGTTCCAATTCCTTTGCGCTTCTGTGAATACTATAAAACAGAGAGATTATAACAGCAGAGAACAACTGTGTTGAAATTTAAAAACAAGAAACTACACAACAACAAAGAGACTAAAGCTTGCATTTCCAATTATAAATCTGGTAATTATATTCCCAGTGAATCTTATTTTGGAGACTTGCAGAAAATGTCTAATGAATTTATGAGAAGGAGAGCTGTAGACCATAAAAATATGAAAATGGGTTTATTGGTGAAATTTCAAAGGTAATTTCAGCTGGAATTCATTACAGGGATGTAAATTACCGAAGTGAAAAATTTTGGTATCGAGTAAGCATGAATATTTTGCTGACTGACTTGATAAACAGGAGTCTGATATGAAGAAATGTGGTTGTGTCATTAATATAAATTTGATCTGCCTTGCAAACACCATAATCCAATAACCATGAAAGTGTTGATAAATGGTGTTACTGCAAAGGTTAAAGACATATGTATTTATGCTACTTTTTTTTTTTACCTAGGATAACTATATTGTATGAATTTTAAAATATGGATATGGCCAATTAGGAAGTTGTTTAGTCTATGATCATTAGTAGAGTCATATAGAGTCAGAAAATACACTGTACTGTGAGGGAACCTAAAGCACCTGGCCAGTCTTGTCTTCTCTTTTTCCACTGAACCAGCTTTCTCTAAGTAGAGTAACATGCTTAAAGTCAGAAATCACAGCGGCTCCTGTGTATCCTTTGCATTTTTAGTCTTCCTTTGTTCAAGTTCCAGGCAAGTATGAGGTAATAGGTCCTAAATCAAAATTTATATCGCTTCTTAAGTTGCTAATCTTTCATTCTTCCTTTGGCTTGAAGGTAAAGAAAAACGGCATTTTATCATCTCCATATAGTGCTAAAGACGACAACAAAAATCACCATCTTCTTCTAGTTACTTTGCATATTTGCTGGGAGATTTTTGGCTACTTAAAATGGAAGAATTAACAAATTATATTGTTATATATTATATAGTCATAGGGAAGCTTGTCTTTTTCTTAAATACAAATATGTGATGGTCAGTAAATTTCAGATTTTGCTGTTGATATCTGTTCCAGGTTTACCTGGAATCGAGTTCTACTAGTTTATATCAGAAACATAGATGTCTCATCACCTCTGAAGTAGAAGCACAGTCACAGCAACAGAAGTTCCTAAGGTTGCATTCCTTTTTCACCTGAACTTGTTATTTGCCTATTTAAAGTCAGGGTAATTTTGGCCAAAGGAAATCTTTCAAAGCCTGAGCTGATGGCTGTCTTACTTAAGTGGCTTCCTGGATATTGCAAATGTGCTGTGCACCTCAAGAAGCAGCCTAGGAACAAAGAAATCCTACCTCTGCTATGTGTTTTAACAGCAGGTCATCCAAGGTTTTGCTTCAGTAGTGGAAGGGATGAAATATCTTGTGTAGCAATCTGTAGGGACTCAGCACAGCTGTGGGAACTGAGCTTACCTCAAAGATAAGGTCGTGGAAGGGAAGTGCTGTTCTTCATCTCCTTTTGTGCCAGGCTGCTCTGAAAACACAGAAACAAACCAACCCAGGCTGCAAGATCAAGGGTCCAATCCACCAGTCACCTGGAGTGACTCCCATTCTGCCTTGCCAGACACTGAGGATGATGGTTTTGCTGTAATAAAAGGGATGCAACAGCCTTCCAGAGACTGATCACTACATGAAGGATTGCAAGCTATTGGCAGCCTGAAAATTCTGTGGTAGATAAATTCAGTTCTTTGGCAAGCAGAGGCACCGTGCAACTCTTCAGTAATGGGCCAGATATGTAATATCCTAAGGGAGAAGTAATAATGTTATTCATAACATGTTGTTTCAGAAGCAGGTAGTCTGTCTTTGTTTTTCCTGTGCCCTGTAAGTGAAAGAGCTTCCCGAGGCTCTGCACTCCCCAGTACAAAATGGAGAAACTAAAGCCTCTGTGTATGCCTTGTAAATATTTTCATTTGAATTAGGGAGGAGAAATAATCAAGGTATGAGAATATAAATGCTGGTGTACATAGCTTTAGCATAATTAGCTTAATCGGCATACCTTAAATTTTTATGAAATACTACCGGTGAACAGGAAAGTTTACCTTGTTGATCACTTAAAGAAGGAGTTGTTTTGGTTTTTTATGCTTTAGAAGCTGAATTTGATACATTATAGAAAGGCATTTTCCACACCATTTTGTAGTGTGTGCACCCGTGAATTTTGTAGGTCTGTATTACTAGAATTAATTATACATACAGTTCTTCACTCTCCATTCTTCTGTTCATTCACTGTAATGGAATCAGTGTTTTTCCATCACAGGCTGCAATTTTCCTGTTACCCACTTTCATAAGGTCAGCGGCCTCTCTAAATTCGACATCACTCAGTATAGATGTCCATATGTTTTCATAGAAATTTCTATGTAGGATTTGAAGTTGACTCTGTTCCTGACCTGTTGCAAGAATCTGTTTTACAACCTATCAAACAGAAATATTAGGTGAAGAGCAAGCAGATGGGTGATCTGCTGAGGGCAAGTGAGCTGGTCAAATTCATGTAGCAGCTGCTACTCTTACTTGATATGCTATGGTTAATAGGTGTAAAATAAAATTTAAATAATTAAGTCATTGTAGGTTTGTAGCTGCCACCAGCCTTCCTTGCCTTCAGAGATATAAAAAAGACTTTTCCTGGTTTTTGCTCTGGCAGGCAGTATTGCTCAGGGAAATGAAGTCTTTATTCCTGCTCCTAGTTGGCTTTAGTTACTAGGAACTTGAAGTTCAGGAAGCTGATAGGAGAAAGGAACCAGAAAATTTTGCACCCCAAAAAGGGGGAAAAAAAAAACAAGCAGCAACAAATGACACAAAAGAAAAGATCAATAAAGGGTGGAGCATATATTACAACTGAATGTTTTAAAGCTGGAGAGAGATAGAATGGGAGGAGAAGCTTTTCTTGTGGCTCTTGAAATATGTGGTGTGCATGAAAAAATCTGACAAGAATAAATGTTTGATGCCTGTTAAATGTGGATTGCAATGCTAATAGAGCAAGTATATCATGGTAGAGTTTCAGAAAGAAAGGGGTAGGTTCGGGAACCGTCTACGTGATATAGTATCCTGGTTTTAAAACAAGTAAAGAATGGGTGAGTTCAGCAGCTGCAGTGCTACATAGAACTGTATGTTGGTAAATGGCTGGGAATATGGTTTGAAAAAATATTTTATGTGAAGAATGCTAAAAATCTGCATTCATTCTTTTCCAAAAACATTAATAATTTCTTCCCTTCCCCAAGACTTTCCAACATTTGCAATCTTTTGATTGAAACTGTTATTTACTGTGTAAGCCTGTGTTGCTGTAGAGTGGGAGAGAGGAGTACAAGGATGAGGATTTAAACACAGGCTGCTGTCTAGCCTTGAAAAACACTTTCATGGTGCTAGGAGGTCTGAGTGCAACTGTTCTTTTTGTGTTCTCTTTTGTCTGTGTCTTGTTCTTTGTTTTACGAGTACTAATTTCTAGACTGCTTCATCTATAAAATGATACATTCAGTAGGTGACAGCCAGCCTGCACAAGCACAATATGCATTAAACAGAGCGCATATGCAGTGGTAAGATTGGTTTATCTTAGGTAACAGCCTTCCATCGCCACAAATTTAAGCATCACACAGGCTTTCACATGCTTTTCTACATCCTTAGAGGGGAAATTTTGGCATTCTTATGATGTGGTAGGCACTCAGTTGCAGTAACTGTATTTTACTTGCAGTTAGGTGTGTCTTAACACATCACGGGGATAACATTGTGATAGATCAGTCTTCCTAGAGGTGGGATAGCCCTGTGAATGCATGCTGATGTAAGGTAGCCACAAGTATTTGGCTAACAAAAGTTCTAATGCCACAGTCATTAGTTTAGTGTTTTCTTATATACTTCAACTGAGTTTTCTTTAAAAAGGAGTAGATTTTTTCTGTATGCTGCACAGGGGAAGGTCAGAAATTCATCTTTTAGGTAATAGTTCCAAAGTGGCTGAGCCACTTGTGTAAAGTAGTTATATGAAATCCCTCTTTTCAGGTGCACCAAGTATTTCAAGCAAAGAGGAAAGTGTTCACACCATCACGGTAGAAATTATGCTGAAAATGCTTATGTGGAATATTATATACTTCTGGTTACCAGCATGTTAAAGACATTTTGATTTGGAGTCGAGTAAACACATTAGGAGGACTTCTGAAATGATCTGGGGAATAAAAAATGTATCTTATGTCAGGTGACTGAATGCTTTTAGCTTTTTTTAGCTTACCCAAAATGAGTCTGAGTTGGGACATGATTGCTGTCTATAAATATTTCACAGTTGAGGAATAGACAACTGAGAGGGAGGAGAATTTATTTTGAACTAAGAACTGTACTGAAATAAGAGCAAATGGGTAAAAATCACATTAGTTAGTTTGATATATTGAGAAGACTGTAAACCGCCAAAATGAGGGACTTACAGGGGCACTTTATTGAAAAGAGTCAGGAGGATTCCAGTACCTGCTTTGAAACAGAGTGTAAGAGAACTAGCTGATGTATAATACGATTTGGTTATCTGTGATAAGTAAAAGGGAAGCCAGAGAGGTCTCTTTTGGTGAATACTGTGTTCTGGTAAAGCTGGAGAGTGCATCTGCCTGCAAAAATGAAGGAAGCAGGAGCAGTAAAAGAGAGGTTGAGCTAACTAATATATTTTTAGGGTATTCCAGTTCTAATGATGGTGGATAGCCAGATCTTCCCAGGGATACAGGACTCCAATTTTTAAAAATTGATGTGAAGTGCTCAGATCATGCATAAGGCACAGTTGGTTTGTATTCATACTGGCAGGTGAATGTCTGTCTCCTGCAATGACTTTTCTCATTTTGAGTTCAGAAAAAAGCTCAGGAGAGTGGCGTCCTTTTGAAATAACTCCATCCCATCCAGGTAACCCTCAGCAGGTTCCCCCAGACCCCATCAGGTGACTTCATGCTTGGTCACATTTGCTGGTAATCCCCTTAAGTGAGAGCCTGGTTACTGAGAAATCCCTGGTCATTGAAGTATAATTGGTTTGTCTTCTCGGATGCTGTGCTGCTGGGTTTTTTTTTGTCATGCTTAGTATAATACGGCTGTAAATGGATAACTAAAGCATGAACGAACATTCAGATGGGAGTTTGCAATTGGACATAAATACGTGTACAAGATCTTCTAAATCAAACACCATAAAGCATCCTTTGTGAGATGCTTTAGATCCTTACAGCTATGGTACTGCTACTTAAGAGATTCCACTTCATAAAATGCTGTTACCTATCTGCTTTGGCAGCATATCAGAGCAATGTTGTAATTTTCACTTCTAGTAGCAAATGGCACTTCCCTTCTACAACCCTCAAGGTTCAGAAAACTTTAGAGCCTGAAAAGGCTCTTCTAGTCTCAGATTAAGTAGTTAAGAGCTGAAAGGGGATAATCCTGCAAGGTGCCTTCAATGAAACAATGTTAGAGATAAGGAACTTTGCAGTGTCGTGGCTGAAAGAAATTCTAAATAGATGAAACCTCAAAATAAATACATAAATACGGAAATGAAACATCTTTTTGTACCTCCTAATCCCATTTCAAATAAGAGAGTGGGAAAACAGTCCCCAGACAAAAAAAAAAAAAAGAAAAAATTAGATAAAATGTACATACAGATCTGTCTGTTATAGACAGAGGGAACAAGGCATCTGCTAGCATCTCGGATATAAATAGAGTGGGAAAAGGTAATGGCAGATCTCCCATTGCCTTAAAAGAAGCCAGGATTCAGCCTTTTTTTTGCAGCACAGTTTTAGGTTGTTGAAGGTTGGTTGGGAGAGCCTTTGTTAAGTTTCGTCTAGGCTTAGACTGAGGCAGTTTCATTAGGTTTTATAGAAACAGTAATGACCTGTGGTCAGCTTTGAAGCCCACAGCTCTATCGTTTAAGAAGAGGAAATCCTATAAGGCAGAATTATTACCTGTTTTCAACCTATAGAATTGTTGGTGCCATCTCTAATGGTTGAGTTGCCAAATCCAGATCCCTAAATAGGGAATTTGGGTAAGTCCATTCCCAGCTCTTTCAAGAGATGGTTATGTGGGGATTTTGTATGCACCTTGTCCACACTAAGAGCAAGCAGAAACAAGTAGGGGTCAGGTGAAAGGCTGCCAGGGAACTGCTGACACCATATTAGGGAGCTTTATATCTACTTCAGAACTGATGCAGTAACTGCGGAGTGGAGTGGCCAGTACCTGAGCTTTCTCAGTAGGGTGTATGTCACCTGCAGTTGTGTGATGTAGGCATAGCTGAAGCCTAAAGTTGGTGTTAAGACTGCGCGCAGCAGAGAGCGTGTTTTTGGGATTCACGTGTGCATGTGCAGCAAGGTTTACTGGCGTCCTGTTCACGGGCAGCCTGGGAGACCCTTTCTTCTCCCGTTTCAGAGTTCAGAGTGGCAGGGCCACCTGAGGCTACTGTGTCCTTTCCCACCCATTTCTGCTCCCCTGTATGGGTTCTTTTATTAGGTGTAGTGATGGGCTCCAAGGGAGTTGAGCTTCTTGGAATATTTTTAGCTTGCTATTTTAAAAATTTGTTGGGGAGGGTAAAAAAAATCAAGTGTGCAAAATCACAACTAACTATGAAAATAATGAATACCAGTGTCCTGCGTGGTCTTTGTTCCTCTGCACCACATGTAATGATTTCTAATTGAGCCTTAATTACACAATCACATACAACTTCTTCCATTAGACCTCTGCCTTGTTCATTGAACAGATTGGATAACGTTCAATTAATGAACAGCTATTCAATATCTTGTATTCTTCTCATTGCTCAGTGTATGGTCCTGTGCCTTCAACTGCTGATTGCTATTCATCCCTTGCTCAGAATACATAATTACTCATTTCTGACAGAGCTTTTCTGTGGTGCTCATCACTATAATATCTAAGTGCTTCACAAACATTGTTTAATTTACCCTTGAAATACAAGATAAGATGAGTGGTTATTACCCTTGTTTTACAGTCGAGGAGCTAAGACACAGATGAGTCTCAGACATACCCACTGATTTAGTGCTTATGATTTATGATATTTAGGACCTCAGGGGGCAAAAATACTTGGCCTTTTCTGATGCTTAGTATGTCCAAAGTGCAATTCCCATTGATTTTACTTGCAGCTATTATCGCTTAAATCACTGCAAATCAGACTCTTGATCTCAAGTTGAATATTCACGAAAAAAGGATGATTAGTGATTTTTCTTGCTTATTATTATAAAGTAAGTCCATGGAAAAGGAGGTGCAGTCCTGTTCTCCAGGATGCAGTTCAGCTGCTTCAGGCACTGGCTTTCTCTCCCTCTCTTTCTTCTTTAAATCTCTCTAATCCTTTATGTACTCCTTCTTTTTTCTTCTTTTTCAGTAGCTCGTGAATGTGGAATTCAAGGATAAGAGTCCGGATTCATCCTATATTGCAGTCCACACTGTCCCCAGGATAAGCCAGAGGTCTGGCAAGGTGGGACTGAGGGTGTAGAAGTAAGACAGTCTAGTTAGAGACTTCGGTTAACCTGTTGTAAAGACTAGAATTCAGGGTTTGAGATGCTGGGAAGTCTGAGACTTCATAACCTATTTAGGGACAGTAACAAGAGCAAGATTCTTAGGTGGTGGTCATGCGCAGGAAACACTGATGATGGTGGCACTTCCTAAATAGCAACAAGGCGCCTCAAGGTCGTAGAAGCTGTGCCTAAACCTTTTGACTGAAGTATATTTAGGAAGGCAGTAATCTAGCTTCTCTAGTACAAACTGATTACTTGTGTTATAGGAAGTTTATGTTATGGATCCTCAAATCCATCCTTTCTTACCTTTGTTAACACAGTATATCCCAACATGTTTAATATCTCAGTCAACCTTTACGCTGTATAATTCTTCTGCACAGGTTACTGAAGCGCATCATTATGATGTGGTTAATTTGCCATCTTTTCTGAATACGTGTGGATATTTTGCAGTTGTGTTTTTTCATTTTTAGAAGCTATACTTTTCTTCCTGTTGTTTTGTTTCAAGTTTCCTCATGTAAAACTTCATCTGATACTGGTTATAGCATTTCTTTGGTATGAAAGGTATGCCTTAATCACTTTGTGACTTTACATCTATCAAAGGCTGTGCTAATGTACATAAGTTTATGAAAAGCACACCATTTTGTGTGGATTAACTTTGTCCAAGTGAGAGGGTAGTCACAGAATTGGTAAGGTTGGGAAAGACCTCTGGAGATTATCTAGTCCAGCTCTCCTGCTCAGAGCAGCTTGCTCAGCTTTGTATCCAGGTGGGTCCATCTGCATATTTTCTTAAGTGGTACACCAGTACTATGACTAGTAATAACAGCAAAAATCTGTAATGGAATTACTGGTTAAGGCAATAGGTTTTTATGTTTCTTTAAACTACTCCATGCCTCTTACCTGAAAAAGAATATCTGAAGAAATTCAAAAGGACTAAATAAATGCCTCAGAAAATAAATGTGAAAGGTTATATTTTAGGAATTTATTCTAGAGATTTAGAACGTAGGCTGACTTTCAAGTCACAGGGTGAGAAAAATACCAAAATGGAAATACCCTCTGCAATGGAAACACAGATGCATTATTTTAAAACACAATATGATGTCCCTGAAACACAAAACCAGTATTACATGGGTTTAGATGAAAATTGGGTTTTTTTGAAGTTTTTTGGTACCATTCTTGCAAGATGCCAAGAAAAAGTTTTGCCAGTTGTGTGCTACTGGCTATTCTGCTAAACAGAGTATTTTGAATACTGTGTAATCTAGTGTTTCACACCTTTTCCAGAAAAGGTGTCATTACTATCAGTGTTCATGGAGTTGTATCAGATTTGTACATCTTGCCTCACTTGCCTTTAGTTCTTTTTGATTCTTGCTGAAAATTGTATACAGAGTAGTGGATTTTTTTCCACTCATTTCCCGTTCATGGCATATTTGCATTCATTTGGGCTACTACCAGGCATAAGAACTAGAGCGTAGTTCTCTCATTTTTACCTGCCTATTTATTTTACTTCATCTGGAAATTGGTTTATGTTTCACTCTACTACAGAAAAGGACTGGACTTGATGTTTCGTACTTCCTGTTGCAAAGCCCCCTCCCTCATTTCTTTGCATGTAACGAGTAACTAATGTGACTGGTGTAGTGGAAGCAGACATATGGCAAACATCAGAACAGAGATGCTTATTACAGAGCAGGCTGATGGATGATACTAAAGAGATAATGTTACTTTCTTAGGGAGAGACTGTATGATACTGTGTGTGGGAACAGATCAGAACAACCGAGCTGCAACTTTCTAACAGGAGCAGTTTAAGCTGCAGTTGAAGGTTTCTCCAAAGCCTTTTCTTGACTAGGCTAGGAAAACGCTTTTAATTTAAAACTAAGGCCTATGGGGAAGAAGAGCAATAGCCTGTACTTTCAAAACCTGGGCATTTATGCAAGTTTTCTATAAACATTTTAGGAATCTAACTATATTATTCCATTTCTGAAAGGGCATTTTTTGTCTAGGGTATTTGGCTATAGATGAGTATTATTATATGTATTTTCAGAGACTTGTGCTCTAATTTTTTTTAAGAATAATTATATATTTGGAGCTAAGCATTCAATTATTTATTCATCCATTTTCACCACGTGGACTTAGCAAATGGACTTGTGTTAGCCTATACACGATATCATGCATGCAAATTCCACTCTTAACAATACTGCTTGAAATTATGTAAGTGATAGGTGCTAATTTTCTCTGATACAACAGAATGATAATGATGGACTATTGGGAAAAAATAATAAGTACTTCTTAGCTTGTGTGCACTGGCATACTAAACTATTCATAAAATTGAAAAAAGGAATGAAAAAACACTAACCTAGTTAAAAATGCTGTCTTTTACTTGCAGTCTTTTTAGTAATAACAGGAAGACAGTATTCCTACAGTGATGAAACCGTATTCGTAAAGGAAACTATCAGGTTGCACATTTGTTTGGGGGGAGGGTGGTTGTTAATGACTTCACATGCAAGATACATGCAGTCAGGCAGCTCAGTTCTGATACTCAAGCGGTTTATAGAGTCCTGAGAACTAAAAGTGATATTTCATATCCTCATACTTCTGCAGTGTCATCATGCAGGAAGTCTGTGATGAATGCAGGGCAGCAGGCGGTCTGTCAAGTGCAGTAGGTATGTGTATATTTTAATGCAGCATTACATACAGCTTTATGAAGTTAAGGTGTTGGAAAACAGTGCAACCACTTGGATGCAGTGGTCACACCCCTTGTTTCATTTCTGTTTTGTGAAGGAACCCACTGTCATGGAAGAAATTTAGAAGGAATGCCTAACAATTATTCCATCTTAATTATTCATTTAAAAGAAGGAAAAGGAAATATGACAAGGATGAGATCTTTCACTGACTGTTGAATAATAGAAGATCATTCGTGGAAAGCTTATGAAAAAGTGAAGGACATAAAAGCACAAGAAAAGCAGATGTGCTTAAGTGTTCTAAGACAGAGCAGGGTTGAACAGCAGAGGTTTCTTGAATGGAATTTGGGTACATTTGCTTGCTTGAGCATCCCTTTTTCCATAGAGTTAGTAAATGTTCCAGAAATAGAGAACTGAAGGACAGTATCATCTTTTTGACTTTCATTTCAGTCCTCTATTGCCATTCTCACACTATATTTTCTGTTATAATTCCACTAAGAGCAGGAGAAAGTCCTTGTTACTGTCACCATTCTCTGTGTCCTTGAAGCCTTCAATAGCAAGCTCACAATGCAAGACAATAAGTCACCAAGAAAAAAAAGAGAGAAATGCTACATGTGCTTCTATAAGTAAAGGTGCCCACTTAGGTTCAGCAGGCAAAGACAGATCTTAAGTATTGCCATATAGTGCAGGTGGGGGTAATCCAGAATCCAGTATGCATGTACATTATGTGGATCATGGAATCAATAATCAAAAGTCAGTATGCGTGTGAATTTCTTAGATGTCTCACTTGAAGTGAAGATTGTCAACTGAAGAATTTAGTGAAATCCTTAGAATTAAACTGTTTCCATCCAGATGTGGGACAAACTAAGATCTCAGCTGAAACAGAGGTTTAAAAAGAGAGGGAAGAAGGGCCTATGGCATCCAGGAAGGGTCACAGAGCAGGCCAAGATAAAAACGTTTCTCCTGTTCCAGACAGGGAGGTAACATCTTAAAGTTACCAAGACTAATAGTGCCAAGGCTAATAAAGGAAGATTAAAGTGGGAGGAGGATACTTGTTCATAAAAAAAATGGCGGTGGTCAGGTCTGTCCTGTCTTTCTCACAGGATGAGCTGGCACGTGCTTAAGTTTTGTGAGGAAAAAGTTCTTTGCCGTGAGGGTGGTGAGATACTGGAACAGGTTGCCCAAAGAAGTGGTAAGTGCTCCATCCCTGGCAGTATTCAAGGCCCATGGCAGGGGGTTTGGAACTAGATGATCTTAGGTCCTTTCCAACCCTAACTATTCTATGATTCTGTCTGTTTCTCCTGTGCTTTTACTGTGCACTTTGTATGCTTCCTCATCTCCCTAGGTCTGATAGGAGAATGGTTTACTAACCGCAAACCCATTTGAGAACATGAGGAATACGTGCCATAATCCAGGCACTGCCAAAATTCAGGCTAAAGGACACAGGGGGCCATGTGGCCAAGTCTGTAAAGGAGTAAGATAGTGAACCTGTCCACAGAGAAGTGCAGTCAAAAAAGATTCTGGGGACAGGGGTCAAACAGGGTCACCTGCAGCAGTGCAATAGCTGTTCTCTAGCCGTTTTTAGTAGACTGCTCATGAACTTGGTGATAGCTGAAGTCAGTCTGTTGCTTCCCTTTCTTTCTTTAAGATGTGGACTTCTCAGTTTGTATGTGCAGTGCATGTATTATGTTAACTTACTATTTGGCAAAATTTATTGTATGTTCTCATTTTCATTAATCAGCCTGTCAGGGTGGTTTTTTTCCTTTTACATTCCCCCCCCCATGGTATATAAGCATAGTGTACCTTTTGTTTCCTGGGAACTCTTGACCCTCGGCAGAACCATGGCTTCTCAGTGCTTGATTAGCTTGGTTGATTTCATTTTGCACAACTATAACTGATGGCCATTTAAAACTACCAGAAGCCCGCTGTGAGTTCCTCCTCGTGCCTGACCGTATTTGTGAGCAACACATTAATCAGCACTCTCTGTCACACTTTCATGCTTAATGATGAGGGTTAACTGACCACTTCCTAGTAATAATGAAAAACAGTGGTCAGCAGTCACTGACTGAGCAAAGAGAGGATCTCTTCTGACTTGTGCTTTTACTCCTTCATCCTCAGGCAGCAACAAATGTGTCCACTCCACCACTTAAACATGAACACTTATCTCAAGTTCATCTTAATTATAGATCAATCCATGTCACGTGTTTACCCAATCGAAACAAAACCACTGAGCCAGTTACCCTATTGAAGTCAATGCAGTCGTATGTGCAGGAAAACATGGTTCAATTTAGCAAAGTCTCTTTCAGGAGTGTAGTTCCAGCCATCATGTAATGTATGGATGTGGCACTCGACCTCCCCAGCCCAAACCTTTTTCTGATGGTTCAGCAAACCGTGTCTCTTCCGTGTTGTAGTTGCACTGGCACCCAGCTCCCACTGCCATATAGCAGCCTCTGCCTCACATGGAGACCAGTACCTCAACCAGGGGGGAGTCAGCCTTCTTGGAAAGCAGTTTCTCTCAAAAAAATGCTAAAAGCTCTGAAAAACGGAGCTGTGGGAGTGGCAGGTCAGGCTCAATGCATTTGTAGACTTCTAAGGTTTTTTGTCTTACTTTGGCTTCAGTTTCCAATCTGTAGAGATGGTTGTGCCATCTTCTAGGGGAATTGTGCGTCTTCTAGGGGAATTGAGTCTTAGGTTTCCTGTATTCAGCCCTAACAGTATAGAGAGAAATATTCTGTTGACTTTCTGTCCGCAAGTAATTTTCTTCCCATCTGTTTCTGTTTATCCAGTTACCACACATCTGCATCCCCTGCCCCTTCTGCTTCTGGCCAGCACTCACCTCTGGACCTTTTGTTTCTTCCTTTAGTCATCGGCTTCTGAGCTGTCAGGCTCTCCTGACCATTCCTCTTCTTCCCCAGCTTCTCCAGTGTCCTGTCACTGACATCTTCCTTCCTTCCCCCAATGCTTTTTTGGGGGCACTTTTCTCCTTCCAAGTCTACTATCTCTCCAGAGCTCCTGTCCTCTCTCTTCATTAAGCTCCTGGTGGTTCCCTTTGCTCGCACAACCTATGCCTTGTTCCTCTTACCTCTAATCTCTTCTTTTGCTGTGTCTGGAGAGTGGGTTGGGGATTTTTTTTTTTTGCATGGAGTCACTGTGCCAAAGCACCTCCTGGCACACGGAGGAGATGGCTGGAGCACAAGCTCAGCTCAGCCCTTTGCCCTGGTCCACACTCTTTGCAAAGGGAACATTGGAGGTTGGCAGCCAACCTCTACCAAAACCTTTGCAAATCATATCACGTACAAACTGCAACTTTTCAGTATTTTATACCGTGATCCGTTATAATTTTAAGTGATAATGTATGAGATGGCAAAAGGCACATCTGTGGTATCAGAGCAGTGATGCTTCAAAGGGTCTGTCTCAAAGTGTGAAGGCTCTTGAGCTTCTCAAATACGTCTGTGAAAAATGTAACATGGGGGAAAACCAACATGTTTCTCCCTACCCTTATTCACAAACTTACTTTGCACTAAGCTGAGTATTTCTAGCTGATACATTCTTACACTTGCAAAATAAAATTCAGCCTGAGGCAGACATCCAGCATGGAAAATTTCAGCCCTAACTGCTAATGTGTGGTAAAGTTATAAGCAATAGAAAATGAGGTCTTAAAATGAGAAGTGTCAGGCAACTTTAACTATATGTAGTCCTACAAGATCGACTGGTGATAATCTCTTTTTTGACAGATTTCATCCAATTTGCAGATTCATTTTTACATGTACTGTATGAAAAAAGGGACAAAAAGGACTTTCGGACTTACAGATACCACCTTGTAAGTAATGAAAGCAGTGATCAACCATGCAGTCATTTTACCTTCTGCCAAACTTTAAAACTGTGCTGCAGAAAGTCCATAAAAAAATCGTAATATAGAATAAAGGCATTGATGCAGTGAAGTGGAGACCTGTTGACTTCGTGCCAGTTCTTCTCTCAGGCTCATAAATCTAAATGTAGGTTGCAGGTAAATGTTGAAGTGTAAAAATATTGCAGAAATTGTGACATAAAGCTTGCGTTACTTGCATAAACAAAAGCCTAGGCTAGCATACTGTTCAGATATGCATATCCAATAGAATTTTAGTCATAAATGCTGACTTCCCAGTAAATGCTGCAGAATTCTCTCTTGTTCCAGGTCTCCCCCTTGTGTAGGGTTGTGTTGATTCCCCCCCCCCCCCCCAGTTTATGAGCTAAAACTCTGTCCAGGTTATTTCTCCATATTATTTCTCCATATTGGAACTATGAATTTTGCTTTTTTGGAGCATCAAGAAGTGTTTTTAAGCGCAAGCTGGGTGAAGAGGTTTGGGGAGGTAGGTGGGGGCACAAGATTACCTTTAAGATAACATTTCTGGGAGGCCTCACCTACTGGGAGAGGGGCTGGGGAATCCTACATGCCCCAACATGACTGTTGGCCTGGAATGTTGTTTGGTGATTATATAGCAAGCTGCACTCCAGCAGGCTTGTTTGCAGGCTGCCTGCAGCTGGGCTTTGTTTTTCTTGTTGCCATTGTTTTTATGGTGGTTTTTTTTTGTTTGTTTTTGGGGTTTTTTTTTTAGGTGTTTTTGTTTGTTAGTTGTTGCTTTAAAGATTGCATGCCAAACCTGTTTGGCATGGTAATCACCTGTTCCCTAGACCAGATTATGACAGTATCTGCACGGCTTTTAACGTGTCTTTTAGTAGAGCCCTGCTGACAGCTCAACAGTTACATAAAATGCTGCCTTCCTGAAAATCACTTCCCAGCAATGTTGGTGCATGAGGAGCTAGGAGAATCCAGTTACTTTCTCTCTGGGATAGAATTTGTCATTTTTCAGAGTCATTCCTCCTGACTTACACAGTTCAGGGTAAAAAGTGTTTGTTTAGTCAGGTCTCTACCTGGGCAGGATAGCGTGGTTCTGTATGTTTGTGACAAAGACTTCAAAGACCTGTGTATGTGGATAACATGCTTTATGTTTAATAGTCCTGTTGTCTCATGGAAAATAAACTTTAGATGTGAATAACTCTTCCCAGTAGCAGCAATAACCTGAAATTTCAAGCAAAACGACCTCCATCTTTTGTGGAGCTCAGTTAGTCATAATTCATTCCTGGGAGGATTTCGCTGGTATGTAGCCTGATTTTTTTTTTTCCCTTAATCTTATTCTCTACATCAGGTCAAACTATTTGTGTACTCTTTATTCTTAAAACTAGGCACGTGCTTAAGTACCCAGGGCAAAAGGGCTTAAGGCACGTGACTGGAGACTTGAACTAGGCTGTTATCATTTCCCGTCTCTAATTATCAGAGAAGTTACAGGCAGGTAAAGGGCTACTCTAAATTTTCTTGGTAAATCACTCCCTCTGGCTTCTAATCATTTCCGTTCCAGTTCTCTGGACTTCTTCCAGTTTGTTTATATCTTCCAGTAATGAAGTGCCTGAACTGCATACAATATTCCAGGTGTGGCTGCAAAAGAAATGCATAGAGAGCACTGCCATGCCAACCTGCTCTGCTGTGTAATGCTCCTACAGAAAGAGCCAGAGGTGTTATTGGCACTTAGTTCTCCTCTGCTGCATTGCTTCTTCCATCCAGGTTATCTTCTTATTCCTAGGATTTTCTTTTGAGGTTGAAGCTTTCCAAATTCTGCTTTGTTATTTTGCTTTGTTGTTAACTCTTTTATTTTGGATTATCCCCTTGGTACATGCAGGAGCATTTTTCCAACTGCAGTTTTATTTCCTGTTTCCTGTCTTTGCTTCTGATTTCTCTACACCCTTTTGTATTATTTTTCTATCCACATGCTGACAACTCCTTTTATTCCTACTTCCAATGAAAAGATCAAAATAAGCAGTAGTCCCTCTGATACTCCAACAGGTGTCTTCCCAATGTGATAAATTGTGCATTTGTCAGTGGCTTATCCTTAGTAGGAAGTTGCTGTAGAAAGTCTTAGCGGCAGAATTGGTATAGGGTCTTTTCATCAAGTAAATTTTGCCAAATAATAACAATTAACTGGATTCTAGATTTCTTGCTTACTGTAAAACCATGTTTTTCAGATGAGGAACAGAAGGAGAGAGAAGTTAGCCGATGAGAAATGTAGTGAATAAAATGAACTCAGTGTTGTGCATCAGTGAATAATAAAATACATTTCCTGCAGGAGTGCATCTCCAACAGTATTTCTATATCTGTGTACTTCACCCTTTAAAATAAGTATTCCTGATCTGTTGGATGGCTCAGCATCTTCAGGGACCATTACTTTGGAAATAGGAGGGCTAAGGATGTTCCTAGAGGCAGGAGGAGTGTGCTGTGCCCAGGACAGAACTGCTGACCAGCAGTATTTTTTTTTTCAGCAAGGAAATAGTGGATTTTTTTACACTTACAGCCTAATCTCCCCTTTTACTTGGTGTAGACATCTATACTTGGATAATATAGAGGTAAAATACTGTCACTTCTATCCTGCAGTCTTCTATATGCGTTGTACCAGGTATAAATGGCTTTGTACTCTTGGACTACTTTCAGCTTTGCCTTGCCAAAAACACTACTGCAGAAGTGTGGACCTCCAAGAAAGTCCATGGGGATGATGATGTGCATCTTGTGGAGGTCAGAGAAGCATTATGGAGGTGTCCTCTGGTCATATGTTCTCCCCACCATGATCTACACTCCCCACTTTCCAGCTTTTCTGTTCTTCTGAAATTCCTGCCATCTGTGCTTCTACAGTATTTTGAGGTTTATTTTCTTAGCATTCATTGCCAAGTTGTAGAGCTCATAGGTAAGCTTAGAGGGGCTGTAATGGCAGAGCAAGTCAGGCTCCAGTTATCTCTTCATAGCATCTATCCCCATTGAAAAATCAGTTCATTTCCGCACTTCGTCTTGAGTTACAGCTACTTTAACTTTGGTTAAAAATGTCAGTTTCTCTCTTTGGAAAACCCCAAAACCCAACAATGACTCTTTCCACACAACTTCTTAATTATTTCTGCATGTGAGTTTTGGCTGTGCTCCAACTTTGAAATCATTATGCTGCTTCAGAGTGTAAATAAGTGGGACTGGATTAATAAATTGTATGAAACATGGTGCCACACTTCATTATAATGCACTTATCAAAGTGGAAAAACCTTTTAGTACATAAAGTGCATCTGCTTTTAATTTTCATTTTGATCTTTTCTTTGTGTTTTCAGACACGAGTGTACCTGTTCAGGGAGGCTTTTAATGCTGGTGCCTGGCAGTTTCAAAGTTACTTCTGAAGATGGCAAAACAGAGCTAAGAAATTTGGGCTGTGTTAGGAAGAGCATAGGACTGGATTATCCTCTCATAATTATAAATTGGGGTGCACTACATCACACTGAAATCTGTCATAAGTAGAAGGCAGACCAGGTTTTTGATGTTAGTGACCTTTTAAAATTTTCTTTTTCGTAATTCAAATTTTATTTATCACTTTTGACTTAAAAAATGTGTTTCAAACAAGTGAAATTTTGCCTTTAGTCACTGTCATTTTTCAAAGATAAACTAATTGCTTTTGATGCCAGGAGTGAAGCCCACTGTTTACAGAATATAAAAGTAGGTTGTCGACTGTGTGAAACTGAGGTTAAACTTGTTGCAATGGCTTAACACTGAAAGACCACCACCCTCAATCAGTCATTTGATCACTGGCCTCTCTTTCAGGTTTTAGACCTGCTCTCTGTTGCTGAAGGGATTGGGCTTTGGCAATGGCTAACTTCTGTCACTTTAATGGAAAAATTGCTGTATTTTCTGAAAGTTAACCCTGAGGATTTTTTGCTGTTTGTATGCTTCTTGAGCAGTGACATTTCAGTTCACGTGAGTTCGTATTAAATAGCTACTTGCAGGAAATTAAAATTAATTCAATCTGCTTAGTGCTACCAGAATTTTAATTATGAAAATTGAATTAGAACTGTACAAAAATCTGTGTTCAAACATGCCCCTTGTGAAGTTAAATGTGAGTAGACCGAAGAGTTTTGTATTTGTTTTTTCTTAAATGTATTTGATGCAAGAAGTGAGGATACATACCATGAAGGAGTAGCTGCCCTAATCTGGGGGTCTTTTGTTTTCACTGAGCAAAACAAATTCTGAAATACAAGTTATATCAGTTAGGCAGAATGATCTTTGAAAGTAGAATAGGGTAATTTGATTTATAGCTTGGTGATGTTGTATTTGTGTCCCAAGATGACTTTTTTCTGGGTGTCCTATGTCTATTTTTGTCAGTTTTGCTTTCAATGACCACCATCATTTGGGCTGAAATTCGGCGTATTTGTTTTAACCGAAATGTCCATTCCCCAGTAATGAAGGGAAGTCCTGATCCTTTTAAGATCACTTTGGCATATGAGTTATGAAAAATTTGTTATGCCTTAAAAGGTGACTTTTTTTATTTTTTTATTTTTTTTTCCTTTTTTAAACCCCAATGGTAACTTTGTAGGTGTTGAAAAAGCCAGATGCAGATTGAGTCATCCGTGGCTTTAGTTGTTCAAGACCTAGCATGATTCCATTGTGAAGGATCACTGCTTGATCTATTTTTCTGCCAAAGCAAATCGCAGCTCCTAGTGAAAAGGTGCACTAATGAAGGCATGAGTCTGGCACCCAGCACAATGGCTGTCACTGAAAGATAAGATTTGCTTTTGCCTTCGGGTCATGCTGATGCCATGGCCGGAGATGTTGAATCCAGCACACCTGAAAAAAGGGGTCATGGGGCTGTCACTTGCAAGATGATGTCCAGTAAAATTTGGGTTAATTAGATGAAGCTTTGATTCATCAGTAGTTTTGCTGCCATGTGATACTTTACTCAGAGTCTTGAGGTTGGATGAGTAAGCAAAGGGTGAAGTAGCTGTTTTCAGGGATGCAAAAGGGTTGCCCTGTCCTGTTCAGCTGTTTGTGAGGAAGGACTGTGGAATGAGGTGCCTGACAAGCCTGACCTGAATTGAGGGTGTGGAGAGAGCTGGGACTTCTCTGGGCTCTGCAGCCTGGAAATTCTGCACCAACTAACTACAGGGGCATTACTTGTAAAGATCCATTCATCCCTTCATTATAATCATCAATTCTTCTGCTGTCCCCTCATCCTCTTTCTTCTGTGTTCTTTCAGAATTACCTGGAATAACAGAGAGCTGAGGTTCCTGATAAAAAACAAATAAATTGAGAGGAAAAAAAAAAGGAAAATAGGTAGGCATATCCATCTTTCAAAGGGTAAAATAGACTTCTCTTTAAAAAGCCAGCAAACAAATGCAGAAGACTTTCTGAGTTCATTTTGGTGGATGTCTGATGCTACTTTGGCCAACATTTCTGTGTTGGGGATATTGAGAGATTCTGCTAAAAGGTTTTGCAATGGTATTCCTTGCAGCCTTTCAAATAAAATTATTACTGACCAGGGTTCCAGAGGAAAAGATTTGTCAATGTATCTGCTGACAATATTTTAAATTGTCACTATTATTTATAATAATATTCATCATTATGAATTTAGCATATTTCCAGTCTGAGCTGTAGTAAACTGTACATGAAAAATGCAAGAGAAAAATATGCTTTGAAGATAATGTGTCATTCACACAGAATAAAATTTATGATCTGCTGAGCATGCTAAATGCAAGAACACAACAGACTTGAACTTCAAAATGTTTGCAAAAACCAAAGGGTAGCTACTTAAAAAAAAGTTAACGGAACATTTTCACTAAGATCAAGAGTTGGGAAAAGTTTTACTTTGTGAAACAAGCTGCCTATTTTTTCTAGTAATATCTTATATAAATAGCATGCATCTCATTGAAGGAGTTTGCCCAGAATTGCGAATTATAAAATTGAGTTGCAAAACATGGAATTAGTGCTCTGTAGCTTCATTTTTTCTGTCTGTCCTGTGAAAACAGAACTTGTCTCTTAGTTTTCCTGTTCCATATTATTAAACAAAGACAGCTTGATACATGCCTGGATGTTATCACTAGGATGGTGTGACACACTAAGCTGTTTGAAATAGTGAATAGTGCCAACAAGTTTCAGCCCCATATACATTTATGAATACAAATGTTTTTACAGAGGTGAACATTTTCAGTAGAGTATTTACTGAAGGAGTGTGGCTTAAGGAGCCATACAGTCAGCTAGAAATCCTTACATTACCAATTAGTGCTCCATATTCCAGAATACATCAATGCACACTCTTAAACATTCCCTTCAATGAACTTGATATAAATCTTACACAGTGTTTTTGAAATCCAGTTGTAACAGTTGTGGAGCAGGATATACTACATCATGTAAGTAAATGTAGCAGAGCAGTTCACCACATTTATCAGCAAAAATGGAAGGTGTTTCAGTTGCAGTTCAAGATTTTTGCATGATGCTTGTTTAAAAAATCTTTCCAGTCCTTCTAGGCCATTTCTTGCACATTGAAATTTTCCACTAAAGTGCATTGAAATTTGTAGTATGTCAAGAATGCCTTATCAGATTTTTAGCATGGGAAAGCAGAAGTAAGCACCGTGCATACAATGTGATCTCTTATAAATCTGTTCTATATGCCGTTCTGCAGTTAACAGCATCTAGAGACTTCAAAATTAGTCTTCGGTTAAAATTTAAACCAAAATGAAAATTTGGAAACTTGCTGTGAAAGAAAATACTGTAAAATATTAGATGTGTGATTCTGTCAAAACAGCCTCTAAAGCCCTAATTCTCACTCTTTATATTGCTGTATCCATTATAATCTAAAATCAAAAGCAGTTGAACTGAAAACCAGTTTCAAAACAGAAACAAAATGATTTATCTCAATAACAGGATTCTTTCAGTGTCTGTAGGTATTTCTCCTTGGTTTTCCTCCTGAACAGATTTCCAGTGCTGTGTGGTTTCACCAAACCGGAAATGCTTTGCGAAGATCACACACTTTTCTTACTCCTTTTCTGTGCTATCTGGTATCATTCAGCATTTCTTTGACCACATGTAAAGGCAGTTACTGTGTAGTTATATGGCCATCTTTAGAATTCCAACACACTGAACCAAAAGCTTTCTGAGTTCGTCTGGATTTCAGGAGGCCCGAGCTCTGCTCTGTGACTCACTGTTGATGTGGCTCTTTGGTATAAGCTCTGCCTCCTGTGGAGATGACAGGGAGCCCTGGGAGTGGTTTCAGAACCAGTTTGGGGCATATCTTGCGTTGGAGGCTCTGTCCCTCTGGATTATGGCATAGCTGGCGCACCAGGCACAGGCTTGGAGAAGCTTTCAAAATTCTGCAGCAGATTTTAAGCACAGCAGCAGAAAATGTGCGCGTGTACCTCAAATACAAGATATGTATATTTTCTTGCTCACTTGTCTCACTGTTAATAGGTTTCAACCCTGCTGGATGGTTTCTCCTGTAGAAAATAGTAACCTCTTTTGGGCTGCATCCCATGCTCCCTTGCCAAATTTCCTCTCTCTCCTTGATCCCTCTCATTGGTGCCCTTTCGGTCTGCTTAAAATAGTGAGTGAGAAACATTTTTATAACTTCTCGTCTCCTTTGCCAGGATCACCAGACTGTACCAATTGTTTTTCTTAACCTGATCTCAGCCCACATGTGAAAGCAAAATTCCTGGGAACAGTGAAGGAGCAGGAGACGGTCTCCATGTTGAAATCGGCAGAGCATTGGAGTCAGTGTTCTTAAATGTGGATAGGGAACGCATAACAGTATGGCAATTTAAAAACATTCACATATAAAGCATGAAAGAGCACAGCCCTCCCTGCTCCTCTTCCAGAAATAAAGGGAATCGGCTTTGTATCTGTAGTCACAGTTGGAGGAAGTGCTGCTAGTTCATCTCTGCCTTCAAACTTGGCTTTCTGGAGGAAACAAATGCAATAGTTAATGTGCAGAGCATTAAGTCATTGTTCATGACTTAATCACTGCCTAAGGACAACCTGCAGCTCTTTCTCTGGGATACTGAGTAAGAATCAGTAGCATATTTCAGATTAGAGGGAGGAAGAAGATCGGGTGATCACAGGCCAACACACTGGCTTTGAGAATGTTCTTGTCAACACTGTTTAATTATAACATGTTATAATTAAATAGCAGTTAAACACAAGGTTTAAAATACATAGAAAATATAGAAAAACACTGTGTTGAGGAAGTTTGTTGATTATCCTCACTATTTGAGCACCAACTGACGTGCCTATGCTTTTAAAGGAGCCCTAGCTGGGTTTTGTAGACCCTACAGATAATGATGCTGTTGAGATTATGTTTTTATCCATGTGCCAGGTAGTTTTAATACACTTTGCTTGGGTGTATGAAATGAGCTGTAGCCACACCTTTGACTTCAGTGTAAATGTGCCCTGTGAAATAACCAGTTACACTCTGAATGAAGGAAATAATACATTGATAAATCAGAAGACTGAAGAAAAAGTTGTGGGACAGGGGAGGGGTAAAAGACCGAAGATGAAAGTGGATAAAGGAGAAGGTTAGCAAATAAAATTTACTGAAAGAAAGAAGGGGGGGTAGAAAGTAAGAAGATATAAAAAAATACTGTAAAAATGGTAGATTAATCCAGTAATATAAAAAGGCAGAGAAACTGAAAGATGGCGAGGGATCTAGAAGCAGCAGAAGGTAATTGGGGATGATAAGCAAGTAGGAAATATCCCAGATGAGGTGAATATTTTGCCAAAATCAAAACAAATTTTAATTAAGTCTGTAATTTATCATGAAGGAAGGAAAGCTCTAAATTCTTGCTTCAGAGAAGGATTTAGACTATACCTGTGTTATAGGCACACTCTTTAATAATGTTAATAGATTGATATTGTCTTGAGCAATTAGCAAATAGTCTTTGTCTGCATCCAAAAATCACGTTACCTGGGAACAATACAGTCAGAAGAGTAAAGCTGTTCAGTAATAAGGGAGATAAACCCCGAAGTCAGACTGAATTTTGGGAAACCCTGAGGTTCAATATCTAAATGCAAACACCAAGCATTTGTTATACGAAATGAAAGGGCAATATTTGTATCCAAGTTCTGTCCCTTGTCTGTGGCATTTATAAGGTTATTCTGCATCACACACAAATCTCAGCATGCGGAACTGAGTTTATTAGTTTACCGTGGTCAGACTGGACTGGTTTAAACAGAGCTGAGGAAGTTAATTATCAAATGTCTCAGGTGGGTCTAGCAATAAGTAACTAGCTATGGAGAGAGGGACTGGCAGTGGCTTAAGCCTTTGGAGCTGCGGCAGGGGGACGGGTCCCGCCATTGCATGTGGATGGCCGGCTGGGAGGGACTGCCCTAATCTGTTTCCCAGGTTGTTCGAACCAGTTCAAGAGCAGTAAAACAAGGTTATGTAATTGACATGTGATGTAGCCTAAAATAGTGACTGCAAACATAGGCTGCTGTTGCTGGGCAGTTGTCAACTGCTAAAAAAAAAAAAAAAAGCCTTCAACTGTCTAACAAACGGACCTTTTAAATGAAAATGCAGTTTTGATTTCCATTGAATGGAGGGTATTTTCCTTTTTCTTAAACTGTGAGAAATAGAGGCTCTGTGAAAGCTGAAACTTGGAAAGAGATTCATCATCGCCCTTACTGTGCCAGTTTACTTGCAAGTACCTACCCACTGCAGATGGTGAAATAGAAACCTCAGGTATATGCAGTTTGTTTCTTGATAGTGTTGATACAACTGTCAAACAGAAAATCCTTTTCTGTATGTGGAGAATCATTGTGACAATCTCAGCAGTAATTTTGTTTACATGCTGGCCATTAAAAGGTAGAAATAGTTTATTTTTATCAATTAAAAGAGCTTATCTGGATTGCAGAGACATCGGTTTCACAAAATCTGTGAATGTTTCAGAGCTGGATGAAAGAAACGGATCACATAGCTCAGTGAGCATAAAGGAGATGTTAGGATGTACAGATTATCTGATTTCTTGCTGTAGGAAGCAAAGCCCTTCATTAGGGCTGTATCAGAAAGCAGAAAAAAACTGGTGTTCTCTTTTCTGACCAGATACTCTTGAGGTGAGAGGCCTCCTTTGGAAAATCCTGATGATTTTCTGCAGCCTTTCTTTGCCTTTCCTTCAGCAGGGAAGGTCTGTAAGACAGGTCAGAAGGGTTGCAGGGGCTGGGTTTATTCAGTCTGACAGTCTGTTGTGTAAAGGGAAGGGACAGAGTTGAGCAGTAAGTAACATTTATGGAATTGAGGGAAATTTAGTGTAGAATTACAGACATTCAACCCACATTTTCCCCCTGACCCCATTCAGTAATGTTATCAAGAGTAACTTCAGTAAATTTGTTGGTTATAGATTAGCCACCAAATATAGAATAATAGTTTTGCTGGTAAAAACTGATAGAAGCAGTGGGAGGATCTGTAGAGGCGGTCTGGGCACTAAGGTAGTAGTGTTAACACCTATATGTGCCTATTCAAACAGGTGTCAGTAGGTACTCCAAGCTGTAAGACTTTTGCACTTACCATTGTTATGGAGATAATCTTCCCACATGGGAAGTACAGTGAAATCTAAGCCCTTATTTCAGTCCAGAATCTGCAAAAGGCCAGGTTGGGTGGGGATTTGAGCAACCTGGTCTAGTGGAAAGTGTCCCTGCCTGTGGCAGGGTTTTGGAACTAGGTGATCATTAAGGTTCCTTCCAACCCAAACCATTCTATGAGTCTATGAAAAGGATCCAACCTCTGACGTGCAGATCTGCAAGTCAGGGCTGGAGGTGGCTTTCAGCTCCTCTCTCTGCGCACCCTGCAAGAAGGCTTGGCTGTTCTGACAGCCTGCAGGGAGAAGACAACTTTGTCTGCAATTTCATGAGTCAAAGTAATAATTCTCATTTTGGAGGAATAAGGAAAGTTTGGTCATTCTACATGCATTCTGATGTGCTTCACTGCAATGCTATTTTAAATGTTGAGGTTTTTTCAAACTACTTCTGCTTTCTTTGGTCCTTAGCTGTGCTGCCACTCCTGTTTTCTCACTTTCCTGTCTGTTTGCAAGGCCTCATGAATCATGTCTGTGTCTCAGGACCCAAAGCCTGCTCTAAGACGTCATACCTGGAGTGGCTTTTGGACTTTTCCCCTTACCCTCCCCAGGGGGTGCTGCAGAGGGCGTGTAGTTCTAGCAGAGAGAAAAAAGAGAGCTGGCTTCCCAGGTAGAAGCAGGAGAGAACATGGAAGGCAGCAGTGCTGCAGGAGAGGGGCTGGGCATTAGTGGCACACAAGCGAGCATGAGTCAACAACCTAATGCCATTGCCAAAAGCTAGATTTGGTCCAGGATTGCATTAGTAGGGTTGTTGTGTGCAAGATGCAGGAAGTAACCATTTTATTGTCCTTAGTGATAGTGAAACTCAGCAAGAAAAATGCACCCAGTTTTGGGCACTCTGTTTTATGAAAGAAGCTGGAGGAGAAAAAGAGGAATGACAACAGATTTCGGAAACACGACCTTTGAGGAGAGATTGAGAGAACTGGATTTGTTTAGTCTAGCAAAGAGATGGGGAACATAAATCTTTTGATAGGCATGAGATTGCTGTAAGAAGGTGGCAGTCTATTACTCTGTATGTCTTAGATTGTTAACGTCTCTTTCAGTTGCAGAATATTCCTATTTGGGTTAAATGCAAGGGGAAAAAATCACAGCTTCAAGGCTGTGTAATCACTAGCCTGATCACAAGGCTTATGAGGAAGTTGGAGAATACCTTTCCTCAGAAGGTTTTGAGACAAACTTAGAGAAAGGGGCAAAAATAAACCCAACCCAAACCTGCCTGAATTGTTAGGCTGGTCTTATCACGCTTTCATGAGTGGGCTTGAATTAAACAGTCTTTGGGTGCTCTTCCAGCACTACACTACTTCTTTTCCTTACAAAATTTAACATTTTAACAAGAGAGCAGAGATGTAGAAGACTCATCAATGATTTGCGGTTCCTGACTTAGACTTTAAAAAACTGGGGAAAAAAGATAATTTTTTAGGAGGAAGATAAGACATGGAATATTTCAGAAATTTCTGTAATTTTCTAATTTTGCCTTAGACAGTAACAAAAATATTACTGATAAGAAATATCTACACCCCATTCCTACCGCAGCCTTACATGGCTGGAAGTGTCACGGCCCCTCGAAGAGTGCATCAACACTCTGCACACAGACAAAAAGCTCATCTTAGCAAGTCAGTTTTTGGAACCAGTGCCTCAGTCATTGTGCTGGAGTTTTAAACTGGGGAAAAGCACAGCTTCTGCTGCAGCCTCACTTTGGCAGCAATTCATAGACCAAATAAGAACAGCTTTTTTTCCCTCCTTCCTTCACTGCTGAATTTGGCTTGTTCAAGAAAATGTAGGAAGAGGGAAGACTGAACTTTATGAATGCTTCGTTTTTGTTTTCTTTTGTAAGCCTGTGAAAGCAGGGAATTAAAGAGTCTTTGCAGGTGAGAGAGTTGGAAATATTAAAGTGGGTTTGTGCATGTGTTTGGATGTGTCATTCTGTGGTGTGTAGTGACACAATAACCTGGAAAGTGCAAACCCAAATATATCTCTAGCTTTACTATGAATAGGACATATCTCTGTTTCTTCTTAGTGTGTAACTGTGCAGTACCTGTTAATTATTTATTTTGAACAGGAAATTTTTCTGGCATCTTTTGTAACTCTGTATTTTAGATGGAACAGGAATTAGCTCATAAAAGTGCACTTAATGGTGCCATATGTAAAAATTACTTTCATCTTAATGCTTTTAGCACATGGGTGATGAGAATTCGATAGCTACTCTGTCACTTTCCAGCCCACTTGTGAATGATTAAACTGGATAAAAAACCCCCAACTGTATTAAGCTAAGCACAAACTACACAAGCAGATCAATACATATCTTGAAAGAGTTGGAGATCTTGCACCACAAAAACATCAGCCTCTTTGCAGGATGGTCTTGCACTTCTTGAGATCCTGAAGAGCCTTGGAGGTCTTGAGAGTTGCATCAGTTTCAGATGTGTAGGTTTTTGTTTTGATTCTGAAGTTTGATGATCATGACTGGGGCTCACAATACACAGATGGAACATAGTGATTCATTACGACTCTCTTTGCTCTACTAGCTTACTTTATCAAACTGGTTTTATTTTAAATGTATCATATTTGATTGCATGAAAATCTGAAGCCATTTTTTTCATTATAGATGATAAGCATTTTAACTGAAAAACTGTTAATTATTATTTCATAGCTGTATTCTACATAGAGGGTTTTCCTGAATGCTGATCTCTTCCTCTTTTTAAGGGTTTTCAAGTTACATCCATTAATGTAAGTCTTAAAATGACTGTGGTTATTTAATTTTTTTTAGAAATAAATAAATAAATAAATAAATAAAAATACAAGAAGACATTTGCTTTTTTTTGAAAGATTTTCGCCTTGCCTACTAGAAAAGCTCCTTAGAGATTTTGTACCATACATTACTATTCAGAGTTGATTCAAATTCAGTATGATTCAAAAATTGGTCAACCATTACTAAGTTAATGTTTTCTGAAATCATTTGGCCTAGTAGATAGGCTAGGAAGTAATAATTGCAGGCTACCTAAGCCGTTTGAAGGGTGAGTTAGGGAAGTATTCTGCTATTGTGGGAACATTTCTTATGAAGTCACAGTACGACAGTGATTGAAACAAAAACGTTTGCACAATTCTTAAGAATGTGACCCCAGCAATTATCCTGGAGTACGTAAATGTTAACCTCTTTTTATTAAACCCTTTAGCTTTTGAAACCAGTAGTGAAAAATGTTGACTTAACAGGTGTACAGTTTCGAAGAGCAAACTGCCTTCAGGGTAATTCTGCAATGGGGTTCATTTTGCAGCATTAGAGCTGACTTGTCATATTAATAGCCTGCACCCGCCTGTGGCAGCCTAAAAATGGTATTGCGGTACTCTGTGATGCACAAAGGACATTGTATGAGCACTGAGCAGTTGTACTAGCATTCCTAGCAGAAAAATAATCATTTTTCCCCTCTCCCCACAAAAAATGCTAGACTAGTATTTTAAGGATATGTAAACCATCTTTATATATATATATATATATATATATATATATATATATATATACCATATATCATTAAACACTTTTGTTTTCTACTCTGATTTTACTATCATGCTGTCTGCGTGAAATTTCTTTAGATGTGCTCAGTTCAGTACGGAGTAAAATTATAAATAGGAATCAAGTTGACTTTTCTCTTGAGTATCTGGTTTTTGTATTGATCACATCATAAACTAAATGTGTGTTAGCAAATCATTTGGTGATTAGCTGAAAATTTAATCTTTTTCTTGTTTAGCAGGCATACTAAAAGACCAGCTGATAGATACTGGTGCCATCACTGTATTGTACAGTTTGATTTTGTACCTGGCGTATCTTCATGAGCTCATATTCATGAATTATTTTGTGTAGGTTTTGTTGTTTTGCATCTGTGTCACAGTGCTAGGTAAGGTCTCTTAATAAAAACCCTTATTCGCCTGTCTGCTTGTTTAAACATCTAAATCATTACCTGAATGATAATACCTTTGTGGTACTACAGTAACACTTCTCTCACTCAAGTAAGATAGATTCTCTTTGTACGAGACACTCAGTGAAGACATGCAAGAAACAGCGTAAACTTCAGTTCACTGTCTAAATAGGTAACATTGGGTGAGGGTGAACGGAAGTCAGATGCAGAGATAGAAAATTACTGATCTGAAGTTTGAAGGCAAATTCCTGAAAGACCTCAAAACAAAAGCCAGGTCTTCTGTGCTGAATGAATATTCTTTGTCCTTTCCTGAGAAGACGTGTTTGTTGTGGAAAATATTTTGGCAAACATATGTTATACCTCTTGTCCTTCAGCAGCTCCGTCCCCTTATGGAGGCTGCATGTTTGCTCTCGCTCCCTGCGTGCATCGGCCTCCTGTGTATTTCAAGTGCAGTTCTGCTTCTGAGCCATGCCTGAGCTTCCCCTCCGCACCTACAGCTGGTCCTTTCTTTGGTCATAGGCATCAATTTTAACATTATTGGTGCAGCTCTTGTGTTTCAGCACATCTTGCCTGCTCCCTTCGTGACATGCTTAGGAGTCTCTCTGCTTAGGTGCTGGCTGATGTTACTGCATTTGCAATGAGAATTGCTGTTTTTCCTCTACCTTGCGTTTCAGACATCTTTGTTACAAACTGGTGTTTAGTAAATAGTTTCTTACCTTATATCTAAAATGCCTGTCCCTGAGGCTCAGTAGTTCTTACAGCACCTGATATGTAAGTCTGCAGTATGCTGTTGTATTTTACACAGAATTGTTTTTTGAACTTTGCATGCTGGCAAATCCTGCAGCTTGATTTAGAGTTTGCTGTATTTCTGTGTCCTCTCATTTCACCCTTCTTCTAGAAACCCTCTGCATTGCTTTTGATTGCATCTACTGCAAACCATTTGTTCTGGCTGCCCCAGATCCCTGTGTGCCACCTCTGGAAAGAGGCAGCTAAAATAATCTTCTTTCATGCTGCACCAGCCCTTCATGGTTGCTTTTATTCTTCTACCTCAAATTCAAGCACCTGACTTTGAAAAGTCCATGTGGTGGTCCCCTCATCTGATACGCTGCATCTGTTTGCTGTACCTATGTTCCTCCCACAGAGCAAAACGTCTTTTGAGTCTCTGAGTTGTTAAATGCCAGCCTATTTCTCTGGTTGCCATGTATTTCCCTTCTACTAAATGTTGTGCGTTAAATACCTGCTGTCTCCTCAGAAGTGCTTTTGTGGGGCTTTACAGGACTAAGATAATACGGTTGTGATTTATGCCTGTTTTGATAAACCCTTCAGAAACCTTATGCTATATAGAAAGTAACCAGTAAACTCAGAAATCAGACACCTAGTGAACTGGTTGAAGGGAATGGAGCGTATTGGGAAAGTTAACCTCTGCTTTGTCTTTCTCCTTTAGCTTATTAAATTCTTTAGCACGAGAATGGCCCCAGAACTAAGACTTGTCAGCCTGCTTTGTCATACAGCATGCGTAAGATTTGAGAAAGCTCAAACAAATAGTTTGTTTTTTTGCAAGAAGAAAAATCCCAGTCTTGCCTAGAAAAAAAGTAATGAGATCTCTCTCATAAATGACACATCAAAACTCTTTCCTAAATTACACAGAAGAGATGCTCATAGTAAGGCCCATGACAAGTCCCCAAGATTACTGGGAAGGCTAAAGAATGGGATTGGGAATGTCTGCATTGATAAGAAGCTCAAAATTACTGAAAAACAATAGAGAAGAACAAATGGGAATTATGTAAATAAATCCTCTAATAATGTGTTTTGGTTTTGGTTCATTCAGGACAGCACAATTACCTGTGTGCGGGAAGGAATGACTGCATAATTGATAAGATCCGAAGGAAGAACTGCCCAGCCTGTCGATTACAGAAATGTCTGCAAGCTGGAATGAATTTAGGAGGTAAGCAGAATATTAATAGTTTGGTCTCCTAATTTGATTAGGCAAAAACATAGGAAATGTGCAGCCTTTTTATAGTTCTGGCAGCTGCATAATCTCAAAAGTTTAACATGGAATTATCCTGAAGTGCTTAATAGCTAATAAGCTCTATTGTCATTCTAAATCAAGTTTTGGAGACACGTATTTTACAGCTCAGAAAAAAGAAAAGTGAGTGTTTTATGATGATGGTAATTTTAGTGGAATTTCATATAGATAAAAGTATTATGGTTTCAAGTATCACATGTTTGTATTGTGGTTACAAGTATCGCTTTTTATGACAAGCATTCTCTTAAATGCAGGGAAAGATTTTACACCATCATGAAAGCAAATCAGCGTGTAGTGAACCTCTCCACTTTTTTTGTTGCTTGTTCAACATTTATATTGGATTATTTCTGCAACTGTATGGATATGTGGTTTAGATAATATTACTCCACTGTGCGTATGCTACCAACAAAAAGACAAAACCTTTCCTTAATAACTGTCAACAGTATTTTGAAAAGAGTATGATAGCAAAACTTACAATAGGGTTTTTTTCTGTTCTTTCAATTCTTCAATTGCAATGTCTGCACAATTCTGGCTGTGCTTCAGTGGGCGTCTTGTTTCAAGTTACCACCTGAGTAAATTGTATTACAAATCACTTTTTTCCCCACTACTTTTAGGTTTATTGTGTTGTCTGTGAACGGGGCTTTGGATACTTCTGCAGGTCCTTTCCCTGATGCACAGAGTGGCCCTTCCCTTATAGAGTGTTTTCACTGTTCCAGAAAATTATAGCATGGTCACATTAATCCCTCCAAATCATTTCCCAATTCGCTTTTTATCCTCCTGGACCTATTCTCTGCTAGTAGCTTAGTTTAGTTCTATAGACAGATTTAGCTGCGTGTCTTTCATAGGTTATATGCAAAATCCTAGTTCCTGCCTTCTGCCTGGTACCTTTTTCTAACTCCCAGATGTCTTTTTCTGTCTTGTCTCCTGGCAGAAATACTCAAGCAAAGAACTTCTTACTTTTTTGGGGATGTTAGCCCTGTTAACACCTCTTTCAACTCTTTTCCCTTCAAGTTGCCTTCTAGGCCCCTTGTTTCTGCTTCCCAAAAGAAAATGGGGCCAGACTGTGGCATGCTGGGTGCTGACAGTTTTCCCTTGATTTTGATCTGTGCTATTGATACCAGCAAGGAAAGCAGAACAGCACCTTTGTTTGATGAAGTGGGAGCTCCGTGGTACTAGCTCATTCTTTCCAAAAAAAAAGATGCCGAAAATGCATGTGGAGCAGGAAACCCAGATCCCCGGGGTATTGGAAATCTTGCTGCAGCCCTCCAGCAGCTGGTGCAGGGCATCCTCCGTTGCTGTGCCCTTCTAGATGGCATGTGTGCTTAGCACTGCATCAGAATACAGGGCTGCAATCTGACTTGATAACCTTTTGAAACAGCAACGTGTGACACTTTACAATGTCATGAGTTCATCACTGCGATTTCCTAGTGTGTTTGAAAGGATGTGTTCACACAGTGTCGTCTGCAATGAAAAACAAGGGAGGGGTAAACTTTCCTTGAGAGGGGTTGTTTTTTTCTCATTCAGACACATTGGCTGGAAATCTTTAAATGAGGAATGCATTGAAAATCTTCCCCTATGTTGGAGCTTGGTAGTCTGCTGGAAATTGTAATTAGCGATCTGCATTTAATGACCTAGAAGGCCAAGTCTGCCTCCACAGTGTACAGCTGGCGTGTGGTTGAGCTTTGCTGTTTATCTGTTTTGGTGGTTTTCTTCATGTAGGGGAACTGAAGTGAAATTCTCATTCCTGATTTGACCCATTTATGACACATAAATGAACTAAAATTACATAGAAAGGTCTTTCCATCACAGCAGTGAGTGAGAGAGTGTGGATATGGCGCTGTCTGGATGTTAATGCAATGTAGTACCCTCTGCATGGTCCAGGAGGCAGCAGCTAGGTTGGAGGCAGAGAGGACAGCTGCCTGAGAGAGGTAAAGCGCGTGCTCCTTGGAAACAGAGTTACTGTGTAGAGGGCTCTGAGGCTTGGTAAATTATGTTAACCCACCTTTCAGCCTTTGACCCTGTCCAGGTCTGGCAAAAAATGTTGGTAGAAAGGCCATTTGCTGCTTAGGCGTTTCTTCTTACCCGGCTCTGAGAATCATGGAATCATAGACTGGTTTGGGTTGGAAAGGACCTCTGCTGTGGGCAGAAATACCTCCCACTGGACCAGGTTGCTCAAAACCCCACCCAGCCTGGCCTGAGTTTTGCATCGGGCATCTCCAGAGGAGCAGCACAGCATCTCAGGCTTAATTTTGGGAAATTCTGTGTGCTGTTGCAGGGGAGTTCTGATAGGACGGAGATAATCACAAAAAAGGAGGTGGAAATGGGAAGAAGAAAGATTAATGAGTATTTGAAACCAGTAATTTTCTCTTCAAACAAATTTCCAAGGTTTAGTATAACATTTTTTCATAATTAGCTCAAAGAGACTGAGTATGTTCATATTATTATGAAGATGCATTGGAGCTTATAGCTTCATTTGGTCAGCCAAGTTTTGCAAAGAATATGCGCTAATAAAAATAGACTTTTAACTGTTTATAATTTGAACTTATGGGCAAAATGTGCAAGTGTTGTGCTAGGCAGTGTGATCGGTGTGGAGCTGGAGGAAAATGAATTTATAAGCAGTGTAGTTCAAGTCCTGTTTGCAGCACAGCCCTTTCTGCAGCTGAGTCACACTGCACAGTGCTGTGCTCTTTGTGCACCAGATCTAAGTTGAGCTCTCACCCTCCAAATGAAAGCGGAGGTAAACACAAAACCCAGACTGTATCAGAGATGCCAATGTGTTTGGCTCCTGAGAAGCAGAGTAAGATGATATGCAAAAGGGTCACAAGAATAGCTCAGGCCTGAATTGCGTGCAGGTTCCTGAAGCCGTGGGCACTTCTCTTCCACTTGTACATAATTATAATGTTTTATCCTCTTATTAAAAACTAAATAAATAAATAAAATCCCAAGTTGATGTAGGAGAAATGTTGCCTTGGGGAACAAGGACCTTGACTTTTCTTTTGCAGCTTTCCCTGTCTTCAGATAGGGACCTCAGGCTGCCGACCTGCTCCTCCTGCTTACTGCCATGGGGGGTTATAAAGCAAATTGTTAATTTGAAAGTTTGTGATTGTCCTCTTGTTGTTATTGAAGAGATTAACCTGTGTAGTGGCAAACTGGAAATCAGAAAGAGAGTTTCCCTATTTCCTGCAGCACATTTTTGCACGATCTCCGATTAATCCACTGAACTCTTTTCTTTGGTTTTTGTTGTTGGTTGGGGTTTTTGTTTTTTTTTTTCCCTTTTGATTAGATTCTTTGTCAATATGTTCTTTCTTTTGTTTGCTGTGTGAAAGTGTCACAGGTCGTTTTGATGGCATATCTCCTGCTTCCCGGCATGATGACAGTTGTTTTCCTAAAAAAAACAAACAAAAAAAATAAATTAATATTTTGATGTGTGGCAGCATGCTATGCTTTAAGCACCTTTTATAAATATGTGTAGTTCAGCGATACAAAATACATCTTTTCATGAATGCTCAACCAAATTAATTTGGCAGTTTTATTGTTTACCTCCTTGTTTTGTTTGCTGAAAAATTGGAGCATTTTCCAAGCTCTTAGATCCTCTAATAATCTTTAGAAAATTATTCATCAAGGCAGCAAATAATTTACCTAATTATGTTTTTTTTCTCAATTTTTGTTTTGATTTTCTAAGAAGCATCTGCAACCTGTAATTTCTGCAAAGCTGAAGTTATCAAATATCATGTTAATTCATCCTCCTCATTTCTATAAAGTCTCTGTATGCACTACAGACAGACATATCCCTTTGGCAAGTAGGATTCCAAAACTTTTTCGGATATCATAGTTTGTTTGTTGCCGTGTTGGTGGTTTTTTTTTTTAACTCCGGTGACATATGCTAGACTTAATTATTGGAAGAGATTCAGAGTGAGCAACTGCACTCTGAAGGTATGCTGGCCCATTTTTGGTTTATGCTCTTTTCAAGATTCTGTAATTAATTTTCAGTTAATTATGGACCAGAATGACTTCATGAATTGTGAGGTTTCTTCCAACATACGCTGTGATCAGATTTGTCGAGTCTCTCACTTCTGCACGAGACATTTTCATTTGACTCCCACCTCATGCTGCTGTTCCTTAGTCGTGTCTGTCCCTGCTGCAGCACTGGGGGAAGGGAAGGGAAGTGAGATGCCACAGTCCCACCCTGGTGTTCAGCATGGTTTCTTTTGTGCCATTCAGCAATGTAGCTGGTGTCTTGCAGCAGTGCCTGGGATGCTGCGCTGCAACCAGGGCAGGCCAGAGCTCCTGGTTTTATTCCTGCTGTATTTTGTGTTTTATGTGCTGTACCCTGATGAGATCTCTGCCCACCAACTCCTTTTCTTGGCAGGTTAGTCCTTGCCCCTCTGATGTGACCTAGTGAGCAGGCACAGAATCATAAGAACCACATAATGGTTTGGGTTGGAAGGGATCTTAAGCTTATCTTCCACCAGACCAGGTTGCTCCAAGCCCTGTCAAGCCTGGCCTTGAACACTGTCAGGGGTGAGGGATCCCTTCCTCTTCTGTGTGATCAGAGAGGATCCCACTTGAGCCATGTGATGTGCCATATGTGCTTACGGTACAAAAATGTGCTGAGAGGGTCAGTACCATGTAGGACTGCATTCCTTTCCTGCCTCAGCTCCCACGTAAAACACTGCTGAGAATACCAGTACTGGTCTCCCACAACAGTGAGAAGCAGCTTGTTGAAGTATCCTTTGGATATCGAGGGGAAACAGAAGAGATTTCACCTTGCAAATTGCATAGTTCATCACTCTGTCTGCAGAGACTGCCTGTGAAATTTGAGTCTTGGGTCTGCATACATTTACATATGTAAGACACTTCATGCACACGGTGCTGCCTGAGATTTGTAGTCTTCACTTGCAGATATCCTTATTTTTTATACATTAAATTATTTCAATAATATGAAAAATAGATTAAAGGAGAGAATCAATAATAAGATACAAAACTTCACCTTTCTGCCCACCTTTCTTTCCATTTTCTGTTTAATAACTCATACTAGTAGGGATTTAAAACTGTGGTCTTATTTTCAGTTACTGCAGCTTATGCGTTTTATGTTATCATTTTCAAATCTTTTTGAGAAAAAGAGAGCAATAGGGAGAAAAAGAACAGGGGAAAAAACCCATGAGTGCTAGAAACCTGAGAACTAGGAACAGCTTAAATAAAGAAAAAATGTATCTTTTTGGCTTTCTTTTAAAATTTCTCCTAAGCAAGGTTTCATAAAAGAAATAAAACCCTGTGTGTAAGAAACTGAAGCGGTTTGGGGTACATGTATAGTTAACTTTTATTTCTCATTTAACTTTTAACTGTGAAGTATTTTGAAATGCCCATTAACTTTAACTGCATTTTTATTTGCATTTATTATGTAGCATTTTCTTCTGAGGGAATCTAGTCAATTTTTTTAACTAGAAACATTCAGATGGGTGTGTGTCAGTTTGTTCAAGAGATTTTTACCAATATACAGCGAGAGATGAAAGTTAATTGTGGGTTTGATGAAGCAAAACCTCACGTTGTCAGTTTTTCTCACACTTTAGCTGGACAGCTTAGTTGTGATACCCACCAATGTCTAGGTTAGCATAAGTACTGTTTCAGAGAACATTCATGTTTTTCTAGATGTGACAGTTTCAGAAAACATTCTTGTTAGAAATCCATCGAGTTCCGAGATTGTGTTAAAATCTGTGCTCTTAGCAGGGAAGTGAAGCAGTGATTTACCTACTTTTATTTGCATGTACAGTGTATTGAGCCCAAGTGAGTAATATAACCTTAAGGCATAGCCTGCAACCATGCTGTCTTGTGCTGTGATTTTGTTAGCTCTCCTAAATTGTCTTACGGGTGTACTCATGTAACGGAATCAGCAGGGAAATCCATGTTGCTGCCTGGAGCCCATGTTGGTGGTTCTTCAGAAGAGGACATCTTTGCAACTGTCAGAACAGTCACTTGCCACAACTATTAAGAAACTATGTTTGAATGATGACTTAAAAACGCAGGATTTTGATAGGAGGGCTGCTAACGTCAGGGTAATCTCTTAGGCATCGATTAAAACAAAGAGTTTTGAAAGTGTGCCCTTGCACTTGGCATTTTGCTGATGGTTTTATTTCATATGTGAAGGCAGCTCAAGAAGACGCACTGCAGTAGTCCAAAAGCACACGGCTTTCATCCAGCAATCCTTGATCAAACTCCTAATCAGGTTCATGTTCTCAGTCCTCCTTTGTTTTTTCAAGTTCTGCTGGTTTCAGCTCTGCCTTCTGATGAGTGCCCAGCTGCCAGCAGCATTTGTCTTTCCTCCAGGAACAGCCTTTCAGGCTTTTGGCACAAGTCTGCTGAACTCCAAACTTCCCTGTTGTATCTGCTGGACTCTCCATCATACCATTTGTGGCATAACACCCTTGGTTGCCAGCCTCGCAAAGGAGCTGCAGCTCTTCTGGGCTCCTGCTGGCAGTACGTGTCCCAGCCTGCCTCGTGTCATGCGGTGGCACTGTGCATGCAGGCTCTATGGGGTTTCGTCTGATTTCAGCAGTATGCAGCACTCGCTGTGCAGGCTTAGAGGTTGGTCTTTCCTGAGTGGTTCGTATTCTGTACATGGTGTCTTGCTTTGGTTCAAAACACAGAATGGAGAGGGTTGATCACAGCTTTCTGACAGAAAGACTTAGGTCTTCCCAGAAGAGGTGCAGAAAAAAATCTTCCACTGTTGTGCTATTGTTAGGCAATAGGACTGAAGCACAGCAGTAGCTCTTGCTTGAATACCTTCTGCCAGGCATTCACTGGTTGGCTTGTAGGGATCCCCTGTGAGCTTTTAAGCTTTCCTGTCTGTTGGCAACGTGCCAGCTTTCACCTCCAGGATGCTTCCAAGGTAAATGAAGTTTCTGGTTCCTTGACTCCCCAAGACCAAGCGTGATTCCCCCCCCCCCAACCAATTCTCTGTCTTGTAGGGCTCTTAAATTTAGTAGCCTATTTTCCTGAGGATCCTGACATGAATTGCCATTTGTCTTTGTTGCTCGTTCATATGCATAAAGCAAGCAAGCCCATAATACCTGGGTTCATTGCTTTTTTTCTTGTCATTCTGGAGCAGTCCAGTGTTTCCAAAACTGCTACATGCAACTCTTGGTGGTGTTCTGTGTTTTCCTCTGTCACCAAATTATCATGCTTCCTTCCACAGTCCTCTAAGTCCATATCATTTTTGCTCTTCCCCACAGCGAAAGTGTAGTCCCAGTTAAGAGAGCATGCCTTTGTCTCCTGTTCCTCTCTCCAGAGCTGCTGGTTATCACAGGAGTCCTTCCAAAACCTCTCCCTGTGGTTGGTGGTGGTGTGTTTCCATTACTCACTTCCTCATCACTGCGAGAAGCTGTAGGAGCAGGAGGAACTTGTCCTTCGAGCTTTCACCAAGCCATTGCTTCAGAGCATGAAGGTTTAACTTGCCATACCTGACACAAATTTGGCCAAAGTATGGTGGTCTCACTGTGCTGATTAAGTTTTTTGTTAAATCCCTCATTAGTTGCCTGCAAGTGTGCCATGGACCAATTTGAAGAGCCTGGAGTGTAGCAATGAGAGTAATCAGGAGTATTTAAAACTTGACTAGTGGGGACAGATTGAATTACTTGGCATTGTTTAGTCCATAGAAAAGACTGCAGGGAAAGGTGAAGAGAGGGGCAACAAATGTTGTTTTAGCAACAAGCGTTTGTAAAGAGGAAAGGAGATGATCTGCTTTCCATGTCTGTGAAAGCAGAACAGAAGTAATGAGCAGCAAGGAATAGGCAAGTGAGGAAATGGAAACATATCTGTTACTGTAAGGCCAGGAGAGCACTGGAATAGATGGTCTGGGGAAGAAGCGGAGTCTGTCGTTGGGTGTCTTAAAGATAAGGCAAACATTTGTCCGTTTGTCAGAAATGACAGGGGTACAGTTGGCTCTGAGCAAAAGGATGGATCGTACAACTGTCCCAGGCCTCTTCTGGGCTATGGTTAATATTGTGTAAATGGAGTTAAGCTAGATGATTTGTGTGCAAATCAAAAAAATGTGAAAATACTCTTTCCACATGCAAAAAAGCTTCTTAGATTTTGACATCACTGATCTTCATTGAATGAGCTACTCTGTCTGTCCTCTGTGTGACAGTATGTTTTGAAGAAGCAATGGTGCAAAGACTATGCAAGTCATGTGCTCTTTTTTTCTGACATTGTGTTGCTTTTTTGATTGTCTGCTACTTTGCCACTTCACAGGTTTTAAATTGACTCTAGAGCTGTGGTTTACTCCAGTAATGTCACAAGGAAAATTTATTCAATCACAGATTGTGCCTTAGCACGTGAGTCTGTTGTTCTTTCCTGTTATATTCTCATATGCGCTTTGCTTCAGAATTACCTTAGTAACTTGTATTTTGGTTTGACTCTTGTTTCCTGGTTGCTTTCTTTTTTTTTCCCCGTCAATTCCCAAGTGCATGACTTTCCATTTTTAGGATCTGGTTTTTTGCTAAAATAGGTGTGAGAAGTGACAAGGATACCTGGGTCAAAAAGCAGACTTTGAGAGTTTGATGTTAGTAGAAAGTACCAGCAGGTTATGAAGGAAAAACTTGAGTACATTTAAGTCTCAGCAATACACAACAGGCAAGAAGGTGATGTTTAACAAAGGGGAAGGCAAGCTGAAGGTACTGTTGGAGCATCCCTGAGCCACCCAGTACCACACATCTTCCTGCAAATTGGTGCTGGTGATTTGTGTGCTTTTGTAGTTCTCTGCCAACAGTTTTCCTGCATCCCCCAGTTCTGTAACATTTTAGTGGTGGAAATCATCTTCCCTGCAGAAGGTGCAAGAGAAGGAAGGAAAACTGTGGAATGTCAAGACCATAAGACCGGTCCACCCTGAATGGACAGAAAGGGGATTTGTCAGTAGGGAGTGGAGAAGATACTGATGAGGGACAGTAGTCCTGCCATCAAAACCTTGCAGTTGTCATACTGGAAGGAAAGAGCTGAGGAAACCTGTGTGTGGCTTCTGGGTCTGTCTGCACAGAGACCAAGCACATTCAGACACGTCATTCAGACATCCTCTTAGAGAGGCATGTGTCAATTTAGTCATTTACTGGCATTTCATACACAACTATTTCAACCTCAGGAGAATTTAGAAGTGTGCCACTCTGTCAGTTGCAAAGAGATACTCTGATGGTTCAGATCATACGTATGGGTAATAGTGCAGAGTTGCATTTTCCCTGGAAAGGTGACTAATATCACATACAGGGTGTTTCACTTACGGTCAGGGTGATTTATTAAAGCAGGAGATTATCATAGTGTCTTTTTTTTTTTTTTTTTTTTACTAATCATGAACTGGATGGTGAAAAATATGGCTCAGATGACTACAGAAGATAAACAGCCAGCTTGTGTTGCACAGATAGTATTGCTGTTCCTGGAAGTGGGGTAGATGATTTCTAGGTGATGAGGGTCAGAGCAACAGCATTGAATGTATTAGAAATAAGGTCAGTTGAGAGAAATCTGAGTTCGTAGAGCTGATAAACCTGGGGGTATGGAAATTGAACAAATGAGGAGACAAAGTACTTCAAATTTCTGTTACCTGGGGAAAAAGAGAAGAGGGCATGTGGTGCCTTACGACATAACCAGAAAGACCACAGAGGGAAGTGCAATGCTTAACCAAGCTGAGTTCTATTAATGGTAGTGCAATAAGAAAAATGAGGCATTTAAAGCATGGCACACTCTAGCATGATGTGGAAGCATGAGCACTCAAGATACAGGATGAGAGGTGCTGCAGCAGAGTTTGCTTATCGATGCTTTTGAAACCCTCTGAGAAGCTTGTTGAGTACCTGTGCCTCCAATGTAAATATGAACAGTAAATGTCTACAAGACAGGGCAGTCAAAATGGTTTAATGTTGTGATCAGGATGAAGGGCACAAAAATCATGGAACAGCCTTAGCACTGGGTATCAACCCAGATAAAAGCAAGAGAGAAGACTTGGACGAGGATTGCCTGCAGAAGGTTGGACGAGAATGGGTGTTTTGGAAGGAAGGTTGTCACTTGACACAAGGCAGAGACCAGTGATCATAGCCAAGAGCATTCAGTCTGGTACAGTGGAAGATTTTTAAATCTGTTCTCCAAAGTTTCCCTAACTTTGTTTTTAACCAAATTACTACCAATGCAAGCAGTTCAAGCTGCTCATGCTTCATTGCTGCAGGTGACACATACTGGAGTTGTAAGTGACCTAATCTTTGCATTCATTGTTGATATTTTACTGCTAGCCTTTGAATCTATTTGATGAATAGTTAGATCTACTGATGAATTTAGTAGACAAGGCTTAGCTAGAAGATCATTGAATTTGCCACAAATTTGAAGAATGAATAAATAATCAGTAAAATATGAGTTTTGGGAGCATCTGAAAAGGACTGATTAAGATTGGCTTTCATCAACATTATAATTTTCTTTTGTGAGCTTTTTATAAGGCTTTGTTTATTGGATGATTTAAATATTTAGTAAATACATTTCTTTTGAAATTAATGAAGTAGTACATGAGGGAATTTTATATACCAGAAATGTTAGTTGTGAGATTATGTCAGTTTGGGATTTTATGTGAAATATATGTGGGGAAAATTTTCATACTTTTGCCATTTCTCATTAAAAACCTTTATCAAAAACAGCTTGATTTGATTTTAACAGGAAACCACTAATTGGCATTTGGTAAAAGTTGTTCCCACACAGGGAGGAGTACCCCTATGAAACTGTTATTTTTCAATTAATTATCACTTTGAGAATTGCTGAGAAACAAGCAAATGTGTTAGACATTTTCCCTGACAACCTAAATATTCCTGCAAAATGCACTTTGGAACTCAGCTTTCTTTTGTCACTTTTGTCCTTCTTCATGAATGTGTACCCGAAGCTTGGCATGGCTAAAAAAGGGATTAATTTCCTCTGTCTCTTACCCAAGCCCTCCCCAGTGCCTTCCATTTTTCACTGCTGTGGTCATCACTGTGCCACTCATCAGACCAGTAGGTAGCTGGAGCTTCATCATTGAGTCAGACCTCAAAATGCACCAGATTTGAGCTGGGCTTTCACCTTAGTTTTTCTGAGGCAACTCTGATGGCTTCTGTGCTGGCTTTGCAAGGTGGCTTCTTTTTACCATCCTATAGAGGCCATCCCTTTGAGCAGATCTCTGTGGCCGTGGATCCACAGTCCTGAATTCTGTGTGCAAAAGCCAGCACATTGCACACGAACCATGCCTGTTCCATGAGATGTGGGCAAGTGCTGCCATTAGGTGCCACCTCCCTGTAGGTGTATGTATTTCACCACTCAGTATCTCTAGCCATAAGTATAGTCAGAAGGAAATGAGGAATTCTTGTTAAAATAGGACAGGATTTCTCACTAAGTGGGTGCGTAATTACTTGAAATATCATTCTCCAAAAGTAGCTGTGATGAGTGGTTTACTGCCACACTGTAAGGGCATCTGAAGTAGGGTCCTGTTGAGGGTCAGTTCTGGGTCTGCAATTTTACTGATTACTTCCATACAAAGGAGAGAGTAAATACATAAATCCACACATTTGCAAATTCTCCCCTGTGGCCAGAATGACAGTTCAAAAGCATATTCAGTTCTAGTGTCTGAATGCAAGAGGATGGCATTTTCAGTAAGGTGCAGAGGGGCATGTTGAGAAGTGCAAGCTGAGGTGGGCAAGAATGAAATACCCAAGAGCAGATGTTTAGAGACTGCAGTAGAGAAAGGAGCATGGTTGCATGATGGTTTTATGGTAAAGTCAGCAACATAAAATTGTTGCAAAAATAGGCAAGTCTCTTTTGATACTAAGGCATTATTCTACTCTTGTAGAGCTGTCAAGTTTGGGCCTGATGATTGTGATAGGACAAGAGGTAACAGCCTCAGTCTGCACCGGGAGGGGTTAGACTGGATATTAGGAAAAAATTCTTCACCATAAGGGTGGTCAGGCCATGGAATAGGCTGCCCAGGGAAGTGATGGAATCGCCATCCTTGGAAGTGTTCAGAAACCATGTAGGTAAGGGCCTCAGTGATATGATTTACTGGTGGTCTTGGCTGTCCTGGGGTAATGGTAAGACCTGATGATCTTAAAGGTCTTTTGCAACCTGGTTGATTCTATGATAGTGTCTGGGTTTCAGCGCTCCTAGTCAGAGTGGTTTCCTTAACATCTGAACTGAATCTTCCCTCCTGAAATTTCATATTGTGTGCCTGAATAAAGGTGTGTACAGACCAGACACCACCCAAGGAAGAACAAGGAGAAGAAGAAGCCTAGAAGAAAACATAAGTCTATAAGCAAGGGTTGATAAAACTCAATTTATCTTAGTGTCAAAGAGAGAAACATATTAAGAAGGCCATGATACCAGTCTTTCAATACAAAAAGGGGTGTAAGAGAGGGGACAGGAATGGTAAGTCATTCTTTCTAGCCGCTGGGGAAATGATGAAGAGAAATCAACTTTACTGCAGAAAAAATGATGCTACATTGAAGATACTGGGAGAAAACTGAGTGGTTAGATGTTGGAGACAGATGGGGGATATTGCGGAATTCCCTTTATTGGAGATTAATAACATACTTGGTTGGGCAAAGTGTAGTTGATCCTGCTCAAAGCAAGAGGATAAACTGCTTCACACATATTGCTTCTGTGCTTTACAGTGCTGTACTGGAGCAGCATTGCACTGCATTGTATATTAGAATCTGTTCCAAACAAAGCAAAACTCAAACATCCCTGAAATTCTATATATAAGTAAGTAAAGTAACAAGCAGGAAATATTTATGTAGTTGCAGTCCAGTTTTATTAGTAGTTTAAATCCAACTAGAATAAAGAACCAGAATATGTTTAAATGAACACAATGAAAATATGCACAATTATGTAGATTAAAATATGCATTAGAAGCTCTTTCATCTGTGCTGTACCTCCCTTTTTGGTGTACTGAATGTGAACCAAGAATGAGAACAAAATTTATGGATGTGCCTGGATCTTTGCAGGGTCTGATTGAAGGCAAATAAAATGTGACATACCCATAGATCAGACTTCATACACGTTTATTCCTTGTCTTTAAGCTGTCCAATCCTGTCAGATTAAAGTGTTACTTATTAATTAGTAAGCAGTTGTGAATGATGTTGGCAATGCCAAACTATGTCATTATTTCAGTTATGCCTACCATTTCATTCTGCTGAGTTCGATCATTGGCTTTGATCTTACTCTCCAGTTAAAGCTTGCTTCTGCTGGTGGAGGGTAAAAAAATCAGGAAATTTTCGTTGCTTTATTAATTAAACTGTACTGATTCCTCAGGCTCCCAGCAAGTGATAGTGTTTTCTGTCACTATCTCCTGTGGGTCACAGCCATCAGAAACAGGTTTTAAAATTTATTTTTAAACTCTGTGAAGGCAGGACCCTTATTGTCTTCCTCACTAGCTGAAGTCTTCTTTTTGTATATTTAGACAAACTGCTTGGTCTCTTCAGCATATCCCAAATGTCACTGCAAAAATCACCCACTGCTTTGCAAGAACAAAGTCCTTTGGTGGTGTGCCTTAGATGATAAAGTAATCTTGTGCTGTCCTTTTAAGTCCTGGTACAACTTGTCCCTTGCTTCAGTAGTCACTTTTCATTTGCTTTCTCCCGTTGGTCTGTCCAGTCAAACCAGTGACTCATCCACTTTTCTGTGTCTTCTGGATTTATATTTGGCCCTTCCTGTTACACTCAGGGCAGCACTTGGGTCGCATTTAGGGGTTCTTCATCTACCTCAATTCTACCTGAAAGGCAGTGGTTTGCTTCCCAAAGTGGGTAATTGGTTTATGGACGCTTTAGGGGCCTGTATTGGTTGTTCCCTTCTTTGTTTCCTGAAGAATAAAGGGTTCATGCCTGAATGTTATTTGTAGAGCGAATGGGATCATGCTGTAAGATCTCATTTACGTAACGCTTTTCACTTTATTCCATGCGTTTGTGTGCATATGTGTGTGCATGTATGTATATCAGAAATGTCTGTATTATTATCTAGAAATTTCTCAGCAAAATCTCATACTCATTGTGCTAGACACTTAAGTGAAAAAATGTCTGTACCAAGATAGCTCAAAATTTTCATATATGTCAAGATACAACAGATTTGGGGGAAGGGAAACGCTATTTGTGGTAGCAGTAAAATAGCTAATGAGAACAGATGTCAGCTCACTGAAGAAAGTGAGGCAAAGGCACCAGTCAAACATGATGAAAAGCTTCAGGGGAGGAAAAAGTGGCATTTTGGTGGAGCATTTATCTATACAAAAGTGTAAGCAAGTGACAAAATGTGTATACTTGTTGAGGGCTTGGAGGGCAGTCTATCCAAAGGCTGGGACGGCTGCATCAGGGGGAGAATTAGCAGTTTGATCCTTTGGTGATTCTGGTGCGGCAAGGTGTTACAGGTTGCTTTTGAAGAGAGGCAGGCAGCAAAAGAGGGGTGTGTGGGAAAGCCAAATTATACCTTATTTGAAGTGCATATCATGATTTTTCCACACACACCCCCCTTTTGTCTTTTACATGTATTTACTCAAATTTCTGCTTTCTCTTCTTCTTTACCTCTGTGTTGAAACCTCCATCGCTTTTGTTGTTCTGTGCTGTGTCCATTTTGGTTTCCCCTTCCTTCCACTGATGTTTCCTGCTTTACACAAAGGTAGTATATGTCCTTATAATGTACTTATGGTATCACTTACTGATTCAACTATGTCCTGCAACATGGGTAGAATAAAGATCTGTCAGGTCAGGATTAGTTTGGTCCTGTCTGTGGCAGAGCATTACACATGTGATAAATAAAGCTCTTAGTCATCTGTGTCATGTCTTTAGCTATATAAATAATAACTGGTTTTTGATAGGCAGCAAGGTAATAAACTTTGAATACTCTAAAAAAAAAAAAAAAAAAAACTCAACCCTGATTCCAGAGGATTTTCACTGCAAGTGATGTAATTTGCTCTGCATAGAACTACAGATAATTTTCTAAATTTCAGATTTCACATCGGAGCACTGTATGCCAGCATGAATTTGCAGAGCATTTTAGATTGTTCATTTGCTAAATTTGAACACTGATACAACTCTGCAAACAAGATATTACTCTGTTATAAAATTGCTGAGTTAAATCATAATATTTATGGGTTCCCTTATCTACTGTTGATAACATTTTATTCTTTGGCATTTTGGGATCCCATTTTTTTAACAGTAACGTTGATGAAAACTGTTCATTTTGATCCTATGAAAAACAGTTATCAGATGTGTGGCCCTGTGGAGTCCGTAACTTAATTTGTGCATATTCCCTGGGGACAGGATTACAGATTAGCTTCCCTCTAGGCCCAATTTGTGTAGCATGTGTATGTTTACTATGGTATTTTAAAAAAGAGAGTATAGTAGCATACCTGTCTTGTAACTACCCTAAAGCCTCAAACGTAACCTTTAAAAATCAGGAATGACATAAATTTGTAGGTGGTGTTCACATTAATTTGTATTCAGAAAACAATTTACAATAGGGTCACATCCCGTTAATGTCCTGTTATTTGACCTAGAGTAGCATTCACTGTTGCAGATGACCAGAAGCCTATTCACTGTTTTACAGATGACACAGAAACTTCTTATCCTGAAAGCACAGACCTCTCTGTTTCGGTCTTGTGGTAGGAGTCCTTACAGATGAAGGGTCAGTACTAAGCAACCAGCTTTCAAATCTGAATTCACCCCAGTTTCCTGGAAATAGTTGTTCACAAATGATTGTCTCTTCTTTTTTGCTAGATTGTAAGGCTTTAGTAAATGGGAGAAGATACGGTTTTGCCCTACGGTCTTAATAACGCCCAAGACTGTTAAACTGGTTTTAATATGGCATCTCAGCCTTCCGTAGTGCCTCTGCAGCCATACTGTTGACCTTTTCTAGGCAGGTGGGACTGGCATTGGGGGTGGTAACAAGCAAGCTGGTATTCGCAGGTGGCTCTTGTCAAGGTCTTCCAGGCACATGGAACAAAGTGTGGTTTTGCAGAACTTGCAGGATTTTTTCTTTGAACATGTTGGACACAGGCTTGCTGATATTAAATCCAGGTGAAACTCTGCCTATTGCTTCCAGAGGAACAGGGACTGCTATCTGTGTTCAGACTTGCAGCTTTTTTATTCCTGTGAATACTGTAATTCATTGTTAGAGCTACAGACGAGGTCTGGTGGACATGCTTTTTTGAAGTCCAACTTCATGTGACTTTTCAGATGCTTGTCCTTATTTTTCATTATTTCTGTTGCAGTGTACAAGACCTTCTAAAATACTTAGCAAAAACAGTGTCAGATATTTCAAGTCTTAACCTGAAGTATATCTGCAGTGGGTCTTTTCACTACTGTTTTTCTTCGACTTCTACTCTGTCTCAGGTGATTTAAAAATCCAAGGATTATAATATCTTGAGTGCAGTAACACTGAACTGGAGGGCAAGAAGTCCTGCAATTAGAGATATGCCACTGGCTGTGCAGCCATTGAATGAAAGGCTTGACCTAACCCCAAATAGGCTTCAAATTTTAACTTTGCCACAGGAAATGTCCCCATGTATGCTCCATCCCTGGTCTATGTGATGAGCTTGTGATTTCCTTTCAGATGGCAGTCCTTATGAGCATGGCTTTTACCCAGTGTTTCAGAGGTTGCTTTGTTGGTTTTATAGCTGGTATTGGAGTTAGAGAGCAAATGTGAAAAACAGCTTCAAAAGATCTCCTCAGAGAAAGTACTGCTCAGAGTTTGTATTTAATCTGTAGTTGTTGGTTTCTGTGGGAGTTACCAAACCAGTTGAGCTACAGCACTGGCATGAAGCCAAATGAAAAATACAGTTTTCTTCACTGTAAACATGACTGTCAAGCAGTAATGTTTTTCTCAGCTTCATTTTAAAGGCATTATAATGGAACAAAATTAAACTAAAACACGTTTTTATGCCAGTATTATACATGAAAGAATGTTACTTCTTTTTTCTTGTAATGAAAAACTCTTAGAGAATAGAACATCCAGAATTATGTCTTAATATATATATAATCAGTTATCTGTGTTGCTGGATACTTGATGGAGTTGGTGAACCAATACATTTCTTATTCTCATGCATTTATGGTGAGAATGCTTTTTTTTTTTTTTTTTGCCTCTGCAAACATGGAAGATATGTAAAGTTATTTATTTTTAGTCCTGTTTTGATAACAGAAAAAAATAGTGCCTGATAAAACTTTGTGAATAATAACAGCAAACACTAATCTCTATCCACTCCTTCAGGCTTATTTTTAAACTCTCTTTTCAGTGGCCAATAGCTCTGTTAACTCGTCATCAGGTATTCTGCTGAACTTGGCTATCCTTGCTTTGCTTTTGGGATTTATTCTGTTGGCAAATGTGTAACTTCAGCTTTGCCTTTATAAGATAAGAGCGAACTATATTTAATGCTTACAGTGATTTCATGAGGATGTCATCATGTAGGTGCAACTGCACCAAATGGGGAACAACAGCATTTTCACTTACTTTTCAGGATTAAATTTATCAGAGTTGTCTGCTTTGCCTGTAACTCCCCCCATTTTATTTTGCAGAGTGAGGAAAAAGCTCGTTTAACAAAATGTCGGATCAGCTGCTACTTTGTAAAATGGCTTTTTGGGTACTAGGAACAGAAGTTGCATCCTGAAGAATGGATGTCAGCATCCATGTAACTTGATGCACAGAGGATGAGAAATCCTTCAGTTGTGTTTCATTGTTTGAATGAGCTTTTTTTAAGAGTTTAATAATGGAAAAGTAAGAAATGGGACTGGAAGGGACTTTTATAAGGGCCTTCTCATCTGCCCTGTCTTTTAAGAGAGAACCAGATGCAGTGAAACCTCTCCTGACAGATAACATCTCTTGCTTCTTTCTTGTAACAGCAATTCCTGTGTTTCCCTATATAATCTGTGCTAATGCTTCAGGTGATTAGGAAGTTCTTTTAAGTATATGTAGATCATTGAACAGCAGAATTTTAGACTAAATTTTATTAGGATTGGCACATTTTTATTTGCATATCTAATCCTTTTATCAAAAAACTCAACCTGTCTCACTTGGTCCAGATATTTGCAGGTATAGAGAAATTAAGAAGTTGTTGAAAGCAGACGTACATGCTGTAGATGAATTAATGAAATGGTGTCCGGATCTCTAAATGAAAAATGATGAAAGTTACACAAAGATCTGTGGACTTCTCTGTAAATCTCCTGAGTGACGCTGATGCTGAAATCAGCCAGGAAGGTCCTTATTTCATCGTGTGATGGAAATAACACCAAACCAATGTTCTGATTTTGCATTTACTGCTCAGTGCTGTATATGGTGCAGTAGTAATGGGTTCTGTTTAGGTTTTGAAGATGATAGTCAAGGAGACTCCATATGTAAGATCTTCAGGATCTTGTTTATGAGTGGTAACATCACTGTTTTCTATAGCAATGTCCCATGTTTACCCTAACAAATAAGCTGTTCTTTTGGACCTTGGGATGAGCCAGCTCCTCTGAGTTCAAGGTACTGTCCCAGCAAGGAAATGTTGAAAACAACAGGCTATTGTTGCACTTGGGCGTGCACTGTCCTGGGCTCTGGGCGTCTGTATCCTGCCTTGCAGGAGTTGGGAGCTCAGTCACAGCCTCTGGCTCTGGGCAGGCAGCCCTAGTTTCAAAGAAACAGTAGAACACTGATGGCTGCTGTCACCAGCAGTGGTCACAGGGCAGCAGCAGCTCCACTGTTGAGGAAGGTTTTCTTAAGCCATAGGGTTTAAGAAGTCTGTAGAGGAGTAATGAGGTAATTCTGTGGATCTTTGTGAGGAATTTTCTGCAGTGTAATAAGGAAGAAGCACATAGAGCAAGCTTTGAAAACTTCCCAGGTGGCAGTGGTACTTCCACAGCAGTAGAAGTGAACATTTCAATAATGGAGAAGAGAGGAGGGATGAGATGGAGGTTGGCCAGGAAGGATCCTCAAATTGCAGAAAAGGTGCTATATTTAGGGAAAAATAGGGGAATTGATAGCAGGGGAAAAAAGAAACCCTCAAGGAAGTAGACCTGGGACATGGCATGGACTAAGGAGGGTGTTTTCATTAGTGTTCGAAGTAAGAGTGCAATAGACTTGTATTTACTGATGACAGTAAAAGGGATGTTGCAATGATCAAGGGACAGGGAGATAAAAGTCCAGGCAAGGGTTTTAGCTGTGTATAGCTAGGTAAGAATGACTGTGAGAGAAGTTACTCTGAAAGAGCTGCAAGCATTTAGATCTAGTTCATTATCTACTGATTTAATGATTATTTTATTTAGTTCTTCCTGTCACGAAAGGAGGGTGATGGGCTTTTGGCTCAGATCTTTTTTTGTGGTTTGGTTTTGTTTGAGTTTTTTTAACTTCTCTTGCTTTTTATTTCCTATTCTTTCCTCATGCTACAAGATCATTTTGCTGGGGTGGGAGCAGGGCTTTTTGCCTGCTTACCTGTGTTTCACATTAAAAAGTTGGGAAAGCAACCCACAGAGAATGGCTGGCATCTCTGCAAAGCAAGGAAGCACGCTAGCATTACTGTTTCCTAGTAAAGAGAAGTAGGAAGAGTAGCATTAACGAAAAAAAGGAAAACAAAAAGGAAGGGAAATCATTAGAGAAATGTTGATAGCCATGAGGAAGGTGTTGCATAAGACTCAGTGTTTTTTCTTTAACTGGGTAAATATTTCTAGTGTTATTTCAAAACTATTCAAGAGAAGGGGATAAAGCTCTTATGGAAGTATCAAAGCAGCAAAAGCAAAGGGATTCAACTGGCTTAAGCTGTTCAAAATGGATTAACTGCATTTCAAGTTGAGATGCTGCCATGGTGGGCAGTAGCACTCAAAAGCTTAGGAGGGCTTCAGGTCTCCTAATTTCAGGCATTGCCAGGGAGATTTCTTTTGATGACCACATGCAGTGGAGAATATGAATTTACACTTGTAGGTGCAAACTGATTCTGACCATGGTGACTAGGTTGTTCTATGTACGTCTGTATGAAGACAGATATTGACATTTTGTCACTTACAGAAACATCCAGTAAAGCAATGAGAATGAGCTTACATGTGTCTTTTGGTCATTTTTTTTGAGTGTAACAATGCTGCAGGCAGGGAGGTACTTCTTAAGGTCCTGTACCTGTTTCCCTGGGAACTTTGAGATGATCCTCCTGCTTCTATTTTCTGTAAGCCAGGGTTACACCAGCTTTCTGTACTGACTTGGCTCTTGTGCTGTTCATTTCCCCAGCTCGGAAGTCCAAAAAGTTGGGGAAATTGAAAGGGATGCATGAGGAGCAGCCACAGCAACGGCAGCAACCACCACCCCAGAGCCCCGAGGAAGGGACGACATACATCGCGCCCGTGACTGAGCCCTCTGTAAACACAGCGCTTGTCCCCCACATGTCTGCTATCTCACCAGCACTTACTCCTTCTCCTGTTAAGATCCTTGAAAGCATTGAGCCGGAGATCGTGTATGCAGGATACGACAGTTCGAAGCCAGACACAGCGGAGTACTTGCTTTCCACCTTAAACCGCCTGGCCGGCAAGCAGATGATTCAGGTGGTGAAGTGGGCAAAGATACTTCCAGGTAACACCACAAAGCATTTGGTGAAACTTCACTGTTTCTTTTAGCTTAGTGAACTGTTTGCTTGAGAAATTACGTCTTTAATCTGTGAGCTGTGTGTGCTTACATGGGTGTGCGAGATGAACATGTAAGAGAAGATTGTTCGGGGTTTTTTTTTTATTTATGTCACTTTTGCTTCATATGTCCGTGATCAGTATTTTACAAACATTCATTTTGAATAATAGCCAAGAAAACATGTTTTGTCACTGGAATGAAAAATTATGGCTGTGTTTCTTTCAGAAGTATACTCTGTGTGGGAGTGCCGCTCTTGTTCGTCAATACTGGAAAAATAATCAGTAATGTACTCAGTGCTGGTTGGGCCAACCCTTGCAGAGTGCAGCATAGTTTACAAGTTTTTTCTGGTTTGATTCCTAGGATTTAGAAATTTGCCTCTCGAGGACCAAATTACTTTAATTCAGTATTCATGGATGTGTCTGTCATCATTTGCCTTGAGTTGGAGATCGTACAAACATACAAACAGCCAGTTCCTCTATTTTGCTCCAGACCTGATCTTCGATGAGTAAGTATTCCTTAATGGTCCTTTTCACTGCAAGCTGGAAGGATTACTCTGTCTTTATTTGGTTTTCAGGCATAGCTGCTGTCTAAGAAAATTTCAGCTAATTCAGGCTTAAAGTAGCTTAATTTTTCCACTCAGTTTTCAATTGGCAAAGCTTTGATATTGCCATCCACTTCTCCTTATATATGTGGATGTGACTTCAAATTAGGACCATTCTCATTGCTGAAAAATATGACTGATACATGACCAGGATTTGTAGGGAAAAAAACCAACATTTTTTGGTATCTACTGGAGCTTGGAAAAATATCTAACTTCTAGGAAATGTGAATGTTTAAATTACCAGTTTTATTCAGAGCAGTCTTATAATGGTGCTTTTGTTAACAATATGCAGCTGTTCAATGTGTTTTCTTGACAATCTTAATTACCCTTCTTTGTAATCATGAAAGAAGCCAAAATGTTTTTTCAGTAATGAAATATAACTTCTTTTATGATGCATTCAGAAAAAAAAGAAAGCTCAACCAAGGAACCATTCCTTCTGAGTATGTGTTCCTCTGTATTTTAAGTTTGTATTTTAGTGCTTTGCTTTTGATGAGTATAATTTAATTTCTGTTCCATTCCTCTGCTGTTTATTCCAAGACAGTAAAGTCAAAACTTAAGACACTGCACAGGCAGTCAAACTGGGGTCATGTCCTGTGCTTATCCCAGAAGCTTTTTGTTTGTTTATTTGTTTTCTAGAGGTACAAATGAGCCATGATGATCGGTATATGGGTGCTCTTGAAATAAACCACAAAAATAAAAAAAAAAAATGAACAAAAAATAACTTACTGCTCAGTCTCCTGAAGCAGTCTGAAATGTTTTTCTTGGCAAAGATGTTTTGTCACCATTCATCTTAATAGTCTTTCTTAGATTGAGGAATTCCTAAATAATTAATGTATATGAGATAGGTCCCAAAGCAATGAGCAATATCAAAGGAGGATGGTTTAGTTTGGTGCTTTTTTGTTTTGTTTTAAGAGGAGATTCACTGCATGTGGTTGAAAACGTAGTGTCAGCCATTTTCCTTGTTGAAAGCACCTCCACTGTGACTTGGACATTAGAGAATCATAACAGCAAAAGTATCTGTAGCTAAAGCTAAGTGAAAATGTGAACTTCAAAGAGTTTCGTTCTCCTGGGGAAATGTAGACTAAAAGTTCAAACACAGAAGCAGCCTTCCTTCATCTGAAGATAGTCAGTCAGGGGTCAAAATTTATTGGACAGGGAAATCAATCCCACTTGCAAATAAAAGTGTATGTGCATTGCTAGCATTTGTGGTACTGCAGCTAGAAGCAACTTCCAGAAGTCGAGATCGATTGTGAGGTTTTTGCTGCAAGCCTTGAAGGTAGGTGCCTGCAGAATTATACTGAGCTTGAGGTTGGGATCAAGTCAGGAAAAGGAGTGTGAAATAAAAACATCCAAAACCAGATATGTATGTAAGATAGTGGCCTGCTCCTGTACTTAGTTATAGATTGAGAATGTACTCATTGCAGAGCTACGAAAGATAGCACAAGCGTGTTCCAAGATTCTCACATCGCCAATTAGGGTGGTAGTTGCGAGACTTTGCTTGGAGTCCAGGTTTTAGGCTCCCCAGCACAGGAAAGTTGTTGAGAAACTTAAGAGACCCATGGAGATTGGCCAAGGTAGTCAGGGTCTGGCTGGGACAAGCAGCTGCTCAAGCAGCCAAGAGAAGACTGTGCTGGGTGCAGTGCAGGTTTAATCAGCTTCCTGATGAGCTGTGGAAAAAATGAGAGTCAGACTCTTCATGGAGGTGTCAGTGGAAGGATGAGAGGCTGCAGCCCTGTGTATGGGACAAAAAACTTCCTCCTGGGCAGCAGAAGAAGTTTCATAATGAGATGGAGAAACAACAAAGCAGGTGTCCAGAAAGGTCCTAGAATCTCTGTTGTTGAAGATGTCTAAGCCTTGACTGGGCAAAACACCCTGAGCACCCTGCAGAACTGTTAGGGTTGGAAAGGACCTTAAAGCTCATCCAGTTCCAACCCCTTGGCATGGGCAGGGACACCTTCCACTAGACCAGGTTGCTCAAAGCTCCATCCAGCCTGGCCTTGAACACTGCCAGGGATGGGGCAGCCACAGCTTCTCTGGGCAACCCGTGCCAGTGCCTCACCACCCTCACAGTAAAGAATTTCTTCCTTATACCCAACCTGAATCTCCCCATATATCTAATTAAGTGTACTGTTGGTCTTTTTGGATCATGTGTATATTCCACTGCTTTAAGTGGGCTTAAGTAAATACAAAGATGAGATCTGAGAGATTAGAAAATGGCCACTCAGCCTGCTACTGAAATGCCTAAAAACAGCTTGAAAAGAATAGCCGTAATGGGCCAGTGTGTTTTGTGTTGTGTTTGTATATGTTACAGGATGTGGGTGTTTTTAATCAATTTCTTTTGTAGCATAGTAGTTTTAGTCAAAACTAATATTCTGTATATACAGCTTTAGTTTTAATCCACAGTAAATCCTTAAAAGACTGTCATATATGTGACACCACATAATTCCTATTGCAGGTAAACACTCTTAAGTATGACTGTTGCATATGTAATTACACTCAAAGGGTGTTGCAATGATGTTCTTAAGGCTGCAAGCTCAAATCTGAGAAATTGCAAAATCCCTAAATTAAGGTTGTCTGTGAAATCGTAGTTTGAGCCCTTTGGTACGTGCTTTGAAGACTGTGTCCATAACCAAACTTAAAAGTTATGTTATCCTGTAATGCTTTTCCCACGTGGCTCCTTTGGTCAGGTTGGTTAAATTGTAGCGATGATACCGGACTATGCAATAAGAGACAGTTGGATTTTTGCTTCATTTTTTGCTGGTGAGGGGGCCTTCCCTTGAATGGATCTGAGGATTTGGGAGAACAGAGAGATATTAATGGAGAAGATTTCCTCAAGACATGGCAAAAGACTATCCCTGATTCAAGACCTAAGCTCAGAGACATTTCAGGTTGCTACAGCAAAGTAACAGAAATCCCACAAAAAAACAAAAAGGCAGTGGCTGTTGTTTATTTAACTCGAGGGAGGGAGACAATTTCTCTTTAGACTTAACCAAACACTTCAGCTGAAATTTTCTAATCTAATTCAACCTGAGGCAGGCACACGCATGGACAATTTAAGTCCAGAGCATTAAATTGGTAAAATTACACACAGTTGAAAGCAGGAAACTTGAGTGGTGCTGCTTGGAATAGGTGCAAAAACAAAGTAAGGGATGTAGCAAAACACAGTGGTTTTTAACGCTAGCTTATTTTCAGGGATTCTGTCTGAAGCTATGCAAAATTAACTGTTTGCTGCAGGGAACAGCCTAAAATGTGATTTTTAAGACATGGTCCTGGAAGGTAGGGAAGTTAGTTTCAGATTTCCCTGGTCTCTCCCTTACTAGATGAATTACTCGTTGAACCAGTAGCTAAAATGATTCTCTGGCTCTGTCCTTTCAAACAAAAAGTACTCAACATTTTGGGGCGGCATGACAGTTTTGGTCATAGAAAAAAATCTGATGATCCAGGTCTTTCAGTACTAGGAGTTTATGTGTTTGTAGTGCAGAAGTCAGGTGCCCAAATCCCAGAGGGAGGCAAGGGCTGCTACTCCTTGCTCATGTTTCTGTGACAGGCTCAGGCAGTTCCTGTCCCGCTGGCTAGTGGTGGCAACTTCCCGGGTATCTGCTTCCACCCATACATCAAGTCAGGGCATCGGCTGGCAACCTTTCAGAGGCTCAGGGAGGGATAAAAAGCATTTACGAGTGCAGCACTGCCAACAGAAACCCAGCAGGAGCCAAGACAGTGTGTGACAGAGATTCTTGCTTCCCCCGACATGGGAAACCAGCAGGAGCGGTGGGACATGGGCTGCCTTTGGGGTCACAGCTTGCGCTCACAGCACAAATCCCCCTCCCAGCTGGAAGCCAGAAACTGCATCCCTCATGGCAAACTGCCTTGCTTATCCATCCCTTCCCCTAAGGAAGAGGAATGGTGGTTTTTCATCTCCCCATAGGGCAGAAACCCAGCTGATGGCATTGCTGACCACTGTTAAAAATCAGGCATCCTCTTAGGCACTCACTGGCTTCTGCTGGCATAAAGAAAACAGAGTGCCAGCCTGACACTGGAGGTCCCCTGCAGGTCTTGATTTTCCCTTTGATTGTAGGTTTTACATGGTCTTTTCGTAGACTTCTAAATCCTTGGGGACTTCTGAAGGAGAGACTCAAACTCCAGAATTGCTTACTATTTTTAGGCAATTTACCCAAATAATCTTTTTTAACATTCCAGCCTTATCTAGCTGTAAAATAGCAATGGTGTGGGATACTGAAAGAGTTCAGTAATGCTCAGACACCACGTTAAGAAACTTTGGTACATTGAAGTGCAGCATCAATATTTCAACAGTAATTTGCAAATGGACCTAATGACTAATGTGCTGTATTTTCTTGTTCTTTGATTTCTCTTGGTTTGTCATCTGCAGCATAAAGAATAAATCACAGGTGTGTAAGTGTTCAGGTTCTGAGTTTCCTGGCTGTTGTACTTTCTTCTAACTGTCATAGGATTTTTACAGAGATTGTTATGCTACTCAAGGAGTTGAGGGTTTGCCTGATAAAAACAACAGAAGGCATTGTGCAAGGTACCCAAAATTGTTAAAGTGAACTTGAAAAACTGAGTCTGAAAACTGGGACAGTTTTCACAATCATTTGGATCAGTCGTGTCTTTCTTCCATCTCTAAGATCATTGTATGACATCATATGCAGCTCAGTCCTTATGGTAAAAAGGTTTCAGTAGAGGCTGTAGTTTATTGAATATTACGTACAAAATATGAGGTGCAAAATATACCAGTTGGTGCCTTTGACTGATAAGGCAAAGCTTCAGGCTTGAATTACAAAGGGACTGTCCTCTCATTATTGCCATTTCTAGTTTGTAGTGCAACATGGACGGCATTTTCATTATGAAATTCAATCATCTACTCCAGATATTTTTAAATAACCCAATAATACTATGTACGTAATGTAGTGTAACTAACAAAGGTTACTACAAATTAATATTAATCTTTCCTTTAAAGTGCAAGATGTAACTTTCAGTAAAATAAAAATGTACTATTGCAAGGATCTTCCATGCTATGCCTTTGGTAACTGCCCCAAGTGTGAAGTTTTATAATGTAGAAGGCGGCAATTGTTGATGTTAGCAATAGATGAAAACCAGAGAATACATAATTCAAATGACAAACTTGATGTAGGGCAAATGAGATAGAGGTGGAAAAACAGCTTCAGTACATGGGAATTTCTGTGAAGTTTCTGTGCCAGTGGTGTCATAGGATGAGAATAGGCAAAGGATTTTGTAACACTGAGGAAAGTCATAAAATTAAGAATTAAGAGGTGGCTCGGCTGAGTAGCTAAGATTTTATTTAAAATCTGCATTTATTAATTATGTGTATTTTATTAGGAAATAGCATGTTCATTGTATTTTCATTATATTCCTTATATACTCTCATAATATATTGTGGAAGCTGGGACCATTAGGATTTGGTGTTGTGTAAGGCAGTGCAAGGATGCAGCTGCCTCTCTGTGCCCTTTCGGTGCAGAAGCCCGTAAGTCTTCCTGGTATTCTGATTTCTATGGTAACAGCAGGAAGGTAAATGTAATAAAATAAGCTGAATATTTAAGAATAGCAGATTTGGGTTTTTTTAACCTTATGTACCTCAGGGTTGGGGGTGATGATTACTTGGAACCTCTGTGAGTGGTGATAAAGCCAATAAGTAACTTCTTTTATTGTTTAAAGGATTACTTTTCCCGCCTTTATTTTTTGCAGGGTGATGGCTGTTAACCCCTTTGGTTTCTTTTGCAATCTGTTAATCCTGCTATGTCTAAATTTAGATACATTTTGTAATCTCTTTCATCTGGCAGTCTCCAAATCCCTCATATTTAATAAATATTGCAGCAGTGATTGTTGGTAAGAGTTGTCAGTGTTCATTGTTTGCTGATAAATTGTGTCTGTGATCACTGATCTCATTAAAAAGGTCAGCAAACACTCCTTGATGTTCCTCCCTGCATAATTTTTTGCTTGTATATATTCATTTGAAGAGGAACACTGCATCATACAATCCAAACTGTCAATGCAGTGAGAAGGGGGTATCATTTTCAATAAATCTTTCCTATACTTTGTTACTATTATGTACTTTTTGATAAAGTGCAGCTAAGTTTCCATTCAGAGAAGTATATGGAAGGATTCTGTCATATACCTGGCCCAAAAGAGTACAAGCACAGAAGGGAATTTTGATGAACTACTGTCATATCTGTCATTATAGATGTAATATGCTCCAGTTAGATTTTTCCAAATCTTAACTTGCTTTTTCTTTGTAAACAGGTCAGTGGTTGGGCAAAGCAATAGATTCAACTTCTTCACCTAAATTTCTAAGGGCTCTGCCTGTTGATGCCTTTATCTCTAATGTCTTAGTTGCTTTCGTTAAAATTGTGAAACTGAAAGGAAAAGAGGAGATAAAGTATTTTTAAGGAGATCCATAAGAATGTGAACGCTGTCAGAAGGAAGTTCTATCTAGCCTAGTTTCTTATCCTTTAAACTGGTCAGCTAAAAGAAGGCATAAGATCAGGACAAGGGTAAAAATGATACTTCTTCATTTGCCTGTTCCAGCAGTCAGTGATTTAGTGATTCAGTGATTCTGAACGGGAGGTTGCATTCAGACAGTTGTGCTTAATACCCCCTCTGTATCTTCTCTTCTGTGAATTTGCCTGATATCTTTTTGAATACATTTATAATCTTGACGTATAAAATGTTCCATGGCAGTTGCTTCTGCAATTTAATTATGCGTATTTGTTTGTTGGAGATGTTTCTAAAGCAGGTAGCTGATAATACAGTGGAGTGCCACTTCATTCTTGTGTTTGTAGTAATAGTGGATATATTCCTTTTCATCCTCTGTATGCTATTTATCACTTAGAGATCCCTGTCAAGTCCCATCATTTCTTCTAGGAGCTGAAGAATTGGCTAGTTTATTCTCCCCTTGTATATCAGTTGTTTGCTACCCCTGGCCATCCTTATCTCATCCCTCCATGATTTTGCTAGCCCATTGTATTAGTTTGGGGAGGAGACCAGACTGACCTGCTGTTTTCAAAATGCAGTGGATTTATGTAGTAGCTCACAAGTCTTCTCTCACCCTCTGCTTTTGTTGACCGTTAGTAAATGCTGAGCAAGCATTTTCAAAAGACAGAAGCCCCCAAAACCTCTTCCAATTACACTTGGGTCTCTTCATTGGGTGATGTTTGTTCACTTAGAGCCCCAGTTATTTTGTGTGTATGGTGAAAGATGATCATACCATCTGCATTGGTTGCAATCACTGATTTTCACCTTCCATTCTGTCAGCCAGCCTCACAATTTTGCAAGCTTTTTTCAGCAGTTTTTCCCAAACGGTTCTTGATTTCATCATCTGGAGCTATCAGAAAGCTCTGTCACTTCCATGGATCTGTTTTTTTTCGGATGATGTATGAGTACAGTTTTCAGCCCAGGCCCTAGAGCAGAGTTCTGCAAGACTTCCCTGGTAACCTCTCCATTACTTGAGAGAGATGCCCATTTATTATTGCCCTCAGTCTCCTATTTTTAAGCTGCTAATAATCCATGAAGAGACCTCCTCCTTATCCCTAAGCTCTCTTTAAGAGCTTTCAGGAGATCTCTTTAATAGTTTTAACATCCAACTTTGCCATGATTGTATGCCTGCCTATCTCCTGATGCAAAGTGCAGTGTGCAGGAGGTCCTGGACCGGTAATTACGCATGCTGGCACACCGACAGATGGGATTAGAGCCTATACCCAAGTTGCATGCCCCAGTTTCCTTTGTGTGGAAACCAGGGCAGAGGAGAGGAGGAGGAGAGGGTTGGTGTTTGCTTAGGTCTCACCCCATATGGCCGTGGGATGCAGCTAGACCGGGCATGTAAAAAGCATTTCTGTCATACAGATGTTGCCTCTATCGACCAGAGCTCAAGTGCTGTTGTCAGAGTTCTGTTACGGATTCATGAGACATAAAATCATAGAATGATTCGGGTTGGAAATGACCTTAAAGATCATCTAGTTTCCACACCCACATGACCTCTCTTAGCCAAAGAGACTTTCTTCCCTTAAGAGCATATGTATTTATCTGTTAATGCTCCTCTTTCAATCATTTTGCTAGATGCAGGAGGGAGACTTACTAGACTCTGGTCCCTTGAGTGCTTCCTCCCCAGTGTCAGACCCATTTTAAGAAATCAGTCACGTTTGTCACCTTCCATGCCTTTTATAAGGGCAATTTAAGCAATAAGCTGCACATCACAGTTAGTAGTTCAGCAATTCCATATTTAAGTTACTTTCATAGCTCATGGATGGATGCCATCTGGTCTTAGTGATTTATTACTATTCATTTTACTGTATTTTTTCTTTCTGAACCCTCTTCTACTCACACTTTCATCTGAAACTAGTTCTCACACTCACTCACTGAAAAGGGAGACTGGTGCATAGCCTTCCTGGACTCCTTTGCAGAGGACAGTGATGCAGAGATTTTATATAACTTTTCTTTTATGGCCTGATCTTTCTCAAACGCTTCTTTTTCATCTAGATCATCTGTTGGCCCAGTGGATGTTCTGGCAGGTTTCCAGCTTGTGATGTGTTTGACTTGGTTTTTATGATGTTAGCATGAAGACTTGCCCAGTGATTTTTGCATTGAACTTGGCATAATTATGCTCTCTTAGTATTGTCTCAGCATGACTTTGGGACATCCACAAGCCTGTTGGGAGGGTGTCTTTTCACTTCCCTTGAGGTCTTTGTCTGGAAGGGGTAGGTTAGAGAAGAGGTTTGTTCCTTTCAAGTGTCTGTCTGAATAATGGTACTGCTTGAATCTTTCTGCACATCAGTGAGCTGTTTGGTGGCATCTCCAAATGCCTTAGTGCTTCCTTTTGCTACTTCCCCTATAAAGTTAAATATGAATAAGAGAAAAATTAGGAAGTAGTTTCTCTAAAGTGATATGAGAGGAAGGCATGCCTCAGCTGGCTTCCAGAAAATGCCAGGTTTTGCATGACAGAATGAGCAAAGTCTTGATTTCTGAGGCATCGTTGGCACGAGAGAAGAATTGCTGCCGCATGTAGAATATAGCAGTAATTTTGCTGATGAGCCACTGCAAGTGACAATGAGCCCTGGCATAATGGATAACGATACCTAATGGGCACCTTTTCTGGTGGGTGATACCTTTCTCTGATGAACTTTGAAAGACTAGTTATTGTCATGTGTACGTTATCACCAGTTATTATTGAATATAGTGTTGAAAAAGCATTTTGATAAAGGCGTAATTATGTATTTTCTCATTTAAACTGTGATTTGTCTCCTTTGAAATGCAAATGCAAACCAAAAGAGAGTATTTGGTATCAGCATTCTGCTAACTGCATAATTAACTGTTAATTCGAGCAGATACTTGGGATTTTTTGCTATCGATGTGCTTGGGATTTTAGGGTTACATAACTGGTTGATTATTAAGTTGCATTTTAGCACAAGTTCTCTGTTACTGATTGGGAGCTGAAACTCTCCTTTGGCAATCATTATGCACGAGCTGTTGCCAGTTCCTTTGTTGATAGGCATATAACTGGAGGATGCTTAGCTGAAACTTTAAAGCAGCTCTGAATTTCTTAGTGCCAGTTGCCTAGGATTAAATTCTCTAGAATCACCAAGAGGACTTTATTGTGTGAAAACTGGTTTTGAGAATTGACTACAATCGCCATGTTTGTATGCCTGGGTGGCTAAAAGCCCACAGAATGCCAGCTATGTCTTTGGATATGTTTTAATGCAAAATTACCTTCCTTTTCCGATTATCAGTGATCAGCACTAGGGGTCTTCAGTCTAGTCCCTGTTTTGTGCTAGGTTTGGCACCGCCTTCCGCCAAGGTCATAGCTGTAGTGCCAGTATTCCCAGTTGTGCATCATCTGCAGCATCCCAGTCACCTAGAAAGAAGCTTGTAGGGTTAAATGTTTTACTCTGGTAACAGTGAGTTTACCCGCTGTTGTGGCAGGGCTGGTGGGGGGCAGATGGTTACTGAAGTACTTCTCCTTTAGCAGCTTATAGAGCATACAGCACTTCCTTGCAGGGAGCAGCTTTCTCCTGTTGAATGTCAGACTGCTCGCAGGAACAGCAGCACGGCGTATCTCCAGGACCCTTGAGCCAATTTTGCTGATGCAGGAGGATGTCACTGTAATACCTCCTTATTTTCGAAGTAGGAAGCAGTACCAAGACCTTGCTGCTGTGGTAAATTAACAGGGCACATGGTTTATTTTGATTCCCAGCTTGTAGGCAGAAGAAATGCTGACTGTCAGCAGTGGCTCAAGTCAGGTAGGACAGGGCAGAGGGATTTGGGTGCAGCAGGAGGAGCCGAAGGGTACCTTTGGTGGCAGGTCTTGCAGCTTTGTTTTAAGACATGACTGCTGCCACCTGCTTGCCTCTGTATGAAGGAGCATGTATGTGGGCAGTAGCTGCGTCAGGCAGTTCTGCAGTGTCAGCCAGAATGGCCTGGGAATGTAGGAGTATGCTGAAAACCCAGACTGTGCTGCGGGCTGAGGCAAGGCACTTTGGGTTTGGGTTGGGTTGGGTGTTCTTCTCTGGACCTGGTACCAGGACAGTGTTTTCCAGCAGCATGACAGAGCCAGCAGCCAGGGGCTGTGATACTGTAACCTGGCTGAGATCCACCATAGCTTGTATAGGGAACAGGGTGGTTATCTGAGACAGTGCTACCTCTAGGCTAACAGTTTCCTGGATAAACCACCTAATTCCCAGCCTATGTTTACCCATGGCAGTGTAACCAACTGCAGGGTAACAGTTGCTCTCCCTAAGCAGTAAGGGATGGAGAATTCATGTGTTGCCTTACCAGTAGGAGGAAGAGGAGGTTGGTGGTGCTGAAGATGAGGTATTTATTTCTGTTGGCTTACTGACAACTTAAAGGAAAAATGGGCATGACCCAAATTGCTCTCGATAGAAATAGATGACAAAAGTGCCATTGATTTCAACAAGATTGACTGCCCACATTTGCCACTGATGCAAGGTAACAGGTATCTTTTTTCTTTCCTGGAAGGAGATGTCTCTAAAGCCTTAAGAGTTGAAGGCTGTGTTTTGAAGTGAGCATGTTTGTGTCTCTTTCTGCTGTGTCTTGCAGAGTAAGCAGAGATTAGAAAGTGCTGAATAAGAAATAAGTGCTGAATGAAAGGTCATAATTGTATTTTTCCTGAATTCTGCATGTATTTTGGCTTGGATTTTGATCAGTGCAATAACATAATGATGCTGCTCCAGTACTGCTGACTTTGGTTGAGTCTATAATGTCTGCAAGATGGGAAACAGGTGCCTGGGTACAGTCCATTGAGCAGAGTGATGCACAGTGTTTCCTAGTGCCACCACACACAAAGCAGTGCAGTGATTGTCCCTTTGCATGGAAGAACAGGTTCAGTTTTGTGCTAGGCAGTGTTGTTCTGTTCCCACCATTCTTTATGGTGGAGCTGTTGAAGTAGAATGCTCCCCCAAGAAAGAGTAAATTGTTGTTACAACAATATGTTTGCTTCTTTTTTTCCCCAAGAACCTCAAAATGTTTTCCAGACAAGCAAGCCCCTCTTATGGGGGTAACATAATTCAGGCCTGTGGCTTTACTGATGAGATGGCTTGAGCAGCTAAACAAGGGACTCTCTGATTCCATGTCCCTGGTCTTTCTCCTCCTCTTCATCCACAGCTTGCCTGCCGTGCCCTAAAAGTGGCTGGTGATTTTTCAGTCTTCTCTCTGCCAAGTTCAGGCTGATCCCTTCTGGCATTGTGGAAAGCATACCTTGCTCTTTGAGTCTTCCAAACAGGTTTTGACCTTCAGGCCTTTGGCAGGTTTTCTTGTTGGTTTGTGTTGGCTGGTTTGTTTGTTTTGGGTTTTTTACAGTGTAATGTGCTTTCTGAAGTTCCCTGAAATCATGTTAAATGATGGGCAGGGTTCAAATGGGTATGGGTTTTAGTCTAGCAAAAGGGAAAGGCTTTTGATTATGAAATTGGAAGCAGTTCTTGTGAGGAGAAAAATGTAGAGGAAACACAGAATTTGACAGCAGACTTCTGCTATGGGTGTTGCTTGGCCTTTTCCAAAGTCTCTTCTGACCTGCAGAGGCCAAGGGACTAAGTCATCTACACATTTGTTCCTCTGAGGTGCTGTGAAAGGGGATGCCTTTGCCCAGTTTTTCTTGGGATTAGCAAGCCACATGTACTGATGAAACTTCAAAACGCCCTTCACAGCTTGCCCTTTGTTCACTTCCCTGTCTAGTTTAGGAATGCACCATGTGCTGTGTCTTTGAATGGCATCCATGAGAAAGTAAATAGAACATGGTATCAGGTTTAGTTTGGGGCTGAGTTTCCTCTGGAGTGAGTATTTCTTCATTCATGGGTTCCTCGTTTTGGTTGCGGTCAGCTGAGTTGCAGTTTCCATTCTCAACAAGGAGATTTTGCGATACTAGACTTTATGATGACTTCATAAATTATAAGTTACTTGCTCATAACAAATTGTTTCTGTGCAACGTGCCTGTAGTTTCACAATTTCAGATGTGGCTCTTTGGTTTCTGTGGATGTGACATAAGGGTGTTAATGAGATATGTGACTGGTTTGGTATTTAGGATGCCTTGTCTTAAACAGCTTCTTTAAACTAAGCCAGTGTGACTTCTCAAATCCTACATCTGTTGTAGCTGGGTGACTTATCCCTTGGTGATCTGGGACATCAGTCCTTTTTCAGCTGGGTGCTCAAGTCGTTTGTCTTGTTGCTTGCCCCTGTGTAAAAGGATGGCTACTTCCACGAAGCTGGAGAAGAGGAGGAGCTGGGTTGGTTTGCCACTTTCTCATCCACATGTTCAACTCTCCATGAGTAGGTCTTGAGGATGAAACAGGCTAAGGTGTTGGGCTCATGCCACAGAGCTGGTCCATGGAAGGAAGATAGGCAATCTGGCGTCAGTTTGGGAATAAGGATGGCAGAGATGAGCGAGGCGAGGACATAGAGATTGCATGAAGTTAGGGGGAGATCCCAGATCAAGTGAGAAGCAAGAAAAGACAAACTCAGAAAGCACCAGGGAGTCTCTCAACTAGGAATACGTTTGCTGTGGTTCATTGACAGAAAATCCAACAGCAGGAAAACCCCTCTTCCCACAGAGGCAGTTGAGCTGGCTTCAAGGGCTTTGCCAGGTACCCACCTTGCCTTCCCCAGAGGGGAAAGGAGTGCCAGTGAGGAAGTGGTGAGCAACTCGGTGACCACTTAACACAAGGTACCTGTGGCCCAAAAGGCTGTGCAGGAGCATGTGGAAATGGGGCAGAGCAGAAGCTGGGGGGAATGGGCTGGTTGTGGCCTCTCTGCCTCTTGGCAGGGCTGCAGGAAAGGTCAGGCAGAATGTGAGCTGGGCATTGAATTAAGCCTGTAAGGAGACACTCGGGGAATTTAAGATGGATTAACGTAAGGTGTAAAGTTTAAAGCATATTATTGTGACGGAGGATTAAGCTAAACTGAGCTAATGACACCACTTTTGAATGTGTATCCACACAGTGGATTCAGAGCTTTGGCTCCATGCCTTTTATTGCTTAAATGTACTTACCTTCTTAAATGTCCCCATAAAGATACAGGCCCTTATATTCCAGATCTTCACATTTTCCATTTTCCATGTTGACAAGTTTATATGCTTTGTAAAGGTAGAGCTGGTTTTGGTTGGTTGGGTTTTGCCCTTCTTTGTATTTCATTTACTCTTTCAGCACACACACACACAGGGCAGGGGTGAAGGCAACGCAGAAGTTCGTTCTAATTTTTCCCCATGGTGGTAAAGGCATTTGTGATGACTTCATGGTATTTATTCTTAGATGAGGCATTTGGTAAGGAAGAAATAACTGTCTTTTTCCTCACGTTATGTTGGCATGCCCTGACTTCTATGGTCTGTATGTCTTCTAGTATGTGAGCTTTTATTTTGTTGTTACTGTCATGGTATTGGGCTATCTGCAATATCAGCATCTGAATTTTCTAAAAGCTCTGTACCCTCTTATTTTATACTGTGTCAATTACAAATCAAGTGCAAAGTTGAATACTGTCAATTCCCACAATATGTTTATTTTACATTAAGCAGAGTTGTGAATTAACTAATATAGGAATACTTTGTAAATAAGTAATAAATTAGCTGAATTGATTTTTCAGGAGGGAAACGGATTTGAAATTACCGGTTTGCTGGATGTTAACTAAACTACTTAGTAACTAGTTCCGTGTATAATTTTATGTCACTATAAGCAATGCCATCAGGTTTTCCTTGAGGGTATACTAGAGATCAGTATTTGTAAGTAGATTAAAGACTGTTTAAGACAGACAAAAACATACTAAAATTCTTCCATCTGGACAATTGTATAAAAGCAAAACAAATAAAAAATCCCATAAGAGAGACACAGGAAAATGTTAAAGGTTTTGAGTCAGGATGCTTTCAGGTTCTCTCTTGCAGAGGGTATTTTGCCATATTGTTAGTGAAAATGTAAGAAACCTTAGACAAAACCTCAGAAAGTGTTGTTTCTTTGCTGTGTGGCTTGTAGTATCGCATGAAAGATCTGACGCTTCTCATGTCTGTGGTTATCAAACACAGGCAGGGATGGTGGCAACTACTTACATTGTGAGGCTGGAGAAACTAACTTTGGCCTGCAAAAGTAGTAATGGGTATAATGGACTGCTCGTGGTTTGAATCCTGACGGTATTTAGAAGTCTGAGAGATACCTTAAAATGTTGTGGGGTTGTTGTTTTGTTTTTTTTTTTTAATACAGATACCACTTATTAATCATTTGTTTTTCAACTTCAGTACATATGCCTACGAGCCTGCTGGGAGAGGCCAGTTAGGAACCACCATTATCAGTATCCTAGACCTGATTTTGGTACTTCTGGGAAGAGTGAGGGAAGCAAGAGCAGTGGGAAGGGAGATCACTCTCTGGGGTCTTTTGGGGTCTTTTTCTCCAGCTGTCTCTAGGTCAGCTCAGAGGTACCTGCAGCTATTCTGTAACAACCCATTAGGAGGACCTCAGGCTGGCTTAGGCTGATGTCCCCAAAGGAGGGTCGGCAGAGTCATGCGGTGGCCAAATGTGAAGGAGTCCCCACCCCTGGCACACTCAATTGTTTGTGCTAAGGCCACATCCAAACACCAGGAGACATACAGGTGCTGCTGTGCTGAGTTGGCTGCAAGCCTTGGATGGTGGGACCCTGGGCACAGCGGCTTCAAAGCATCTTCAGTGTTCAAGGCCAGGTTGGTTGGGGCTTTGGGCAGCCTGGTCTAGTGAAAGATGCCCCTGCCCATGGAAGGGGGTTGGAATTGGGTCTCTGTTCCAGCTCAAACCTTTCTATGATTTCTGTGAAACGCCTGTTTATGTGCATCTGATGTCTTTTAATTCTGCAAATCCTTTTGTTTCACCCAATCCCAAAGAGAGACTCAGGGTCTCTCTTTGAAAGTGATCAGTATTGAGTGTACATGTGACATCTGTAAGTCCTCTGCAGAGCATGACTGGACTTGTGTGCTGGTGCCTGGGTTCATCCAGCAGCAGAGGCTGCTCTTCGCAAACAGAGGGCCAAGTGGAATTTCAGTCACCATCCAAATCATTCGAAGACAATTTTCTTCTACTCCTTTTCTTCCCTGCAGTCCATGGTGCATAATAAAAATAAATACACGTCACATGGCATTACTACTACTATTAAATTAAAAAAGAAAAAAGAGAGAAGCTGGAAGTTCTTAGTCTCAAGAAGAGGGTGGAGCAGGGAAAAGTGCAGAGCCATATAACAATGGGGAGTCTGCTTTATTAGTATTAAGGAGGGAAATAAAATCTGCTCTGGCAGTAGTGAAATAAAACACCAGGAAGATTATGTCAGTCTTTGTTTGCACACAGTATGATTCTTCTCTCTCACCAGCCAATTTGTATATTTGAAAAGGCAGTTGCTTGGTTAAAATAATTAGCTGAACTTCATCCAATTCCCCACTTATGTGAAAAAATGTTTGAAGAAATATAGACAATTGTTGTTGAGCAATTATAATGAAGAAAAGAAGTAGTGGTCACTGGACAATTATAGCGCCGTGTCTAAATACCCACATACATACTGTAGTTTCAAAGTGAGACAGACAGCTCTCGGTGACTCTTTGCTGTAGCTGCTATGTTTTGGGATAGTGGCTTTAGAAGCATAGCAAAATCCTACCTAATTCTTCCTGAAACTTGTGCAGTGTGGCTTAGCCTGGGGCTGCTTCAGAGAAGAGAGAGAGTCTGGAGCTAAATGTGTCCCAAGTATATAAAGCAAAAGAAAGAGTGAACTGAATGCAAGTCATGTGTCTTCATTATTTTATGCTTTTAAGCATAAAAGTCTCATTAGTGAATGAGACTGTCATCTTATATACTCCTTTATATATTCCAGATTATTTTATATTATTGTTTTGGAAAAAAAAACAAACCAACATACAGAATTTTTGAATATTTCAGGTTTTGAATAAGAGAACATTGCAACAATTTTATGAGGAATTCCCCATAGAAGGTCCAGTGTAGTATATTAGCATGAACTTCAGTGACAGAAAAGTAATTTCTTGTTGTTCCTACACATTCATGCCTGGAGCTACACCTGTAGCTTTTCCAGGAAAAATAGTAACGTGAGATTTTGAAATGGAAGTTACTTGGGAAGGACGCACAAGTGCTGGCCGAGGCAGCGGTCATCCCAGTTGTTTCTTAACTTCAGACTCCTCAGTAGACATAAAGGCAGTAACACAAAGTCATGCATTCTGTTTTATGTTTCTTAAACCACTCCCTCGTTTTCCAGACCTGCCAGTCGCGTTTCTGTGTTATTCAGGGCGAGAGAGTCAGGATGTCTGCTGACACAGTGGAGCTCTCTGATCCCAGGGCCCTGCTGGCTTGTGAACCCAGCCGTGCATGGTGGCAGTGGAGCTCCTTGTCATGAGTTTTTGTGTTGCCTAGGGCTGCAGGCAGCCTTGGGAGCTGCTGGGCTGGGGTCAGGGCCGACTGCCCCGAGTAGTGAGGGCTGCAGGTGTGAGGCTCTCAGTTCTCCTTAGCCATCCTTTCCCCCAGCCCATCTCTGCACCAGGCACTTCCAAAAGCCATTTCTACCTGTACATCAACTGATGGAGAATATATATAATTTAAAACATGCATGCAGTGGGAGTAGATTCCCCTGTTGCACCATTTCTAACCCTTTCAGCAGGCTCATGTCCATCAGGCAGGGCAGAGCTCAACGCTGACAATTCAAACACATTTTAAAACTTTTTTGTCACTTCATTAACATCATCGGTTTTGTTTCTAGTCCCTGTAGGAGGGTGGATGTTAATGCTGCCTGCAGTCTGCTGGGTGGCAAAGTGAACACAGCCTTCCATGCGGATGGTGTAGGAACTGAGCAAGGTGATGCCCAAGTCCCCCAGAGCTCACAGGCAGTGTGTTTTTCTGCCAGGCTGGGAGCACAGGGACCAGGCAGCCCTCTGGGGCTGGCAGAACTCCAGCTCCGTGTCTTTAGTCCCCAGCTCCCTTACCAAGCCTGAACTTTGCAGCCGTGGTTGTGTCTTACTGACCTCTGCACGATCAGTGCTTGGTTTCCAAGTCTCATGGTGCCTCGTGTGGGCTGCCCTGCGCACATTCTATTTTCCTGTATTTATCCTCTGGATTTTGCTTCTTTCTCTTTGCAGGGAGCGGATGCGCCAGTCTGCGATGTTTGAGCTGTGCCAGGGGATGCACCAGATCAGTCTGCAGTTTGTTCGCTTGCAGCTTAGCTTTGAGGAGTACACTATAATGAAAGTTTTGCTGCTGTTGAGCACAGGTAAGTTAGATTCGTGGTTACATGGCAATACTTGAAAATAATCCTATTCACAAAGTGGTGCAATGATTTCAACTAATGTGACAAAAGAGCCACACTGTTTCCATCAGGGCCACGGGAATAAGCCTGGTTTTATGTCTTGGGTTTATCTGCAGATCTCACTCTAATCTGCGTTAGCACAGGAAGTGTCCTTCCAGTTTGAATGTCGTGCATTGGAAGGACAGGAGTGGCCAGGCAAGGCCCTTCGCCCCCCTCTTTTTTCTGTACAGCAGGTGCTTGAGTCAGCCAGGCATGCTGAGAAAGTGCAATAGATATGGGAATTGAGGAAGAATCCCCACTCGACACTCAAAGCCGCTGGTTTGGGTGACTTAGTGTCACCTTCAAGATCAAAAGATGTACATTGTCTGTACTGTAGAATGGGTGATTTTCCAATGCCGAGTGAATTGAGAATGGTAAGCCCTGTTGCAGGGCACTGAAAGTTTAATAGATAACAGCGCACGCTTTATGTTTCTCTGGAGTGTCATACTTTGAGTTTTAAGATGCCAAATTACATCCTGGTGTTTGTTTCAGCACTGTGTAGTAATTAGCAGATCTCTTGATCTTAGTGAAAATATTGAAAAGCTCCCATCCCAGTACAGCTGTATAAATACACAGGCAGTTTGTACATTACTTTTCCATCAGTCTTAATGAAAAATCCAATTACCTGTAATCAAACTTGCTTCTGTATAATCATGCTCCTGTTTGTGGGATCCACTCAGTGACATCATGAGGAGATAACACATCAGCTCCACTGGCGGGTGTTCACGATGTCACTGCAGTGAACTCACCAGGCAAGAATTCCCCCGGCAGAAGGAGGCTGCCACGGGGAGAGGAGGAATGGAAGATCAAAGGGGCTGCTCTGCTTATTCCAGCTTTCACTTGCGAGCTGCCAGCAGCAAGACGCCTGCCCAAGGCTGCCAGGGCCAGGGGCTACACGGGCTCCTCGTGCCGCACAGAGCGTCTCCCCATTTGGTGGTGAGCAGAGCCCAGCGCACCCTTTCTTGCCCATCATCCCATCTCCTGCCTCAGCAAACTGGGAGGAGGAAGGAGCGAATGGCAAGAGATAGGTATTAGTTGTGCAGCATAGGAAGGTGCTTCCTGCTGAAACTGCTAAAGGACACCAGAGCGGGCTGATGCAGCAGCAGATTTAGACACCCAGGAGCCTCCTGAGGCCCAGCCATGGTGTGGGTGTGTTTGCTGTAGGCAGAGTTAGGTGCCTACGAAGGGATTTGCAGCATCCAGCAAATCCAAGTGGCAACCCCTTCAGGCAAGGCAATGGGATGGGTGTTTTTTCCCTTTCTGTGGTGCCTTTCATTCAGACGTCACCCATCCCACCCAGACGGTAGCTCTGTGGTTAAAGAACTTGCCTTTGAAAGAGGACGTGAAGCTGCAGTTCCCATCTGGCTGGAGGGGATTTGGATTCACTCACAGAAACCTCCTGGGGCTGTAAGTTTCTTGGGCTCAACCGTCTCCTCTCCCTTCTTCCCATTGAAGCTGTTCCAGCTCCCTGGGATGGGGATATATGCTGTCCATTGAGGGGCACTTTGTGTCCAGGCCTGTGGGGTCTGACCCCCATTCCCACTCCATCAAGGGCTGGAGGAGATGGGGTGCTGGTGAAACTGAGACTGGGGGGAGCCGATACGCTCTGGGGTAGCCCTTTGAGGCAAACAGGCTTTTTGAAGGTTGTCACTTGAGGTCTTTCCAGAAGGAGCTAGCAGTGCTAAATGTGGATATGCCTGGGGAAGGTCCAGCTCCCAGAATGTTCTTGAGAGAGTGTCTGGATTGGGATCTAGCTTTGCTACTTTTTAATCAGCCCTAAATGGGGGAGAATCTTTAGAAAAAGAGCCTAAAGGCGTTCTAGAAACACAGCAAAATTTCCTTTAGCAAGGTATTTGTTATTCTGCACTGAGAGTGTTGACTGATGACTTGGGTTATTGCAGGAACTTGTTAGGTGAGATCAGCCTGGCCAATTAACTTCAGCTAGCTAGGTCCCTTTGAAATATGCACAGGAGTCACTAGAAATCTTACTAAAAAATAGTTTGTCTGGGGAGAACCAGGGTATTTTTGAGGAATGGGAAATGGAGATGAAGACAGCAATAAAACCCAGACAGCGTCATGTGAAGGGCAGCAAACCTGGTTTTGAATGCTTACACCTTGATACAACCTTGTGACAGAAAACAGCAGGATTGTTTTCGTTTAAGGTTTTTTTTTATTGCATCGTGTGATGAGCAGAGAACAAGTTATTCTGCAACTTTCATGATGACCACATCAAGGAAGATTCACCCCATTTACATGTGGAAGAAACCACACATTACAACTCAATTGTTTTCTTGCTTTCCACAAACCATAGATTTTGGGAGCTTGCCAAAAGCATTGCTGCATTTAATAAGTAAAATCAGAAACACTGGGCAAACCTCCAGAATTTCATGTTTTGCTTGAGTTCTCTTTATTTGTGGTCTTTCTTTCTTAATAATCTGGCCAGAGTGATGGCATAATAATTTTCAGACAGAGCATAAAATACATAGTAGTAGACAATGAAAGAGTGCCTCTAACATTCTTAAGGCAATATGTAGGAATATAGGCCTGTGAATATTAAAGGTACTGTAAAGCCCATGCATTTTGTGTAAGGGCCCCAGTAGGCTCTGATGGCTTTAACTCATCTTGATTGCTGTCTCTATTTATTCAGCTTAAACTGAATTTGTACATCTGTTTCAGTTTCTTCTGTCAGCTGACTGACTCAGAGATTTGGCATCTGAAATTTTAAAGTTAAATATTACATGTATATAATATATGATACTTATGGATAGGTGGGTGCGTTACCTCCTAGGCTTTTTCTAAAGATTCCTCCTTGTGCCCTCTTCCAGCACTTGATGGTCACAAGACCTTGCAGTTTATGTGGTGGTAGAGCTCCTCCTTGTTTTTCATTGCCAAACTGCTCTGGTAGTAGCTGGTGATGGAAGATACTACTGGTGTTTTTTCTTAAAGCTTCTTCTCTGCAGCCATTTGGGCAGTGGTTACTTGCTTATGATGTGATTGCAGTGGGATAGAAGGCAGTTCACAGGATTTCAAAGAGAATGGAATGGATGAACAAGACAATTTCTGTGAAGATGTTAAGTCAGGGTAAGCTAAGTTGGAAGATCACCTATTTTTTCCTTTTTTAGTAAAAAGACTTCCCATTTAGCTTACTCTGACATAGCTTTCTGGCTTGCTTAGAAAATAAGCTCTTCCTGTACAGTTTAGCATTTTATTTTCCTTCGCTAGCCTAGCATTAAGAGATACAGAGTAGAAAAATATTTGATAGTTAAGCAGTACTAGAACACCAGAATGCTTCGTTTATTGTTATTAATAACCTCTTCGGGGTTTTCCTAGAGATCTGATCCTGAAAGCCATTCCTGTCTGGGGCAGAACCTGCAGTCTGTAAATAAACAGTGTATTTGCTTTTGTAATTAGCCTTCCTGGTATCAGTCACAGTAAAACGTATTGGAAGACTCTAACTGTTAGCCCATTTGGGAAATGATCCCTCTGGCAGATGGGAACTTTAATAGGACACTAGAAATGCTTTCTGCTCTATGGCATGGTCAAGCACTGTCTTGGGATGTTTGGAAAATAGTCTTCTGTTTAATGCAGAATAATGGCTCGGTCTGTTCTAGGTGTTATGCAGATGTTTACTAACATTCAAAGAAATGTTACTTGATGGCATAAAAACATTTCACTTGGTCTGGCATTTCTGCACATAACAGCTGTAAATCTGTACCTTCCCCTCCTCTGCCAAGTGTGGGCAATCAGTCAAGAATGTTAAATCACGTCTTCAACTTCTAAGAAAATATTCTTGATCCATCTGGTTTTTGGTTTTGGGGTGTTTTTTTTTGTGGTTGGGTTGTATTAAAAACAGTTTCAGCATGAGCTTAGAATGTGTCCAAGATGCCGTCTTGTCTTCTGCCACAGCTTCTGCAATCACAGATCTGGAGAGGATGCTTGAACTGCTTGAAAATCTGTATTATGTTGTTGATTCCTAACCAATGTCTGTAAAATTATGGACTTTGCTTACAGGTTTAATTCTTTCATCCATTAACTAGTGTAACTTTTTAAGTATGCGCATCAAAAGAATAAGCAATACAGTTAATACTAATATAAGACTGTCTTTTCAATGACAGTTCCCAAGGATGGTCTCAAAAGCCAAGCTGCATTTGAAGAAATGAGGGCAAATTACATTAAAGAACTAAAGAAGATGGTAACTAAATGTCCAAGTAACTCTGGGCAAAGCTGGCAGAGATTCTACCAACTGACTAAACTTCTTGACTCCATGCATGATGTAAGTATAACTCCTCAGGGAGTGCAGAAAAGTTAAGCAAAAATCACTCCATTAAGGTAAACCAGTAGTCTTTAATTGTGTTAAGAGGGAGGAAAACAAACATTTAAATTCTTTTTAAAGGAACATCTGGGAGAAGTTGTTAGATGAATTTAAGGACAGCTGCCAAGTAAAATAAGAAAATATAAGTCATTTAGGGCTGGGTCCTGCTGCCTTCTCCTATATTATGGTAGTATGTTCCTGCAATGATTCACTTAAGGTCAGTATAGCTATTAGTGGGGTCAGAGGTTCTTCAGTGGAAGAAGGGATGTTGGCTGTTGTTCAAAGTTAGATATGATGCAAGTGCAGCACGCAGAGTACCTGACGAGCTGCTCCTCAATGGAAGGTGCTGGTTTAGTGTCACTTACCCAACATGCCTGATGTGCTGTTAAATGTTAATTTGGTGATCTTTCATGGTTGGGGTTTAATAATGATGACTTTAAAGCTGTGTTAAGACCTTGGAGCCATCTTGGGTATTTAAAGCTTTATTTGAGCTTTTCAAGCATGGGAGTCACTGTGTTGTTAAGTTACTTTATACCCCCCGTCTCATTTCAGTGCAGGGGGTTTGTTTTGTATGCGTCAGGTGAGAGATGCGATGAATGACGTGGGGAAACTGAAAGTTTAGTCCCAGAACAGCCAGGCTGTTGTTGCCTCAGCCCAGGGTGGCTCTGAAGGGTTGTGGTAGGTGTGTAGTGCACAGGACCTGCTCGTGGCTTCAGAAGGTGTATCTCTAATGTTGAGCTGTGAGCAGCCCGGTTCTAGCCAGTGAATAAGTAAGTGCAGAGATTTACCTCTCCAGGTGCTTTGAGCAGCAGTGGGGGTATATCTCCGTGCTCCCCATAATGGAGCCTGGAGCACCTATAGAGGAAGCCAATGACCCAGAAGTGGTCTCCTCACCGCCTGGGCCAGTAGTGCAGCTAGTGCCCATCCTCTCTGAAGCTGTGCCGCCATGCAATGGGTGATGGGAGCCTCACGGGGCAAGTGATCTTTAGTCATGTTGGGGTGCAAGAGAGGAGGGATCCCATGAGCAGAGGCTCATCACCTCCGTGGTAAAGTGCAGCAAAGGAGAAAAGTGTCCTACTCCACCCTGGGTGGGCAGGGGAGTAACCTTGCTGCATGGAGAACCTACTGCACTTGCTTTCAGAGCCCGCATGTAAATGTACTTCTTTGTACTCAAATTTCATTTGTGTGGAGGCAGTACAGTACAGTACAGTGCACTTCAGGTCAGATCTGTGTAAGAGCCTGAGGTCTGTTTACAGAATGTACATATGGAATTATTTTTCAAATATTGTTCTGTTGTTCATTAAAACATTGCAAATCTTAGTGGGAGGCAGGGAGAGTATTATTAGTACTGCAGTAATAGCTCATTCTTCAGAGCTCGGGTTTCACTTGCTCCGTGCCAGCAAAGGAAGTTGTAGTGTTTTAGTGGAAAGAAAGGGGATGGGTGATAAAATCATTTGCAAGATATTCACATCTGAACCCCAGGGCAGCATAACAAACCCCTGCGTTTCTGGAGTTGTCTAATCCTCCTCAGAATAGGCAGTGTCTATGGTTGATTATTTAAATGGGTGTGTATGTGTGGTTAAGGTGACTTGGATGACAGGCTCACGCTTACTGAGAACGCTACCGTGTCCTGCAGACGTTTTCCAAAGCGCAACATTAACCATTGGGAGCTGGGCTGACTGGAGAAAGCAGACTGCTCTTGCGTTTTATTTCATTTTTAATTAAGCTATTTTTGTGTTTTATTTTAAGAGAGCGCTTTCTTACAAAGGACTTTTTAAAGAAAGTCCCATTGTCAGCATTCTCTGTTAAAAAGGCCGCTTGTCTGACAACAGTGCTTCCTTTCAGGGATGATGTTGGAGACTTGCTCAACAAAGGCACTTGTTTATTTTTCCTCTTTACAACTGATTTTTTTTTTTGCTTTTTGTTGTTTTGTGTTTTTTTTCAATGCATCAGAATAAATTGAGAGTGGTGATGATATTAATGAGGAGCGAGAATTTCTCTTCACCCCTGCACTGCCTGTTCGCGCAGAGTTTCTCTGTTTGATCAATGTATATGCAAATGTTCTGCTCAACCCCTTAGTTTAGGAGGAGCACTTTTTCAGCTGCCACCTATGCACTTTTAACTTACTCTGTTACAGTTTCAGAAGATCAGAATATAGTTGGTGCGGAGTGGTCTAACTGGAGCTGAGGCCCCGTGTTTACATGCCACAGTGTTGGCATTTGCAGTGCAAGCCCGAAGGGACCTGTGCAGAATTCATGCTTATTAAGCTCTCCTCCTGCCTCCAGCTTTTCCATCAGAGGAAAGCAGTATCCTGTCATTCACGGAGTTTGCTTTACCTGAGTGTAGCGATAAACAGTGAAAGAAACACTGCTCCTTTGCACCTTCACACTTGCTGTCATCAGCCTCATTTTTAAGTAGTCTTTTCTGAAGACTGTGTGAAATAAAGTGCGTGGGAATATCAAATTACAGTGTTTGATGCAGTACCAAATCACTTGGCTGATACGAGGAAGAAGACCCCAAACACAATGGGTTTGCGCTGCTCAGTGTACTAAATCATTCATCCACACAGTGAACATATGTGCAGGTAGAAAAGTGCCGAAGTGAGGAAAACAAATTTTCAAGAAGGCCAGGTAGGCACTTCAGCATTTGAAAGAATCAGCAACTGTAATGATCCATAAAGCCCCGAAGTAGCAAAAGCACAGCGGAGGAGTACGAGATGGAACCCGTCCTGAGCAGACAAGATAACCACGGTTTCCTTGGCTGGAGGAGCATGCCTGCAGGCTGATGGGTAGTTTGCGTCACTGCTGCCATGCACCAAAATGCTCTTTATTTGCATGATGCTGTGTGGAAGCTGTTGTTGCTGACACCCTTCCTCTCATGCAGCAGGAGACGAGAGGAGGAAAAGGTTGTTGCCATTTACTTGCTGCTGTGCACTGCTTCTGCGGATGGACCCCAGTGTGGGTATCTTCCAGTAGCGCTGACGGCAGCAACATAATCAATGTATTTAGATTAGATAAAGGAAAAAAAATCATCACTATGAGGGTGGTGAGGCACTGGCACAGGTTGCCCAGAGAAGCTGTGGCTGACCCATCCCTGGCAGTATTCAAGGCCGGGTTGGATGGGGCTTTGAGCAACCTGGTCTAGTGGTAGGTGTCCCTACCCGTGGCAGGGGGTTGGAACCGGATGAGCTTTAGGGTCCCTTCCAACCCAAATAATTCTGTCGTTCTATTTCCTTCTTGTAGGGATTGTATTTCTGCCATTGTGGTTGGGGGGTTTGTTACGTGTTGAGAACTGTAGTGTAGCAAGGACAACCAGCCTCCCTACTCAGGACATAAAGGTTTTGGGCCTTGGGCTCACAAATGGCCATGCGCATTGCAGGGAGAGATGCATATGCAGCACTTGGATGTAGGTGAACTGTGTTATGTGAGCAGACAAATGGCATTCAGGAACATTAGAAACAGATGTACTACACATGGTATCAAAAACTTCATTTGGATCCCCCTCAACATCTCCTGTTGGCTTTGGCAGGAAGGGTTGTATCTTGCATGGCAAGCCTTGTTTCATATAGAGAGTGTAGTGTGTATGGTTAGGCAGTTTGCAGAACAAAAGCTGAGTTTGGTTTCAATCTGGCTGATGCTAAACAGACTTTCAGTGAAGAGGGCTTTTGTTTCGATGCCATGACATTAAACCCTAATATGAACCTTCCCCTTGTCTTGGCAAGGCAGAGCACTGCACTGTCATTGCTTGTTGATATTTTCTGCCAAACACAAATAAATTCTTTAAGGCTCATGCTGCTGAATAATTAATTTTTTATGGTTCCTGAAGGGAATACTTTATAGCTGAGGTAGATCTTTCCATAGGCTGAGAGCGCCAGGATTATACTCACTGAAAAAGCTGACAGTGGGAAGCAGGGCACAGATCCTCAAGGGGCAGGTTTGCAGGGCATGCTGTGGTGGATACACATGTGCCTCTGCAGGTGCTTAACCCCACAAATACAAAACTGCAGATGAACCCCTCAGCTGTTGCCAATACCTTTGGGCACACTTACTCCTGCTACTGATCTGCCAAAGCTGTGTCCCATGGCTGAAGAGCTGTTTGGAGCCTTGTTTAGTGTCTGAATTCTCAGAGGAGGCATTTTCCCTGTATACTCAGAGGCTAGATCCAGCCCGTGCTTCTGGTGAGGCCCCCGGAAAAGCAGCAGCAATGAGTGTGCATGGGTGTGTGTTGCAGCAGCTAATACATGTCTGTCAAGTGAGAAATTGATTCCCAGCCCCCTAATGTAGACAGGGGCTTCTCTGAGGGTCATCTTTGCTCAGTATGTGATGGTTGGGTCTCCTCTCCTCTAATGGGTTTTTGCTGAAGGAGGGCAGAAACCCCCGCTATTGTTGACAGAAGAGCAAGGGAGACTTGGCCCAAAGTTCACCCTGGCCAAGGGCTGAGAATGCTTCATGGTGTGTGATGCCGTGGGTTTGCATGCGTGGTCCAAGCATACAAAATGAGATCATCTCAGGTTTCTCCATGTCATGGCTGGGTGTCAGGTGCTGTAGTTTCAGTGTGCACATGTCGATGAAGAGAAATGAGTGCAGTTCCTAAATCAGTAAATGCACCTGTCCAGGCAGAATTAGGTTCCACATTTGTTCTGGTCAAACACTGTTCATGCCTAATCCAGATGCATTTTTCCACCTTCTACTCCTTGCTAGCAAGAGGTAAATACACTGCATAGGTGTAACCAGAGGCTTCATCCCTTGCTCTTACTTTGTTTTCCCTGGGTTTGAGGGAGGTTTTGCTCTTTGGATTAGAGTTCAAGATTTCTTAAGCAGCTACGAATTAGCCACAGTGGTACCATAGGATATCTGTACCCTGAGAATCAGACTGTGAGCCATCCCGGGGGGGGGATAATTTACTTCCTGAGCCCTGAGAGTAATTAATTCATATCATGGGATTTTCACAGGACTGAGAGCAAAAGGGAATATAGTGGCAATGGACTAATCAAGACCTGGCTGGCAGTGGTTTTCCTTAGGCTCACCAGTTGTGAAGCAGGAGCTTTGTATCCACTGTGTGAATGGGGAAAAGCATGAAGTTGCAGTAGTTCCACACTCACCCAGGGCTCTTTGCTGCCTGGGGGAAAGGAGGCTGGCTGGCCTTGGCTGTTGTTCTTTACCTTAGCAGGGCAGCAGACTGACTCCTGCGCAGTTTGAAATGGGCAAGTTTTGAAAGCAAGAGTCAGAATACTGCTGCTCAGCAGCCTGTCCTTTCAGGGAGCCTGGATGTGCAGTTGCATCATGTAGAGCTGCAAGGTTGCCTCCACCCAACGCACATCTGCGCTGTACTTTATAGGAAACAGGTAGATAACCATTCCTAAAAGGGACAGAGAAAGTTTCCAGTGTCACTTTCGTATGAGAACACAAGAGGCTCCTGACAGTAATAGCTGTAGCTAGTAAGAGGAAGAAATTACTCAGCACTGAGTTGTTACTCTAGTGCTCTGTTGCTGTATCAGTGGGCTTAATCACAAAGATGCTCCTGATGATTGAGAAGTGGCTGTGGGCTTTCATACCACATTCTGAGGCTGGGAGAGAGTCTGAAGTCAGAAAACTAAGCATACAGAACTGTGCACCCCTGAAGATCAGACAGTTCTTACTGGAAATGCAAGGGCACGGTGAGAGTGCCAAGCTCAAAAGACATTATTTTTGCTGTAAAATTCTGCAAGTGCTTGAAGGTCATTGTAACTGCATTAACTTCAGGGACTTCATGAAAGGATTCATTTTTTTAATTATGGAGAACTGCATGGGTGAAAAAAGACCATTTTATGGAAACCCCACCCTAATAACAGAAAATGATGTTTGATTAATGCTTCTGTTCCTCAGAGGTGCTTAATAAAGCATACAAATGCAAAGATTGATTAAGTCAAAATCTCAGAATTACTAAGCCTGCTGTAGCCTTGGAAATGTTTAAACGCAGCACACTGTAGGGTAGTGATGAGAGAAAGCTTCATAATGGCTGAAGTGGTGAAGGGTTATAGCTAACAGCTGATCCACTTGCCAGCAGAAGAGCTGTCATGTCTTACAGCAGTCTGGGTAACACGGATGTGATAATTCTGACCTGTGTGTCTGCAACCCTGCTCATACTGGCCTGATTGTCCTGCATGTAGAGGGAGGCTTACAATGCTGTCAGAGGTACTGAGCCGTGGTTTATTGCCAGCTCTGAAGAGAATTGAACAACTACCTTCTAAAGCGGTAAGAACAATGTCCTGGTTGCATCCTGAGGAAATGGGAATTATTTCAGTTCTGGCCTTAACTGCACTGTCTGCTCTGCCAAGCTGTAGCTCTTCAGAAGAGAGCTTCAGCAGCCGAAATAATTGGAGATTGTAAAAGTAAATATGTTTTTAGTCACTGTTGCACTGCTTGTGAAAACAGTGGTGCTCTCCTTCATGCTACCCAATTAGAGCTGCCTCTCACACTACCATACTGGAGAAGGTGTCAGCAGGTCCAGTATGAGCTACCAGAAGCAGAGAGTAAAAGCAGTCTAAGATGTAGTCAGGAGTGGTACCTTTGAAAATGCACGAGGACTCGCTTGCAGAGGAGAGCCCTGCTCGCGGCTCAGTTCGCAGTCTTGTAGCCTTCTCTAGCTGACCTTATCATGTTGGTTACATTTTAGTACCTCTGAGTTGGTCTTTGATTCCTCTTTGGTTCCAGTTAGTGCTAGAAGTTCCTCCCCAGCCCCAAAAGGCACACAGCTCTTAAGGTTGCAGTTAAAAAGATCCCGACTGCAGTCCCTTGTTCATTGTGACACAGGGGGTGTGCTTCCTGATAATCCCGTTTTCTTGATGTGGCTGATTATTGCCAAATATGTTAAAGTTGATAACTTTGCTTAAGGAAGAGAGGCACAAAAGTTTTAGCAGACTAAATAGGTATACAAAGTATATTATTCTTACGGCTCTAAACCCAAGTATTACATGATGGAGGGGGGCTCTTGGTATTTTCTTTTAAATGGTTGTGTAAACTTAACCTTTCTCCTCGGTGGTGCGACTCAGAGTGTGCTGTGTTATGATAGTATCTATGACCACATCCTGTGTTTCCCCCACTGGACTGCTAATGCCTTTATTGTATAGAGTAGATTATGCTCCCTTCAGCAGTGTTGGTATTTTTCATTTCCCCTTTTGTCCACATACTCACTAGGCACACATATGCACGTGATGCTAATAAAAGCTTGCTAAGGTGACAGAATGAATAGTTCCCATGTGGGCTTTTCTGCAATACCTATCTAGCTGCACTCAGTGGCTTCAACATAAGTGTGATGAGGCAGGAATGAGCTTGACTAGAAGAGAAGGTGAGCAGGCAGCACAGTGAGGCCGGTTGGTGGGCTGACAGAGATGATCCCAAGCCCCTCACTCACATTCAGTGATGCAAAATAGCTTGTGTTCAAGTTCAGGAAAAGTAGTATGTTCACCAGGTCACTGTCAAGGCTGTACTGGGGAGCAAGGCTCAGTTTGCTTAGGTGCTGGTATTTGATGACACAAGCAGGAAGGAGGTTAGTAGTGATTTTACCAAGAGACAGTTTCCTTCTCTTTGGTTGCTTTTGTGTTACATTTGGAATGTTTTTGGCATACAGTATATGCAGAAACAACTTCCTCCTACTGGTTAAAGTGGACCTTGGAACATCAGTATTTTTTCCCCTCTTGTAAACCAAATTATGGCTGTGCTACTTAGCGTGCATCTGTTTTAACTAGTATTGCTCTGTGACATGCCAGGTCGTGAATGAACTAAGCAACAGCAAACAGGCTCATGTAGTACTCAGTAGCAGAGAGCAGTGTGTGAGAGATCTCAGCACTTCTCTGTCTTGTTCATAAATTGCTTGTATGCTTGCAAGAACAGCTGTGAAAGTCCTGAAAAATAAGTAGTAAGATACAGTGCTACAGGGTGGTAGTCTGTTGCTGCCTCTTATTTCCTTTTCTGCCTTCCAGATGTCCACTTTTTATTTAACTAACTGCTTTACTTCAGAATGCAACTCTACACATTAAGAACTGAAACAAAAACCTTGTGTTTGATAAACTACAAAAGCAGAAGTGGTCTAAAAGTCCTCTGCAAGGGCATAAGGCACCAAATGTTTGAATGTTTAAATAGCACAGGCTCTAGTTTTAGTTCAGTTGTACAGTGCAGTAATTTGGTGAACTGCAGTGGAAATTCATACACTAATGGAAACCCAGACACACTTCATTCATAGGTGCTTCAGAAGCTGACTTGCCTCTTCTGGTGTCTTTCTTAAAAACTGCAGAGGGTCCAGCATACGGTGAGGCTTTAGAGCATTTATTTAGATCAGAGCAACAAAAACTATTTTTGAAATAACATTCTTTTGCTACTAAAGGTCATGAACAAGTACTCCTTGATTGTATCAAGGTACTGTATGTAAAACTAACCCAGCAGAAGCCTACCTGCATGTAGGTCAAGCCTTCAGCTTCCTTTGCCACGCTTTTAGCATTTTTTATAGAATCATAGAATGGCTTGGGTGAGAAGGGACCTTAAAGATCATACAGTTCTAACCCCCCTGCCATGGGCAGGGATACCTTCCACTAGACCAAGTTGCTCAAAGCCCGTCCAGTCTAGCCTTGAACACTGCCAGGGATGGGACATCTGTTTATCATGATCCACTTATTAACCCCAAGCAGTGATGCTGGAAGAGGTCTTCTTGTCTTCACAGTTCTCTCACTCTAATGGCATGTTGTTCTATAGCAAAGATAAGCTGCAGTTTAGAATTTTGTGTCGAGAAAATAGCACAAGAGACAAAACCAAATGAAATGATCAAAAGCAAAAATAAGTGTTCATTCTTGTAGTGTGATTAAGTTTCCCGTAACATGTAGACTACAGTGAAGCTCTGTAATGACAAATGAGACCACCACAACTCGAGAAAAGGTAGAACAAGTCAGACTAAATTCATTAGTGATTAGAAGACACATGGTATTTTTTTCCCCACTTAGCAAAAAGCTCCTGGTACCCGCATGCCATTTTGTCCTTCAGCTTGCATCCCTGTCACAGCTGGAGACCACATGTGTTAGGATAACAAAATGGCTGTCAGTTGCCATTTGGGAGAACTGAGATACGGTTTCACCATGACCACCTCTGCCACCCAGAGGAAGCCAAAGGAGGGCCATGGTGCAGTGGACGGTGCTTGTGGTGTTGCAGAACAAAGCTTCCTGCTCACGTCATTGAGAAGCTAAATAGAAATTTTTGCCTTTAAAATCCTCAGGATCATGCTTAATCCACTGAGAGAAAGCAAAACTGCTGTTAGGCACCACTGTGGAAATGGAGAATTTCGGGTTTGGTTGTTGGTTTTTTTTCAAAAAGAGATACTTCCTTTAACTATTCTATATTTTAATGAGTAATAAGCAGAATAAAGCTGGGGGTGGGGGGTGTATTTAAAAAAATAAAGCCTTTATATAGAAATGCCTTACCAGATCAACAGTTTCATAAGGCCTTTGATGCTCTAAAACCCGAAATGCTACAGCGTGACACAGAAGCCTGTTGTTGAGCTAAAACCATCAGCTGCTGTGGCAGTTGTAGGTTGCAACCCTTGGAGAGTGCACTGAAGTTAACCAGATAATCTGATTGAATGAATGTGTGTATCCAGCTGAGAATTAGAGATACAATAGTTCATGGCTGCTCTTTTCCCTCTGGGCAGAAGACTTCATTTTTATAGACATTGAGTAGCAGTAGTCTCCATGGTGGCCAGTTGCCTGTTAGTGAAATAAGAAGTGCAGTTACGCTGAAAAATGAAATCTGTGGTATCTTGGGTTTTCCTAGTTAGTTGATTTTTAATGACCTAAGTAGCACTTTGGGATTTGAGTTCTCTTGTTTGCTTTTTAACCCCTGCAAATGGACTGCCCAGAGTAAGAAAGATGCCATTTCTCGCTAATAGTCCATTATCAATAAGCATGCAAAATTGTCTGTGTTTTTCCTAAGGAGTGTTTCTCTCTGTGTTTTTCAGCTCGTTAGTGACTTATTGGAATTCTGCTTCTACACCTTCCGAGAGTCTCAGGCACTGAAAGTAGAGTTTCCAGCCATGTTGGTGGAAATCATCAGTGACCAGCTACCAAAGGTGGAATCTGGGAATGCCAAGCCCCTGTACTTTCACAGGAAGTGATAGAAAATGTCTTAAATGGAAGAACTTTGCCTTAAGTTTCCCTGTGTTATTCCACACCCATGAAGGACCCAAGAAACCATATTTTAAACATGCTATTTACACTTGTTCAGCAGTCTCTGAATAGTCTAAATCATACAAAGGGTTTGGGGAATGGAAAGCAAGATTTGGCAAGACCTAGATGTTTGGATTTGGCAAGACCTAGATGCTTGGAAATTACCCCATAACCCTAAAACACTTAGAAAATGTTCCTGTTCCTCTGGATGAAAAGCCATATCTAGTCAATAACTCTTTGATTTTGATATTTTAACAGATGGAGTTTTAAATATGCCATGTAGTTTCTGGTATTGTTTGCTTGTTTTAAAAGGGTTCAAGAACTAATGAGAACTTTTTAAAGCTTACCCTTGGTTTGCACATAAAACGTAAAGTCAATATGGGGCATTAATATTCTTTTCTTGTTAAAAAAAAAAAAAGAAAAAAAGACAAAAACAAAACCTATATATATACACACATATATACACACACACAAACCCTAATGTGTAAAGTAAAAACAGAACATTTGGTGTGGAATACTCTGTTATCCCCACCTGCGGCATTTGTTATCTCATGTTATCCCATCATAGATGCTATACACTGTGTTAAGTGTCCATTTACTATTTAATTACAAAGGATGAGATGCGAAAACAAATGCCCTGGTATCAATTTATAGTATCTATTGTGCTGGCTTTACAAATAATTTTTTGCAGTCTTTTGCTGTACTGTACATTGCTGTATGTATAAATTGTGAAGGACCTGAAATAAGGTGTAAGGAACTTTTGTAAATGAGACAAAAAAAACTCTTTAATGGTTAATAGGATGAATGGGAAAGTATTTTTGAAAGAACTCTATTTTGCTGGAGACTATTTAAGTACTATCTTTGTCTAAACAAACAAGGTAATTTTTTTGTAAAGTGAAATGTTCTGCATGCATAATGAACCGTTTACAGTGTATTTAAGAAAGGGAAAGCTGTGCCTTTTTTAGCATCATATCTAATTTACCATCCTACAGTATCTGTTGTAAATAACCACACTTAACCTTTTCAGTTGTATTTAAGCCTTTCTATTTCCCCTCTATATTTTTCTCCCTTTCGTCTCGCTTGCAAGAGTATGTGACTCGAGCACATCTTCAAACTCCTGCTTCATATTTCTGTAGGAAACTACACTCTGTTGTGTTTGCCATTTTACCAAGGTTTCATTTAACAAGACAAATTACAGTCTCTCCAAAGCTTTTGCCAGCTTAATGATATAGTGAGTTCTTGCCCTCAGTTCCCTTTCTCTCTCAGGGGAACAGGGGTGAATAAGATGTTGAATGATTTCTCTTTTTTTATTAAGGCTTCCCAGATTGTTTGGTTTTCCTTTGAATACTGGATACATTAGGCATCTTAAAAGGTCAGATTATTATTTCAGATGGGGGGAGAGCAATTTCTGATTATGACGAAGGGAACATGCAGATCATTACAGTAAGTAAGTATACGGAACAGATTTGTCCTGGTGAGGGGGGTGGTAAGGTGCTGCTAAGGGCAGGCAAGCTGAGTGGAATTTTTAGTGATAAACTAAAACCGCATGTAATTTTGTAAGTGTTTTTGTAATAATCAGAATACATCTGAGAAGACAAATGTTCACACTACAAGTTCAACTCAGTCTGATTTTGTCTCAAAAACGTTTTCTCTAGAGTAAGACTGCAAAGAAAAAACCAACTTTTTGAGGTGATTTTCATTGTTTCACAATTTATAAGCAAATACAAAATTTTGGAGTAGAATAGAGGACAGGTGAACTTTTCTGAGGCTCAACTGTTGCTACCATATGCTCATGTTTAACGATAACAGTTTTTCACAGTCCTGTAGTGTTCTCTCTGGGTGCCACTGGTATATTGGAGCACTAGTTTGTCCTCTGGCTGGTCAGAATGTAGCATTTCTTTCAAAAGGTGGTTGAATGCAGAATTCTACACCCTTTCCGAGTCCAAATTCTGAGGTGCGCTTTAGTGCACTGAAGCCAGTCAGTGCTAATTGTCTTTTTAAATGACACCTGCCTTATGCAATGGGGAATCTGTAAAGACTGTATTCAGAGAGACTTTTTTATATATAAATATATGCATACACATATTATTTGCATTTTGGAAGTCTAATTCATAGGCAGATCTTTCAATACTGACCTGCACAGCAATATGAAAGCCAAACTTCCAACGTGAGATACACAGCATGCAGACTAGTTGTTTACAGTAAAGACACAGTCCTACTACATCCATCTTTTCATTTACGTTTTTTTTTAAAAAGTCTAAAATAGGAAATCTCAAAGCCAGGTTCTGGGTGAATACAGTCTGCAGCAGCTTTTTATATTAACAAAGTTACTGCCTCCTTTTCTGTCTCAGAGTAACTTTGCTTGATTAAACTAGCAAAGCCATATTCTACACTTCACTGTTAAATGCCTGTCCCAGTCCAAATTGTTGTCTGTTTGCTCCTATTTTTGTACCTTATTACTTTTAATCTTGGTTTGGTACAATTCATAATTCACAGAAACTTCATATAATTAAACACACTAAATTAGTTTTAAAAAGCAATTTATATCTTTATGCAAAAACGTTATGTCTGTCTTTGCAAACAACTGTAAGCAGATTATAATAAATCCTTTACTTTAATCACCTGTTGTTTATGAAACCATTCATTGATTATTATTTTTTGCAAGAGATCATTGAAATAATAGATATAATTGGATATAGATGTTGTAAGAGGCAGTATTCTCTTAGCAAGGACACTTAAGCAGAATAGCCATCACTTTTTTTATCTAAACCTGTGTACAGCAAAGAAAAAGAAAGAAACCAACAACCCTAGTTTTTAGCTGCCAGGGAAAGTTCCCTTCTTTTGCATTTGTTTAGAGTGAAATAGGCATTTGTCTCCTGCAAAATACAAGACATAACCTAAAAGACCTTTTAGGAGTGGGCTTCTGTTCATTGAGCTGAATTATTTTGGTGTTAAGAAGGAACAGGGATATGGAGCAAGCGGATTGTATACACAGTTAAAAATGTAAAATAGTGTTAAATGTTCTGCAGTGGGTATTTCAGGAATACTACACGGTGTGCGACTCAGTGGTTGCGCAGAGTAAACTAGAAGAGACTACGGTTTGCAATAGCAGAATCTTATTAAAAAAGTAACTTTACAATCAATAATGCAAAAAGCTAATTCACAGGGTGGTGTTTTTCACTGACTTGTTTAAACATTTATGAAATTAAACAATTCTACAGTTAATGCACTTTTAATTGTTTATTAAAGATTTGACTCTTTCTTTTTTTAGAGCAATGTTTTCAGCTGGAGGTCAATGACTTGATAAGATGATTGATAGACAGCAGTTCTGAGGCCAGGAAGCTCAGAGGAATGTTTAAGAATTCTTGGAGTTTAAATAGATTCCTGGATGAAAAAGAAAAGCAGCCAGCAGTATGGTGTAAACAGTAAAATCTATGCATAATGATGCATTTATAATTAGGGATTTGCTTCTGTATGTTTAAAGCTTTTTAAATAAATAGAAAATACTGTTTGGTCTTTATGTTAATGTCTGCAAGTACCTATTTTTTTTTCTTTTTTATACAAATTGTACAAATATACATGAATTAAACTGGTTTGATTGCAAGTATTTCTTGCATTTTAATCTCAGATAGGTGCTGGTGCAGTGATGTCCTTAGAGATTAGCCTCTGCTCATCTAGAAACAAGTCTAAGTAACATAAACCAACAGTGTAATAGGACATCTTCCTTCATGCATCTAGAAATTTGGTTTCATCAAGCTCTATGAATGTGGAAGATGCAGCAAATAGGATGGCTTGAGCCAGAAAGCAGCTACTTACACGAACCATAAGGAATGTCCAACAATGAGTAATTTGGCTCACTTAGCCTGGGCAACTGCAACTGACAAATGAAGTGCTGACACAGTTACATTCACAAGCTCCATCCTGCACAAAGAAATGAACCCAGCACCCTTTTGCAGCCAGACCCATCTGGCTTCCAGTTTCTATTAACCTGGAGCTGCTGCACTGACTGACCAGAGGTGGAATTTTTCTCATGGAAATAGGGACTTGCTATTTTACAGTGAATTAGATATTTATTAGGAAGAAATTTTTCACTATGTGGGTGGTGAGACACTGTCAGAGGTTGCCCAGAGAAGCTGTAGCTGCCCTATCCCTGAAAGTGTTCAAGGCCAGGTTGGACAGGACTTTAAGCAACCTGGTCTAACGGCAGGTGGCCCTGCCTCTCTGGTAGAGGGGTTGGAACTGTATGATCCTTAAGGTCCCTTCCAACCCAAACCAGTCTATGATGATAGACACAAGGTTTCCCCAGTGACTAAAGGAACCTGCCTTTTGAGGGTCAGGTCTTTTCCAATCGTAATTACAAGATACAAGGGGAGATAAAACCCTGGTTTGTTCTGTGCACTCTCCGTCTCAAAAATTCCCCATTGAGTTCTGCATGCAGCTCACTCTCTCATGTAACAAAGACCACCATTTAATTGTGTTTTGTTTTTTTAATAACAAGTTCCACAAACTTTATTGCCAAAAGTCCTCACACCTGCCTTCTGTTTGCTGAATTGTCAGAAGGAAAGAATAGCAGAGAATCAGCAGTGTTAAGAAAAACATCCCGTATGTTTACAAGCAGATGTGTCTGTCATATGCTGTTCTAGAAATAAGAAAATGCTATCACTACTTAAAAGCATAATAAAACTTGTACTCTGACCTCAAGCTGGGACACTGCTTTCTTTCAGGTATCTACAGTGACTGGGAGTTTATGATGAATACAGTACTACTGAGATACAAGAGGGGAGAAACACCATTTCAAAGGTTTTGCTAGGTACAACAGGCCATGCCATAAGGTTTTAAAACAAGCACTTTAATTGCAGATAGATAGTGAGAGGACAAAGTGTATTTGGAGCTTACCTGTGGTTCCTACAGGCACAGATGAGGGCACACTCTTGAAGTCTGGAGCAGAAGATATGTCCTCAAGGCACATTCAGCTTCAAAGGTGAAACTCCAGTGATGACTTCCAGTTAACCCATGTTTAGCACTGGTGCATTTGCAGCCTACACAAGCCCTCTGTCAGCAACTCTTTAAATTGCAAACCAGGTAAGAATGTAAAATGGGCTAGCTAAGAGAATGAGAATATCTGTTCCAAGTTTCTCCCCATGCCTTTTCTGTGCTACAGTTACAGAAGCCCAGTTAGAAAAATTGTAAGCAGTGGAGCAGGAACACTTTTACTTCTATTACAGGGTAGATAAATCTGGCCATCAGAAGGAAATCTGCCATGAAGATCAGCTGGAAAAATAACTGGCAACATTCAGCAGCTTAAAACCCCCAGGGTTTTCACCCAGCAGAGTGAAAATGCTGCCCAGCCAAGGTGCAGAGCTGCTCACTGTCCAGTGACTAACGCAAACTGCAAATTCCCACTGATCCCAGCTAGTCAGGAGCCTCATCTTTGCCATTAATTATGCGGCAAACACATATTAGACTGTAATCCCCAGGCAGTGGGATTCAGTCTCTGGCCCCATAGTGAAAGCAACACAAACATCATTTTGCATAACAAACACAAAATGTTTGGTTTTGGTTTGTGTTTTTCTAATTCCTTCCCTCTAATTTTCAGCCTGTGTCACGCATTCCCTACCAGGAGTCTCAGCTTTTGAAAAGTGACAAGTACATCCTCCTATGCACAGTAACCAGCACGTAGCAAGGGAGGGGGAGCCCAATCTGAGGATCAAGCTGGACCTATACTCATAGCTGTGACATGAGAGCAGTTCCCCACAAGAGGACAGAGTCAGGCCACGCTTGCAGAGAATAATCACTCCTGCTTCCAGGCCAAAACAGCAAATCCCTTTAACCAGCTTTTTCACAACTGATTCCCTGTCCTCCCTCCTGCCTCAAGTTAACAGTGTGTTACACTGCTTTTCCCAACTCTACCAAGCCATGAAACAGACAGACAAAAGACATGCCCTAAAGCCCAGGTTCAGGAAAACAAAAAAACAATCTTGAAGGATGGGAGAGGGGCCTGACTTTTTAATCTGATTCTTAACTTTCAGATTCCTTTAACCTCTACTTCCAACCAGGCAGTAGGAGGGCATTGTTTACAGCACTGTTCAGCACAGATGAAGAAGGAGAGGTGCCACAGCTGCTCAGCTGTACAAGTCTATACTCAGTCTCACTATGACCAGGCTGATGTGGAAAGCCCTATGGACAGCAGCAATTACCACAGCTAAATTCCCAAGAGGCAGTGTGGTCAGCCCAAAAGCCAGACCTAATCTGGCTCAGCTCACACCATTGCCTTCGGACAACATCTAGGACATGAGGAAGTTTGGATTAGTATTACCTCTGTTCAGTGTATCACTGCTCAGTAGAAAAGTTTTCCTCTTGTTTGGGTTCTGCTTGGCTCCAAAAGTAATGGGAGTCTCCAAACATCTCACCTAAAGACAAAAAAGGTCACAGGACCAGATGGAAGAGACACCAAGTCTTTTATTCCTTCTCTATCTGCCTTTTTAAACCACCTCAGTTAAAAAGAAAAAAAACAACCCCAGTGCCACAGCTGAGAAATACATTGAGAGTTTTGGAAGACCACAGCCAGGACAAGATCAAACATGCAAACATGTTTTAAAACAACGAAATAAATGGAAGCAACTTCAAAAGCTTGTGAACTGCAAGTTACTACAGCATACCCCACTGCCGCGCCCTCACTTGGCTCGTACCAAAGATTTACATTCTCCCTCTGTCAATGTTTTCCACAGAAAATTGAGTCTGGCCACACATCCCGGCCACACCATTCTGCCTTCAGAGTGACTCTTCAAGGACACAAATGAGCTGATGGAGAGATGGGCCAACGTGACAACCCGCAGCCAGCACAGTACCTTGCCATATGAACAAGTCTGAGTAAGGAAACTGCAATCTGTTGCTGTATGTACTGGTGCAACTATTTCCTTACTACTGAGTCAAGGAGTAAATTAAAGAACGTGATCTTCTTCAGAGAAGTCCAAAAGTCATCTTCAGTGCGTGGGTCACAAAGACACTATGCCAAGACAAGAACTGCCTAAAAGCTGTATGGCAGAGTCACTGCCCACATACCAGCAGAATACACCAAATGGAACTCCTCAGAGCTCTGAGGTTTAGTGCTGGAGAGCTGCACTGGTTTGGCATACCATTCCTCCATCTGGAAGTGATTTGTGCATACTGCAATGGTCTGTGCAGTCTGGGCAAAGGAACAAAATAATGGTATGGAGTTGAATTTACAGGGGGAAAAAAGCCATCTCAGCCTTAAGGCAGTATTAACCATTAACTGGGTTACTAATCACATTAGTTAGAAAAACTTGCAAGCTAAGTATATTTGCAGTAAATGACTCCAAATCCACAGAGTCCAATTTAAGAAATAAGCGAGCCTGCATAAGCATGTCATATTTTCCTGCATCCTCTCCACTGCCTCCCAGAAGGTCTTAACTTGAGGAAAAGAACTTGTTTCTTTCTTTTTAATCACAAGACACAGATTTATACACCACAAGATTTCTGGAAGCTTTTTCTAAGACCACAGATAACTCTCTTACTACTCAAATAGTTCTACAAATGAAGAGGCAGTTACTTGAGGATTCTGATACTATGAAGCATCATTAGGATCTTATAATTGACAGTTACAGGGGAGGAAGAAAGGGGAGCTCAAGGAGGAGTTAGACAGACAGACAACAGATAAAACACAAGATGCCTCCAGGATGCACAAGGCCCGCAGCCAGAGATTCACTTTTGGTTTTGGCTTGAACTCGCAGAGTTGCCTATTTAAAGTAAAAGTTCCCCATCCATTTTGGAACCTGCTTGAGGCTGACTATGTAAAGCTGCCAATAATTATTTCACATCAAAACAGAGCTAGAGCAAAATATCCTCCAACATAGGAATGACTTAGGTCAAAGAGCAAATAACATTTTATTTCATTTACAGTGATATTTTTGAGTAGCAAAGGAACCATGACATATAGGAGCCTGTAAGAAAAGTTCATGTGCCTTATCTTTATAAAATAAATGAAAACATACACACAACATAAACAAATGTGTTCTTTGAAGACATTTGAAAAATGTCATGTCTTGATAGCTATTATTTTATTTACTGGTGTCTGTTCCAGACCATCTCTTCTCCTTTGAAATATAATTTGTCAGCATGATAGCTTTTTTTTTCATCCAACAGTATTTTCCAACCCCAAATAATATTATGTTGAAAATGCTGATTTTTTATGAATATTTCCAGAAGGCTCAGGGGAGACCTTACAGCACCCTTCCAACACGTAAAGGAGGCCTACAAGAAAGCCGGAGAGGGACTTTTTACAAGGCCATGTAGTGACAGGACAAGGGGGAATGGCTTTAAACTGACAGAGGGGAGATTTAGATTAGACATTAATCATAATGTATATAGTTCCAACTATAATCATAGTTGGAACTAGATGAGATTTTAAAGTCCCTTTCAACCCAAACCAGTCTGATTGTTATGATGACACTAAGTTTATAAAATCTTCTCATACTGACAGTTGAGTCACAATCAACCAAATATTCGACTTACAATGCTAGGCATCTTGCAAACAAATGTACCACTACTGCTCTTTACAATGGAGAAAAAGCACCCTAATAGAAAATTAACCCATCCCTCCATCCCCCATTCTTGTCCCCCCACCCATTCCAACCCTTAAGAAGTCTTTTCTCGTAATTTATATTTGGCAACACTTAATGTCTTTATACAGATCAGGACCTTCAACCCATAGTCAGGCTCTTTGTTGATTAAAAGCAGTCACAAAAATAGGGAGAAGTGACTATAACAAAAATCCATGGATACCATGTACACCTTCTTCTCGTTCAATGCACAAAGCTATAAAAACTGAACATAGTTTTGTGGAATAAGTCCTCTCTTGCCATTTAGCGTGCCTTCTAGCCATCCTGGTTCCCTGGAAAATTGCACTGCAAGAGAAAAGAAAAGAATGACTGCATCTTTGTATGCTTGAATTGGTACTGCTAGGTTCAGCCGCACAACACCAGGCAAAGCATCCATAAAAACATCCATCATCTGCAATAACCAGTTTAAGAATCTGGATAGGGAAGAAGAGGATCGTTAACTGAAACACTTGCATTATACTGGAACTTGAACCATCTTGTGCAAAGCATACACAGTGAAATACCTTTCAGGTGTAGGAGACTTCATTAAGGAAACAGTTAATGTAACTTAGGACAGGTTTATAGAATAGAAAATCTAGGTGCCTTTGGGGAAAAGTTAGAATTCATCTCAAATAGAGGGAAACAATTTCAGTAGCTGGGAGCAAAGCATGACCAGAAACCTGTCTTGAGCAGAGGTGATGAATCTGTAAGCTCAGAGCCACAGAAAAATTGCACAGGGCCTTACACTGCATGAGAAGTAAGTGTGTAAAGATTGTAGTAAGCACACAAGATTATAGGGGAAGTAGAAATGAGCCAGATCTTCGTGAAACATCTTCTGTTCAGAGAGTAGAGCTGCTACTGGATGAGACCAATGCACAACCTGTGATCTTTCTTCTGGTGAAAACCTCTCTCTGAAATTAAAATATACAGTGCTATCCACAAACTACCATGGAAAGTCTTGAACAATACACCTTTTTCCTTATTGCCATCCTAAGTGTTCACCACTCTGATCGAGATCAAAGTTTATGCAAGAGTACCGTGAATCTAAAATGAGAAAAAAAAAATCAGCTTCTACTCTAAATGCCCCACAAGTTACTCTGTGAGCAACAGGACTAATAAAACCTGGCTTCCTATATATACTTTGACCACATTTGTCAGGGAGTTAAAAAGAAGCATAAGCATCATTCCTTTGGAAAACAGACTAAAAAGTCCTCCAATTCCGCTTTCAAATTTATTGTAAGAATATGACACAGGTACCTACTTACCTACATAACTGTAAAATCCCACACTTTTAGTGACCCACAATATTCTCTACCATATTAATTTATCCTCACAGAGTTTCTGAGACAGACATTATTTAGGGAAGAGATCAGACAAATGCTGAAACATGCTGCCAGCCATGTCAGTGCTTTATTTAAAACACATTAACACATTGGGGAATGTGATATTTGTAGCCTTCTGCAAATCAGGGTAATAACAGTTAAGAGAGAGCAACATGTTAAGTCTCACTTTCCAAAGCATTGTAAGGCTCTAAATTTGAACACTTAAAACATACTTTCCCCTAGATTTTTCCCTCCCGCCCTATTACTGTCAGGCAGCAAAGCTAGAAGCCATGCTTAGAAACCACGCTTTAAACACCAGTTATACCTCTAAGGAATCCAGAAAACAAAACTGCTTTCAAATGATACTGAGAGTTTAGGTTCAGAACAAAAGTCTGTGCTTATATTTATAATGAATATGTTCAACAGAAAGATTCCAAAGGAAAAATACAGATAGAAAATTACCTTTAGGATCTCTGCACACACAGTAACTTACATTGCTATTAGTAATTAGCAGGCCCTCCTCTCCCTTTGTCATTTTTATTCCACAATTACAGAGCGCACATGCATCTGAAGCTGCATCGCTGACACCACCACAAACCTCCCTCCAGCAGCTCCACCGCAGCGGCTGTAATTCTACTCTTTCCAGCAAACACGCCAGCAGCTCTAGTGGGCAGCCAAACCTCTCCCTGAAGTCTCCCATGCCTACAGAGCACATCTGTATTACAGGATACTAACTCTAAAAAATATGACAGATTAGGAAGGAAAACAGCTAGAAAACCTGGAAGTAGGAAATTTCTACTTTCCTCTGGAATTCAACCTAAATTCACCTTAGAGAGAAGACACATATTGCTGGCATTTGACTGCCTGTAAATCCAAGGCCTGTTCCAAATGGGGGTAGCCCTCGTCAGAGGGGATCACAGTGAAATGTAAATTTACCAAAGATTTACCCAGGGGAGGAAATGCTCCAACTAGGCTGAATCCCTTGACTCCACACAAGAGCTAATTTCAAAAGAAGTATTTTCTAAACAAGTTTGATAACGTAATACTGAACTCCACATACTGCAGCATGTTCAGAGACAACACATGAAGGACCTGGACTTAAGTGACAAACACCATTTTTACCCCAGAAGAACAGACATGGGTTGTGTCCCTGAGTTCTGTGCTTAGGAAACCAAATATCATAGACATATATGTTATGCAGTTCAGGGCCTTGTTATCTGTTAGCAGAAGTTCCTTGTAGATTCTTTGAGACTGAAGGAAGAATGAGCACTCGATTACAACCAAGATCATTAATTCTAGAGATCGGTCCATCTTCTAAAGAACACACTGAAAAGTTATTCTTAATACTCAGCAGGTGTGCCGACTCTTATGTTGGGTAAGACTTTTGCCCCATTCAAAGCACCTTACACAAGAAGGGTTAAAATACTTGGGTACATCACTGACTACTTCTGCAGTCAAATTATATTTAGTACTGGGACCGGTATTATTTAATATATTCATCAATGATTTAGATGAGGGAATTGAGTGTACTATCAGCAAGTTTGCTGATGACACTAAGCTGGGAGGAGTGGCTGACACGCCAGAAGGCTGTGCTGCCATCCAGCGAGACCTGGACAGGCTGGAGAGTTGGGCAGGGAATAACTGGATGAAATATAACAAGGGAAAGTGTAGAGTCCTGCATCTGGGCAGGAACAACCCCAGGTTCCAGTATAGGTTGGGAAACGACCTGCTAGAGAGCAGTGTAGGGGAGAGGGACCTGGGGGTCCTAGTGGACGACAGGATGACCATGAGCCAACACTGTGCCCTTGTGGCTAAGAAGGCCAATGGCATCCTGGGGTGTATTAGAAGGGCGGTGGTTAGTAGGTCGAGAGAGGTCCTCCTTCCCCTCTACTCTGCCCTGGTGAGACCCCATCTGGAATATTGTGTCCAGTTCTGGGCCCCTCAGTTCAAGGAGGACAGGGACCTGCTGGAGAGAGTCCAGCGCAAGGCAACAAAGATGATTAAGGGAGTGGAGCATCTCCCTTATGAGGAAAGACTGAGGGAGCTGGGTCTCTATAGTTTGGAGGAGACTGAGGGGTGACCTTATTAGTGTCTATAAATATATAAAGGGGGAGTGTCACGAGGATGGAGCCAGGCTCTACTCAGTGGCAAACAATGATAGGACAAGGGGTAATGGGTACAAACTGGAACACAAGAGGTTCCACTTAAACTTGAGAAGGAACTTCTTCTCAGTGAGGGTGACGGAACACTGGAACAGGCTGCCCAGGGAGGTTGTGGAGTCTCCTTCCCTGGAGACATTCAAAACCCGCCTGAACACATTCCTGTGTAACATTATCTAGGTGTTCCTGCTCCGGCAGGGGGATTGGACTAGATGATCTTTTGAGGTCCCTTCCAATCTCTAGCATACTGTGATACTGTGATATTAAAGGGGAAGCTGTCCAGCTGCAAAGCTGCTTTAAGCTCCAATGATCCTGTTTTCCTTGCTAATTCATTTCCAAAGTATAGTGTACAACAACACACTTGTATTTGAAATCTAAAACACATTACAACACAAAAACATTCTTCTATCATGCACAGCTTTTCTTAAGCCCAGGACACAGGCTATTACTAAAAAAATACCCTGCTCTAGAGAAGACTTTCCATAGTGTCCCCTTTCTGTCATTTCTTCTCAGTCAAGAACGATTACAGCTCTTCACACTTTCTCAGGCCTGCCTCATTTAAAAATACCTTGCTGCAGAAACTAAACATTTGGCCTTAAGACTACAACTCATTATTGGACCAATCATCCCATAGGTCTGAGTCTTCTGTTGGCTAGGGACAAAAAGGGAAAATACATATTTTCAGCAGGGTTTAACGAGTGTATAGCAAGACTGCACAACAAGACCAACCAAAGAACCACCACTAAGTCATCACTTCTTAGAACAACTAAAACAGCAGCAAAGCTGAACGTCCAGGGTAGGAACCCAGCTTCCTCCGTACCTGCTGCAAGGCCATTTCAGCATTCTCACCACAAGGGAGGCAAAGTGCAGAGAAAGAGCAAGTCTGACCATTGGACAGCAGCAAGTGCTAAGGAATAATCACCACAACTCATAATGGGCAGACAAAAATCAACCGATTTCAACTTGCAATGAGATCTCTAAGTAAAAGCTGTGCTGAGTTTATCTAATCGAGAAACACTGCAAGGCCAGCTTGGCATTTGCAGAAGTTCTTCTTACTTTTGTGTATTCTCCATAGGAAATAGCTTCAATATTGCCAATATTATGATTATCTAACTGCAAATACGTAGAATTTGCAAGCAGCAATTTGCAGCGACCCAATGTTATAAGCAGATCTTGCTCTGCTTTGGCAGCTGGAAAGTTTCACGGGTCTTGACTACAAATGTCAGCAAGACTCCACAGTGGCATCAGTTCATTGCCTAGGTGTTCCTGATTTCAGCAGGCCTGAATCAGACACTGATTTCCACACCTTTGTGGAAACTATCTGTTTTGGGAGGACACCGGAACAGGGCAGGAAATCTAATATACCGGATAGTGCCTGGCACAATAGGGCCTTCCTTTCTTATGGAAACTTTGCCAAAAAGAAGTAATGACCCCAAAAGCCTATGTGAAAGAGGACTGCATTTCAAGGGCAATGGAAATCTCACTGCTAAAACCACTACAACAGCAGAATATGCTTTCACAGAACTCAATCATGCTGGCCAATTTTTCACCAGGAAATTAAATTAAAGCAACAAAATGTGCTTGCAAGCCCACTGTATTTAGAAATCCCTATGGGTTTTTGAAACAAGCCCTACGGGTAAAGCTGACCGCAGAAATACACAAACGTTTAGCATACTTAGGGTTAGAATGGAATTTGAAATTTAAAAACTTGCTGTTTCCCTTAAGGATGTTGTGAGAAGCAGAACTATCTTGTGGACAGGACACAGGGCTAGGAGTCAGGGGGTCATCTTCCTGATTCTGCTAAAGATTTACTGTGTGACCACAAATGAAACAGTCTGCCTTTAAGGGCTCGGGCTTGTGAAGAAAAGCAAACACACTGACATGCCATGACAAATTAGTGAAGGTAGAATCCAGCTTTCAGATTAAGGCCTCCTGATATAGAAATGTCCAGGCTCCTATTACAGCTGGTGCAGATCTAGTCAATACAACAAATAGAGAGAGTGCCCAAAGAATAATTCAGCTCACTATAAAATAGAGGCAAGTGCTCAATCAGCTGAGTTGCTGTTGAGTTCCCTGCACTGTAACTTGGCGACCTGTGTGTAAACATTGAGACTCGGGTCTTTCTCCTGAGTTGATTCCCATCCCACCTAACAGTCTCGCACACACAGCAGCTACAAGGTAAAACACATCAGTTTAAACATCTTCCTTTTTAACATTTCTCTCCCAGAGACCACTGCTTCCTGTTGGCAGGAGCAAAGTCAGACTGGTTAAGCTCAAACTATCTTCAGTGACTTTTCAAAAGTCCTAGCAAACTCAGTAGGAATTTGGTAGTGCTCCTCTGGTACTTTTTACTGGTAAAGTGGCTGTAACTTTCAGCAGCAGTTTGAGGTAACTACCCCCAAATGGCACAGAGGTACCTGAAAAGGAGAACATCTGTCCACAGCCTGTACACTCAGTTTCTCCAGATGTACAAATTTAAATAATTAATGCACATGAATGCTTCCAAGTGCTTTGAAATCCACAGATGAAAGGTGATGAAGAAGTACTTTTATCCTCATTTTTACTTCAACAAAAGAATTACTTGCACATACAATGCAATACAATATTTTCGTAGTACCAGTTCCCTTTGATGTAAATCCTTTATTTGTCAATACCATAAAGACAGCCAGTCCAGAAGCCACAGAGTGACAAGGAGGAAAGAGGGTGCCTCTCAGTCAAAACAAGGGACATTACCTAAGGTGGGCACTTTGTTACACTAGAAAAGAGAGGGGCTGACAATGGCTGTCAGTCCCTCTCTTTTTGTTGCAAAAAGCACAGCTTTTTGTGTACCTTCCATGTTTGATAGGGATGATGCTGCCATACCTTTCCTGAGGAAAATTATTGTAACAAAACACATTCTCAGTTTTCCTCATATGTTCTCAACCTTAAAACCTGATTTTAAAAATTGTAAAAAGCCTTGACAAGGGTATCTTGACAAGTTTTCAGGAAGCCTTCCTGCTAGCAGTACTGCCAAGGAATTTTGTTGTGTAAACACTATTTACCCTATGTAAAAAACACTTCTTCCTTGTGAAATGCCCATTTACTGAATTCTAAGAAGTCCCTTTTAAGATCCAGAGATTTAATAACGCTTGGCTCCAGGGCTGGCAAGGTTTTAATGCCAAGCAGCCTGATTATTCTTTCCATAATTATTGGGAATATTTGCTTCAACAACAACAACAAAAATATACAGCCAGCATATGTCTCTCACTCTCAGATCAAACTCTGCTTCTTCCCATACGTGCCCTTATCCAGCTGCAAACTCTTCAAGCTTTGCCTCTAACCACTTGAATTACACTGTTATGTGCCGTCAATAATACAGCCTGTAGCAACTGGGAAATGAACATACTGGCACAGCTTAAGGTAAATTGAATTGAAGATTTAGAAGTAAAAAAAAGTGGCTATTGTTCAGATTACATTATTCACTTTCTTACACAATTCAATTAAATAGAAAACTTTGCCTTTTATTTTTTACTTACCAGATGGCACCTTAGCGTTCATATTCTATGATGTTTTATTGGTAAGTCTGTGGGAACTGGAATAGCACCACATACATGCAATATTGAAAACACCTGAATATGCAAATGTTCAGATTCTAAACGGGTCCCTATCAGGTGGTGTAAAGCTTAACTTAGAATATTAGTAAATCTAACCTTGCCAGCTTGAGACACAAACAAAATTTTTCTTTCCCCCCCATCAGAAACAGGAAATGAAGACAGGTGTAAAGGTTAAACTCTTACCTTCTTGCACTAGTATTACATTTCACAACTATGATAGGTGCAAGACTGTACCTTCACTAAATGCCATTATCCTGTCTCAGGCTAGAACAGACAGAAAGATTCTTCCAGGATAATACCAGGTAAGAGAGAACTGCTGCAAGCAACATCTATGGACCAAGAGAGATGAAACAGAACAACAACAGGGAAGTGAAAGGAAAAATGAGAAAGAAACAAAGCAGGAAGACAGAGGGAAGGGAAAGTTAAAACCAAACAGTGAGAGGTGAGAGGAGTAGAGAAGCAAGACACAGTGGAGAAAGGAGACAGATAAAACCTTCACTAATGGAAGCAGCACTTTCTAGTAGGCATTAATTTAACAGTTACTTTAATGGTTGATACTAGCTGTATGTCAACTTGATTGATGCATTGTCACTTTGATAGTTAAGGTTATTGGTGGAGCTGCAGAATTGATGTATTATTACTTTAATTCTTCATTTGGGGACTTTATTAGGGCATATGGGAATTTAAATTGAGTACCTAAAGAACCCAAATTGATTCACGGGAATCTGATCCCAGCACAGACACACAGGTGCCTAGCACAAAAAGAAAAGGCCTGTGTGAAGGCATTTCAGAGGTTTCAAATATGGAGACTGGTCTGCACGTTCAATGAGAATACCTTTCTATATTGACAGAGCTATTCATGAGCCATCCACCTATTGGGAACCCTCATAGAATGATCATTAAGTTATTACATATGTCTAGCTACCGCCTTATTACTTGCAGGCTCCCCTCCTTCCTTCTGCCCAAGCACAGCCTGCTTTAGGCTGAAAGGCCTGCAGGGCAAGGACAATGCCTATAAAATAACCAGGATATAGTGGAATAAATCAAAACAAATGTCTTTAATGAAATGTGATCTTTCCCACTGGAAATCTACAATTAGGTTTTCAAAATGCAATCCATGTAACCTTTTCCCAAGCTTCCAACCTTATTTGTATGATGATATGGAAAAAGAGTCTTACAGTTGAAACACTTCTCCACAGCTGCCAAAGAGTCAAATTCCGTACATGTTCTTGGACAATCCAACTCCCTAGCTGAAAAACTTGACTGAGGCTGTAATGCACCAAAACCACAGTAGCTTTGCCGTAACTTCAAGGGAGCTCTTTGCACAAGAATCTTAACACTGCTCTCTCACAAATGCACAACAGAGATGCAACTGCTTCTTGAAATCTTTCTTGTCCCATGCCAATACAACAGTGCAACCCTTGCCCTTCTGTGTCAGAGATGTCCTTCCTCTATGTATCAAATCTTTTCCCCCATGCACTAGATTTTTTTCCTGTAGTTTTCTGTCTGCTGATCTCCATCACTCATGTTTTAAAAAAATTAAAATAACTGGTGTTAGAGACTTTAAAGAGAGCAATCATTTAGCTAATTCATCTTTAAAAGGTTTCCCACCTGACTTGACTTAGACGTGATTAGCCTGCAAGGCAGCTCTAATAGAAAACATCAAGTATGATTCTGTAACGTGGGTGCTAGTAGGGAAGAACCTAGTGCAGACCCCAGACCACCTTACACTGCAACAAAAAAAAAAAAAAAAAAAAATTCTGGACCAGGCTATTTATTTACTTGTTTGGGAGGAGGCAGAGGCCAGGAATGTCCTACGTTCTGTCTGCTTTAAAATAAGCATCACAAAGAAGGGGAAGAAGATGTCCATCTGTGCGATTTTGTTGTTGCTGTTATACATGCTAAAAATAAAATAAAAATTCTGCTGAGCTTTCCATTTGTTTCAGCTCATTAACTGAATTAGGAACCTTCTACTGGGGTTGGGGAGGACAGGACAAAAAGATTTTCATTTGGGAGAAAAACTTCTCACACACGCTTTTGATCCAGTGCTAACAGAGTTAACAGGGTGCATTTTGGGAAATAAAAGACATAGTTAGTTTTTTAATGCCTGCAGGTTGATGGTTTCCAGCTGGTTTAAACTCCACCCTTTTCTCTTTTTCCTGCTGGATGTAAACTGGGATTTTGGAATACTCCTCCCTTTACTGGACATCCAACCAAAGATTCTCACATGTGGTATTTGAATAACTGGGCAGTACATCCCCTAAGTGTGTTTGGTCATGCAGAATTAAATACGACTTTCCCTCTGGAAAGCACATATCAAATTTCTGACCTGGTAGCAGCAAGCTAAAAAGCTGACAGGGGATGAGAAGAAAACAGACTTGCCAGATTCTTTAGAAGCCAGTATGCCTATTTCTATACCCCTGCCTCTAGACAGACTGAAAGACTGAAATACTTAGTCTCAGTACTCAAAAGTTTCTTGGGGATATAATTCTCAGATCAGTTTGCATCCCTCAGTCTGCAAAACACTTGGATAAAAACTTGGCCAAAATTAAGAGTCTTCTGGGTTTTAGTATGAATGTAATTTTTTAGGAAGATCTTGTAACAAAAACCAGTCTTACTGTGCTGCTGCTATGAATTAATTTCTGCCTAGGATAATGATTAAATGACATCCAAGTAACAAGAATTGCTGAATTTGTTGATCCATTCCATACCATCTCTTTCATATAACAGGCATTTCCTTGAGATAGGAATAAACTTCTGCATCTTCAGAGTTTGTATTACAGTAGTCACCACTGTAAGGTTTAAAATCTAAAACTGTTCCCATCAGCTTGAAGTCCCTGTGCAGCTGCTGAAGAGTAGGGCCACGGAAGCTCACTGAGAAGCAGCACAGACTTAAGCACAGGAATCACCTTCTGGATTTTCATATGTAACACTATATTTGGGCCCACAGAAATCTTTAAACACAGGCCTTCATTCTGCACCTCGGTGAGTACTCCTTTTTCTACAAGTGCACGTACAAAGGCAACACTTGATCCAAAAAGTAAATACTCCCTTTTCTTCAGCGATCCCCTGATTTACCTGGAGCTTTGCTTGCTGTCTTACACAGATTTCTTTTTTTCTTCAAATAAAAGCCCATATGTTATTTTATAATGATAGCAACCCTAACTATTATATGATTCTATGATGTAAAAAAATACAGTTTCATAGGCCAAGATGTTTTTCTCTATTGCTGAGTAACCTTTTTTTCAGTACCAAACCGCATGTAAATACTGCTGAAAAATAGACCAATTGAAAGTGCCTACTCACCAGAAATCAAAGGCATTGCCTCAAAGGGCTAAGTGTATGCTAAGTAGCTTCTGTGTACCAGAAATCTTCTACGTCACCAACTGTGTGCCATCAGCAACGTTGGCAGAATAGCAGTTAGGCTTGTATTTTTATCCAAAAACATTTTAGCAGTTTTGACAATTTGTTTTTCGTTGCTGTATATTTACTCAAGCAGTACTTACCATCTTCAAATATTGCTCCTATCTGAAATGATAATTCAGAGCTATGTTCTGCTTCGCATGGATAAACTGCTCTTGCTTTTCGGTGGGCAACACTGAAAAATGGAATTATGAATTACAGTCATTTTTTACTATTATGAAGACACTCTCTCAACCATTCTCCCTCCATTCGCATTTGGAGATGACTAAAACTTTAAACACAGTTTCACATGCATCATTACAGGCTTATAATTCATACACACAAATGCCAAAGCTGAAGCTTCACAGCTTACTGTTGGCATTTCTGAATAACATACTTCCAACTTCATGCACGCTTATTTTTATGATAATTAAACTCAAGCTTCAACTACAGTTAAAATTTTGCCAAGTGCTAATCAGCAATGAAATCAATAGCAGACCAAGCATACTTTACTTAATTTGTAGACTAATCATCATTGTATCTTCTGAAATGTTTTTTCATGAATCTTGCATTTCCTATCACCATGCGGAATTCACTCTTTGTCTTAATTTTTGTTTGAAACCAGGACACGATATAACCTGAAGATGCCGTCTTGTCCTAAACATAGTAACATTTCTAATATTTCATGCAGTCCTTTAGAGGTGATCTCAGGATGCTCAGTAATAAGCTATCAATATGAATTTGTCCAAAGTACCCATTTCCCCAAGTACCATAAGCAGTGATCTTGGAATATATAAGTATTGCTGATGCATCTTTCTTAATCACGCCTTATTGTGAACTGACAGTTTGCTGCTGCCCAACAATGCTTTGTTTAGACACAGCACCCACACCACTAAATCATCTTTTGCTAAGCCCAGTCAACAGCAAATACATATAAAATATTGGGAAAGATGCTTCCTGCCCCAAAGAGCTTGCAGTCAAACAGACAATCCAGTTCTGGTGCAAAATGTGATCAGTAGAGAGAAACAGAATTTTGTCACCAAGTGTTGTAAAGAATTTATGAATATATCCAACTACTTTAATTAGAAAATCAAGTATTATAAAACTTGAAGGAAAAAGCTAAGATGGTGAAGACATTCAAAGGAAAAAGTGAAAATGCGTCAAAAACTGAAAACATGGAAGTAAGCAGAAACAAGATGGAAGGAAAGCAGGCCTAAAGAGTGAAAGAAAAGAATGAGACCACAGAAATCGGTAAAGACACGGGAAAGCCTGTCAGAGGCAAGAAGGCTAGGATGAGAAATTTAAATTTGACATGAGTGGCTACAGAAGAGAAATAATCTGTATTTTAGAAGACACTGTAAGAGAATCACTGCAGCAGAGAGACACTATGAATTGACCATCCAAATCAAAGCCTGCTTGTATTAACCAACAAGCCACTGGCTCAATCTGGGTGCCTTCTACATGGAAGGTGTTCACAGGTAAAATAAGACAAAGTAGACAGTTATTTTATTCTGCCAAAATTGCTAAGGTTGCTTTTTTTTTTTTTAATTTGAGATAATCATTCACATATTGAAGAAGACATGAACTAAAGATACAGCAAAAAAAAAGGCAAATAAATAACCAGCAAAAGTTCAAGTGCACATCATACCTTTCCACTGCTTTGTCACTCCCAGTGGCAGGGTTAGGGAAGAAGAAAGCAGATGGTGGAGTATTTGTGGCAGCTGGGTTAGCAGATGGAGTATTCATCCATGATACCATCGATGGGTGGCTTTGACCAGGACTAAGAGGAAATATAGTCAAGGCAGAATTAACAAGGTGGATAAAATTTATTTTCATGCCAAAATGTTTGAATCTTTATAACTAAATAACCAGTTAGATCCTGAAATTCAAACCCAATAATGTTGAGCTGATTTTGCAGACATGGTCATCATAGGATTCTGTGTTTCCTCCTTGGCAGTATTTCTCCTACATGCCCTACATCCTAAGATAAGCTGAATTACCTGAGATATATGACATAACCAATAAAAAATAAAATTCCACATTCCTTATCTAACAGAGACAGATACAATGAAACTGCATATAGCAGGCTATTATTTGAGCTGCCACTTTGCCTTCACAAGTTTTGATGAATCTATTTAAAAAGTCTTCTCAGTGCTGTACTAAAGCACGTGTGACTGGAAAGATTTCAAAGTAGGCTGCAGCTATTATGACACTGGGATCGCAATGCTGGCTCTGGACTGAGATCTCAGTCACATAACTGTGTAGCTACTGCCTCAGTGACTGCCCTCATGAACACACTGCTCAAATAGGTATTAAATTAATGGCTGAACACATAGTTGTCACATGAGGAGAAGAAATAGCAGCCAAAGTTAAAACTTGTATTAGTCACTGGAGAACATACAAAGTCCTTCACAACATACAGGATGTTCCTCATTTTACACCTTAAAGAACTAAAGCATTTCAGCACTAGAAGGCTTGCTTTTGCTGCAAAGACAAAATAACAAATAATCCAAACATTTAATGTCAGTAGCTCTTTGGAACAAAGAGCTGGACTTCAAGCACTTTCTAAGCAGAAACAGAATTAAAATCATCTGCACACAACTTTCACACAGGAATCATCACTCAGAAGCACAGCCTTCGCAATGCAGCATTTATCAGTTTGTCTTATTCCAAGATTAAACTCCAAGCATAAATCTACAAAGCACCACCAAAATCTAGGAATCTAGTCAAAAAGGTATCTGTGGGAGTGTAACCACACATCTAATCAACATGGATTGACCACAAGCAAAGAGGGGATCAACAATCACCCTAGTTATAAATGTAAATGAAGAAAAGAAAGCAAGGAACCTAGAACTTCTAGAAGAAAGGATCACTATTGTAGATTTGTATAACATAGTTTACAACCAAATTTAACTTCTACAAACTTCTAGATTTTCCTAGCCAATCTATCTCATAGTGTCTTATTAAGTATGTAATTGCCAGAATGACTTGAGTATTAATTCTTAAATTTGGTACATTATAAAATAGTGAATGGCACATTCCTTATTTAACAAGACAATAGTTTTTCCTTTGGATCTGTGTCAGGCAGCATTTGGATGAAAACTGGAATTCACAGTGTATGAAAAAAAGCATTTTACAGATAATTCCACTAATAAAAATTAAACTTCAATGTGCTGTAATCATACCCAGAAGGGTTTATCAAAACATGATCTGCTTTTAAAACTATCAGATTTAGCAAGTAAAGGAAGGAATCATAAGCGGTGAACTGAATGAAAAGCTGGGTTGTGCTGACCAAAAACATATTTCATGCTTAACTTTGGGAATAAGACATTTAGTTTGTTACAACACTTCTGAATCTTCCACTACAGAATTATTTACACTATCTAATAATTACATACTCTTGAAGACCAGCATCTACACAATTTAGGGGTTTACTTTTACTTGAATTTGTCCTCTTCCTCCCATTGTTATCTAATCATTGAAGATTTTTCCCCAGGTAAAACAAAAATCTTCAGCTAAAAGTGAGCTCACTCAGAGAAGAAAAACAAAAAGAGAACACCAGCATTTGTATTATTTTCTCTGCATGCTAAGGATAAAAAAATTCTCAGTGGTACTGGAAGTTTATGAAGCTTGCTAGAAAGTAAATTATTTCCCCCTCATTCTGCACATAATGTATATATGCAGAATTAATTTCAAGTGAACTCAAGACAAAAGGTTTTCAGAAGCAAATTAAAAGATATTAAACTATTATAATTAAAGGAATCCTGATATTTAAAGAAAAAACATTTTCTGTGTGTTCTTATTTGTTCAAATCAATTCCAACATTAAGATTGGTGCTAGGCTCACTTCTGAAAGCTGTAAAACTAAAGAAAAAAGAAGAAAATAATATTCCAAGTATATTGCCAGGATAATATTAAAATGTCTCTAATTCAAACTAATCATGATTCAAGGATATTCTACCAAGTGGCCTTCCCTAGTGTATACTTCAGATGTCTGTTGCTTGGTTTTCAACAAGTGAATAATAAAAAACTTCCATTTATTAAATATTTCATTGAAACATGCATCATATTAATCTACGCAACTTACTTGATTAGCTCCAGAACAACACACACACCACCTGCATGTAACACACAGGATATATGATTTCAAACTAATACTCAGAACAGGTAAGATACAAAAGATACCCTCAGAGCCAGGAAAGCAACGGTCATTAGTAAGAATACCTGGAATAAATACCAGATGTATTCTTGATGGCACTTAGGAAAAGGAAAAAATAAGGAAGGTGTGCAAATAGAGGAGCAGAATATGAAATAAAATGCTCAAATCCATGTCATGGCATGTTTATTTCTCAAGTTACAGACACTCCACATGAAGGGTAATCTATCAGGGAGTACAAATACATTGTCCTTTACCAGGCAGCATTATATAAAAGCTTGTAAAAAACTGGCAGGTTGTCTATGAATTCTGAGCCACTCCACAACAGCTGTAGTGGAAAAACACTCCAGAAGTGCAGGTACGTGGAGCCTTGGGCTGTTCCCTCCCCCACTTTTTGATGAATTCCCTTAATACATCCCAGCTGTAGCGAAAGCACTGCAGCACAACTCCTGAATGTGCCTGTCACCTTCAGCTCCTGGTTACTGAGCAAGAGATCAGGCTTTAGGATCCAGCAGGGAGAAAAAAAAAACAAAACATTTTTCAATAATAACTGTTTCACCGTGTAAAGAAGAAACATCAATAGCTTTAAGTATTAATCACATTCTAGAATTTCAGGTTTGTTTTGCTTTTAATTTACTATACTTAGCTATCTCAGGAACCACTTAATTTTATTATGAAAACAGAAGGTTTTACTTCATAAGAAAAATCAGTTCCAATGTCACGGTGTGTAAGCAACTGCTGGATTTTCTTTTTCTTTTTTTCTTGAGAAGATTTTTGTGATAGCAAAGTTCCCTTGCTAAAAGCTTTGCATGCCTTGTTTATTAAGATGATATTAGAAAGTACTGCATATCTTATCATATAGCACCTCAACTTTAAGAAGGTATGTTGAAGAAATCTTTTCTCCAAAGGGCTGAAATGAAGGCTATACATTTCCTGTGGGGAGTAGTAAAAAAATGCCTGACATGACCATCTTTGAGAAAAAAATGCAACTGTCTGGCATAGTAACACTGGGAAAAGGGAGGAGGGGGAAATGGCCTTACTGAAAATAAGCTCGAGATTTTGTACTGATATTCAGAAACAAACTCCTGAAAACAAGATTTTATTAGATGTTTATCTGGCTGGTTCCTAAGGTAACACAGCTAAAGAGCAGCCTCTTATCTTGAGAGCAAGAAAGAGACTCTGTGAAAAGAATCTACACTGCAACTCTTGAGAAAAAAAAGGACTGTTTCATAGATGAGGTTGGCAGCCCCATGGCTGTCGTATCACAGTGTCTGGCTGACAAACCTCAATGAAAGTGCTCTTAAAAGGTTTCATTGTAAAACAACACAATATTTCAAAAGATGTCAGCTGGTTCTGCTTCGATACGCAACCCAATACTCTCCCCCCCACCAGACACCGATAGTCCTTCACGGCCCGGTGAGGCTGGGGAGCAGAAAAACATACGGAAAAAAAAAATCTAGAAATGGTCACAGTTGCAGCAAAGCTGGAGACAAAACAGAAGGGCAGAATTTCCTCATCCCTGTTCTCTCTGAGGAGAAACTCCATCCCCAAAATTCAAAGCATGTAACATGCACGTAACATTCCTGAAGCCTCCTTTACACAGAACACATCAGCCAGCACTGAGGTATGGGGTTTGTTAAACTTGGATTGTGAAGTCTCAGTGAAGCAGCTAACACACTAGTTAAATGATCTTTTACTCCAGTCTGGTAAATCTGAAGCTAGCATCTAAAGCAGCTGTCCTAAGTTAAAGCATTTTTAAATGATAATTCAGACAAAGCAAAAATGAAGTATGTGTGACTATATGCTTTATAGCATACTGATACTCCTTTTAGAAAGAAAATGAGGGGGCTGTGTTCCCTGGAATCATGTAAAGAAAAGAAAAGAGAAGAAAAAAAGGACAAGAAACTATCTCATCGCAGCAGTTGCATCCCCATCTCTTCCTGCTCTGAGCACACACACCGCTTACCCTGTGCTCACACAGCAGTGCTGCTGTCAAGCCCAGCTGCCTGGCCTGCTGGAAAACAAGGAGATGGCAAGGTCTATTTTGTATGAACCACATGACTAAGTTACATTATGCCTGTTTCAAAGGAGCTGCAAAATGAGGGCTATTGCTCTGCTTGCATAACAAAAGGGTACAAAAAGAAGTACCTGCTCCACCAAATCCACTTTCAAACTGCTGAGTCACTGAAGAGGTGGCAGCTGAAACAAAAACAAGCTGCAAAATAAGCAGTGACCCAACAGCTGTTAAAGCATCTTCTTTTAATAAAATAAGATGATGATATTAGACATCATAAAAAGTTTCGAAGACACTGAAACTGGAGTCACTCATTTATGTAAAACTGCAAATTCACACCACTGCCAGAAAGTACAAAAATAAACTCTTCCAATTTTAAGGAGACTATAGATGCAGTCTACTGATGTAGATATAACAAGACTGATGGGAATTCATTCAGCAGTCAAACAAAATTAGTAACTAACTTCAAGGCTTCTGTTATGTGCAGAACACCACTATTTCTGCCCTCCCTTGCCATGTGATGGCTCTTTTAACATTAGTTTGCTCACTGGGAATTTGAACAGCTTGAGATTTCACAAAGAACAAGTAGCTTCTTCCCAGCCTGGTCACACAAAGACCCTGAAGGCACTCGGGAAGCTGTGCAGCACAGCTCTCATCACTATTTTGAAAGCCTCTGTGGATATGAAAAACCCCAAAATGATGCCCATAGCGTAGCACATGTACACCATTGAGCTGGATAAGAGAAGATTTTAGTGTCAGAAGAACCAATAAAGAAGAACTGCAAAACAAATTAAAGAAAGACTAGATTATTTCCTCTGCCACTGGTCCCTTACATATTCTTGAAAAGCCACTTACATTGGTGCTTCTATTTCTCCTCTGGGTTTTAAGTACCTTCAGTATTTCGACTGTCAGTACTCTATCTTACATGCTCTTACAACAGCATGCAAGATCGGTGCAGTCTGAAAACTATGAATCTTACTATTCTGAGCCCATAAATGTAACTGCTCTAACAAACCAAGCACCCCCACTCATATACACGTTCACTGAAGAGGTTTGAGGGACAGGATGCTTTCCATCCCCTTCAGCTGCAAAATCCCAAAGGCTTAGAGATGGAAAGAGGCAAAGTAAACAGATACTCAGATAGTACCACATTGAAAAAGGCTACCCAACATCCTGCACCATGACTCCAGCCAGAACAATCATCAGAAGTCACCATGTTCCAGCTCCTAGGAAACCCAGAAACCCTACAGTCTTGATCCCAAAAATGAACTCTCCAGCTGAGGAACAAGACATTAGTTTTCATGATCTGAATGAAGAAGAGATTATGCATATAATGTATTGGACTTCCAACCAAAAAGGAAGAGACTGACCCAATTCTGAAAAGCCAGTACTGTGAGGGGTAAATCTGTAAGCTTATCTGCAGATAAGCCCTAGCACAGGGCGTTGTACTGCAAGCACAAACAGATCTCATGACAACAATGGGCCAGTTACAGTAGCAAATCTTTCCTTATCAGAAAAAAAAAAAAAAAACAACTCAGAAAGATTAATTACAACACATTCCGAGTCTAGGGAATACCAAGGGTTCAGCTTTTTTGGTTCATTCAGAGGTCAAGTGAAAACAGACATAAGGCAGTCCGCAGTGGTTCAGGACATGACTTGTAACTCACCTTTCAACAAATCAGTCAACTGCAATATGAGAAACCTACACTAACCCATCGCAGGAAGCTGCCATTATAGCCAACACTCTGGGAAAGGCTGAATAAGACAGACCTCATATCAATGAATAGTTCTGGTCCACTGGGAAGTCAGTGATGATCTTGATGAACACCACCATCCTGATTAGTGAAGGTCAAAGTAAGTGAAACTAGTCCTTACTCTGAAATTCTGGATTTACTGCAGCTAGCCTGAGAGTTTGTGACAATTCAATATTCCCAAAACCAGTATTAAGCACAACTTCTTTCCCCTCCAAGATAATAGGAAGTAGCTGCCTTATGACCCCTTCTTCTGCTAGGATTAGAGGAAATAGGGTCTACAGCTTGTCAAAACAGCACCTCAGGAGAAAGAAAGAACAGCTAGTGATGTGAGCATGCAGACAGGTACAAAACCAGACATGGGAGGAAGGGAGTCCTGTAACTAACCTGGATGTAAAAAGGTAACACTTAAGTCAGAAGAGTCATAGGAGATGCAGAAATTTGGAGGAAGAGATGGAAACAGGACAAGCCCAAGGCTTACACAGATCGAGAGAGAATCAAAATGCATTGGGAACTGAGTAGGCACAGGCCATACAACCAAAACAGAATGAAGTAATATTTTCTCTGATGAAAATCTGTTGCAGGACCTGTAACTTCAGATGGATTCAAATACAAGGTCTTAAGGTTTAAGACACTATATGATTCTATCTCTCAAAGAAGAGACATTAGATACCATAATTACCTTTTTTGCCATAGAGTGGGTTAGTTATAAATATTAAAAAAACCAAAACTATGCTCAAAAGTAGTAATTCCTAATGCATAATAAAACAGATTTGGGAAAAAAAAGTACTTTAATATTACCTAAACAATATAAAATACGCTGAAGTTTGAAAACAATTTTCATATAAGTAACCAAGGCCACAAAGTATATTCTATAATCAAACCACAACAGCCGCAAAAATGTTCCCCTTGCCCTTTTTTGATTGAATATCACTTCATGTTTGATACTGCATCTTTTGCACTATCACCTACTTTGCTACAAAAGGACATGAATGAAAAAAATCTGTTGTCTTTACAGACTCTGACTTACACTTTACCTGTATTTGTTTAGATATATTTATTAGACACAGATGTGTATACCTAGATTAGCTGTCACTGTACCTGTATATTGTTTGCATGTGTAAAGCCATGATATAACAGGGTGAAAGTCAAACCATGTATCACTGGCTTTCAACTGCATGTAAAAGGGAAGATCAACTACTGTTCCACAGTTCAGCTGACCTTTAAAAGCTACCCATAATCCCTTTTAGTACGTATCTCCAAAACCAAGACCATCACTATTATTAAAACACCTTGGGGACTAGCTTAGAAAGGCTAATCAGCTTCAAAATATCTGAAATCCTGAACTCCTCTTTGGAAACCGAGCTTTGTACAACACAGGAAAAAAAAAATCTGAGTGATTATGGTGCATATTTTTCATTGCCAATCAGGAAAGCAGAAAGTAATCTCAGGGTTGCATTCTCCAGCAAAAAGCTATCTAACCTAGCGCAGAAGAGATGTGGCAGATTTTTTTACCTTTTGGGCAAACTCAATAGGAAAACCAGAAATTGTGTAGGACAGAGAAATTAAGCCAGTTCAAAAATTTCACTACATTACATGCCTCACACTAGCATTCTGTGTGGACCCTTCCATGCCATGACGTGATACTACAACGTATTTCACGAACAGTGGCATAACTCTCTGTGTGCCTCAGCTATGAGCTGGTTACAGGGAACTAATTAAGCTGGTTTACAGCATTCACCAAAAAAGTCTTAGAAACAAACACTATCACCCCACAAACCACAAACTGGGAAAGTGAGAAAGAGGATCAAGTAGCAACATCAATACCTTAAGCAAAAATTGCCAGGCAATTTGCACCACCACTATAAAGCTCAAACTGCATTAACTGCATTCTTACTCAAAGGCTGAAGCTTCATCCACTTTTAAAGAAGACACAGCTCTAAGTATTCACACCAGGAGAGTACAGTGTCTTACACACTATAAACTCACACTATAGCTTACTCTTACTGAGCACCCACTTTGCTTTAAAGGCAAATCCTAAGTAATTCCCAACCTTTTATTCTTGTTAAGCCCCGTCCTCTCCAACTACCTTATTTTTTTTTCTTCTGGAAATTCAAATGTCTGTCTTACTACTGTCTTACTACTACTACTGTTGGCTACTGGCCACAATATGCTTGTATTTTTGTCCTCACTTCACTCATGAAACAATTTTCTATGTCAACTTATTTTATTTCCTGAATTTCCAGCACAGTGTTTTTCTTTACTCACCCTTCTCTTTCCCACTCTGTGCCTTCCCCTCATCTATTGCTAGCATATTCCTGGTTTTTCTGGTGGCACCTTTATATAAATAGTTTTCCTTATGAACACTGCCAACTGACTGCCTGTTGCCACAGAATCTGCAGGGAGCAGCAACCTGCAGCAGCTTCCAGGACAGAAGAAACAGCATAAATATTACTAGGAAAAATAGAGAGAAAAAGAAAACACAAAATCATTTGCCATGAGAGATTAGCAATAACCCTTCCTCAGACCAACTATGGTTTGAAGCAACTCTGAAGGAAGGAGCCAAGAGTGGATTGTTCTATCTAAACTTCCCAGGTCATTGGCAGTTACGGGGTAGACAACAATCTGGGGGAAACTGATGGATAAAAGTTGGTTGAAAGTTCACTTGGTTAGGGTTTTTTATTTTAATCCAGGTCAGAATATTATGGACACCTCACAAAATAAATCTATTCACAACATAGCAACTATCACTGTATTAGTACATTCTGCTTTAGAAACTTTTATAATGCCAAATTCCAGAAATAGGAAATATTGCCTATTGCCCAGTGTCTTAAATAGCAGGAGGATACAGATTAAAAAAAAACAAACTGGTAAAGAATGCCTATACAGACAGTTGCATTTCATCTGGAAGACACTAGTTGCTTTCAGAACACCAGTTATGATAATAATCTGAATTAGAAGGAATGTGCAAAGAGGAAAATAATGACCATCTTGAGAATGTACCACTGGTGAAACTATACCAACATCAGTCCCAAAACAGTCTGAAGCACGCTCTCCTTACAGACACAGTAACCGCCTGCAGCACTGTCAGAGCAAAGTGGACTTTGCTAGTGGCTCCAGTGGAACCTGACGAAGATAGATGGCTGTACATTGTTAATTCTGTAGCTTGAGGGCAAGTGTGTACAGATGCTTGAAGTAGAGCAGAAAAAGAATCTAAATGCTTTGGTTAACATTTGGTTAAACTGAGATTGCCATTACTCCTCTGCTTTAAAGGAGAAAATATGCCTATACCATAGACAGCACTACAAGGGAGGAATTAAAGCTCACTACTGTAATTATCCATTTCTCTAAGATTTGCGCTAAGCATCCTTGGATAGAAGGTATTTTCAAACAGTATATATTTATGACACTGCTCCATCAAGTAGGAAAGGTGATTTGCCCATCCTGGGCTATTTGGAGTTTGAATCCTGTGTCTACACAAACTACTTTGTAACTTTGTGATTGATGGGGAAAAAAACACTCTGTTCTACCGTAGAGTGTACACAAACATAAAATGTGTTTTAGTATTTGGCTCTAGATAGAAGTGTGAAGTAAAAATATCTTCAGGAAAGAGGCTGAAAGAAGTTTAGGTGCAAAGTAACAGCAAACTTGCATCGCCACTGAAAGCCAACCCTTGTTACGGGCAGTAAGACCTAACCATTGCCCAACTCTCCACTCACCCCCCTATGGCATACATGACAACACAGGGCATATGTCTGATTCACCCAGGGCTTTCAAAGAAAATCTAGCATCAGGCAGACACACATAGACATGAAAACCAACAGCTTAGCGGGGCTTCAAAATGGCACATATGTGAAACATCACCTTCCAGTTACACCGTATGCGTAGTAGGTCTTTAAATCCTCACATGACAATTGAGGTTTGTAAGGATTCTCAAATCAGTGATACAAGCCTTGTCCTCTTAGCTTCTTTCACCACTCTGGCCATGCAGTCTTCTCCTAATACCAGCTAGGAGGTGAGGATGCCCCTCCCACCATGCTGGAAGCTATAGCTCCTTTTGTTTTCATAGGTGGGACAAGGAAAAGGCATGCATCGCAAAAAAACTCTGTAGGAAGCATCACGGTAACAACAGCTATCATTCAGGAAAAAACAAGTCTTTCCTTTCTTGAAAACAAATAGCACAAAAAGTATTCTTGCTATCCACCACATGTTCTTGCTTAAAGCAAACTTCTGACATAAACCAGCCTTGAATATCTGATATATCTTGACCCACAATGCAGCATCCCTCCCCCAGGAAAGAATGCAAGCAACTCTTCTACCACAAACAAGTCACCATCCACTTGTTGACTACATAACTCCACAGTGATAGATCTCTTTCGAGTAACACCCATGTGTTACAAACATCAGCAGAATCTTGCGAAACCGGATCCTCTTGGATCTCCATCTCTCCTAAACTCAGTATGGTATTTACTGTAGCTCAGTGAAGACCTGCAATACCATTTTAGAGAGGATACTGAGACTGATAATTGGTTTTGTTCCAATTTGGCACAAAATGCAAAACATTTTGAAACCCTGCACAAACAAATATCTCTGCTATTAATACAGTAGGTCTGGTTTGGGTTTTGCTTTTTGTTGTTTTTTGGTTTTTTTTTTGTTAAGGCAAGACCCTCTGAGTCATCAGAACTAGAAGGGAAGAGAGACAGTTTGGGGTGAGAAAGTAGAGAAAAGCAAGCATGTACAAACTACTCTGTCACTGACCAGACTTGTTATGGAGGTAGCTCTTAAGCAAACTTCACAGATAGGTGGAAAAAACTGCTTTTGACAAATCTAGATGCACATAATAGGCACCTTTTTTTTCCCCTTCCAAACAGAACTCTTTAAGCACTATTTCCAACTGAGCACCAAACCTCAAGCCATCAGTTTCCAAAACAGCAGTACAGTATAATTTTTGATGCAAATTAACAAATGCAAAAAAAAAAAAAGGAAAAAAAACCCAACAATGTTCCTTGAAACATTTTATGTTCCTGAACCCCTCTAGATAAAAATCACTTTCTTCTTTTATTCTATGAAGTGCCATTTTCAATGTCCTGCTAATCCCATGTTGCTTAATTAGCTATGCTTGCCTTTTTTACCAGTTTTAATACCATCTACAGAATGTTTTCCACACATGCATCTCTGTTGATCAAACACAACTTATTGTTAATCTTACCCACTACTAGGGGACAGTACAAGAGAATAAGGAAAGAATAACTTTAGTCCTTTACTGAAAAAAATACGTTTAAAATACCTAGAAATCTGGAATTCTTTCAATGCATATGAGAAAACACTGTTCTAGCTAATAAGTACTCTAATCAGCAGTTAATTGTGCGTGCATATAAAAATAGAAATCCATCATATGGCTATCTATATACTCATGTGTTACATACACCTACATACACATTTTACGCGCGTGCTTCATCAACAGAACAGATTCCTAAGATTGCCATTATGGAAAATACTTGTAACCAATCTTTTCTCCAGACATGCTCCTTCCATCTTCTTGGCACTGAAGACTGGAAAACTGTGTCTTGATATGTTAAAGTTTGTATGAATAGCAAACCAGAGAATGCAAGGCAAGTTCAACTTCTGATTTAAAAAACAAGTGATGTTCAGTGTTTTGTGTATCAAACCTGAATATGTATTACAGACATAGGACTAACATTGTAATGTCAATTTTTGATAAATTGAAGTCACACGCAAAAATTGAACATCTACTGAACTGAATAGAGTCTACTGAAAGTGACAGACTGCACTTCTATTGGAAAACAGACATTTGTTAAGAAGAAATTAATAACGATAATGTTCTTAGACAACAGCATCTGAGCACACACTCATTACAGAGTATTTATCCATGCCCAAAATTTGGCTGTAAGTCTTAAGAGCCCTGCATCTAACCGTAGCTTAACATGGTCTTGAAACAAAACTAGGGTAATACATCACCTAAAGAATACATTACATATTCATTGCCTAAATAAAAAACATTTTATAACAAGGTTACAGTAAAATGCACTAGGTTTCTGTAGAAAAATAACATTATTTTTTCTTAGACATTCAAGTAGCCTATAAGCTCCAACACAACATATAAACACATACCTTTTTGTAGCAGAAGAAAACAAACACAATTAAATGTAATTTATAAAAATCACTTGCCACCAAGATGAAAAGGGAAACGTAGTGTGCACAATCACACTAGTGGAAAACTCATTACTTAATATTCAGGTTACTTACAGATTTGTTGTCCAGCCAGCAAGGTCTCCACTGTCCATGATAAGGTGATTTCCATCCAGAAGCCCAGGTGGACTACTAGAGAAGGCAGGTGTTGGAGACTGGGAAGAAAGAGAATCCATGCTCCCAGTTGGGGTGTCTTCTCTGGGAGAGCTGTGACTGTCAGCTGGAAAAGACAGAAAAGACAGGACAAGTCAGAAGCATACTAAAAGAATCTCATAAGCCAAAGAAGCTGCTTTGGTAACAATTTCCTGCACTGTGAGAAGAAACTTTACTGTCCCACTTTCACAGGATATTCTGGGGAACAAGCAGTTTCTCTGAGCATTTACCCAAAAGGTACCACTGCACAGTTTCCCCCATCATTATCACCAGGCTATCTTCTCAACACAATATACTCCTGGTCCCCTTTTCAACATGTGCTTTATGTGGAGGAAATGCTAGATTTTGGGGGGCTATTTTTTAAGTAAATTAGTCACTTCTGGCAACAGAATAGTTTAGGCCATACACATTGGTGTGTCTCTCTAAAAAGGCAGTCTATAATGTAATACTCATTTTAGGAAATGATTGCCCTCAAGTACCATTAGTTCTATCCTATCAAACATAAAACAATGACATTTAGAAAGATCAGGATAAGCAGCAGATCTCTAAAAAATATGCAATACCCAAGAATGTTACTTTTATTATTCCCTTTTAGTGGTGTTACTTTTGAGAGAATTCTGGTCTACTATTTGTTTTCATAGGCTACTCTTAGAATACCACTAAGGGAGCAATAGATTTAGATACGACTACTTAAGAAAACATTGAAGGAACACCATTCCTATCCCATGGACAGCAAGAAAAAGTTACCAAGGTGTCACAGCACTCACTGCAAGCCACGCTGACATGTATAGCCAAGCATCACATTCTTCACTGAAAAGCTAACCTTCACCCACATAGCTTTTCCTTTTTATTTTTTTATTTAAACATCACCTGTACATTATATAAATTCTAGAGGAGGTGTATGAAATGAGGACAATTGCAAGCATTAAAGTGTACAGAACAGCTAAGACCACAGTCCCAATTAGGTAAGTAATAAGGGTCATTTCAAGCCACCCTTTACAAGGTGCCTGGCATCTTTTCCTCCCTCCTCTGCCCTTCCTGCTCCCACTAGCACTCATGAGAATGGCCCACAGCCCTGCTAAATAACTGCATCACAAAAGCCTCTCCAGGGTGGACAAGATCCTATCAACCCTACCATCTTGGTAAGAGTTCTGCTCCTTCAGAGCCAAAAAACAAATCCTAACACAGTGCCGCAATAACATGATCAAAAACTGTTAAAGTATTGTGCTTGCTTGACAAGCTGTATTTCCTATATACAGTACTACGCAAGACAAAGTCCTGTACAGTATTACTAATTCTAACTGAATTAGCATCTGCAAACAACTGAGCTTAATTCTACTCCACCAAAGTAAGCACTACTGTTGTGATTATTTCTTTCATTTATTACTTTTTTCTTAATTGATTAAAAATGCAACAGCAATGAAATACGGACAATGAAAAGCCACCTTCATTGGATAAAATCCTTCTCACCACTTGATTACTGACTCAACTAGTTCAATTCCTTCTGCTTCAAAAGCAGAAAGCTAACAAAGCACTCACCCGCTTCCCCAGCCATCTTGTCCTCACCTGCTCCCATAGAACTCTCAGAGAACAACTTCCCTAGAGAGTAACATGACATACAACTGAAAAAAAAAGAAATGATAAAAAGTGATCATCTGGAAATTTCTCCCTAAAGCAGCTGCTAATTTAAGGATCTAAATTAGCCTGTAGTAACGAAGCATGATAAGCTCTGAGGAGGAGAATGTCAACCTGGGAAAGTAAGTCACCTGCACTGTGTCCCGATCCTGCTCACCTTGCACCACCCCACTGCACCCAGGACATGATGCTGCTGCTCACGTTTACATGACATGACATGAGAACCGTAGGAGTTCCAGGTAAGAACTAATTAATTACATCTCATTTGCAGATGTATGTGTCACAGTGATAAACATCTTGGAGATTAGACAGTAATACTGCAATTTTACTTTATAAAGAAACTGAATTCCAAAAAACTAAATAGAATTGTACACTAAATAGATTTAAGTCCTTTTAATTCATCACAATTTCTTTTCAAAGTAGTAGTGTTAGTGCAATCCAGATGATCAAACTACATACACCCTATCAGAAGGTCACTCAAACATTCACTTAATATTATCAAAACAGCAGAAAAAAAAATATTACTTTGTTGTTTAGTATTATGATTATGGCCAACTCACTGTATAGAGAGTATTTTCCATTGAATTGTTTCTCAGAGCACATAGAAAAAGGAAAAAAATAAATAAATACTAAAGTCTTCAGTCAGGCACAGTAGAGCATATGTAAGACTGCAGTACACAGGCAATTGCATTTGACATTATCAGAAATGAAGCTGTGTGTTCAATCTTTCCTCAAATTTTACTTCTTCCTTCCCTTCCTTCCTGAGCTGCCATTTTCTCACGGTCAATACTGCATTGCACTCTCAAGAATAAGACTGGGTTTTGAACACTAAAATCAAATCAGGTATTTAAACAGGAAAACACCTGCTGAATTCTACGGGATTAAGTGAACGCCCTCTAAAAACACATTCAAAAGATACTTTAAATTTCTGATGTTTTCAATTATCTGCTTTTGTAAAGTAGAACAATACCTTTATTCAGGAACAGGCAATTCTGTTTAAGTGCAAAACCAGATGACTAATCATCATCTAGCTCATTTTCATGACTAAAACCAATATACGCTCAAAACCTAAGTCTTTGAAATATAGTGTTATTGCTGTAATTTCAACAGTATAAAGATTTCAATCTGTATGTTGGTGACAAAAAGTTCAGCTAACTTTAGAAACTATAATTCCTGTACATGGCAGAGCCTGTAGAACTGTATCTAGTTATCTTTCTATAATCTTAATAACCTGCTTTTCATTAATGCCCATCTCCTGGGTCAAACTATATCTTCCAAAGAGTCTTTGAATACATCAGCAAATGATAAAGATATCAAGTGGCTACTAATTAACACACTCCCTGATTAATGGATGTACCTTCCCATTGTTAGGCTTTATTTTTAGGCATGACCTATGTAGTATGCATTGCTAATAATTCTAGTATATTTAATATCTGGGGTTTGTGCTGTATGAAGGTATGTAAACAATCTCCTTTGTAAGTTTACCACTAAATCTCTTACTATAAGAGATTTTGCGCTTTTGGAATCATGCACCTGTTTTATAAACCTGTTACAATTTCCCAGAGTTCTTTCTGAAGAGCCTGATCTGAATTCATGGATCTGAGTTCATGACTTTCTGTTGTGGTCCCCAAGTGCCATATTGAGCACTGATCCCACCACTTTCTCCTACTCATCCACCTCCTGTTTGTACATCCAAGGCTGGCGCTTTTTTGCCGTGGTTTTAAATTAAGAATTTATGATGAGCTGATTGCCCATTGCAACTATTTCAGAGTCACTGATTCTAAGGACACAGTCCTCCATTCTGTAGCTACAGGCTACATTTTTCCTCTAAAATCTGTAGATTTATTTCTCAATACAACCAAGCTTATTTTGTTTGGGTGCAGCTTAGCACATGACCACAACTCCTACATGACTGCCACTATCATTATTTGCAATTCCTTTTAACTTTCTCCTATATGCAAATATACCATCGTATTTGCCTTTCTAAATACTGCTGCTACATTAGCATTCCTTCAGTTTCTTCAAGCTTCTTTAGCATGCGACAAGATGCTTTAAAAATTAGTATTGCCAAGCCATACAACCCCATGAGCAGAGAAATCTTTCAGGACACATTAGATGGTTTCACATCATTCAAAATATTTAACTTTCAACAGACCTACCTATGAAGATTTCCTCTTGTTCCTGCTGATTATAAATCCGCCGTCAATTTTCACAGCTAAATTCTTTCTAAAAATTCTTCAAAATTTGTAACATATATTGACAATTAGCTCTTTTCTCTCCCCCCCACCCTCCCCCTTTTCCTGTATTTTGCTTTGCGGAGGCAGTGAAGATCCTAAACTACTGGAGATTAAAAGGTCTTTAAAGATTTAACACTGTTTGCTAAAGAGTGTTAAGGACATTGCTGGAATTGAATCAGCTTCATGGTTTTCATTTTACCTCAGACTTCAGGGGCCCCCTGATATTGATAGTCTAATATTTTTACTGTGTCTCTCACTCCTCTTTACCTCCAGCATTGTTCTCCAGTGAGAGGTTTCCCAGTTCTATGAAAGGATGGACTGCCACATTGAAAGGACCTGTCAGTCCAACAAGGAGCTTCAGAAACTTCTTCTCTACCACTTGAATTCTAATGAGCTCTTACACTATAAAATAGGGAAGACTTGATTTCTTTTAAAGCTCGTTTACAGCATTTTTTTGAGCACACAGTTTCGTGTTCGTGGTGTCTTCCTTTTCTCTCCCTAAAAATGTCAATCCCCCTTCCTTTTCTCTCCCATTACAGTCTTAGCTTTGGGTGCCAGATAGTGCCAGAACAGATGAAGGACATGAGGGTTTTTGATATAAAAGCAGTAAGTCTGTATGATGTCTCATGAATGTTTGTCAACACTCCAACCATGAACTTTTCACCTTCTTTTCCTTATGTTGTGGGAAGCCTCTGAGTGCCTTCAGCATTCAGCTTGGCCATCTTTCTAGAGTTGCAACCAAGCTGCTTCTATGATTTATCTCCTCATCCTACGCAAACAGGTGTAAGATCCAATTTTACTCCAAACAGGGTTAAAACTTGTTTCACATTCTCACCACCTTTTGCATACTATTTAATTTTTTTGACTGCTCAGATGCTTTTAAACTGTCATCTAAATTCTCTTCCTGTTTCACTGTTCTAATCACAACACTCATCCAAACCTTAGAGCTTTCACTGTGCCTCTGCGACAAATACCCCGTGCTTTGCCTTTATGATTGTTCACAGTTCAGAACAGCCCTATCTAGAAAATAAGACAGCTTAGGTTAATGCTAACCATTTACTTGTTGTGTCTAGCTGGTACTACTTACCATCCAGTTTCTAACCCAGATATTCTCCCTTCTTCCCTAAATCCCTGCCTCGTTATGACCCCTTCTCATAATGAAAATTGCCCAGAGGGTAAGAAAGAACCTATATAGACTAAGACCTCATCTAGCTTCTTTCTAGCAAATATGTAACCCTCCATTCCTTTTCCCTTTTGTCTGGATGAACCTCAGATAGTAAAGGCTCTCAGACCTTCCATACCAGAAATCTGAACTCAGCTCCCACTTTACTGAGCATGACATGCCTCCCAGTTGCCTTCTTTTCTCCTTTCCCATCTGGCTAGTCTAAGAATATTTTTTGCTGGCATCCAAGGTTGAAAAAAACTGAAATACTTTGGCAGAGTCAATAATCAGATCCTAACTTTACTCCAAGAATTCTAAATAAGAAAAAAGCATTTGTAATAAAAACTATGAAAACCAGAGAGCTAACACTATCAGTTGCTTGAGTAAGGAAGTTTTCCTTCCAACTTCAGCTTACATAAAGAATTACATATTTCACTACTAAATGAAAAATTAATCTTCAACATTACAAACAATGTCTATAGTTTAAGGGTAGCCAGAGGACAAAAACAGTTTAAAGTGAGTATTTCTGGAGTAAACGAGGAATATATAACAGTTTCTACTGAGATACACAGAACAGATAGAAGAGAACTGCCATATGTGTTCTAAGTGCCCATCAGATAAACAAATCACGGCAAAATAAGAATAAAAGACATGTCTCATTCCACTTTGACATAATCACACAGGTCTAGCTGTAGACAAGGGGTGATGGGGAGAACTGCTGAGCAGGGTAAATTAGAGATGCTGCAAAATCCCTATTAGCACCTTCAAGTCTGACATTTTCTGCATCACAAGACTGGGAAGCAGCAGCTGCACTGCTGTGCAGCCAGCCATCCTTCCCTTTCAGCATCCCGCTCTGAGATAACATTCATTCACCATAAATAGCTACCTTCCCATAATAATACAGAAGTTCAACCAAGTAGAAAGTAGCTTTGCTCTTACGTGAATCTGTGGGTATGTACTATGTTTTAGTTTTAACAGGAATCTCATAGATCAGGAAGAGAAAAGAAATACAAGTACCAAATAACCTCTGCAAGTGAGAACTTAGTTCCATGTGCTAGAGCTTCAGCATCCACAGAAAACAGGCATGAAAAACATAAACAAAGATAAGTTGTCTCACACAGTTGATAAAACCTGAAGTGATCCTGTGATATGAAGTACCAATCACTCTGGAAAGCATTCAGCCATTCCTGGAAAACTAGAGGTAATTCTAGTGGAGAGAGGTTTCTGTGATAGCCAGAGTGACCAGAGGACTCTGCAGTCAAGAACGGCCTTTTCTAGATGCAAGGCTGCATCCTTTGTTCACTATTTGCAGTACAGATCATCCTGCGGTAATCACACCAAGGACCAGGTGAACTCGGACCTACTTCTAGTTCACCACATTTTTATTGTTTTTTGAATTAATGAACTCCAGTCATCTGTTTCAAAGTAAATTAAGAAACTGTGTACTTTTGTTTATCACACCACTGAAACTCATCAACAGAATTGTTTATTACTCACCTCTTTAGACTACAGAAATCCTACTATTTAAACATGTAAGATTCCAAACTAAGGTGAACTCACATAAAAACAAACTAATAATGATCTATTATTTGGTTAAAAATAATCACAGAGAATACTAAAACTAAACAAGAGAGTTATTTCACTGTTCCCAAATACTGGGTATTTGGAGGTCAGATTCCTGTAAACATTCAGGAAAACAGCTTTGCATTTCATTGTCAAAAAGCATCCATTATCCTCATTGTGCAGCAAATCCTGTACACTGCAGCACTGCCTTAGTATGCAGATAGTTCTTACTTAAATTGAGACATCATGGTCTTATATACCCTAAAAGTGATAGAGCTTTCATGGAACAAATGAACAGCAGACAACTCACATACCCATCAGTTTCATGCTGTCTTTCAAAACACAGAGTAAGAATTAGATCTCTATGCCAGCTATTTTTTCCCTCTCAGACAAAATAATTAACACAACTATTACTGTTGACTACAGCTTTTTCCTAGATAAAGACCAACTTTGATATATTTTTCAAATGTGTGCATGTACAAGCATGTGTACCTTAGGCACAAAGTAGCTTTACTGTAGAAAGATTGTTTTTCCCAACTCCATAATGATTCAGATACGTCAGGAAAGGGAGGAAGCTGCACCAGACAGAATTTGCCTCGAGACTGGCTGATGCAACTCAAGAATTGTAGCCAGAAAAGTGGGTGTCTGAGTTGGGGCTAGGAAAGGGAAAGAAATGTGCTCATCTGCAAGTTACTTAGGGGCAAGTGGGGCTCTGGGACTATACCCCTGCCCTCCTCCTTTTTCATACTTTTTTATTTCGAAAATACAAGTTTCAATTTTAAACAAACCTCTTTCTAGACATACACTTAACTTGTAACAGCAATTATTTCAATAATTACCTCCCTTACTGCAGGTCCTCTCTCAAAATTCAGGAAAAATATTGCTTGGATTACTTCTTTATGTGAATAAAATCCCAAAGACACATATGATTCTAGGCAAGCCTTTTGCTGAGCAAGCTAAATCTAAAACAAGTAAAAAATTCCAATTTATTCCTCAAACTGTGGAAAATCGGTTTGAGACAGAGTCATGGATACAAGGTTGTGATGTTAATTTGTATCACATAATTAAATTTTGAAACACAACAGAAATCAGACACAGGCATGCAGAGGGGTTCCTGTTGTGATTTGTGTATACCATGATAACAAGAGCAGTATCTAAACTCAAAGGTTACTCAGTTTTTCACCAGAGCTTGCTTGGCAGGAAACCACACAGAACCTTCAGCCTTACCAGGCTGGCCACATGCCACACATTAAATTTATGCCTGAAAAATGCAGTGACAAACTGAAGCTACTTCCTGAAAACTCTGATATATAATAAACCAAAGCTTTCGCAATTTTTCGGTAGCATTAAGTGTTTTGGGTTTCCGTAGGTCCAGGCAACATTTGTCTATGGTCCAGATCCATACTGAAACCCACCAATAGAACAGCTCTAGTCTAATCAATGAAAATAAGGACTGTGGAAAACTAAAGCAGATCAAAAAGGGCTATAATGCTGGAATCAGGGGTAAAAGTTCTCTAATTCAGCAGCACTTCTTAAACAGCATCCAAACCTCCAAAGTCCATGAAAATACTCTTCTACGTTTCCTTTTCTGTTGTGTTGGTAATTCAGCCACTGACCAGCTGGAAAAATGTCTCTGTAAGGGTCCTTTACCTCCAAAAGGTAAGGTGTTAAAAAACTCTTTTCCTGAGCTGTCAAACAGACACAGCATCATGCTGTTGTCTCCTATTCTCTTGCTATGTAACTTACTTCACTTGCAATTACTTCCCATGGCTTATTAAAAGAAGTTTCTTGCAAATAATTCCACAATCCATGGTAGTACTTGGATAATGACAAAGACTAACTGCTCTCACATTGTGTATGTGACAGATCTCTCATAAGAAAGCCACTCTGAAACATTTTTAGTATGCTGCTGACACTTGGCTGTGCTTCCTTCCCCATTCTGTTTTCTGTTGTCGTAATAGTCATTTCAACAGAGGGATGGATGAAGCAGGATGCTATGGCTTATCAAAAAGATGACTGAAAACAAGCTACGCAGCCCTTAAAAAAGTTTTATCAGCTGTTTTAGCTGAACAGCCAGGTAACATGTTTATTGAGGAATCTCCCAGTTGATGATTAGGAAGACCGATTTTGCTACCTCCATGTAGTTATTCAATATCTTATTCTATGCCTAGATTGTTCAACCAGTACCCATGTCTCTGATACTCCCACTCTGGGGTTAGATGCCTGCAAGTGCAACTTTTTATTATTTATTTTTAATTTATTTTACACATCTGGCACGGAGCTCAGAGTTGGGCTCAGCTCCACTGCGGAAGCGAGGCTGTGGAGATGGATCAAGGAGGCTGCGTAGCACGTGGGCAGATCCAAGCAGTGTTAATGGCCAGGTAGACAGAAAAAGTGAACACACTCATCTTCAGTGAATTTGTACCCATTACAAAACAACTGAAATCCACTTCCTCAGTGCAATAACCAAACTTGCCAGGCGTCAAGCATCTTGCTTGCAGATGTCAACTAATATGGCCTCTGAGGCTAATTCGCTTGACCCAGTCAAATAGTCTTCAATAAGACTGCAATCCTAGCCAAGCAGTCCCACCACTATTACCTCTCCATGATATCCCCTAAGTACTTATTCAATCTCCTGTTGGTTCAGCATGTTAGAAGTACAGCTGAGAAGGAAGGAGAGGAATGTAATTCACCTTGCACTAAACACAACTTTCACAAGATGAAAACAGGCAAAAAAAAGGGAAAAAGAGAAATAGGACAAAGATCTCCAGAAGCTAATGGAAGAACAAGAACATGAGGTTTCTTTTCTGACTGAATAAAGAAAACATCTAGAGAGCAGGAGCAAAACAGGAAAAGAAATCATATTTTCTAACTTGCAAATCAGCCTTTCAGAAAGTTCACCACCTCCCCCTCCAAGACCTTCTCTCCTATCCTTGTCATCAGTGAAGGGAAGCAAGAGCATCCCATGTGAGGAAACACCTCATTCAGCAAATGCACACTCTCATCTATAAAAAACTGACCGAAGAGCTGAACAGTTTCAAGGATTCGTTCTACTTATACTCTCATGTGCTGGGTGAGAGTATTTACTTTCAACCAGAGGTTGGCCAGAGCACAGCTGGCATATAGCAAAGATGCGTCAGTGACTTCCATGCCTGGAATTAATGACTTTTAGCATGCCAAACTGGCCTTCTTACAGTAATATGTGCCCTTGCATGTCTGTGTGCAGAACGTACAGAATTAAAAAGATGAAGGATTATTACAGGAGATCAGAGATTTTTAATAATGTCTGGCCTCAAGGAAAGACTGACCCTATCTCCTGAACTGCCTATTTCTTTTTTAAATTCAGATTTTAGTTTTAGGGCTATTCAAGCTCCCTTTCCCTACAGCTCTGACTCCTGCTGTGTGCACATGTGGATGTGTTTACGCTGAACATTTTTACAGCCTCTGGATTTCATGTACTGAAAGCAGACAAGCACTGCTGGTGATAAGACAATTCTCACACCAACCACGAAGATTTGAAACACATCATTTGAAAAGAAGTTAACAGATGTTTACTGGATTATGACAGTTAAATCTGATTTCAGGTAACTGTGCAGTAAGTAGGCTGTAACAAGTAGATTACTCACAGGTGTAACAGTGACCAGAATGTATAGCATGTATGCAAAGCATGGGCCAAAATTATTACATAACTCCAAGAACGTAAGTACCCTCTATGGACTCAAAAGCTTTCCATGCAGAAGTTGACAACCCGATAGGAAACTGGGACTCTACACATACCCACTATTACCTACGAAAAAGCTTCACCTTCACTGGCAGTAACTCAGAAAGACTTACTTTGTATAGCACTCATCCTACTCAGGGCCATCAGGTAGAAAGAGCTGTGAGAGATCATAAAGAACTGCAGGAACTATTCTCGCAACAAGATGAAATACAAACTATCTTAAATTCTACACGGCAAACAGCAATCATTGTGATCTTCCCCTCACAACTAATATTGGTGCACCTATTTCGTAACAGCATAGCTGTGGCTTCTGCTCAGCTGTTAACAACAGCTTTGTAAGCAAGTGTTGCAAGGCCTTATAGCTTTTTGATATGCCTGTGTAGCTGCTTTTCTTTCCATTTCCCCTACTATGTGCCAGGTTACAGAAACACTTCCAAGCAGCAGATTCAAAAATAGAAAGAGTTCAAGGCCAGGTTTCACACCTGCAACCTTGCAGCTCTGGGCTGTTCCAGCTCTGAAGACCAGTCTCCTTATTATAAATCCAAGGCTTCCTCTAACATCCAGGTTTTATGTTCAGTAATTCTGAATGAAGTTTATGGGCTTTTTACTTATTTGTTTGGGGCAGGAAGGGTTAGGAAGAGGAGGGAAAGGGAATACAGCAGCAGCAGAAAGCGATCGCAAACACTCCGTACGCTTCCCGAGTTCCAGAGGTAGGGGGGTGGGGAACAGGAGACAAACACCTTAAAAACAAAACAAGCCCCCACGTGATACTAGTATGCTATGCCAATGTATGTGCCAGTGGGAAATATTGACAACTAGGGGGTAATTCGGATAGAAAAAGGCATCAGCAACCACTGTGCCTTAAGAAGTATATTTTGGTTTGCTTAGAAAGCAAGTTGTTCTGCAGTTGGACAAATCATCATGCAAGACCCATTTTTTGATTCCAGGTGTGATTTATGCAACTCATCATGACTCTCTGCTCATCTTGGATGGACTGTATTATACTGTCTACCTTAAACAGGACTTTTCTTGCCTCAGTTGCTTAGCCCTGCAAAATAGTTTAATAATCTCTAAGTGTCTGGCACAGAAAAAGATTAAACAAAACAAAAAACTGTCAATTTTGCTCCAAGACAAGGAAAGTATATAAAAAAATGAAATAAAATTGGGGGGGGAATGAATCTTAACTCTGCATTGCCTTCGAAGAAGAAATATAAACAGAGCTCTTTTCCGATATATACTGACTGTCCAAATGGAAAATAAAGACCCAGTGACATTTTTAGAAAAACAGGATAAACAACTCCCTGTCCTAGCTAATAGTCTTCTTCTCCGTGCACAGACAGACAGAGAGAGAATGCAAAGTTATTTGTACATAGCTAAGACTGCAAGCCACAGGAGTTTCTGTATTGCTCCTTAATTCACTCTAAAATTCATTTGGTGGGGGGAAGAGCTATCTCCAGAAAAAATTAAGAAAAAAGAAAAAGAAAAGAAAAACCAAATTAATCCCATGTCTTCATTTCAAAAGGCAGGAAAACTCTGGAAATGATCCTAATGTAAATCTCAGACAAAATTGCATTTTCCTGAAAGAACTACTTCGGGTTTAGGGCACATATGAAAGTAGCTCAGAGCTCCCCATTAAGTTTCGTTCTTCTTGCGCCACTGAGATGTCAAAAAAACTTCAGAGTGAAAATTTACTAACTGGTTTACCACAAAGGAAAGAAGTTGAAAGGCAAACAGACTGTATCATCTGCGACTGAAGTTTGCCTTTCAGGAAATGAAGGTCTGTATAGTAGTAAATAGAATACCTGAATTGTTTGCAAATAGGTTTAATCATCTAATTGCCATGTAGAAGGAAAAGCTATGCACCATCAGAATTCAGTACAGCTAATTACTAGAAGGCAAAATAAAGATTTTTATCAAACATAGTGTGTGTTCTTCAGCTATTATATCTATCAATATTGATCTCTCTTACAGCCCCTTCCTGGGTGGTTGCTGCGAAGCTTCCCGACTGCAAACGTGCTTTTAAAAAGAAAAGCTGGCCCAAACCCTGCATTTCCAATTCAGTGATTCCGAAGCCTGTTAACTCCCTGGAGCAGCTGACAGTTAAAGACTTGTTTCCGCTTTTCTAACAATTTCCTGGTTTGCATAACAATCCTAAAAGAAATGCTCTCAAGAAGTTTTCCAGCACAGAGAGATTTTCGTCTTCAATATATGTCTAGTTTCAATGCACAGAATATTTATATGATTACAATAACTTTAGAGATATATTTTTCAACAAATATATTTACATATAAATATGTGTCAGCTACTTGGTTTAAAATAAGATTATGATAATTTTGCCATATCCAGGAAATACAAAACACTGGCTTATGCCTGGTGCTTAACTCATGCCATTGTGAATAAAGAGGGGGGAGGGAAGGGGTTTAATGTTTAATTTCCTGTTAAAAACACACACAGGATAAAACCTTCCAAAGAGCAGTTATAAAACATGCATTTGTTAGCCAAGAAACTAGGTAAATATGGAATGAAGCCCAGGCTCACTTTTATTCCTTCCCCCCCCCCCCCCCCCCCCCCCAAAGAACAAAGTAACTGGAGGCCACGGTGCCTATTTGGAGGCACTGAGCTCTGTTACTAAACTACTTAATTAATCAGCCTGCCTGACTTACGCACCCTGTGTCCACTGGGGTAGTTCCTCAGGTAATGCAATGACGCAGTTGAGCTCATGGTACTGTATTGCCATGTACACTGCACATGTGCCAAGCAACCATTGTTCCAACTACTAACTACCTTTCTGACACAACTACCTAGCTAAACACAATTAAAATAAGCATTAGCATGTAGTCAGTACCTACTAACAGCCAGTTTTCTAGCAACAAAAGATTGAGAATACCACTACATTCAGTAGCAGCTGAAGACACTACAAAGTATATATATATTTTTTTTTTTACAAGTTACAGTGGGAAGTACTATTGTCAGATCCCACTGAAACTCAGTGCCATCCATCCTGGAACTGTGACTTTACCTGAAGCAATTCAGCCTTCATCACAGTTCTACCACGTATAATGACATGGTTATTCTGCAACTCATCACTAGATCCAGACAAGTACCGTATTTCTATATGATATGTAACAGTAACAGCCTTTAACAATCCCATTTCTTCTCTTTGTTAAGATGCCCAAATTAGACAAAAATACGGACTGTGTTTACAAGTCAAACATTTGTAACAGTTTTCAATAGTGACACTGTATTTTGGGATTTTACAATAAAAATAATCCATAAAATACTTTCTGTCAATTATGTTAGGGTCAAGGTCAGGTCCTCAGTGCATACCTTGCAGCATGGAATTGGGGAAGCTGTGGTATTTCTTGTGACCTGCTGGGATTCACATTCCAAATTAGACTGAAACAGCTCTGTGAGCGGCTTCAATTTTGTTTTTCAAACGAGGATAAATTTATTATTGCAGGTATAGCTCAAGAGCTTTCATAGCTTTTGGAAGCATATTATTCAAATTAACACAGCTTAAGCTTTTTAAGTAGATGAACCTTAAACACCTTCTAGTCAAGGCACTTAGTTTCATATTTGATGCAAGAAAAGAAAGGCACAGAGATTATGCATCTCCCTGGTGAATTTAATCTGATGGCAGGCATGCTGAATTTTTTGCAGACTCTTTGCAAAACTGGCTTTGAGACAATAAACATTCCTGAGTTTATTTCTAAACCCTGCACTTAATAGCTATTGTAGGTATTTGTGCTCTTAAGAAATCAACCACTATTGACCACTGATTTAATGACAGCTCATCAGTGAATCTCCTACTACTGCACGAGTTCAAAATCTTGCTGTTTATTTTCACTTGCTGGACTTCGTGCCCTGATCCAATATTTCTTCATGTGAAAAGGCAATTGACTAACAACATTATGAGGGAGGAAAAGGAATAGGGTGGAGAAAACCTGAAACACAAAATGAGCCCTGACTTGCCTTCTCAGTACTCTACGTACCCCCGAGCAGTGAAATTTCAGGAAAACAATTATGCTTCTGGCCAACAGTCAAAATATATAAGATGTTATATACCCTTTGCTTCACTGTATGTTGCTACTGCATGAAAAAGCAAGATAATTTTTTTTTCTTCTCAACAGTAAGGCAAGTTTACAAGTATTTACTGCTAGTTACATCAAGGTATTAAAGATTCAAGCGAAGTAGTAGTATTCCCTAGTGCAGTGGTGACCTGAGCTTTTAATCCAGATGAATTTGACTGTAGAGTGCATTAGCTCTTCTCATAAAAGATTTGCTTTAATTTTAGCTCTCTCTCCATTTATCTTATGGCTGTGTGATCTTCAGCAGAGGTCAAAGAGATTTCCCCAAAGAAACAGAAGCTGCTTCTTTTTTAGAGGGGAAAAGCGTATTTAAGACAGTTCGTCCTACTTTAAACATAAGTCACAGGATAGTTCTCTTTATGCTTTCCTTACTCTGTTGTTCTCCTTCCTTCTTTACATGCTCTGGAGCAATTAAACAAGCATGTATGTGCAGGCACACACATAAACAAATGAAACATGAAATGAAAACACCTGTGAAAGATAGGATACACAGCCCATATAACGCAAAGACTCAAATTATTAGTAACATCTTACCATCATCCAGCTCAAGACAGAGATTGTAAACAGCCAGAGGCCTCTTAATACGTTGTCCTTGTCTTCTTGATTGCCTTGGTGGGGCATTTGGAGGAGATACTGACATAGAGATTGGCTCAGGAAAAGTGGCATCAGGCAGGGTTTTGAAAATCTGCAATCAAGAACACAAAGGGTGTTAATTATTTATCGTGAAGAGCAACCTGTGTAATGCAACTGTAAACCATTATCAAACAACATTTGTTTTGGATTTCATTCAAAGCAGGCAGGAGCCAAAAATCCATTCCTTCAAGTTTGGGAGTATGCCGTGGGTTTTTAATGAGTGCTTTTAAAATAAATAAATAAATGAATGAATAAAATATGAAAATAAGCAAAAGCACTGTCTACACATTAACCAAGCTGAAAATCAGTTAATCCAAAGACAAAATATTTGCAGCCACACTTGCCAGCTAGGATGGAGGGGAAGGGGAAAAAGGGGGATACTAACTTTATAAACCAGTAACTGAACAGATTTATAGCTTTAGCTAGGACCTATCATTTTGCCAAAATACCCATTTTAATTTTCAAATCTTTTGATATCATTATAATATCAGCCATCTTAATTTACAACAAAACAAAACCATACTCTCGAAGACAGCAGGAGGAAAATTTTGAGGGGAGGGTTTTTTTAGGGAGAGATACTATGGTAACATACCATGTTGAACTTTTTCAGTTAACTATTACATATTGACTCACACTTATATTAAATGATGATATCTACAAAGATACATATAAAAAGGATCGCATTTCTTGTCACCATTTTACCTTTTGAGTCATGACCATTAGCGTACCACCACTTCACACAAAATACCATGTCATTTCTCTCAGGATTAACCAGCAAAGCAGATTTGCTCAACCTGATAGCATTTCTACTTTGAGTGTCATATACAGGGTACAGTCTCATGATGCTGATTTACTTCTAGAAAATTATCAGTATGCTAACACAGCTAACATAACACAAGCCTTTTCCAAGTGATCATGGCAGATCCGCATGAACAAATTAGCTTAGTACATACTTCAGCAAAGACAAACCAGCAGATAAATAAAAACAGCACCTGAACAAGAAAAGCCCTGTGTCTGTACAGCACCTTACAGCAACTCAACACAGCAATATAACAAGATATAATGAAACAGTATAAGGTATTCTTGTGCTCTGCAACGTCACATTGCCATGTCTCTGTATAGGAAATACTATAAAGAAGAGATCATAATGAATCTTGACGAAAAAACCTTTTATGAAGTAGAAATTCATGCAGAAAGTATGAAGAAATGCCACAGGTAACACATTTCTGGATTATTACAGCACATGTCAGGTGTAGCATGAAACTGCAAGCCAGCCAGGCTACTCTAATAGGTGAGAAACACTCTATAAGCATCCTGTAGTAAGGCACTCAAGACATCGCGTTAGAAGTATAAGAAACTCCACATGACATCATATCCTGGCCTGTAAACCCTGAATATTAACACATGTAGGAATAAGATGACCCAAGAACCCATGCATACATTGTTTTATAGCTGCTTAATCATAGTTCTTGTATTGGCAGGTAGAAGTCTGTGCTGTTACAAAATGATCAGAAACACCATTTTCCATGAAAACTGTGGAAGAATGATCATATTTCCCAAAACTGGGCAGCAGCGGGCAGAAAGCCTATATATGTTGCGCAAGGGGAAGTTCTAGTGGAAATATTATCTTCTTTCCCAATAAGTGATTGTTGCTGTGGGGGAGGTTGAATGATGTCATTTGAACTTCCCCATACCAGCGTCGAGAAAACTGGCTCCCCCTCCTTCACATTTCTATGAAGGATTATGTGAGAACCAAAACAGTACAAAAAAACTCTCTAAGAACAAAATATTTATAAAGAAGAAAGGAAACAGTCCAACCTGCCCCAGTATAGACAGAGCAGCACTCTCAGACAGTGACAAAGCTCTAATTGTGCTCAGAGTGCTAAAGCCATCTCTTAAAACGTGATGTAATATATAGTAGTGAAATCTAATGTGCACCTCCATGGCACTTGGCTAACAGTACCACACTGCCCCCTTATGTGTAAATACAAGGCTAGATTGAGCAGTTCCAGGGATAAATATTTGCTTCTGAAAAATTCAAAAGTACCAAAACTTTAAATGCCATATTTTCCATGGACTAAGTGTTGTATTTGGGCTCCCTGGTAAATAACTCTCTGCCAAGAGGTTTCAGCATGTTGTTTACTATGTCACATTCCACAGCTGTGTTTATTTGTACAGCCTTATCCACGCATCTTCACTGAAATTAATGATGGTGAGAAGAACAAGTATTCCCCAGGAGAACTTCATAAGCTATGAGCTTTCTTGCATGCATTCAGGTGGCTTGCACAGGTTGCAGTAAACTTCTTAAGTGTTTTTTTCTTACTAGTATTTCAATATACTCTTCTAAAATATAAGAAACTAAGAGAGCCACAGAAGGAAAACACAATCAAGAAAACCACAAAGGCAATCCTTACTCGATACCCAGCACCACACAGGCAACAGCATAATGAATTAGAGACAGGTATGAATCCAAGCCGATTTCTACCTACAAGTATCTATGATGCAAAAGAGATGACTGACGGTTTGTTCCGGTTTATTGGGGGGAGGGGAGGGGAGGAACCTTACACAATAAACAGGAAAAATAACAAGCAAGCAGTGGAGTCACACTTCAAACAGTGGCAGTCCTACACATGCTAGCTAACTTCATATAGATACCAGTGGCAGGAAGTCATGAGCTGCCCAAATAGTTCTCTCCTGCCAGGCCCATCCCCTATTTTACCTGACTCTACTCTTGACTTCTTGTTATAACAGACTGGTAGAGAAGTTTCCTTTCTGGGATAAGGACAGTAAGTAGTATATTGCTTTCTAGGAAACACGGATCACATCCTGAGAGCTCCGGAGTAGCAAAAGGCCATGTGTTCTCCACTGGGACCAAGGCAAGGGTCCAAAGAAACTCCACTTTCTCACTCCTACAATGCAATGCTACAAGCTGCATGACTTATTTCCTTGTGCTCACATTCAGTATCTGTCTCCACAGAGAAGAAAAGGATTCCTGAAAGGCACATTTAGATATGTACTAGAGAACACCACCTCTTGACTATCTGCAGAGCAAATTTACCCATGCAGAGCACATTGAGACTAATTGTCACACTCAGCAATCAAATCACCAAGTATTACAGGTTGTCCTGCAGGATTCTGAGACACACAAAAACAAAGAAAGAGAAACCAGAATCCCAAAAAAAAACCCATACACACAACCACCAGAATGATCATTAGGGTTTACATCTTTTTACATAAAAAACAGGAAACATCCTGCCCTCATGTGTTGCATGAAAAAAGTATATTTGGAGTAATTTTTGCTCTTTCAAGCAGCTCATATTTATGTTCATCCCTACTTTGGTATTTTTGTCCTTTCAGTAGGAAAATAAAAGCCAGTAGAGCCCATCAATAACTGGACCTGATTTCAGTTTTCTTTCTGGTGCAAACCAAAGCTACAGCTCATACCAGTTTTGCAAAGGCGAGCATCTGAAAAGCAAGCAGAAGGTCAACCTCTGCCCTAAGAAGTGCACATACAGCATTCAGCTGCTCTTTTCTGCTTTACTTTCATTTAAATAGAAAAGTACTTTTCATGATGCCTTAATGGATATTTGTCTGCTGCACTGACTGAAGCACTGTAACATTTGCCTTAGAACAGGGGGATGGAGGCATGCTTTATTTCAGTTGTGGGGAGAAAAATGTTTTGGGTTTGGTTTCATTCAAATTTGCTTCTAGCCTTATTATTTAAATGCCATTCAAGTATAAATGTTTCACAGCTAATAAAAGATGCTGCTGCAAGAAGCACACTGTATATGCACAGAAGACAGAATTCAAAATCATAACACAATGTGAGCACCTGAAATGGTACTAACACTGTGTTTTGACTGACCTGCACAACAGAATGGGACCACACCTGACTAAATTGCAGAGTATCTTCTTGCACTGCAAGCTGTTGCTATCAGATGCATGGCTAAGCAACCACACATACACAATCAGATGGAAATCCTCCCATGGAAGAGGAGGAGTGGAACATGCTATTTAACAGAAGATCTCTTTGCTACTCAAAAAAAAAGCCTCCCTTCAAGTAGAAATCAGATCCACCATCATCACACATCTGGATTGCAGAATTTACCACAGCTTAGACTAATGCCAATATAAAGATGAGAATGAAGTTTGGTCACTGAATTATCTCATTCAAGAAGCAATAAAAATGTACTAAACCAACATGAAAAACCAACTTCACAGTCACATCCACTGTTACACAGTTTTTGAGACTGCAGCTAAACAGCATTAGATTATAAAATACCAGTTCTCTACAAGATAGTTCTCAAAAGTACTGGCATCAGGCTATTAATCCATGGGGGTACACATTCAGAAACTAAGTGAAACTATTTACACATATAGCACTTCATTTTATCAAGCAACAAATCCAACTGTTACTCAGTCCCATCCAAGTTAGTCCTGTATTTTAAATGATTGTTTAGGTCTGATGTTCCATGAAAGCCAAATTTAGAAGTGCACACTGACTTAACAGGTGGATCAGTCTTCAAGCCTGCACTGTAAAAGTTACAACAGAAAAGATGAGACTCTTGTCACAAGCCATTTAAAACCCTGGTATGTTTGACCTATTTCTCTCTATGCAACAGCACAAAATGGATTCCTTACAAGGTTAAACAAACCACAAACCATCTTGGATGTACACCGTTAATAACAACTCTGTCTAGAGCAGTGAGCACCATCCCTCCATAAAACCATTTCAATTCCTAAACCTGTGTCCCACAAAGTCTACAGAAGCATTTTGTAAGAGTAATGAGCCAAATTCAACATATTATCATACTGTATTCTACCAGCAGATCCACATGGCAGCAGCCCAAGGAATTTTGCCAGATTCCCCTTAATCTGCAACAACAGTGTTGGACTCTAGATCCTGAGCTCTTACTAGAGCTGATTTCAGAAATTAAAAAAAAACATGGTTGGGAGGATTTAACGGCCTATTCCACAAGTTTATGACTAGATGTATAGTTGTACATGGAAATGTAGATTAGATTGTGCTGCTACAAGAGAATACTGATCTGTTCTTTCTGGTCTCAAGCCGAACTAATTAATGAATTTCAGTACGTTTGCCAGGAAACACTTTAGGAAAAGACCCAGACATCAGGTCATCTCTGTCTGCTTTGTATCACCAGGGTAATTAAAATTTCTACTAAAAATCAGTGGGAGGCAAACAGCAAGGACAGGGTGGGATGGAAAAGAAAAAAAAAAAAGGCTTAGTAATAGAGCTAATTAGGATAAACTTATAAAAAAGTCATTAAAATCTTAAAGCTGTGCCATGATTTTGTTGCAAGACAAAACCTCCATTCACTCTCATAACACCTACCACACAGAACATGCATCTACTTCTTTTGAGTACATGAGCAAGAATCAGAGTAACAGAAGTAGCTGTCTAATGCAAAGGAGGCTAGATCATGCAAGGTCATTCCAAATTCCTTGAAATTCAGGTAGTGTTATAGCCTCCACTACTACAATATTTTTTTAAGAGGACAGTATTTCTCCAGACAAGAACATCAGTACAAGTTTTTATTTGGGTAATTTCCCTTCAATACATACTTGATTTGCAGTTGGTAAATAATAGAAACACACACAGTCACTTCAACTGATGTTTATTGAACAGTATGAAACATCATCCCCACAGGCCACATATACTGCTCTATCCTTAATATATTTTACTGCTATGGTACTAGTTGCATTTCCATGACAACTAGCTATAACATGCTGACCAAAGAATATTTTATAAATTAGCAGCTAATGGGATAGTGCATGAGAAACTTATCATCACCATGGTCTTTCCATGACTTAGTTTCCTTTCAGTGTAATGCAAACCCAGCTCAGGTTAGATCCAGCAACCCGTTCAAAACAGAAGAACATGTATTTCCATTAGAGACAAAAATGCTCAAGACAAAAGAGGCCAACTATGTCAGCTATCCACAGTGTGCTCGATGTTGATAGGCATTCTAAGCTGTTTTTCCTCTTAAGATAATGAAGGCATTTGTTGTGCCATTCGTTTTGCCATTTCCTGCAAACATAAAGCAACAATGTCTTTTCTGTCAAGTTATAATTTTACTCTAGATATAAGCATTTCAGGAAATGCAAGATGAAAACAAACATCTTGAAACACATTGTGGTAGCTTAGCCACTACTTGTAACCACTAGCCACTAATTGTACACTAACTGCAATTCATTTTTTAACAGTAAAAACCACACTCGATAAGATGAAGAATTCTAGATTTATTTTTTTTTTCCTTTTGAAGGCATTGCAGAAGCTAACTGGAGCTATTAAAAGTTTAATCATAATAGATATTACAAAAGATCAACTTCTGGAGAGCTAGGACAGAAGTTTCAGTTCAAAACTAATTTCTGCACCAATTCTAAAAATTTTTTAGGAACTTTCTAGCGTACTGAAATCTTTGGGAAATGATCCTATGTTACTGTAGTTTCTTACTTTTTTGCGTTTTTCTTTACTATGGAAAAAGTTACATAAACCTGGTTTATTTCTGGTTTTAGTAAACATGGTTTCTTCTTCTGTTTCTCAAAACACGATTCAATAAATACAAAGCATGTAGAATCACAGAATGGTTTGGGATGTACAGGACCTTAAAGCATGGCAGGGACACCTTCCACTGGACTAGGTTGCTCCAAGCCCCATCTTACCTGACCTTGAACATTGCCAGGGATGGGGCAGCCACAGTTTCTCTGGGCAACCCATGCCAGTGTTTCACCACACTCACAGGGAAGAATTTTCTATTTATTTCTTTTTTTAACATGCACTAGAAATTCTTGACATCTAAACAGAATTTGTATTCAGTGACCAAAATGTGATAAAGCTCATTATGTCTAAAAATCACATTAAATATTTTTGAAACAGGTTTACAAAATCTTCAATAAAAATTATTGAAGATTTTGGTAATTAACAAGTTAACTAGAACCCTTAAGCAACTTACCTCCCCAAGATTACCACTGTGTCCACTCCAATACAGGTGTGCTTGCCTCCACGTAGTTACCATGACTCTTGCACTTCAGCATCTATACACTGTAAAATCTGATTTTCTGTGCACTGGCTTCCATGAGATTGCACAGGATGCAGATTTTCTGAGGCTTTGGATTTTGAGGCTTGAAGTCCACTACAAACCACAAAACACTTTTATACAATATTCCCAGTCATTATACTGGTGGTAGAGGGGATAAGATCAAGAGCTGAAAGACACCTGAAGCTAAGTCTCTAGAGGGCCACCAACCAGACAGCATCAATAATGCTCTTGATGGTGCCGGGCACACACTATTTAGTTAGAATGCAACAGAGGATGCAGCCTGAAAAGTAAACGGGTATAAGTCAAAACCAGAAACAGGAAACATCCTTGGCTGTGAGCCAAACCACAAAGCTCTATAAACAAACAAAAAATTAAATAAGTAAACCAATCCATCCATCCAAGGCAGCCTTTTTTTCATTGCAAAGATACCATTTGCTGAGACCATCTGCCTAGCAGCCTGACTACCCATAGCCAAATGAAACATTGCTCTCAGGGATTTGTTGATACTGTGGATCTCAACCTCAAACTGGAATATCTGCTACTTGCTCTTCTTAACACAAAAGGAACTAGAGCTCTGGACAAACTGCAAATTACTAAAAGTGACAAAAAGAACCAAGGGAATTTTCAGACAAACCTGATGTATCTGTAGACCCTAAAAGCCACTCATTTGTCCTCACTACCTCAAACCATGTAGTTCATGTTTGAGCTTTAGTGAAGAAACTAAACATAGTCTGTAAAACATGACACTACAGTCTGGAGGACAGCTGTGAAAGGATGAAAGAAAAGAAATCATACCAAGGTCAAAACCGTGTGTCTTTTGATCGCTTGTGAATTATGAGTTTGTTGACTCAGCCTTTCTAAAAGTAGCACTTCTGATACAAAGACTGCAGCTCCTACTGGATCACATATCGCCCCACCTTTTAACAATTCATGAGAAGAACACTCCTGATAGCAGCCCATTCACTGCTATCAATGAATCCATTCTATTCATTGAAGGAAAAGAGAGAGTTAACCATATACCAGGCTTGCAATGCCTACACATCTGTCTACTGCACCAGCAGAAACAGCAGATTCACCTTCTCTTCTGTGCTCACCTACTGTAAGTCACACTAAGGACAGTATTTTAAAAAGGTTGTCCTTCCCAGTTACAGCTACATATAATAGCTTTGTGTATCTTGTTTAGTTACTGTGAAAACTTTAAATAAATAAATAAATAAAAAAGCCTTCAAGTTAAGATAAATACTCTATCTAATTACCTAGCTATCTAAAACACAACATACTCCTAGTTACTAAATGTAAAATAATGCAGAAGGAGAATGTTTGCATGTACTTTTTTCTTGAAAAGAGCATGAGAAGTCCTGAGAAGATAAAAGGTGGCACTTACAAACCTAAGTTCGGAGCCAGCAAAAGCAACAACCATGGCCAAACACACTACAGGTAAGCATGATCTACCCTTCATTTTCAATAACTAGATATATATATAAACATTTATACACACACACAAATACAAATAAATATATATATTACACCTAGTTTTCTACAAAAATTATTAACAGAAATACAGTTATGTATTAGACCATCATGAGACAGGTTAGTTTTACCCTACTGATGTGTTGTTGCAGTAGTAATACTGCTCAGTATGAGAGGAACTGAAGATTCAGACCCCTGGTGCGTGCGCTTGGCTGAGGAGCCACTGGAACAAGGCTACCATCTGCAGGCTTATGACTGAATGCCTCTAAATCAGAATCCTGCCTAGATGTGGCGATATTTTTTGGGGGACCTGATGAAATCAATCTGCAGGTCCTGAAGGAGCTGGCAAATGAAGTTGCGAAGCCACTGGCCATCATATTTGAAAAATCATGGCAGTCAGGTAAAGATCCCAATGACTGGAAAAAGGGAAATATAACCCCCATTTTCAAGAAGGGGAAAATGGATGACCCAGGGAACCACAGACCAGTCAGTCTCACCTCTGCGCCTGGCAAAATCTTGGAGCAGATTCTGCTGGAAGGCATGCTAAGGCACATGAAAAACAACAAGGTGCTTGGTGACAGCCAGCGTGGCTTCACTAAGGGGAAATCCTGCCTGACCAATTTGGTGGCCTTCTGTAATGGGGCTACAGAACCGATCGACAGGGGTAGAGCAGTTGATGTTATCTACCTGGACTTGTGCAAAGTGTGTGACACTGTCCCATATGACATCCTTGTCTCTAAATTGGAGAGACATCAATTTGATAGGTGGACCACTCGGTGGATAAAGAACTGGCTGGATGGTCGCACGCAAAGAGTTGTGGTCAATGGCTCAATGTCTGGCTGGAGACCAGTAACGAGTGGTGTCCCTCAGGGATCGGTGTTGGGACCAGTCTTGTTTAACATCTTTGTCGCTGACATGGACAGTGGGATTGAGTGCACCCTCAGCAAGTTTGCCGATGACACCAAGCTGTGTGGTTCGGTTGATAAGCTGGAGGGAAGGAATGCCATCCAGAGGGACCTTGACACACTTGTGAGGTGGGCTGATGCCAACCTCATGAAGTTTAACCATGCCAAGTGCAAGGTCCTACACCTGGGTCGGAGCAATCCCAGGCACAGCTACAGGATGGGCAGAGAAAGAGATTCAGAGCAGCCCTGCGGGGAAGGACTTGGGGGTGTTGGTTGATGAGAAAATGAACATGAGCCAGCTTCAGTGTGCGCTTGCAGCCCAGAAAGCCAACCGTACCCTGGGCTGCATCAAAAGGAGCGTGACCAGCAGGTCGAAGGAGGTGATCCTGCCCCTCTTCTCTGCTCTTGTGAGACCTCCCCTGGAGTATTGTGTGCAGTTCTGGTGTCCTCAACATCAAAAGGACATAGAACTGTTGGAAGAAGTCCAGAGGAGGGCCACGAGGATGATCAGGGGACTGGAGCACCTCCCGTATGAAGACAGGCTGAGAAAGTTGGGGCTGTTCAGCCTGGAGAAGAGAAGGCTGCATGGAGACCTCATAGCAGCCTTCCAGTATCTGAAGGGGAGTTATAAGGATGTTGGGGAGGGACTCTTCATTAGGGACTGTAGTGATAGGACAAGAGGTAATGGGTTAAAACTTAAGCAGGAGAAGTTTAGATTGAATATAAGGAGGAAGTTCTTTACTGTAAGGGTGGTGAGGCACTGGAATGGGTTTCCCAGGGAGGTTTGCGAATGCTTCATCCCTGGTGGTGTTCAAGGCCAGGTTGGACAGAGCCTTAGGTGACATGGTTTAATGTGAGATGTCCCTGCCCATGGCAGTGGGGTTGTAACTTGATGATCTTAAGGTCCTTTCCAACCCTAACTATTCTATGATTCTATTGAGAATATATCCCTACATTTGACCCCCTATCACACTGTCATTGTACAAAGCATCAGAATGAAATGTTAAGATCTTTCCAAATGGCACCGTTACAGCTGTAGACATCCACAAAGCCTCATCAGTGTTTTCTTCTCCACAGATTTCCCTATTGCCATTACAAGGATTTATATCATTATTGCTTTGCATAGTATTTTTGCTCTTTGTTAAAATACATTTTTTATCTTCCATTATGACTGCAGGATCTTTAGAGGCACTCTCTGCAATGAAGTGCAAATGGCATGCACACAAAAAATTTGGAAATAAAGTATTATCAGCTGACCGACACGTTGTTTATTCAAAAATCTGTTAAATGGTTTTAAATACGCCAACCCTCCTGGTGAGGCAAAGCTGACTAGAATTCTGAAGAGTATGTACTAAAACAGAAGCATATATTGCACTATCATGCATTAGCAATGATCAGTTAGGATGTCATTCACGTCAATTTGGCCAATATAAAGAAAACTTTGTAAATTCAATACTTCACTTACCATTGAAAGCTGCAATAAAACATAATTCTTTTGTCATATCGCTTCTGCATAAGAATTTACTTTTTAAACTCTTCAGTGGTGCACCAACCTTTCTCTTCTCCATGCGCCCTGCAGCATTTCACAGACTATTTTCTATGACTAACAAAATTTTATTTAAGAATGTCCATTTTAGCACTCTCCATAAGCACTTCTCCCTTGCCACCTCCTCCACACCTGCAAGCACAGCACCCTGACCATTGAGACTGAAGCAAATATTAGTCAAGTGAATTCTGCTCCCTTATGAACATTTCTGTTTACTTACTTAGGAACACTGCCTACAGCCAGTGGAAGATGAGATATCTATCACTTGGAAATTTCATATAAAGTTGTGGGAAGTTGCCCAAAATTAACTGAAAGTAATGTAGGCAAGTCAAGAAGGCAGAAGGCTGTCTCATTTGTACGTGCCATGTAATTGTAATCACAGCATCTCAGTTGACTGCTTCTATCCCCAAGAACATGACTTTTGATTTTCTTTTTTTAATCTAATATGGTTACTCACAGTACATATTTTGTTTCTTTTGGAGCAGTCTCACAGCATACCAATCCAGGTATTGATCCAGACTCAGTTCCTTTTAATGCCACCAACTGCAGTCACAAACGTGACTGGAGATTTGATATACAGGCTTCTTACTATGCACAAACTACATTAAGATTTCAAAAACTGTAGTCTTTTAAACAAACAAACAAAATATTTGCAGTCAATTTACTGCACTGTGTGTGTGCGTCTCACATGGACAGGCTTTCTGTTATCCACAGGGCAGAGAAATGGTTTAAACAGCTTGCACACACTACAGTGAAATGCAAGAATTGCTACGACTCCTACCAAAACCATGATGAATGTCTTTGCTGCGCCTGCTGCCCTTTCTGTGTTACACTCAGCCAGTCATTAAGGCATGTAATTTGAATTAAGATCAGGAATAGTTTCAATGACACTACTAATTAGTTACATGCTTGAAGTTAAGCACATGCTGAATACCTTCCTGAACTGAAGCCTATGTGTTTCTTCACGAACTCTGCCCTAACGGAGATACCTGAATGCAATTTTTTCCCCCCTCCAAGTCAAACACTTGTTAACTTGAGAAACATTCAGCTTGGAGAGGTTTTAAATTGCTACACCACAGCAATCCATCACAATTACAATGCATTGTTTCTTGGTCCTCTGCTGCAGCCAAAGGCAAAGCAACACAAAAGCTGAAACAAGCCCTCTTTAGTATTTTTGATATGTCCCTTTACCAAGAGTTACCAAGTAGATCTGCTGTGTTATCAAAAACAGACTTAATATAGATGATGGCAGTGCCACTGTACCCTAAAGCATTTACCTGCAACAGAACCGATTTAAACATGCAGTGATTTCTAAGTGGAGACATGTACCACACCTGGTCATGCTACTTCCTATTTTGACAAACAACTGTTTTCACCTGATTCCATTTCTTCTGTCTCACAAATACCGCGTGTACTATGCAGTACGTTTTAAGAATAAAGATTTTCCATGTATTACTACATGATGCTGGCCTAAGACTGCAGTAGCATTAAATTTTTCTCTTGCTTTTAGTTACGTTTAAAAAAAAAAATCATAAGTACCTAAAGTAAGAAAAATTAAAACATATTTGATAAAAAAAACTTTCCTCCATAAAACTATTTTGCACAAAACAAACCTAAAACAAAGACATATTTTGCCTAAAGTATGCAAAATTGCTGCCCTTTTTAAAAAGGTTAATACTGAAAATAAATGAAAACAGTATCTGCCATATATAGGAACTACTGAGGTTTCCAGAATTAACGTCTTTGAGATAATTTTCCCATAGGATGTCTGAATTCTAGAAAGGTTTCTTTTACCATGCCTGTCCCTTTCAGCAGACTCTCTGGCTTCCCAGTCTCCATAAGGGACTTATGTCTAGCCCTTCTTTTTTCATCTAGTTTTCTTTCACTGTAATTTTAATCTCCTTTCTGTTTTTGCAATCTTGCTATTTGTACTCCCTAGTCTTTCCTCCCCCATATGCTGGTTTAAATATTCCAGTCCCACTGAGATTTTTATTCCAACCTCCTCCCTCATCTTCTTTCATTTCTAAGACTTCTTTTTTCATCCTGGTGATTTTTTTTATTCCCCTCTTAAAATAATGTTCAGGGAATTGAGAAACCAAAATGGCTCACATTACCACTGAGGCATCTCTAAATGGCAAATAAATAAGCCCTTTGAATAGTGACATTCATTCCAATGAGATGTCAAAACATTCTAACAAATAGCAAGATGAACAAGTGCATGCTTTTCATGCTGCTGTAGACTGCCCTTCTTCCACACCACAAGCCAGAAAGAAAAACCAGAAAAGATGAGATGCCCAAGATATCCAGTTTGTGAAACTCTTGGGACGAAAAATTCATTTATATCCTTGAAACTAATTTGGGGGAGGAGGATAAGAGAAATCAAAACTTTTTTATTTTTGGGTGCAAGTTGACTACCACTTTTCATCAGAGGATTACCTAATGGTCACGTAAATATTGTTCCAGGCATTGTACAAGCACAGCTATAGTCAGCCTCTGAGTTCGTTGCCTCAAAGAAAGGAACACCAAAGAAAGATGTAGTTTCAAAGCAAAATTAAAACAATGAGGAGACATAGATATGAGTATCTTGATGCTTTTTTGGGGAAGAATATAAGACACTAAAATCAAGGGAGAAAAGACAGATATGGCAAGGGAGAAGGGGACAAGACAGCCAAGACCTTAAAGACCTGCAAAGCAAAGGGAAACAAGAGTGACGCTGCACGCAGCCCAGTCAGCACAAAACATGGCAATTCCAGGCAAAACTAGAGAGTCCATTTAACATCAAACCTCAACACGCTCCTATTTTGCTCAGCATATCTGGCTGGCCTTTCTCTACAGCCATACGACAGAAGCAAGCAAGACAATTCACAGGTCTCATTTTCCTCTGGACTGGCCTCCCTTCCACAGCCTGTATTTCTGAGGGTCCTGAGTAAAATATTGTCTCAGCTTTGGCCTAGTTTCTGGTTTTCTCTTTCGAAGTAGAGATCTGCTTCTACAGCTCATCTTCTTACTGCACACAGAAATACACTGCCTGGAAGAAACTTATCTGTAACTGACAAAACCAAAAGCTAAACAATTATTTCCCTAATGCTCTTCTATCCCCCTTCTAGTCTTAATCATTGCACAATTCTAATGCGATTCTTAGCAACACATCAAGCTACACAGTCTAGTTCCAGCATTCAAGTCTCAGCATTGCTCTCATTTTGCAAAGCATGCCTTCCTCAGCTTCGTTCATGCTTTGGGAGTAAGTATATAGCCTGTGAACAAGTTGAAAGTGGTACTGACTGGTTTCTAGCTAGCAGGAAGTAAATGTATATATCAACAAAGCTTAAAAAATAAAAGCCCAAAACAAACAGCTTATGCACTAAGTATGATATTCTTATCTCAGGACAAGTCCCCATATCCAGGTTTCCACATACATATTTCATAGACATTCTCTAATTAGGACTCAGCAGAATGGTGACAGTGGAATTAACTGCACCAGGATTTCAAAGCTAGTAACCCAGTTAATTACATTTCCTCCCAAAAATGAATTGTGGATCTCCTTCAGTAATGCTATCCACACAATACATAACAAATGTTGATGCAGTTTAAAAATATTTGAGGATTCATAACAATTTTTTTACCATTTTGCAATGCTAGTTACTGTATTTAAACTAGAAACATTGATGGCTATTGCTTCTACAGTTTGGACGTTTGTCAGTCATTTCATTTGCTAGAGGGGAAAAGAAGTGCCTTTCTGCAGTCTGCCAGAGCCATAAATCACATATGCATGAAGTGTGAAGTTTTGCTTCAAGTTTGTGTCGGTGTACCTCCATCTTGATTACATCATTCTTCCACAGTTCCAAACTTTGCCTCTATTACCAGAAGCTGCTAAAAATTAGCACTGGCAGAGCAGTGGCTAAATGAAATATTTGAAAGTATTTCAAGCCGCAGCTGGTGACTTCTCCTAGAACTTTAACAAGGCTATCCATAAAAATACCTAACGCAAGACTATTAGTAAGTCCAAAATGCACAGAAATTCAAAATAATATAAAATGGAACATTATACTGACAATAAGCCCGCTTGCCATTTAAGTAGGTCCTTGGTCTACCCTAAATGAAGAAGGATCACTTGCAAAAGCAACATAAGTCAATGACAAGATTTTGTAATGCCTTAACACATACCTCTCCATTGCCTTTGCTATAAATACACAGAGGTCACACTTGGGGCCTCTGTGCATCTTGGAAGCAGCTCTAGCATGGGAGAGGTTGGTACAAGAAGACCACTGATGGCAAGTTCACTGTTAAAAATGACAATGAAATGACACAAATCCCTTAAAAAAAATTATAGCCTTCTAGTTCTAAAGAAGGCATAAAACCAAGGAATTATGGAAAATAATGAAGTATGACTTTGATGCACTTTTCACTTCCTGCTTCTCTACATTTTCAGAGGAGCAAGAAAGGCCACCACAATTAATATTTCAAACGTGAAACTGATGTCCAGTTTTTAAAGTCATGTGACTGAGCTGGCATAAGAAAAATGATGGTAATCTGTGGTGATGTAGTGATTTGAGTAAGCATAACTCAACCTCAACATGTTATTAAAACGCCCCAGCTCTGCTATCTCTCTCACTCTCTCCTATCACTTTCTTATATTTGTATGGTCCCGCAATAGCTTCAAAATCATGAGCTTAGTGCAAGATTTACCTTCATTTATAAGGTCCAAAATGAATAGCATGGCTTACAGCTCTTGGAATACTTACTGCTTGGAACTTGATCCACATCTGCAGCAAAGTGTTTTTCCAACAGAGCAATACCCTATCCGCCCAATGTGTGTGCTAGGGCAGCATTACATCTTAAGTCAACTAAGCCATCAAACCCCACCATGTGGATACAGCTATGCCAACAGAAGCTTTACCCAAACTGTATCATTCAGGGAGGTAATTACATTGTCAGAAAAACTTGAGACAGATATTATTTAGAGTAGATAAGGCTTGATTTAGATTGCCAATTTCAAAACTGCTAACCTTTAAAAGAAATAACTATTTCAACGCTCAGACTGCTTAAGAAAGAAGACAGGAAAAAGCACATCCTGGAATTTTACCAACATGCTTTTTTTGACAATAAGAGTGAGGAAGATGCTGCCCATCCTCCCAGTACGAGCAAGGTACCTCAAACATCCAGTTCCAGAAGTCAGTTTAGATGCAAGGGACTCCCAAAGGAGTACCTAAACAAAGAGACCAGTAAAGGACTTCTTTATTGTTATTAATATTTTTTATTTAATCCCAGATTACATGCAGTGACATTCTGGACAGTACCTTGTATGTGTAAGGCACCTTAGTAACTGGCAGCTGGCACAACAGCAACTTCTATTTTCAGTATTACCCAAATTGCAAAGCCCTAAAATAACTCACATTCAGCTGAAAACAAAGGAAATATTAATACCTGGCTCTCTCATACTGCTTTTTACCCACAAAATTCAGAGTAAATACTTCTTTTTAGTCTTGTCAACTTGGAGAAAAATAAAGACATAAAACAATTAATTCTACCCCCAGTTAAAGTACCCAACAGAAGACCTAAAACCTGAGCCTGGGCTTTCTCTTTTCCAGTCTTGTATCACTTTTGCTCAGAAAAAAACATATGCAAATATCTAACAAAAATCTGTTTGCATGCTATACACACAGAAGCACCACTACTGCCAAGAAATAAGCATTCTGAAATGTCAGTTTACCCATGTACATGGATGCTTAGAGTATAAATAACAAAAGCATAGAATGTATAAAGGGTATTCTTTAGAATTACTGTATTGGTAACTTCATACTTAACTCCACATTACCAATTAAGCCTAGCAGATCATTTTGGACAATGCTCAGAAACAGAAATTTATCAAAGCTTACCTTCTCGTGATTTTCTATCAGGATTTCAACGACGATATTCTGAAACTTCAGGTCCATGATGGCTGCTACAGTTTCTTCCTGTGGCCTCATTAAGGTTGGTCCAAATACTACTCCTAGATTTGCCACTGTCATTAGATTTCTCTTGGCATGCTTTGAAACACTTTTTGAAAAGAATTGAAGGAAAAAACAGGAAATAGATTATGAAAAATTTCCATTACTGTTGGAAACTAGTCTACAAATGAAAACATTACGTTTCCTTAATCTATGTTTTAGAAGTTTGTTTTCAGCAAAGTTTCTTCAAATAAAGTTTACTAAATACTGGAAAACAGAAAAGCCATTCTTCCACTGACAATTTAAAAACAAAAGCAGTCTCTTGCTGAACTTAAACATATAAAATGCACTTAGCCTTGGACCAGGGCAAGTGTGAAACCAACTTAAATTTGCTAACAGATCTCCACTATTCACTTTGCCAGAATTTGCGAAAGGAAAGTATAATGTTCCCTTTCTCACTTCAATCAAACCCTCAACTGCTGGCAGGACTGCTAAAGTAAATACTTATATGGCTTCATTAATGGATTAAATTTCTGCCTTTCTCGCCAAAACACACACAGCATGAGTCAAACGTCTTGTCTGCTTTTGCACGTTTAGCTCTTGGTATTGTGTATGACAGCACTGAGATGGGCTCCAGCTCTAGCCACACTCAAATAAGGCCCTTTGTAGTTAAACAAAGGTAAGGACAAGAATTCTGACAAGGTAGGATAGTGGTTCATAACACTTACTTTGCTAAATGTTTCACCAAAATTTCCAGCATTTCTTTGTTCTTTTCTGGGAGTTTATGGACCAAGAAGTGAACAGCATTAACTCGAGATTCTGGACTCCCACTTTCTATGGGACATAGAAACAAATAACTCAAAAAACAGAAATGCAATAAAATGCACAGAAACACAAAGCTTCTTCCACCCCTGCATGGAAACATACTGCGCACACCTTGCTTCACCATTTATGTATCTCCAAACATAGCAATACTGAACATATGTGTTTTGTTTTCACAAGTTATCTTGTTCTAGAATTATCAACTTATTTGCTTATTTCGTGAACTCATTTCAATCCACCTGCGAAAGAATGCTTTTGTTCATCTATTTTTAAAAATAGCTGTAGTTATTGTTTTGCTGCATTGGACTCATCTGCTTACAAATACAATGCAAGATGAGGAGTGATGTTACTGGGTGCCACAGGCTGAAACTGTACTACTTTACATTTTAGCATCATTAATTGATTATCCTCATCATTAGAATGCAGTTTTGTTGGTACTGCACAGCTAATGATACACAATTTCCAATGCAAGGTAGCACAAATTCAGTAAGACAACGCATGCAGAAAGTTCATATGCTCAGAAAGGAAAATCTAATGATCTCTGAAGACACAGAGGAACAATCACAGAAAAACCCTACTGATAGACACTACTATGATAAAAGGCCCTGAGTAACAACAGCATCCCTCTCTAGCACAGTACAGAAATAAAGTAAAAATAAGCAAGGAGCTATTTTTGTGTGTTGCGTGTTGAAGAACTTTGCCCCCTACAGGTTTCACTAGCACAGATGAAAACAGGCATCTGTAACACATTAAAATAATCCCTCTTCCTATTTCTCAAAGTTGTATTAAATCACAAAATGGTATCTCAGTAGTGGTTACAATGAGAGGAGTGGAAATATTTTTCTTGTATATAATACTGCTTAGTACAAGGTACCTAAAGAGAAAAATTTACAGCCTATTCTGAATGCAGCAAGTTTCAACACCAGGACCACTCACCAGATCCCATTTTACTCTAAGGCAACACTGATTGTTAAATGTATTTCATATAAAATACCGCCATATTTCTTCACTGCATATTGATTCTTTTTTTTTTCCTTTCCTCTTTGCATATTGCTACAGATTTTAGTGTTGTTTTTTAATTCTTTTGCAGTGAACACCCCTGCACAGATTTCAAGAAAATAGGCTACCAAAATGCAAAACGTTTAGCTTCTATTCAGCTAATCAAAATTCAGACAGCCAGAAAAACATAAGCCTTCTTTAAAGGAAGGCTATTTTGCATACATGCAAAATCACAAATTCTAATTAAAGACTGGCTAAGCAACTTAATCACAAGATACAGTCAAGACTTACATAGTTTCAATCTACAGGAACATATATCCAGAAAATAGAAAGGAAAACCTTTTAATTTTGGCTTTTTTTTTTCCTCCTAATAGTTTCAGAGGAAAGGATATTCCTTACAATTCCCAGTGTTGTTGGTTTTTTATAGCCAGCATAGGAAACAACACCGACTGCCTATTTTTAAGTATACCGTAACTCAGATCTGCAATGTTGATTAAGTTTCCCTCCCCACTACATGGAATCAACCCCTCTATAAAACTGTTTACTGCTTATGAACTCTGTACTATTTAAAACGTGTAACTTAAACCAAATTCCTTTATTGAAAGAGACAGTAAAAGAGAGAAAAAAATTAAATGAGAAACTGCTGGCAAAACTTCATAGGTCAAGAAATTATTTTAACACTAATACAAATGGGCATACTCACTATCTAGGTAAGTATGTTGAATTTTGTTTAAGCACTTGGTCTTCAGATGTGCTTTGGCAATGAATTTTATGGGCTAATTTTTATTTTGAATTAAAGAACACAAGTGAACACATTCTGCAGTCCTGGAAAGCCATAACAGCAATCTGAAGAAGATACAGCAATTGTCTTAAAGTTTATTTTAATTTTGCTTACCACAGTTTGCCAGAAGTGCTACAGGCTGGAATGAAAATCACCTAATATCTGTTTGATACTTCACCAAACTTTTTCTTGCACAGTTTCCCTCTATCCTCTTTCAAAAAAATTCCATGTACATTAGGTACCATACAACTGAACTACAATGCTGTTGTGCCTTCTCCAAGTCTCTATTTGAACTGCCAGAGCGTAATCTGGCCTGCTCTTGCCTTCTTCTATTAATGTATGAGGAACATTCAAGTCAGCCTGGATACAGAGCTAACAAGGCACTGAAAATAAGGGTCAGGCAGCTGTGCTTTAAGGATCCAAGTGAGCCTGAATTAGCGTATTTTCCTTCACTAAGCTTCATATTCTGTATAAATGAAAGCAAAAAAATATCACAATCTAAGTAGATGCTTATCATTACATTATTAAGGAAATAAGAATGAATGTTGACAATATCTATTCAAAAGTTTCCCATAAAGTCAAATTTGCACTATGTTAAGTCTGTCGCAACCTTGTCTGTCAATAGATACGTCATATATGATACATGCTAGAACTAGGTTAAAACCTACATATTTTTAAAACATTTATTATTTCTTATTCCTATGTTTTTATTGAGTTGAAGAATTTTTCTGAAATTGCATTTGCAGTGCACCCCTAAGGCCACAACAGTACTGTTAAGAAAAGCTTTCTGTAACTACAGTAATGTATTTACTGGCAGGAACAATGAATTCTCCATGCAACTCGTATGTCATCAGTGGCTCCGGAAGGCTTCTGTAAAACAAGGATGACATAATAAATTTAGCTGTATTCTGTTCCATCTGTATTTACCCTAAGTAGGAAACCTTTTTAACATTCAGTAGTATAATCCTCACACTGGAGGCAAACATTGTTACAGTGGCCTTTGAATGCAGTGATTTCCAGTGCAAATGTAAAACTTGGTATTACCAGAAAAACAAGACTAACTACATTCATCCATCTTCTGTGAGGTGAAGTGGTGCCTCCAGTCTATCATAAGGCACCTTTCCAAACTACAACACTGAGACTGTTTCTCAGATGAAGATTGTACACATATACTGTGTGATTAATTCTTCCTTAGTGTTTTTAAAATACAGAGAATCACAAGTCATTGCCTTACTGGAAAGAAATAAAGGTCCTAAAATAGTTAAGTTTGCTGCACAGCAGCCATCCACAAACCAAAATTCTAAGGCATTTCACATGGAAAAATTTAAACTCAAAACCTTAGTCATCAATGAAATACATGCTGAATAATGGAAATCAGAGGTAAAGCATCAGAGTTAAAACTTCCATTTATTAAACTGACTTTACTGATGTCTCTGAAATATTGGAGTAAACACTTGGGAAATACTACAGGTAGGAGATACTTCACCACGTGCTTTTTTTTTTTTCTTTCCTACTTTTTTATTTTATTTATTCCATAATATAAGAGACTCCATAAGAGAGACTCAGGTCATTTGCAACCCAAAACATTCTATTTTGATAACAGTTCTTTGGCATTCTTTAACAGTGGTTGCAGTAATACCATATTCAATAAAACCAGCAGATTAAAAATACTGTATTGGTGTTAACACTATGAAAGAGATACAGGAGCTCTGCAATCTATGTTCTTATGCAATTTAATAAAATATCTTGATCAGAAATCGGCCAAGCCATTTGAACAGAGAACGCATTTAAAATTCTTATTTTTGACATTCAAATATTATCACTATTGCACCTAGAATATCAGAACAAAAGCTAGAAGGAAGAGAAAAAAATCATTACCTTTCCCCTTTTCATTCTACTACATCAGAGCATAAAAATGCAAAAACTTTTAACTGTCTTAGCCCACTGTCAGCAACACTCTCAGCAAGTTCACTAACAATTCAGTTTTTTGAACCATCGGTGAAATTCTTACATATCTAACACAAAAATGTTTTGGGGCTTGTCTCACAGAACACAAGTATTAGTGTTGCCAAATTATTTTGCTTCCTCCAAGACAAATCACAAACATGTTACCTGCTCAAAATAAATCTCTATTCCAAAATAAAGGAAAAAATGTAAGTAATGTAGCTTAACACACTCTATAGGAGAATTAGATTATTATTCATAATCTAAAATATATCAATGGGACAGGCTTACCGCAGATATTGCTTCATAGCACTAGTAATTGTCTTCACTTCCCAATCTACAGAGTTTTCCAGGTCAACTTCATTGCAGGTTTTTGCATCTAGAAAATAATCAGAATGAGAAGAAACACATGAAAAAACAGAATTCTAAATAAGTATGCCCTACATGAACAGCAACAAAGTGAATTTGATCATTATGTATTTGCTCACATGAATGCGGAAGTAGTACGTCCTTCTTACTGTTAGTTAATAAGAAGACAGTATTGAAACATCCTTATGAATTCTATGCCTGTTTTGTTTGAAAAAATATTTACTGCTGATTTATTTTAGTGAAGAATTAAAAATCACTTTCATGTAAAAAGATCTCTCCAGCAATTGGTATTTTCACACATTTAATTAAACAAAGATTCACACAAACGCAGAAGGACGTACAAAAACAGTTCAGAAAACAGACCCATTAAAAGACCTTTACCAGGTTAGTTGAAAGAGTCTTACAACAAAACAGATCAAACTGAACAGTCATATGTCTGAATCAGGTGAAAGATTTTTTGACAGAATACAGAAAACCACACAGCACACTGGAATGTTTTGCAATCAAAAAAAAATACTTTTGGCCTCAAAACAGGAGGCAATAGCTAGTTCACATAGGATCACATGCTGCCAAACTAGCCCAATGTATTTGGTAACTTCAAGTGTCTGAGCTTCTGTTATTACTGCTACATGTTTCCATCAGTCACTACAGTAAACTACAGCAGCAGCTGACACAGATTACGTGTTGACCAGTTCATACAATTCAAAATTCATTTGTCACTTTGCTTGTCAGACAAATGACAGACACATTAAAAAAATCAAATTAGGATCCCTGATTAAAGGTGCAGTCCTTTTACTGGGACCAAATAATTCTGTTCTAAAGGCTGTGCCAAGCAATTATTTCTGTAACTGAATATTCTCCCTCATTATATCAATTATTTAAATCTCATTTTAAAATACAAGTCAGATAACATTTTCTTCTAAATTGTTCCTAGCCAACCACCATGCAAAATACTCAGGATTGTCTCAGGAAAGAGTTTATTTTTTTCCCTCTGTTTAGCATGTAGGTTGTTTCGGTGTTCAAATTCTTTTTGTTTTTTTTTTGTGAGAAGAAAACCTTTCTACTGAATTAATTAAATAAAAAACTGCCATCACATCAGAAATTAGTGAAATCTATGAGGATTTGGTTACTAAACCACTATGTTATATCTGTTTAAAATTAAAAAAAAAAAAAAAAAAAATCACAGCTTCATAATCATCAACCTCCTTTACAGTCAAAGTATGCACTCAAGTTTTGTGAAATTTGTTGATGAATTTGAGGAAGAAAACATGAAGCATCTTAGTTAGAAAGCAAATCTCTTAAAAAACAAAACAAAACAAACAAATAGAAGGTATTGCTGAAATATTCCATTGTCTCTTGGGGAAAACAAAACAAAACAAAACTGGTTCTGCCACCAACCCCAAACAATCGCTAGTTTGACTGCAGCAACCATTCAAACTTATAGCCTGCTTTTCATTTTTGGTTTATAGCTGTCCTACATTACTCTGTGCTTCACCACCCTCTATATCTGACTGTTCCTGCTCCATTTTCCCGTCTGCTTCAAACATCCCAGGCCATTATATGAACTGGAACTTCAACTGGGATTTCAAATATGACAACTAGTTTTCATGCTACTTGTTCACATAGCAGCCACTGTGCGCTGAATGGCAACTTTAAGCATATAAAAATAACTGTGCACATTTATGGAACACTTTTGACAGATCAGCTCTAAATTTTATGCAAATCTTTCTGACAATAAGGGAGCTAGAGTTTATAAAAACAGTCCAGTTCACTAAACTAGGTTAGGAGTAGACTCTGCTTTCACACGCAATATGCCCACTGTAGGAGTGTATGCATACTGTCATTTACTGCATATAAAATAATAAAAAATTCAGTATAGTTGTTTTGAAAGCTGCTCATTTTGAAAAGGCAGAAGTACCTGGAAGTTTTCTTCTCCAAAATGTTATGTCTGGCATTTTTCATGCCAGGCAGTATCAGAAATGAAACTCGAACTCCAAGTCCTTAGCAGTCACTTCACCACAATCAAGAGTCAGTATGAAAGCTCACCTATGTAGTAGTTTGTATGAAATTTACGTAGGCAGCTATGAAAGCTTGTATGAAATAAGCCACATCAGATCTATAATGTACATCACAGACAAAACAGGAATTGCTCCCTGATGCATTTTAAGAACTGAGCCTCCTGATGGCTGACAATGCATTCTGTATTGCTTATAATAGATACACACAACATGAAAAGTACTAACTGTATCCCTGTTCACAATGAGATATCAGATTAATGTAACATTTTCCCTCGAAAAGTAATGAATATTTTCCTTTTCAAATGCCTTACTTGAATTTAGATGAGATTACTGCTGTAAAATAGATCACCATAGCACAATAGCAGTTACAAGTAACTTCAAGGAATAAGTTAATTGCAAAATCATAGAATCATAGAATGGTTAGGGTTGGAAAGGACCTTAAGATCATCTAATTCCAACCCCCCTGCCATGGGCAGGGACACCTCACACTAAATTATATCACCCAAGGCCTCGTCCAACCTGGTCTTGAACACTGCCAGGGATGGAGCATTCACAACTTCCCTGGGCAACCTATTCCACTGCTTTACCACCCTAACAGGAAAGAATTTCCTCCTTATATCCAACCTAAACTTCCCCTGTTTAAGTTTTAACCCGTTACCCCTTGTCCTTTCACTACAGTCTCTAAAGGTGTTTTGGTTAGGTTTGGTTTTGGTTTATTTTTAAAGAATTGTATACTTAATTGCTGAGTCTCATTTTATAGAAGGCTTAGTTTTACTACATTTTTGCATTAGAAATGAAAACCTATGCATTCATAGTATTAGAAAAGTATATATTGGTTTTCTCATACTCTTGACTCTCAATGTACTTTCCCACATTTTACAGAAAATGTTCTGAAGAGACAAAACTAGATGCTATTATGTCTCTGGTTACCATTTGGAAAATTTTTTTTTGCACTTTGGGCCTTTCAGACTGTGAACCTCATGGTCAATGACAGGTAGCCTAAATACTTTGAAATCTTATCAAACATTTTAAAATACAGAAAGCTAATATGAGGGTTTGATGATTCTGAAAAGATCTTTCATAAAAGGCTATCGAAGAGTATACGCAGAGACAAAGGATTAAAGATTAATCAGTCATTTTAAATTCTCTGTACCTCTGTATCTCAAAAAGAAGCCCTCTTTATTCTACTCTGAGAACAGACAGATAAAGAGCACAGATAGGATCACTTTCAACAAACCAGTAGAAAAAGAGCACCTGCTTGCACCCTAACTTTTTTCTGTTCAATATTTTGCCTCATCTTGGTACCACTGTATTCTTCCTACTTCAAATAATATATGAATCTTGGGACTGACAGAAAATGTTTCTAATTTTGAAAAAGATAACTAAAAGCAGATGCTGGAATCCCCAGTAAACTCTTCCAGCTGCTACTGAACCACTGGCAACCTGAGTCTGTTTAATTTGGATACCACTAATGGCAACGAGGAAAATTTGCCTGCCAGGCCAGCACACCCAAGCTAAGCCAGTAAGTACAAAACTGAAAACATCTTATGATATCAAATGCATTTAATTGAGGCGCTTCGAGTGATAACTCATCATTTTTCCCTATGGTCAATAGTTAAAGATGGTTATTGTTTATAGAAGCTAACTCCAACACAGATAAACAACCATAAGAATCTGTTATAGATCAGTCATTTTTATTAATCCCAGCTTGCATTTCCAGAAAAAGTCATTTGCTGCAATAAATTAAAGATATAGGCAGGTTTATGAGCACTAATGGAGAACTTAAGGGTGCTGTTAATATTGATTAAAGTAAGATATCATAAATTAATATTTAGCAAGGTCATTGTGACAGATTGATATGACATGCAGGTCCTCAAGCCTGATGTCTTATAATTTCTGAAGAGACAGCCTGTTTGAAAAAATAAAGGAAGGAAAAGAAAAAGTTTTACAGGTGGCACTGAACTGACAGCAGCATATAATATAAAAGCGCTTTGTCATTCACATAATGTCTGGGGTAATGAAATGAATTCACTTTCTGGCTTCCTCCAGTTTGCAGTGCCAAAGAACACTGTGTTATCAGCACAGATGGAGCATGCATGGTTCTGGAGAAGAGCCTGGTGCAAACTGCAAACAAGCTTCTTTGCATACCAATGAATCCCTGAGAATCAGACCTTTGCTGTCAAGTGACAGGTTTGGAAGCTATAAAAACGAACTAATCCCAGTGGTCTTGTCTGACTGCATGTTCTGTCAGTGCTCAGGACAAGGAATTGGGAAACACGGCGCATCTTGCAGTCATAGCTACAACTTTGGTGAGAGATATCAGGCAGACAAGGGATTTCATCCAGGTGCCAATACTTCTATTTTCTTTCCTTTCCTCCCTCCCCTAGGGACAGCAGAGTGGCAAGAGAACTACAGTCACTGGGACTAAAGATGCATCAAATTTTCCAGAAAGAAAAGGGAGAAAAAAGTTTCTGAGAATAATTTTATGAATCAAAAAATCTAAATGCTAACTAGGTATAAGAGAGTCTAAGATGTTACCCACATATAAGAACTATACTACTAAGTTTATAAAAACAAATCCTTTCTCCATCTGTCTCCCGCCCTGGCACATAGTTATTATTAATACATGTATCACATTCCTCCTCTTAAACCAAAGAGCTCTTTGCCAGCAGGCTTAAACTAAATGTCTTCTTTTGCTCAGTGATTAGCTAAAGACACATAGGGGCACATACAACTGTATGTCTTAGACAAGGGAGAAGAAAGGTGGCAACTTCAAACAATGAAACAATAATCTTCAAACTTTCCTGAATTTGGTATTTTGGATTTTCTGGTCAGACCTGTCAACTTAGGCTGCTTCAACCCCACTTATATCAACCTTGCACAAAGCCCACGGTTTGCTCCTACATGTCCCATAGCAGTTCTATTCGTTTATTCCTACCAACTCATCTTGGTCTTGCTAACCCAGGGGAACTTGCAGTGATACGGAGTTTATTTTCATGGACTAAAGCAAACTAGTCTTGGCCCACATAAACAACAAGTACAGGCAGATGCTTTTAAAACTAAGTATTGACAGTAAAACAACATAAAATATTGAAAAAATGATATTTGTAAAATAGAGGCATACCCATCAACAAACTCAGAAGTCTCTGGACCTTTGAACTCACCCCCACAACTCTGTACAATCCTTGGTCATTTATACCTATTACACAAAAAGAGAAAAGAAAAAAAAGACAGAAGATCAACCTCAGCCAAATTTAGCATTAAAGCATTTCCCCTGGCAACAAATGCCTCAAAGGCAGTCAGCTGCGAGAACAGCATTATAAATAAAGTATTGCAAGAACCCTTTTGTTCTGCGTTTTTAAGATAAGTTCATGTTATGTTTTGATAAAGGTTTTGTGTACCTCAATTCCACTTCAGAAACTGGGAGTAGAAGCAAACAAGGACAAACCATTGCTTAGAAAACAAACAAACAGCCAAACACACACAAACAAACAAAAAAGAAAACAGATTTTTTAAATGACAGATTTTCAGATTTTTTAAATGATATTTTGGATACATCAGCATCTATATTCTAATAACACAAGAACTAAACCAACAACTGCTAAATTAAGATTTCTTTACTAAACTTAATTTTGCCTTCTTCCAAATATGTGGCTGACAAAAAGAGTTTGGATAAAGAAAAACTTGAGCCTATTCCCAGTCCTCAAAATCAATGCTTTTTCAAGTTCATAAATGCTTTTCATTTAAGATACAAGACCTTATTCCAACCCACTGTGGTACACTTACTAGTTATGTCCAGAGGCACCACTACAGGTTACTCAAATCAGTACTTCTCGGTGTGCTTGGGATGAACACAGATACCATAACCAGCATAATATCTTCAGTCCCCTACTCTAATTTCATGTGAACTCTGGATCACTTTCCTGTCATTCCTGTGTCCTTTCGTCCCACACACACTTCCACTGCTTTTGCCTTCCTTTACCACACCCCGTTTTATCCCCAGGGAAGCACAACTATGAAAATAAATTAAATGAAAATGGGAGGGAGAGAAGGAGTAGGCAAGGAAAAGGGCAAAATTAGGTATGCCTTTGTCTTTGCTGCATTGTTTCAGAGCCCACTTAGTGGGAGGTGAAATATTACAATCCTGAAGCCGACACAAAACGTTTGAGAGGCCACATAAATAAGTAGCCATCTACAGACACCACAGTGCTCTACCTCTATATTCATATTGGCCTGGAAGAGTAGAAATGCCACAAAATACCTGTGCTTTTAGTCCAAGGAAAATTTTTCAAATAACAGATTATGTGGTATTCTTATTCAAAATATCCTTCAACAAAGGAAGACTTGTGGAGAGTTCCCAGTTTCGATACCAAACTGTTCCAACCACAGCAGGAAAATTAAAACCAGTCGTATGAGAAAAAGTTTCTTCTAAAATAAATACTAGATGAAGTATGTAAAAATCATTAGCCTTTTAATGAATTACTGTCACACAACCATAATATACAGCAATAATTCTCAATGCGGTGGAGGGAACTTTGCATTTTCTACCTCTTACTGCCAAGCCTAGCTACATCTTTTCCTTCTTCTTTCATCCCCTTCTCTTCCTCACACAATCTGCAGATTCCTTCCTGTTAGCACTGCTCCATCCTCAGTCCCAATGGGAAGCTGACTGGCTATGTCAGCAGCTCTTAATTCTCTTGGTTGCTCAACCTGGGCAAAACTGGCCCTCTTACTTCCCCGGGCTGCAGGCACCACTGTAATGATGCTGTCTCAAGCTAGATGCCATGTTCAGAGCTTGCTCAAATTAACAGAAAAAGCCAGATCTCTATTATTTCATCTGTGGTCATCAAGACCCACAATACTAGAGTATGTTTGCAGTTTAGCTGTGCACAAAAGAAAGAACCACAAAAAAGCAGCCATGTGGCCACAACACCATTCTTCTCAAAACCGGAGGTTATCAACTCAACCAAGTAAGTTTTCTAATGATCATGTCACAGCATGCTATAGACCACTTAAAGAATGTCAACACTACAAAATAAAGCAAACCCAAACACCACCATAGTTCTTGATTCACTCCAAACAAGGATGAAGCAGGAATCTGTCCTGAGAGCAGCAATTATTTTTTTACTTCCAATTTCTCAGAGATGTCCAGGAAAATTCTGGTACAAAAGTAACACCAAGCTTTAAATGCTCTGCCAAAATGCATCACACTTTTTTTTTTTATATACAATATCCTCTACTACTTTTAGTACCAGAGAAGAAGCCTTCTGCATCATATGCAAGAAGCTAAAAAGCTGAAGAAATACTGTCACAGTCAAATACAGCTCAGCTTTTGCTTATCTCAGAGGTTGTTTAGTAACTTTCCCTGCTTCTGACATTAAAACTAGGGGGAACCAAACTGTGCTGACCCCAAACATACATTTATGGGCTTAAAAATAATTAAAGGCAAGCCACAGAAACTACTACTCAATATTAAAACAGACCTGATATACAAAGGTCTCTGAAATGATGGCAGTATTGAAACCAAAACAATCCTCCAGCAATAATCATGAGTCTGTGATAGCAATTATCAGATAATTGATCAGTTTCAAATTCATCAACCTGAAAAAAGCACAGCTAATTGCTACCAGACATCAAGAAGTGCAAAGAGGAATTAATATTTCAACACAGTTCTAAATTATACCTTTAAATGTACCTTTAAATGATGTTTAAAATATACAAACCTGGTTTGAGACAGTACCATTTCTGTTTTAATCTGCACATTTCAGATCTTTAGAGTATCCAAGACTGATAATGCTTGGCATTTACAGAACACAATTGACAAGATGACTCATTGCAGGGAAGAGCTTACCACTGATTAAAACGTTGAGGGGTTCAGATGCTATGTCTGCCGACTCAACCAGTCACTATTAGCAAAATTGAGCAGTAAAGCCCCATGGCATAATTTCCTTCAGATTTACATTATCTCAAGATGTTTGGCTGTCTGATACTGGAATTTGGCATAGGTACATGATCTGTGAAATATGCTTACAAAAATAAGGTACTGTAAATAAAACAGGAATTTATACTATTGTAAGCAAGGTATGTAGGGAAGTTTACTTTGTGGCTGGCACTGTACATGGGGCTGACACAGACTAGTAGAACAGCTGCAAATACAACTTTTTATAATTGAAGTGCATAGTACAGAAACAGCTGTACAAGTGACACCCTAAATTCAAGGGACTGCCACTTTGTTTGGTATGTGAAAAGGTTTTCTACTTCCTCCTCACCATCTTTTTGTCTCATGAGCAGAATGGACAGACAGCTCAATGCTGCCATCTCTCTCTGCAGCTCAAATTAGCAGCTCTGGTAGCTGTAAAATCAAGACAAACACCTACCACATCCTCACAGAAGGTACAACCAACTCCTTGCACACAAAAACATGCACAATCTTTACTACCAGAACAAACAGCCCTTTGATGTTTTTATAAACTTTTATCCCGTTGCATAAATTAAACACTAAAGAATAAGAATTAAAATAAAATAAACTGAAGAATCCCCAAATGTTCTCTGAAGAGACAAAACACAGGTGTGCATGCAGCCAGCATCGTGTTTAGCATGTGAGAGACAGGCTGCCTATCTTGATGCCTCAGCATTTCTTATCGGGTAAAGCACAGCCAATGTCTGACAAGACAATGCTGAATCAGAAGCTTACATGCATCTTAATCAAGACACTGCCTTCAATTCTTCTATTCATTCAGAGCAAATAATTTCCTTCTTGGCTTTATAAAAGGGAACTTAACTGAGAAAAAATGATCCAGCCATTGACAAGTTTATGTTCAGTATCTCTGCTACACTCTTCTCTCTCCGAATACCAGACTTTTTCTGCTATGACATGACAAGACTATTCTCAGTTTCCACCCACACTAGACTGTCCTCTCTTTCCACCCACGCCAACCTCACACCCATTATGATTAAAAGAGATAAAAACATGGCACACAAGCACAGTCTCTGAAGAGGCATCTGTCCTGTTTTCTTCTGCCGAACATAACTTGCTTTGATGTGTTATCATTAAAGTAAAATAATCAAGTAAAAACTGATTTAAGAACAAGCATAGATATAAAATCTGCAATCTGAAAGACGGATTTATTGTCTTCATTGTACAACTATTTGGCCAAACCTTTATGAGGCAAACAACTGAACGTCCTCCTAGCCCTCCATTTGTATAGTTCAGCAGATGTCCTGCAGAGCACAGAAACTGATCCTTTAGGAATGCTTCAGTTAGTCTCTTGGATGAAGTCAGGATTTTAGTTAGTCTTGTTTATTTAAGAGCATTTAAAAAAAAAAAAAACGCAGTTGATGTTAAGTTCAGCATTAGGTAAACAGAAAATCATCAACAACTGCTTGAAATACAGTGGATGAATCAATTTCATTGAAACAGAGCTATGTGGATTGCTGAGTTCCTGGAAGGTAGCAGTACCTCACCTAAAGCCATTCTTGAAGCTCTGGAAAAATAAATATTTATTGAATACTGACTTTATTTTTCTAAGTGCTCCCCAAACCAAAATTAATAGAAAAAAAAATCAATTTCATTTTTAATAATTACCACAAGGCACTATTGACTGCAGGTCTTACAAAGGCTGTGTGCAAGGAATAGTGAAGCTGCAAGGTCTCCAAAGACAGAAAATACTGCAGCTAACTTTGGTAACTTTAATTCTCTTCCAAACTACACTTCAGGGCAGATCCCGCTACAGGGACATGTGCTTCTAGCACATGAAAGTTTATCATCTGTTCCAAACAACAGTATTAGGTGAGCTTACACATATATTTTGCACTATCTTACATACACCTAAATCACAGAATCATATAATGTTTTGGTTTGGAAGGGACCTTAAAGATCACCTTGTTCTAACCACCTGCCATGGGCAGAGACACCTTCCACTAGACCAGGTTGCTCAAAGCCCCATCCAACCTGGCCTTGAACACTGCCGGGGACGGGGCAGCCACAAATCAATACCTAAAGGACATGGTGGACTTGAACCACCACTCAATTTAACCTACCCACCCACAGTGAGAAGAAATCACGTATCTACCCCATTTTTCCTAATAGCCATTTCATGAAGAAAGTGCTCACAATTTTTTCACAATCATGTTCTTGTTTCACTTTTACAGCAGATTATCAAAGAAAGAAAAGAGACACTACTTAAAGAGAACTATCTGAACACACAGTAAACTCCACACTGCTTTCAGTAAGCATGACTCATAAGGTATTGTAAGGTAGCTGGTCACTGTGCTACAGAACAAAACCAGCTTTTCACTACGTGACCACATGCTACCCTTTTCATAAAATCTGCTTCATCCACTGCAAAGAGAAGAGATCCAGTCTATTTCAAAGTGGGATTCTGCAGTGAAGGCAACTTATCTGTAGGATGCCAGCTTTATCTGCAGTATTTCCCAGCTGAAATATTCAGATTGTAAATGCCAGTAACTGAAATTTTGAAGTGATGAGACAGGCAAACCCTATTTGAAAAATATTCAAAAGAACAGAATGAACAAAAATAACACCAGACAGAATATGGTCTAATCTGGAATAACATCTTTAATGCATCACACAGGACTGATAACAAAAAAGGCCAAGAGAAAAACGATTTCAGATAGTTCTTGCTGTTTAAATGCTAAATTCTCAGTATCATGGAGGCTGATCGTTCTTACTAATAATATTGTATAGTAAAGTGCATACATGGAAGATACAGCTTTTAAGTAAGATCCTGCATTGGCAGGAAGTGTCAACAACCCATTCTTCTTTTGATTTATCTTATTTAAGCTGGACTGGGATACAGGAAAAAAAGATACAAATATTTTACCCTGTGCAATGCTCAAATCTCTAGAAAAAAAAAGATATAAATCCTAAAAAATCATCAATCTCCCTTGGGAGAAGTGAAGGAAGGTCAACAATTTAGGAGAAAAACAAAATCTACACGGAGCAATTTCAACATCTCTTTTAGCAAACTAAGGAATACACCATCAACAAGTACCTATTTTCATATCCATCTCTTTTTTTAGAAAAAAAAAAAAAATTACAGCTAAGCAAGCAGGTTCTCCACACAATACCATATAAAACACAGTGAGCCATAGTGTCGCTGGTCACCTCCCATTTCAGCCTGTCTATTGCTTTCTCCTCACAGGGCAGCAATATCAAAAGCTGATCATACCCAGTGGCCAAGTTACGCAGAGTCTGTGACACAGCCTCTCCACAACCATAATCCCAACTGCCTCTTGAAAATTATCTGCATACTGACCTTTCTGTTCTGTCTCCAATTTTGGAGACAACAATGAATATATGAAATAGTAAATCTGATAGCATCTTGTCCCTGTTGCAAAACAAATTCCACCAAACAAATTCCAACAAATTCACTTCCCTGCTCAGCTCTTGTTCTTCTAAGTGACTAAACAGAAAAACTCCACTCAAAGTCCACAAATGGATTAGTAAATCAGTCTGTTTCAAAAGCAAAACAAAGGTACAGAAATCGCCTACAGGACACAGGGATTTTTCTCAGCTGCTTTGCACAAACATTGGCTTCCTTTGTCAAGACAGTGCTATTACCCCTTCAAGCAGTTCTTGAAAACACATTTCTTGAGGGAAAGCCTGAAGAAATTACAAATAGAAGAAATACTACAAATGACTGGAACTGGACAGAAGGAAACTCCTGTCGTGGTCAGTGTAATATCTACCAAGTTATGTCTTTCCCAGATATCTCCAGGAGACTGGATCACACAGGGATTCTTCAAAGAGCAGGCCAGCTGCTCCACCCTCTCCACAAACAGGTCGAATTGATCATTACCTCGTGTTTCAACAGCACTGATGCACTTTTTGATGATGGTGAACCCCATCTTATCCAACTGCGCACCTACAAGGGGGAAAAAAAAAAAAAAGAGCTTGAAAAGTTGTAAAGCACCAGTAGAATTACTGTCCCTCACTCAAAAATAAGGCTGGACTTAACTGCATAACTAGGGCTTCTCCAGCAAAACTGTAAATATTCTGGAATGGGAATACTTGATCACTTTTTCTAGAGAAAATTCATTCCCCTTTTCTCTTTCACAACTCTGCCTAGCCCAAGAAAAGGCTCAATCTGGTGGTAATGGCTTCACTGAATCTGTTCACAGCAGCACCCTTTGAAGAATGGGATCTCTGATTAGGTACGCATGTTGGCAGATGCAAAATGGAATTTAACAGTACTTGCTGCAACATCGACAACATCTGAGAGAGTTAACAAAATGGAACGAGGAAGTACTTACAAAGAAAAAAACATAATGATCAACAGCAGGGCTTTTACTGAGTCCTACCCCAAGCCAAAAAATTCCCACACTAGATATGGGACACATGTATATCATTTCACAGCAGCTAATGATCTGACTGCACAAAAGCAGATGTATTAACAGGACAACATCTGAGTTCCAGAATTCATCTGTTGTTCCTATCTTATTCTTCTTCTTTTTCACATCAAAACTTCATTTGAAGGCTTATATTGCAAAACTGCCCTTCCCCCAAACATCTGGCCTTCTTGCTCCTGGAGACCTGGTCTTGCACCACAAAAATAAATATCGTTGGAAAAACTTTTATTAACAACACCAGGATCCAGCTTCAAGCAATAATTTATAATAATAATTATTAAAAAAAAACAAATTCCCTGATAATGCAAGAACTGTTTTCACTCATACACTTTGCTAAGAGAAGAAAGCTAGCATCATTTAAAGAAAGACATCTTCTCTACTCCCATATTATGGTTTACATTTTAAATATGCTCAGTCAGGTTTTATGCTGACCATTATGTCGTCAGCTGTGATTGCTTTTAAAACCATACTTATGTGTTCTAACAGATGTGTACACACAATCTGGATTAGGAAATGTGATGCATTTACATAGAAATTAACTCTTTTTTGAGTCAATTTCCAGGATAAATTAGCAAAATCAGACTGTTTCTGTAGCTTATGTCCACTCCTACAATTCTTACATACGTACTAAACTGAGTTACTGGAAAACTCATTAATTACAAAATCCACAAAGTATACTCAAAATCTGAGATTAAAAATAAAATATTTAATTATGTTAGATCCACAGAAAAAACATTTACTTTTGCCTTTCTCAGCTGTAAAATGTTAACAAAAACCAGCTTTAATAGTAATTCAAATACTTACTTCCCTCTCGTTTTGCATTTGCTCTATTCGTATTGATGAACAGCTAACATAAAAAGAGTAAAAAGACAAATTATTTTAAAGAATCTTAAGAAACCAGAAACCATACACCCCCAATCTTAATGCCCAATAGGCACAAATAGAGTTGTTTACAGTTAGAAAGTATCACCTCTAACAACAACAGCTCTAACAGCAGGACCAGAGGTCTGTGCCCCCTCAGAAAGTAGATAATTGCACTTTTTAAGGATGTAAATACAAAAACCAAAGAAAAATCTCAGTCCCCTGGGGAGCAGAACAATCTCGGTTGTTAGCATAGCCACAGAAATCAACTGTGATTTACATGCTCCATGTTCCTATGTTTCTCTGCAGTTTAGTTCACCACAGTTCAAGTTCAGTCAGTTGTGAACTGCTTTGACAAATCCTGGGAATTACATCCCAGCCTAGCATTCCCAGAAGGTGTAAGAAGTTTTAAGCTGGCTGAGTGCACCTCAGACAACATCTGATGGTAATAAACAGATGTGCAGATGAAACAAGAATTTTACAACAATGTCAGTAAAGCCTACTGCTAAAATCCCCAGTAGCCAATTACCAGGGACAAACATATGATGTGACCCATTATTTTTGGCCTGCAAGACAAGTATTTATGATTGTAAGATTAATCTGTAGCATGTTTCAGTTCTGCAGTTCAGACTCATTTCCTGATGTAAACTAGAAATTAAGCAAATTCAAGTACAACTTCATTCCCACTGACAAGGATTTTTTAGATTCAGCTTAAAAAAAAACAATAATAATAATAATACCATAATAATGTAACTCAGGCAAGTCTTGTCACTGGAATGTAGCATGTCAGCATAAGGCTAAGTACACATGGTTATATTAGACATTCTCTAGAATACCAATAACATCATTGTGATGGGAAAACATTTATAAAATCAATGCTGTCCTTACAATGAAAAATTTCTGCTATTAGCATTAGCAGTTACCTACACCAAACTTTACCAAGTTACTCGCCTCTCCTGAATTTTACTTTTATTCTTTCTTCATCGAATCTACCCTTTTGCAAACTACATAATCTCAGGTTACTAAAGTATAAATGGGATCAGGAAGCAGGGTGCAAGAGAATTTCTCCAATACACCATAGACAGATATAAAATAAAGACTCTTACAGCTTCTTTTCCATCCAAGGCTTCCATCCACAGCTTCCTGTCTTCCTCAGAAAACGCCTGCATGGTCACGGGAACTCCAGGCCTGCAAATGTACCAGCCACACAGAGTAATTGTATTCACCAGTGACTACAAAGTCTACCACCAACAAGCAAAAACCCATTATCCTAAAAGTCAGGCTTGTTTTATTTGTTTCGTTACTGAACACTACTCACCTTAAAATACAAGGTATAGAACTGATACATACAGTAGGTGATAACAGAGGATAGAGAGAAATAAGGAAAGTGAATGTAATCTGCAAAACTATCTGAAATAACTCATTGTTGATAGCTTGTTGACCCCAACACTTGCTGTGAGTTCCTGCATTTTCTGAATTCTAAACAAACTTGCTCTTGCGTTGCTGTTACAGAAAAAAATGGCTTTTGTCAACTTACCCAATATGCAGTCTTCAGTTTTAGAGCAGTGACAATTATTACAGTTTTTTGGTAAATATCTTTAAAAAATAATCAATTCTTAATGCAGTATCTCATTACAAAACTCTACTATCATAACTTCCTAAAAAGCAGGGATGAACAACTGTGGGATGCAGGGATTAGTGAACAGAGATTAACACAAATCTACTTTTGTGATTATGTAACAGGAAACTAAGAAGAGCAACTGTACACTATGCTGAACCACACAAAGCAAGGAGAGTTAAAAGCAGAACAGGTTATTTGGGTAATTATTTTTCTGCCAATTAAAAAAATAGTTGTACTCAGCCTGCCAATACTTTTGGCAAATTTGTAAATCTCATTATATAGAGATGGATAGAAACAGAGAACTAATTCGTAACATTCTCTCTCTCTCTCTCCGCCTCTCTTTTGTATTAAATCTATTTTCAAATACCAAAATAGCTGTAGAGGGAAATGTTATATCTAAAAGCAGCAACACAGAAGAAACCAACACAAATCCCACTTTTACTTAAAACTGCAACAGTCTACACACCATATTTTTACAACTAGAGAAATTTATAGTTGGTTTTCACCTTGCCTTAAATTTTATCAAACCACACAATTTAATTGCAGCGTAAAACTCAGCAGGTACAAATACCTTCTGCTCAAAATCTCTTTTCGGATGCCATGTGAGGACAAGGCATATATACACCCTCTAGCAAACCAATCTAAACTCAGGAGACCCAACTATAACTTCGGAAAATGGCAGCAGCCTAGCAAGTCATTCTCTTTTTATCAGTTATAGAAGAGGAAAATATTAAGCCATGAAACTGGTATCTCTTGCTACTCTCAGTGACAGACACTGAGCTCTTACAGTGGGTCAGGGAAGCTTTGCCCTAATTTCTACAATTAATAGCCTTTATGACTAGAAGAAGCTAATACTGGTATTAGAAGTAAGAGTAAGCAAAGCAGCTTCTCATGCCACGCAAGCTTTTTCCAATGCAAACTGGTCTGCCAGCAGGGCAGAGCAGCAATCATCATAAACATGCAAACTTAATCACTCGGTAGGGAAAAAATACCCTTAGTAATCAGCTAAGTTAACAAAAAGAAAAAAAAAACTCACATGCTGATTTTGGTTTTTTCTTGTCTGCTTTCTCTTACTAGTTAAAACGAAAATGAAACAAGTTGCTTTTATGAAGGACAAACTCCCCTTTTTTCGCTAAATTTGTAATTGTCAAGGTATCAGAATATCACCTAGAGGCTGCATGAAACATTATTTGTCTTCAACTTAAAGTCAGAAGAGATAAAAAAACCTTCTCTCCTCCTTGTCCTGTATTGGTAAAATTAAAATCCATGTATTACTTCAGAAAGATAGTGCTCTTTATCAATAGAATGTCTTTTTGCTACCCCAAAAGACATCTGCTGTCTCCTTAAGATTTAAATTTATCTCCATTTATCCTAGTCACCATCAACTAACCATGATGAAGTACAAAAACCAGAAAAAAACATCTGTCTCCAGAGATTTAGCCATGATTCTAGCACTCTCAGAGCTTCTAGTCATAGGTATCAGAATTTAAAGAAAAAAAAGAATCTTGGCTTTCTTTTTAAAAGAAAAATTCACAAATACTCATCCAGCTCCAAACTATGCTCAAGTCACACACAAGGCTGAATACTGTCTACTGAAAAGATCTTCCTAAAATTTTACAATCTTGCCTACTTTCACAGCAAAGGAACAAAGAAAACCCCTCAGCCAGCCTTCAATCTGTATGTTATTTTTTAACTTGGACAAGCCAAGGGATAAGTATGCCCTGCGCTGATACCAAGGAAACAAGCTAATGGCCTGCAGCACAGAGCTAATCTCCATGGGAACATCTCAGTACTACACACATATATTATTAAAAGAAAAATGTCTGGTATCAAGGTCACAGTGGACCAGTTTGGTCTACTATAGTTGGACAGAAAGATGGATTAGATTTTTCCCACTTTTACCAAAGACACTGAAAAAAAATATTTTGCAGGATCAAGGAAATACTGCTCTCCATCCATCTCTTTTCAAAGTCCAGATACCCTACTGAACAGAGATGACGCCCAGAGGAGGTTTAACTGATGTTTCTCATGGTACTTTTTTAGCAACTTTATCAGACTTTGGTCAAAATCTGTTATTGACACTGACCAACCCACTGACCCAAGAGGAGCTGATGTCAAAAGTATAAATCTTCACTCCCTTTCTTACTGTTGGGACACAGTGTTAGAATAGCTAAGCCACATCCTGCTCAAAACAAAAATGCAATTTCAAACCATGCTGTAGACCTGTGACAAATGCCACCCAAGTCATGAGTACCTTGTCATCTGCCAAGAGAGAGGGAAGTTTTCAGATGCAACAGGAGTTTCACATTCCTTTGCCCATTGCTTATTAGAGAAACAGGCATGCCTCAGGCAGGCCAGTCTGACTGGCCATGCAAGCCAAGCATAGCCTCTGACCTAAGACTGTGCATGTGCATATATGATCCTTATCACAGACATATTTGCAGACCACCAGCAATCATAGGACAGAGGGGCCAGACAGCATTGGCCACACTGCATTTAAATTGAAGTGCACTATGAATTTGATTGGAAAAAAACCCAAAACCTACAAAAATTGAAGATCTACTGCATGATAAATTAGAATATAATTTAATGTTGTAAGTAAGGAGCAAATGTGCTGGTTAAAAACAGCTCAGAAGGGTTGGTTGCAACAACTCAGCCAACAGTCCACTAATTCATATCTAACATCTAATGATAGATATGATCCTGTTCTGCACAGATACAATCTGCATCAAAAGAACATAACCTTACTACAGCTGCATTTATTCGCAGTATCCTATTAAGTTGGATTCTCTCATCTTCATTAATGAAGGAAAACTACAACACTGACAAAACTGTAAGACATTGTAAGATCCTTTTAGTGAAATAAATGAGCCATTCTTCTCTTTTTAAATAAGGCAACCAAAAAAAAAAAACAAACGACTGCATGAATTATTAGTGCGATCATAGTCTTCCACTACAATTATGCATACACCCATTTAAGCCATGTTTCTTCACTAGGATAGCTGATTTTTTCCTATGCCTCTCTTTTATGTGAGTTCATAAAATGTAGACATTTCAATTTAGACCCTCCCTACTTCTGCTACACACAACTGAGGTAAAATCCAGTAAAATCCATGGCAGTGCTTGCCTCCTCCTCTATCGACTACTTCCCATTGGCAGAATGGCCCATTTGGCAATGGTCATTGGCAGAATCACCATTTTAAAAATAAGAACAAAGCACAACAGTAATACTACAGTAACGTTAACTACTACTTAGGAAGAGTCCTTTCCAGTGTGTTTCATGAGCTTACCTGTCTGAAGCTTCTAAGTCAAAACAGAATCGCCTGTCTATAGTATCTATATTTCTTTTGGTACAATAGGTAAGGACAAAGAGTTCCTCATCACCCTGTGAAAAGAAAGAGGTTTTTATATGTTTGACCACAGTAATTTAAACTAACAAAAATATTTTGCTACAAATATCTTGCATATGTTACAATATATGCACACAATGAGTCCCATTTTATGGCAAAGAGCGATCCTTTACTATCTTTTATCTGGTTTACAGAACCAGCCCTTTCTTCAAGATCAGCCAACACTAGAATCATATTTTATCCGTAAGTATTCAGAAATCCAATAAACTCATCTGTGAACGCTGCATGAGTTGTACCGGATTTAATCAGGATTCACTGTAGATTTTAATTATTTCTTGTCTTTGTCAACATCTCCAGACACAGGAGGTTGTCACTGAAGGAGTAATCGCATTGTGTGGGTTTCAAAAAGGGAGATCTTTTAATATAGCAAAAATGGCTTCATAAGCTTTTTAGAATGCCGAATGCTTAGACACACACTATATTAACTAAAATGGCTTATTATAATTAGAGTAAATCAGGATAAAAAATTTACAGAAGTACTGAAATGATTAAGGAAGCCAAATGCCACTAATTTTCAGTATGGCAGATTTTCCACAGTTTTTGAAAGATTCTTCCAAAATCAATATATTTGTAAATACACGCAGCCCTCAAAACAATGAAAGCCATCTCCCCTCTGCATACTAATAGGATATAATACCCTGATAAAGTTCCATGATTTTCTAACCGAATTTGAAGATAGGGCAGGCTGTACATTAACAGGAATACTGACTCAAGCATTATTTTCCATCTTTGGAGATCATTTTTCCTTGCAACAAAATGCATTTCATCCATATTAATGCACTTATTTAACACATTATCTCTGAAGGTGCCGAGTGCCCTCAATTCCCAATTATTTCAACAGAAATTAAAGCCATTTAAAGATCAACAGTCTTGGGTCTTGAATATTTCAGATGCTATTAAAGATATCTGAAATTACATTCAGTTGTCAGTACGAATTATATTCCTATTAAAATTCTCCATTCTAGTCCCTCTTCTAGTATTTAAATCTCTGGGAGAAAAATTGGATTGAAGCATGTAAGAAAGAAATTTCTAAGTCTCTTATAGTTTCCTGATTTATAGTTTAACAAGTTTAATGCCTCATGGATAAACCAGATCTCAAATGGTGAAACACTGCATTTTATCTGTACCATGGTTCTCTGGTCTTCTAAAAGGAAGCAATTGAAAAGTCTGCAGAATTCTTATCTATTCATCCATCCATTACTTCAAGTTAATGTCCTTAAATGGCAGACTGAATAGGATGAAGGAGAAAAAAAGCAGTAGAGAGGGAAAGTACTTGACACATCTTATCTGACACATCCTCTGATCTTGATAAAGGGCAAATATAAGAGTAGAATATAAAAATATACTTACAACTTTTCCTCCTGATCTGTGCTCAAATGGGATCATGGAGAACTTCTTTGTCTCTTTTCTATACGTGCAATAGTGCTTCACCCAACTGGAACCAAAGGGAGCAGGCCCTACATAACACAAAACCATTAAACAGTAGGTACTTTTTCCAGTTCCCGTGCTTTCTTCTCCTGCTTTCCAAAATGATATTTAAAAGTCCCATTTAATTCCTAATGCAGTATTTAAAACAAAGGTATGGATTTAGAATGTAATCGAAAGCAATACAAATGTTAACCAGTGCTTACTATTCTACAAAGTGATACATGTATTTCACATTTATGCTTAATGACAAATGGAAAAATATTTGTCTCACTGGTATAGACAAAATAATTTTCCCCTACAAAATAAACATCCCTTGGAAATTTTATTTAGGCAGATCATGGAAACCTAGTTTTACACTTGGTAACTTGAGCTGTAGATTAACACAAGCTCTACATGACCTGCTGATGAAGGTCTGATCCCATTTTCTGACACCAAGTGCACACCCTACACCCACTTACTTACAAGCCCAGCCCCCTTGATAGAGATTTGCATCGTAATGTTAACTGTTAAAAATTGTATTCTGATCCTCTGTATCTCCTCACTTCTATTAATTTACTTTTTCTAAAAAGAAAAGTCTGCTAAGGGATCTTCAGCTCTGAAGGACTCTGGAGAGTATCAGAGAAGCCCTTCTACAAATGGCTCAAGCTAACACAGGATTTCACTGCTCCTAATACAGATAGTTGGACAGTCTCACTGCCCTGCTCCTCCCCAACTCAGCTTCAGGTATACTCATCTCTCCCAAATCCTTTCAGCTGATTCCAAAACTCATTATGACCAAGACCAGTGAACTGATCTCACAGAATAATGATTTTTTTTTCCTCATTTTTTACTGCTAGTTCTCTTAAAACTTATTTCCGAATTATGTAATACCAATATTACCATCAAGAATGTGGTAGAGACTTCAGTTTGTGAGCATTTGACAGAAGTCTTTACTTAAACAATAATCAATTAAATATCATAAAAGTAAAATCATCAGAATAAGCAAACTTTCTATAAGGGCACAACTGAAATACACAAATTTATGCAAAATGTTTAATTAACAAAAAGGAAAAAAAAAACAAAACACAAAAAAATAAATTACTCTGTGGCCATTCATTGAGGGCTAAGAGCTCTGCCATTTATTTGGCTTTCTTACTAGAATGAGGAAGACTGATACAAAGCATTGACAAGATACGATTTGTGTGACATGCACCTTCCACAGCAAGATTTTCAACTCTAGCTTCCTAGTATATAGCCTGCTTTATTTGACTCCATGATCACAATTAGGTAATGAAAGCATGCCACTGAATCAAGGAAATGACAGTCAATTTCATCATACTAGACTGGCCCAATTTTCAGAGGTTAATTTGACAACTCATGTTGTTAACTACAACAAATGTTTGACAGTCCTAGTGGAGGTCATTAGTAAGGGATTAAAAATAAAATTAAATACATCCTTTGGTCAAATAAAACTTCTCTTAATTCAGTCACCTTTGCTAAGAACTGACACACAGCATCATGCTCTTTTTATGAGCCACAATAACACTGCCATTAAAGGCTTTGAACATCTACTTAGCTGTTTGATAAATTGTAGATTCTTTACATACTCATGTTACCTGTAGAAATAAGACTTGCCTATATGCACAATATGGGCAGTAGAGGAATACAAAAATGCACCTTACTTTTTTCCTGTACATAGAGATAGCCTTCCATTGTGAAGTGATTTGCTCTCTTATGTTCCTGTGGATTTCTTCTGATCTTGTTCATGAGCTCCTCTACCTCTGACCTTGTTCCTTCAAAACGATTTCGTGTCTAAAACAAGACAGCAAAAACCCATTAGTAGAAGAGAAAGTGGAAGAAAAACTTACTCTTCCTGACAAACAGGAGTTATAGTAGCTTAGTTTGTGTAGCAAAGTTTTGGTAGCAAGGGGACTACAGAGGTGGTTTGTGTAAAAAGCATCCCCCTATTCCCAGAAGAGCCAATGCCAGCCAGTTCCAAGACTGACCCCTTCACTAGCCAAGGCTGAGCCCAGCAGCAGCAGTGGCTGCTCTCTGCTATCCTCTGGGATAACAGAGTTAAAACAGGGGGAATAAAACTGTGCAATTGCAGCCAGACAGAGGAATAAGAACATGACAGGGAAACAGCTCTGCAGACACCATGGTCAGTGAAGGAGGGGAAAGAGGTGCTCCAGGTGCTGTAGCAGAGGTTTCCCTCCAGCCCATAGTGAAGACCACGGTGAGGCAGGCTGTGCCCCTCAGGCCATGGAGGATCCCACACTCGAGCAGGATGCTGGAAGGAGGCTGTAAACCCTTGGGAAGCCCACTCTGGAGCAGGATCCTGGCAGGACCTGTAGCCCTGTGGAGAAAGGAGCCGACACTGGATAAGGTTTGCCAGCTGGACTTTGTGACCCATCCTGGAGCAGTTTGCTCCTGAAGGACTTCAGCCCATGGAAGAGACCCACACTGCAGCAGGTCATGAACAACCCACGTGAAGAAGAACCCACACTGGAGAAGTTCATGGAGGGCTGCCTCCTTTGAGTGGGACCCCATGCTGGAGCAGAGAAAGAATGTGAGGAGTCCTCCCCTGGGCAGGAAGGAGCAGAGAGGATGTGTGATGAACTGACCACAGCACCCATTCCCCATCCCCCTGTGCTGCTGGAGGGGAGGAGGTTAGAGAGTTTGGGACTAAAGCCTGGGAAGAAGCGAATGGTGGAAAGAAGATGTTTTTAAGATTTGGTTTTATTTCTCATTATCATACTCTGATTTGACTGGTAATAAATAAATTATCCCCCTGCTCAAGGCAGTCTGTTGCCAGAGTAGATTTCTAGACCAAAGCACTGGCCTGCTCAGAAAGAAGTGAAATACTGAGTGCAAAATTACTATCGATTTGAATATTAAAGTTTCCTTATAAAATATTACTACAAATGTTGGCTTAGTTCATGAGATTCATATTAGTTGCCAGAAAGGAGAGGATTTTCTGTGGTTATTGAGAAAAAAGTGACAGGAAGCTCAGTAACAATGACTACACACGGAGACTATATACATACCAAGTGTTTTGATCACATACAAGCAGAAACGTGAAAACAAGCAAACAAAAATAAAGTCCAGTTGATTATTATTCCTGAATGTCACTCATCACAAAGTTTGCAAAGAGCCACAGGAGAAATATTTATTAGAATATTAGGAAAAACAACTTTAGGAAAGTAATCACACCATCCACAACTTACACAACAGGACTACACAAAAATCACAGAGCAGCTCACACCCGACACAAGAAACTCTTGTTTGGCCTTAAAAGCACTAGCAATTGGCCAGTAAGCAAATACAAAACCCAAAACAATCATAGTAATACTTAGTTTTCTCCCCCATACCTGCTTGCCCAAATTCCTTGAATTCAAAACATACATGTGAATTCTGAGCTACTATATTCCCCAGTTGATACATGTATTTTGGGGAAAGCACATCGTTCCAAGATGCATGTTGGTGTGTCTTGTTGATTTTTAAGAGCACCTTTATTTTTCTGAAAAGGGATGAGCTTCTTAAAATGCTGCCTCACCTGTTTTATTTTTTAACTCAGGACAAGCACAGAGTTGCATGCACTGACAAATACACCATGAGTATAAACAAGTGTTCATTCTTGTACACAGACAGTTAACACTATGCTCCTGACTAGCCATCTGTACATTCAAATTCCAGATTTATGCTTGAGTTTATTCATGGGCACAAACACAGTGTATGCAAGCTGGTCAGAGTAGCCACCCATACCCATATGTTTTATAAAGGAAAGCTGAAGATATTCTTTAGATGATGACTAAGAACAACTTTTGTCTTACCTCCAGGCAAAACCACTGTTCTGAACCCTCTCCATATCCATCATCTCAATTTCAGGTCACATCTGCTTGCAAATTCTGGAGTTAGGCCCTGCACATAAACCCATTACGAAGGCTCCAAGCAATTTTCTAAGCTCTTTTTCATAATATCCTAGAAAAGCTGCATTTAAAAAAAACCTATACTCTGCACTCAGGACAAAGGCAAAAAACTGATAGTGACAGAGCGCTCACATTTAAATCTTCCCATATGAGCACTGATCACTCTGAAGTTAGATGCTTTAAATGATCCTGCCAGGACTTTTGTCTTAGCTGTGCAGTGATCACAAACCTGAGTGTGTGAAATGTACCCTGCGAATGGCTGGATGAAGCACCACAGGTTCCAAAAAACTCAAGAAAATTTTTATCTGCCTTTGTGCTATGACAAAAGGTGAGCTTAACCAGGGGTTAAATCACAGCTGCTGCACCAGCATGGCTATACCTCCTCTTCCTAGGGAAGGCCAGGTTTGTTTGTGGGGCACAAGAGCATGGTCAAGTCTGCAAGGATCCTTGTGCAGGGGTGGGCACAGAGAGAGAGGAGTCCTGGGAGTGAGGGGGAATCCAGTTGAAGATACAGGGTTTTTACAAGAGAAAAAGACTGCTGGAAGAATCAGTTTACTAGAGCTTGAGCTACAAGGCTGGGTTTTTTCTTCGTTTTTTTCTTCTTTCTTTCATTTTTTAGTGTGTGTGTGTGTGTGTGTGTGTGTGTGTGTATGTGTGTGTGTGGTGTGTGTGGGAAGGCAGGGTCTGGGGCAGGGTGTGGAGAGAAAAACCACAGAATAATTCTCAGAATAAAGACAACCTGAATGAAATGGATGGCAATTACTACAGCTGTACTAGCAACTCTCAAATCACCTCCATATCCAGTGAGGCTCTGTCTACTGAATCTTGTACCCTTAAAGTTTTAACCTGTCAATCCAGTGTTCTGCCAGCATCTCAGCTGTACCACAGCCAAGCCTTAGTTTTAACTTTGGGACGCTCTGTTCATCTTCAACACAGAGGTGAATGTGTTATGTCCTCTCACGATCTTTTCAGATGCTTCCTTCTGTTCTTCTCTTACCTCAGATAATTGTTAAACTTTGCCTCCTTTCTCTCTACAGCTTTTTGAAATCTTGTTATCTATTCATAAATCTTGAGCTGTAATGCTCCATCTCTTTTGGATTTGATGGAGCACACTATAAGGCCATTCAGGCAATTGAAAATGCAGCTGTTGAGATTAGCTTGCCTTGTTATTGCTCATCATTTCTTCAGACCACTTCACTGTCTCTTTTCCATCTCTAATCTGAAATCCAGCTATTCAAAACTGTACCACAGCTTCCCTCTCATGTTTCATTTCTTCTCATCTTTAATCAGCTCTCCTCTGTCTATTCACTGCAGCTCCATGCTGCTTCTCTATGCTAAGCTAAGCACAAGGAAGAACCAAGGCGGTCCTGAAATTCCTTCCAGAAGCACTAACTTCTATGAAAGTCTGCTTATAAAGTTACCACTACTCGGTTCGCCCACCCAAGCCAAACAACAGCTCAAAAGGAAACTTGAGACTAAAACATATGAGAAAAAAATTAAAGGAATGGTATCATGACACATGAGTCATGTCACTATGTAATACAAGAACCATAATCCTCTCTTCCGCCTCTCCACCTTCCCACCTCCCTGTTACTGCCTCCTAGTTAAGCCATTTCTAAAAATAGGCTGCAACCTCTGAGAAGCAATTTATGCGTCTTAATTCCATGTGTCCTTAGAGGTCAACAGAACAGACACATCATCATGAATTCCCCATTCACACTAACGCACATGGTTTGTTCCCTACCAACAGGCCTTTGGCACATCCAAGTTCCTCTGAGAAAGTTTTATTCTTCAACAGATCTCAAGAAAGCAAACAGACCATGACTAGTGACTGTCAGCCCCACTGCTTCAGCCTGTCACCTTGCTTCCTGCTCTCCCAGTCCTGAGCATATCATACTGGGCAATTCAGTGGGAGGCTCTGCTAGCTAACCAGTAGTGGACCCTGGTTAGCCTGCCCTTGGATAAACACACTGCTTTGTCAAGTACAATGTGGTTATGAACACCAAGTCGTCCTGCACCCCAAACCAACAGGGATGTTCTTGCCCAAAGGGCTGCTTCTAGACAAACACCTAAAATACTGAGAACTTTGACCTTTCATCACCCATCTTAATTCTCCAATGTTGTACGTTGTATTTTAACAGACTTAATTCACTGTTAAACTCTTTTATGATAATCCTTGTGTTATGTTTCTGTAAAAAACTAGAAAAAGTAGCAGGTGCCTTTTATTTGGTGTTCGGTTTTTAGAGGAGTATTACAAATGACAAAAAACACTGGAATTAGTGATCATTTGTTCAGTGATGCGGTTGATTAGCCAGGAGATGGCACTATATACCCAAAGTTCACAGACAACGCACTAACATCGAGGAATGTATTGGCAATTACTGTACATACAGTAACTGAAGTGTGCGATTGTGCTTAAAAAATTAGGAAGGCACAGATATCAATCTCAGCTTACATTTTGTATATTTATCTGCAGGGCCATTTTGTAATGACTGAAGTCTTTAGCAAGTTCATATCCTTGATGATAGAAAGTGAACAAACCCTGGAAAAATGATAGCACCTGAAATACAAACAAAAGACTTGTTAGAATGAAAAACTCCATTTATCAGAATACAAGTGACACACATAGCCTTTTTTTGCAAGATGAGAGATGACAAGATGATTCTTATAGAGCAAATCTCCACTAATACCTACAGTTTATGAGTAACAACTTTGACCCAAATAATCAACTAGGTATACAGAGATGTTTGGACAGTCCTATCCCTGGAATTTCACAACTGATCTTGATAAATTTGACTATAAGCAATGTACATTTGCCTATCTCCAAAACTTTCCTATGTAATGTTTTTGGGTAGCTGCTCAGAGACCAATGATGTCTGGAATAAATATTTGTGCATAAGGAGGTAATGATCATTCTGTCATTTAGTCACCTTTTCCCTGGTCAATCCCCTACCTAGCTAAAGATCACGTTGAGATAACTTTCATAAGAGTCATTTGGTTTGTTCAAAGAGAGAAGCTTGTCCTCAGTAACTTTACCCATCACTACTTTTTGTATTCAGATGTGACCCTCTGTCAGAATGAGTAAATGATCCACATTACAGTTTCTGACTTCAGTGTTTCAATTTAAAAGAATGAAGGAGTTATACTACATTTGAAAGAGGGTGAGGGGTACACTACAGTCTACTTCTCTTGTTTGGTTAGGTTGTTGGAAAGAAGTAACACAGGAAAGAACAACTCTTTAATAAAGAGAATAAACCAAAGAACGTATTTAATAGTCTGAAGTCATATAAAAAAAGTTCAAAAATCCACATCAATTTAAAGCATTATGAAAGAGAAAGAGGATAAGAATTTGGTACTAGGTAATTTCAGTTTATTACTCTAGTGTAAACTTCGAATACAAATTGAGCAACAAAGCTCAGCCCTATCCAGAGGGAGCACTCAGGAAAGGGAGAGAGACATGTTGCAAACACATAATTTGGCTGTCTCTGAGGAAAATTCAAACGGTTTGAAACACAAGAACTGAAGCCAAAGCTTTGTCTTTATTAAAAAATCCTCAATACTAATATATTTAAAGCAATTTTTTCCCACTTCCATGCAGTAATAAACTAAGTTATGTTATATTAATACATTATTAATATATTATTAAAAGACACAGGTCATTAACTCCATAATGACTAACTACTTTGATTAGGGTCATTTGGGACTATTTTCATTATTACATTAAAATAATCATATTGAAGTAAGAGGACAGACTTGGTCCAAAAACACAGATTCAAAATACGAGTGAATGGAGATCACTTCTATAATCTATCCTCCCTTGAATTCATTAGTACTATTCTCTTGCTGTTTCACAAAATTTCATTTATACTTCAGATCTAATGCATGCTTAGAAAACTTTAGAATAAGCTCTTCTCAGAGATTTAAATAAGCCAACTCAGTACATAGAATCATGAAATAGTTAGTGATGGAAAGGACCTTAAGATCATCTAGTTCCAATCCCCTGCCATGGGCAGGTACACTTCACACTAGACCATGTCACCAAAGGCCAAAGACAAAGGTCCAACCTGGCCTTGAACACTGCCAGGGATGGAGCACTGACAACGTCCTTGGGCAACCCATTCCAGTGCCTCACTACCCTCACAGTAAAGAACCTCTTCCTCATATCTAATCTAAACTTCCCCTGTGTAAGTTTGAACCTGTTACCCCCTTGTCCTATCACTACAGTCCCTAATGAAGAGTCCCTCCCCCAGCATGTAAGATTTCCACTAAAATCCAGTGGAACCCCTTGATTTCTACACAGATTCAACTGCAACTGAAATCAACCTTATCAGACTACCTGACAATGAGCTTTTTAGCCAGCAGCACACTCTGATGTATATCTACCGTTCTCCACTAACAGGCCTCTTAAGTGCAGCCTTCATATTGAAGGCGAATTTCCATACCTTAGTCAGGAATAACACTCAAGTGGTTAAAAAAAAAAAATTAGAGATGCAAAAGTCTGACCCTAACACCATCTTCATGAATCCTCTATTCCATCTCATACCACAAATCATGTTTTTTGCATGTACTACAGTGCAACATTGCACACATTTTCTGGAAACCAACAGCGTACTCAAATGGACTGTAACTACTGAGATAAGCTTTGAGACACTTGGTTAAGCATATCTGTACTAGGAATTTGCACAGATGTAATAAGAGTGCTTTACATTCTGTTGTCACACAATTGCATATGTTTTCCCAGAAAACGGAGCTCCTTGGCTTTTGTCCAATTGCATTCCTCCTCCATCCCTTATGAATGACAGGACAGGCTGAATTCATTGATACTTACAGGTTCCACACACTCAAATTTCTTCCTCTCCTGTATCTCTTGCAACTTGCATACATACTCGAGGGATAGCTCATAGAAGTGTTTTCTATTCTGCTCCACTTGGTTATCTGCCTACACACAGAATACACCTCATGAAGTTTCAAAGACATTTTGCAGACAGCTTCAAAGTGACACATGTATAGCATACAAGTGGCAAGCGATAATTTTCTCCAGGCTGGGATTTGTTCCGTTACACCATTCATGTACTTTCAAATGGCAGCAGCCATTTCTTTCTACTAGGTAACATATGCTGTTCTGATTAATGAGGCTAATTTTTCAGAAACATTCCAATAGCACCTCTTCAAGCTTCTTTTCTACAAAATCCAAGTCAAATATATTAGGGCAGTTACTTGTACACTGCTTTAACAGCACTGAAACGGTGTCTGCCCAAACAGAGAGAGGGAGCTAGCAGCATCTTCTGTTAGAGAAGAGGGAAATCATCTTTCCAGTCAAACTGAAGAAGTTACTGTTGAAAACCACAAAGCCACTTCAGGCTTTACTCTAGAACCTAAAAAACTGCTGTAAATAGCAGAATGTTATTGTACCCATCCCACATCTGTGTTCACTCTGGCAAGAAAAGAAATAAAAGAAGAAAAAAAAAAAGGCTCATTTGTGGGTAAGATACTTCACAAGTTTCCACAGAGCATCAAATACTTAAAAATGCAGCCCAGTTAGCTGCAGCTAATTTTTAGCTCAGCTTTGCTGAAATGTCAACACCATATTGACAGTGAAGACTTATACTTCAGCTACCATTCATCTATACATATTTACCTTTCTAGCATATACGTATTATTTTGTGAACTTGTTATTTAAGGTCCATGTGCCTCTTTAATTATAAAACTTCAAGAAGTCAGTAACAGAAAACTTTATTAAAATACATTAAAGAAATGCTACACTGGGATACTCTTAAGTGATTAACATTAAGTCTTTGCCCAAGACTTAGCAAATCTACACTAAATAACAAAGGGCGATGGAGAAAGGGGTAGGTGAAGGGACCAGACTTACTATCACAGACTCCCTTGAATACTGGGACTATATCCTTCAGGCAGAACAGTGACTGCTATGCTTTAAGAGGATAAGTCAAATTAGCTTTAAGACAGTTTTGCCTTAAGACATTCTTGACTGCTCTGTGCTAGAAGTCTGTCAGCAATTAAAGGGGCATGACAATAAATACCATTAAACAAATAAAGCACTGATATGCACAACAGTAACAAAAGGTGTTTCAAAGAGCCAAGCTATTTTGATGCATCCTATAAACCATGAAACACAGGATTTGTTTGAGAAGTTGGTTAAACTTCTGATGTGATACACATGTACTGAAGGATACCACGACACCACAGAAACAGACTATGAAGAGGGTCTACTAGGACATCTGGCTAATTGATAGTAAGACCTATATACACCAAAGCCCCACCTAAGCCTGTTTCTAGCTGTCTTTTTTGTTGTTGCTGTTGTTGTTGATTGTTTTGGTTGCCTCGCTCCAAGAATGCAATACCCAAAACAATCATTTTAACTCCTCTTAATTCACCTGTGTACTGCCAAAGCAATACAGAAATAAGACGCACACTGTACCTCAGTGAAATTTCAGGAATATTCCTCCACTAGGAGAGTCAAAAGCTGCGTTAATGTAAGACACGCCACAACATGGTATGTTTTTCACCAAATTTTTGTCAAATTTATACCTGCAGCCTTTATTTACTCCAGTAAGGAACTGACAGAAGTAGCCACGTACAACACTAAATTAGAAAGCTCCCATGCAATTATATACATCTATTTTCTATGCTTTTGCAAGAAAGCTTTTCCTATTTAGAACCATGTGACAACATGTTGCAAGTCCTTTTTTTTTTTTAATTGCTTATACAATTATACTCCAAAATCAGATGCACAAAGAGCCTGACTGAAGAATTTCAGAATTTTTGTTCATGAAACTTTGAAGGACATTTAAAATAAACCTATTTGCTCATTCTAGTCTTCACAAATGCTTTAAAACATTGGAGTATATTTGACACAGCTTCAAAATGCCTCTTGCAAGCATTTTGTATTTTTCCATTGAGGTTAGGTCTCATTTCAGATTTGGAAATATGGTTCTTGATACCATCAAGTAAAAGATCATAATTAATACTTTATTTTGTCTGCATCAGGTTCTTTAGCAGCTGACCAATTTGATTAAAGTACAGGTCCTGACACATGAGCAACGGCCATTAACTTCACAAAGGCAGCATATCTGCCCGAAAGAAACTTCTTTATGCCTATGAAGGAGTATGCTGCAAATATCGTATGGAGAAGTAACATTCTAATGAAACTCAAGAACAATCAGAGTTCTTAAACTACCAGCTAACTTGCCAGCTACATTTACCATTTTTAATGAGAAATGGGATAGATTATTTATGGTGGGTTAGAGGGCCAAGAGTAGAGTTTTCTGAGGAAAACATTAAGTGTTTAATGATACAAGGTATTAATAGACTGAGCATTAATAATTCTGACATAATTACATTTCTCTGGGAAAAAATCCCGCTCAGAGCAAGTTTCTGAAAGATTTCTCTGCTGTCTTCTCACATACTACTTTGCTTTTGCTCCTGAAATACAAGCTATTACAAATAAGGATGATCATAATAAACTCACAGGGACAGAAAGAATGCCAGGCAAAACAGATCTGGTTTTAAGTTATAAATTGTCAAACTTTTTTGTAGCATTAACTGAAAAAAAACAGACCTTCAAAACATAAGAAAAAGCACAAAACCAGTACCTTCCAGAATTCAAGTGTTGCTGAACTTTTTGCATAAAGCATTAACACAGGACACTTAATTAATACATACAATGCAATGCAAATCACGTAATTTGGTAAAGCCTCATAAGAAATGGAGTTTTTCATAATATACTTGCAGTTTGCTATTAAATGTATAAAAAAATTAACATGATTTTCAGTGTTTCTTACACATACCAAGTAATGTCCTCGATTCAGAAAACTGTAAGGGTACACAACTAAGTTTAGCAAATATCAACCTATGACAGAAAATTTCTTTTACCACTACATATGCTGGTTTCATATTTGCATAAAATGTATTTACTTATTCAAAAGCTTTTACCTTGCATAAAAAAAAGGCAACAATACCTCTTGTAATTGTAGCTCTTTCTTCTTAGCTGATAAATTCAAATGCTTTTCTAACAAACTGTAGTTCTTCTCTGTCTCTTTATCAAACTTCTTCTTTTCCTCCTAGACACAGAAACAAAGTAATGTTCATTTATATGTAAAAAATGTAAGAAAAGCCTTTTTCTTCTTCTAAAATTCTACTTTATCAGAAACAAAGAGAAACAAACTGACACAGCTCCTAAACTAAAAGTATGTTTCCAACTCACTTCTCAAATTCATTTAAAGCCTGAGTTGAAATGGAAATACCATTGCATCATTACAGGGAAGCTTATCACACGCATGCCTACATCTTCTAAGTTATAAGAGCCCCAGAAAACCATCTCTTCTTGATTTATTGCTTTTTTTTTCAATATTGTTAGGACTCATCCACATCTTGATTTTCAATACAGGACTTGAAGGGAAGTAGCAGTTTTACTGAAAAAAAAAAAAAAAAAAAAAAAATACAACCCAAAAAACTTTCCAGGGAAAAAGTTCCAACAGTTCCACAATTCAAAACCCAAAGCAAATACAGGTCCATATTCCATAGAATTTCTTGATTTTTAAAGCCACACAAAGACCTCTGTGCTGAATTTCTGCTTCTACCAGATTGTTAACTGCACCCATTAAAAAACAACCAACACACTTTTTAAACCACAGAAAAATCTCCATAAAATGCAAAATCATGCTAGCAAAAGAGAAACTCTCACAGATACATGAGTATCATTTAAACACGCAAACCCATTTTTCCAATCATTAAAAGCAACATACTGGAAGAGGGACAGCCACTAAATGCTTCTAGGAAATCTGAGTTCTTGGATCTAATTTAGGAGGAGATACTGTAAAAAAACCTTTTATTTCCTCAGTTCTAGTTTCCTGACTGCGTGGTAAAACAGAAATCAGTATTGATGAAATCAACCAACCAGTTTTGAAGCTATTTTTAATATAACAAATTGCAGTTGAAAACTACCTGTAATGAGTAAAATCAAGTTATTTAATTACATATTAAAGAAGTGACAGATTTACTCCTCAGAAAGATACCCGTTCAATTCAAATACTTTCCATCAGCTATCAATCTGATGTTCCATTTAACCATATTCTAACCATGCTGGTTAGACTCGACAGATATACTTTCTCTTAAACTTTCATTTTTAATACTATAAGTGATACACATTTTTGTTCTCTGAACAACTGGATGTTGCAGATGGCATTCTATTGAAGAGGATCTAACCTTGCTTCTCAGCAAGGGCTTTTACCGAAAATGCTGGAGTTTTCTCCATTCTAAGTCTAAGAACTTCCTTTACAAAAGCAGCCAAATCATACTATACAAACCCAGAAACATTAAGATATGCATATGGTTTTAGTGTGATTACAGTTGCCATATCAGCATATGGGAAATTAGGAAGAATGGGGAGTAGTGATCTGTGCTTATATTACCAAATTTCTGTTGATACATCAATCTTTGGGTGCTGCCAGGAAAAGTAAAAACAATAGCTCTATAGATTTCTACACAGGCAAAGCCAAAAACTTCACACATGTAGTTTAGGATTAGAGCACAACACCTTTTACTAAGGGGTAATTCAATAAGGGTCTCAGCTTCCAGCACTACTGAGCAAACTCTTTTTCTTTTTCCTCTTAAGCCTAACTCAGACCATTTCATCAGTAGGGGATGCAAAATACAGAAAATCTGAGACAGTACATTCAACTTTAATTTTGTAATGGTAGTGTAAATTTTTCATAATGCAAATACTACAAACTGTTCCAGATATATTTCACTACTACATGCCATAACCTGGTTTTCAGAGCTAAGGAGTGTTATATTTCCAGTGTTAGTACTTTGATTATATTCAACAGGCATGCAGTTAAGAATATTCCAAGAGTTAAATATTTAAAGGATTTTTATTTCAATGTTACACAATTATGCAAGACTGTTCTATTTTAAGGTCACTGAGAATTCTGTCCAAAAAACCAGAAAAATGGCTAAATCAAAAATAGGAGCTTCGACTTCACAAGAACAGTATGCAGGGACATAAGGGAAGAAACATTCATTCAAATAAAATGCATGATGTAGACAGTGTGAATGTAACTTGTCATGTTAAAAATATCACGGAGAGAAACCTGACTAGGAGATAAGTGAACACAATGAGGTAATTTAAACTATTAGGAGTTCTCACTGCAAATCCAGCAATGTTCTTTAACAACAAAAGTACTGTTGAAACAATCCATTCATTATAGCTGCTTTTATGACAATAGGTTACATTTAGAATTAATTGTCTTTTGCTTTGGAAGAATCCCTATATTGCAGACCAAGTTCTTAATTTATGTTGGTCAGGACATCTGATATACTTAGAAGTCCATAAAACTACACAAAGCTCATTGGACTATTGAACTGTAATGATTTACAAACAGAGCACTTTCCATTCTTGAACACTGAAATCATACTCAGAACATATTAATCATTCCTGCCCAAGTCAGAATGTATAGTGCTCTCATAACTGGAACACCCTTTTGACTATCAAGTATCACTGCTGATGAAGTCATAGAGTTGTAAAATACAACAACTGCAGAGTGGTAGTTTAACAATGCATTAATTGAGTTTTGCAACAGAAAACTGTATTAAATATTCTTTCCTCTGTCTCCTCCCTGCCCCCCCCCCCTTTTTTTTTTTTAAAAAAAAAAGGCATTTAAATTTCTCCCTGGAAGAAGGAAGGTAGGAAGAAGTCAAATTTGCCACTGTTACTTTTATTCCAAAGCTCGCCTGTATTTAAGACATGAAGTTTACTTGGCCCTCTCCCTTTTTTTTTTTTTAATATACACAACATAGAGACAATCTAAAAAAAAAAAAAAGAAAATACTGAACACTTTCCAAAAAGAAAAAAAATCAATTTTAAATGGATCTTGTCTTTAGTGTCTCCATCCCTATTTTTAACCCACTCATACAGAATCAACTCTAAGCAATAAAATAAGGTAATTTTCACTTTGCAGGCTGAAAAAATATAATTAAAAGAATACAAATGAGCAAGCTCCTTTGGGTAATTAATATTTTTCAGCCTTTGTGCAACTGCAAGCAGATACAAAGCAGAACAGAGTTACCCATGAAAAAGGGGGACTGGCTGCTAGCAGGATTGCTCCCATTTCAGATACAAAAGATAAGGGGATTGGAAAATGGGACACATTCTTCTCTTCTTGAAACATACTTTCCATTTGTTTCTGAAGCAAGCTCTCAAAGTGTGTGAGGGGGGGAAGTGTGAATACATGAAATGTAAACAACAGTATCTCTGCCAATTACATGTCATTACTGCAATGTAATCCAAACAGAGAAGTTAAACATAAAGGCAAGGCAGGACAAACCTTTACAGCTCCTAGCTGCTCTTTCCTAAATCTTTCCAAAGGTTTGATCAGAGTTTCAGTAACACTGAGTGCCTAAAGAAAAAAAAAAAAACCATGGGTTAGGTTTCTGTAGCCAGACTGATGAGTCACTTTAGCACCAGCAATAAAAAGGCGGCAGCAAGCAAGCTCTGGTGTAAAATAAAGGAGAAGCATGCAAATCAGGAGTCCTAACTCAAAAAAAAAACAAAACCAAACACCACATCTCTGAGCTCATTCAAGCTTTACAATTTTCTATCCCTTATTTAAATCCACTCTCAAGAAAATTAACTCCAAAACAAATGCAGGAATTTCAGAGAAACTGCAACTGCTTTACTTATGCAGTCTCACAGATCAGATTGACATTCACAATGACCAAACACCAAAATGAGACACCAGACAAATGATTTTCATCTGGGGACACAGCAATTTCTGCAACAACAAACACTACAAACAACTGCAAAATAGATACAGAATAGCAAATAGTCTTTCCACACACAGTTAAAGCCAGTAGGCATTGATATCTAGGTATTTTGAAATATTTACATTTAAGTATTTTAAGAACACCTTAAATTAATCTAAGTTATAAAATCAAGAGGTGCGAAGTCAAGAAACACGAAATTTAGTTCATTGGGTAGGCATCCATCCACCAGCGCACTTATGATAAACAGCCTGAAAGCCAGACTAAAGAGAAAGAAAAATGACATGCTATGCTCTATAAGTGAAATTGTAGCTTGTTAGATCTGGCCAGCAAACAGTCTCCAGATCACATGAAATTTCCCTGGAGATGGAGTAGGTTTGGTGCAAAGAAGACTTAAAAGTTAAAAAATGTTTGAAATTTCAGCAGAATTTGAAACTTCTTGAATGCAACAGCAACACAGAAAAGACAGCAAGTGTTGGAGGTGTGGAGGAGCCGGTGGGATCTTTTTGGTCTCAGTCCTAAGGCAGACCCATACAGTAAATCATGCCCAGGACTGGACTTAACCTAGCCATGGGGCTGAGCTGCCAGAAGTCCAGGCAGAGTTCCCTGATACAACATCATCCTAGATACAATAGAAGGCTTTCTCTTAATTCCGACACACACACACACACACCCTCCAACTCACCCCCTTCAAATGCGAAAAGTTCCATATAAAACAATACAGGCTTAAACCACATTTCTGGAATACTTCTGAAAAGCTCTTACAAAACACAAGTGGGATGTATTAGAGATCTGGCACAACACAAATCTGAACAGCACTATGGGCTCCCACCCATCCCTGGAGCCACACAGGGATTACAGGGAGAGTCATCCTGCCAGAGTCAGCCTGCCAATTCACTGTAACCAGAGTAACCCAGACTTCGAAACGCCCACTGCAGCACTCTAACCTATGCAGCTAACTGAAAACCCAAATATCGGGCAAGTCTGCACCAAACTGCATGTCGCTGTCATCCATGTAACAGATACTTCCTAACCTCAAAGCACTTGTTCCTGCGGCCCAAACTTTTTCTTTCTACATCCTGATTTTATCAACAAACACTTCAAGAACCCGTCAGTGCACCCTTGGTGGGAGCAAAACAAAAACCAGGAAACCTGACAGTTTTGTCTTTCTAAAGCATACAGCAGCACCAAGCTAACCACACCACTGGAGAGCATTGTGTTGAGCTGGAGGATGGGAGAAGGACAGCAGAGTAACAGATCTAAGAGAGATCCTGAAGAGTTCATCCCACAGATGTAGGAATGCTTTTGGTGGCTGGAGAGGCATGCACTCCCTGAGCTGCATCCACTCCCACCAGCAGAGAACCAGGGCAGCCAAACACACCAAACAGGAGCTGAGCTGTTCTAGGAAGGAGTTAGCACACCTGGAAATCAGGGCACCTATATCCTAACTATCTGAGCAGCTCCCAGGAGTCTCCAGGGCAGTTTTTAGGATACTCAGGTTTTTCAAATTTTGTTAGGCTCACAAAACTTTCCTGGAAATTCTTAGGAGCTGAAAGGAAAAAATAATTTGGATCTATAATCGGATCAAACACCAGAAAGTTTCCTGGACATAGCAGAAGTGCCTGAGGACTGACTTCAAGGATTCTCATAAGCCAGACTGAAGAACTGCATGTGGAAATCACAGAATAGCTCTTCTGTGTTGGAAAACTTGAAGAAGTTTAAATTATTTTCTCTATAATGACAAAGCGAGGAAGAAAGCCGTGAGGCCTCTGCAAGAGAGGATGGCAGGAGCTGCCAGGAGGCAAGAGCACCATGGTTAGTGGAACCATTTAAAAGCATTTAAAGGTAGAAATTGACCACTTAAATGGTCAGAAAGCAAAAACTAGTATCTAACAAGTTGCTTATTTGTTGTTTGAACATTTAGAGAAAAAAGTAAAACACAACGACAACAGGCAGTGAATGTATGGTGACCAAGAAGTCTGAGCCAAAGAAAAACACAGCACCTTCATGTAACAGAAAGAAAAAGAAGAAAACAAAGAAAAAAAGAAAAAAGAAAAAGGGCAAAAAAGGCTGTGGTTACTAAACCAGCAGGGCTGGCTGCAAATCACTTGGCCTGCTAGACTCCTGTGTAGCATTAACCATGGGAACCACTAGAGGAATTTGTTTGAGGCAGAAAATAATCTTTAAATCAAAATGGGATGTTCCCTCAGCGACTGCCAACAAACAGATTCCACTGTTGCCAGTAATTACTATCATTAAACAAAAACCAAGCCTCCCCTTCTTCCAAAAAAACCCACATTTCTCTTTTTGCACAACTTTAAACTTCTGTTAACAGATGCTTCTCCAGCAGAATTTTGCCTGCAATACAGGTATTTATGACTTGTGACCTTTCTGTGTCTGGGTTAAATAACAGGGCTCCTGAGTGTTTCTTGGTGAAATGGGATTTTGTAGATCTTTGGTCATTCTCATGGAGCTTCATACCAGGCCCAGATATAAAAATGAGAAGAATATTTCCTTCTTACTGAAATGAGCATGCATGTGAGTTGGTGTCCATAAACGGAACCTGTCAATCAGGATGTGACTGGTAAATTTAACAATGGATTACAGAGCTGCTGTTTTGACTGGCAGAAACAAAAACAAAGTTCATAATTAAAATATGCGCAATACTGGATTAAATAGAGAGGCATTTACACTGCTCTCCAGTACTTAGATTCCAGTGCTGTCATGAAAAGCTACAAAAAGACATGTACTTATTTATAGAACAAAAATACTACTTACACTGCTGTTCATTGTTAACATCCTTTATTTAGAACTTAGGAACTCAAAATGACACTTTTTATCTTTCCCACTAATGTTCAGATCACTAGGAAAAAAGTAAAATTCTTCTACTATAACGAAATAAGCCAAGAATCACTTGAATATATTTATCATTATCACTTCTGCCTTCCTTAAGAACTAGGCCCGTGTTAAAACGCACTTTCCAAGAAAACTTACACTAGACACTTAATTTTCTATTAATGAATATTAAACTTATGTGTTCCTTTCTCTTTCAAGTTCTGCCTCGACTCATAAATTTCATCCCTCTATTCCTCTAAACCTAGCAGATTATGATGATAGGAATACACTATTTAAAGGACACCAAAAAAAATCCCTTCCTTTTTTTCTACCTCACATCCATCCAAACCTACCTGAAAGGAATAAATACTCCATTTTAAAATCTGGCAGGCAAACTATGGCAAGTGTAAGTCATAAATGAATCAATATGAGGATGCCACATATCAGGTAACATTATCTTAACCACCTTTACAAATGTCAAAGTCTCAGGAATGCTTTAAGAAATGTTTAACCTGATGTGCACACGTGCCTCAGGCAGACAGTCTGAAACTGCATGGGCTATGCCCATACAACCATGGAAAGGTCAAAGAACTAACTTAACTTGAACATAAACCTGGCAATAGCAGCAATAAAATCATCATTGCCATCATCACCTCAGAAAATCACTGTATCCAACATTTCCAACATGTTAAAGCAGGCTTTCAGCTTTGTGCACTCCTCCTAATTTCAGATGCCTTTATAAAACTGCACCTGTTCAGGCAGAGGAGTTGTACAGAATGGTGATAAATCCCAACTTTTCCAGCTTTATATTCTTCAACAGAAATAGGTAACAGACCCTAGATTAAAGAGCCCAAACCAACATTTCCTAGAGCAGCCCACAAAAGCACAGGCTAAACCCACTAGCAAGCACATTCACAGCTGTTTCCTACTTCATCAGTCAAGTCAACAAGATCTAATAAGTAGCTTACCAGTCAGTGTCAGTCCACAGAATGACTCCATTTAGTCTGTCACTCCTTCCCTTCTCAGAGAAGGTGGGAGTGTAGGTGCTTAGGGAGAAACTGCTTCCCCAAACACCTCCTCCTTAGCAGTGTAACCTGAAAGACAGCACCAGCCACTAGCATGTTCCTCATGCTTTCTCACCCGCCTTCAGCAGGCAAAAGCAGCCTCTAAGTTCCTGCTCCTCTTGCAGGTACAACCAGGCTTGTCTTGCAGAGGAGGAAGGCTGCTTGTATGGGCTGTAAAGGCAGTATCCAACCCACACAAACTGTCTAGAAGTTGAGTCCGAGCCCTGTGGCTAAAAAGACTAGATCAACCTAAGTTAATCAAATTTGTTTTGCTTATTAGACAAATGCAACAGTGGCCCCCCAGCTTTCAGCCTACAAATGTCCTTAGACCTCAGCCTTTACTGGAAGAACTGGAAATTACACATTGCTCATCAACAGCTCTGGGGGCGAGGTAAATATGTACACTGACTCTGCTCCATTCTGAATCTAAGCGTTCTCCCATAGAAGACAGGTTTACTAAGAAAAGAAAAAAAGAAGCCATGAACATACACCTTGTTACAGCCTGAACAGCAACACTGGAGTGTCAAGTTGCCAATTCTCACCCCAGAAACTGGAATGTAGATGCCAAACAGAAATGAGGGGTTTAAGTTTCCCAGTGTGCCAGCTGTAAAGATATATTTGTAGACAGGGACTGGATTGTTTCTCCCCTCAACAAATCCTAGAGGGAGGCCACCAGTCAGGAGGGCAGAGCTCATAAAACTGAACAAGTGTCAATGAAACTTGAGCTGGGGAGGAAGTTTCGCCCTACTGAGTGCAACTGAGAACGTGGAAAGGAAGACATATCCAGCAGTGATTCAATAGCGAAGTAGTTAACACTGCTGCTAAATAATTTACTTTCTAATAAGGAAATTTACCACCTACAGCTGCACTTCCACTTCCAGAGGATACAGGTCATGTGTTTTGCCTGAGAAATTGCAACATTCAGCCTAATAAAGCTGCTTCTGATACCTCTAATGTTGGTGGAGAGGGGAGTATATAACAACTGCTTTTTCCTCCTAAAAGCTTTCCTGCTTCACATAGTGATTTGTTACAGATATTTCTCAAATCATAAAGATTTATGCCTCAAACCCTGTATTATGTAACTCTGCAGATACAGTTCTACTACTTGAGGACATCAGATGTTACTTGTGAAACCTCAATCTCTTCCTTTTCCCATGAGGACAACAGTTACAGGGATGTGCTTCCAGTTAGTTGCACAGCAAACTCTCCTGCCAGTATGCCCTGCAGATAGAGTGGTGTATCTCTAACCACTTCTCAACACCAGTTTGATTTAACTGGAGCACTGACTGAAGTCAGTGCAACCCACACCCAAAACACCTTTGTTTTCAAATCCAAGTTATCTTCTTGTAAGTGTCTGGATTTTCTCACTGCTCTGGAGCTCTTCCTATAGCTATACAATCTTAAATAATGGAATGCCCTCAGCCACACATTGGGACTACAGACATGGGTGTTACAGACTACTGGATTTTTATGGGGAGTCTCACTGCACATTAACACTTGGGTATGCATGTGTGCAGAAGACATTGAAAAAAGTGATGTCCATTCCTCTGGATTCATCTGCTGTGTAGGAGCTATGCTGTAACAAGAGTCAGGTGGATAGATCAATCTGTCTTGGAGGCAATCTATTTAACACATTTCTGAGATGCCAGGAGGCACACATAACAAAACAAACTGCCTTCCTCTTAAGGGTTCCAGAAAACTGTCACCAGGGTTTAGTAATATGATGACAACTTCCTCAAATTGTTCCAGGGGAACTTCCTAGACCACTTGTCCACTGCCCCACAAGCCGCACTACAGGCGCATCCCTGTACTCCATCCACACTTTCCAGCTCTTTTAAAAGCAGCAACCTTGACTTCAAGAGAATATTAACAGCAGGAGTCCTGAGTCCCCCACTACTAGTCAAAGGTCATTTCCCGTTCAGTGGAAGTTTATTACTGGTCTAAATGACAGACAGCTAAAAATGCCTCCTATGACCTAGCTGCTATGCCGTTTGCATTGATTCACTTGCCATTAACCTATTGGCATCAAAAATTAAATTAGTTTCCTAAGCAAACAATCAAAATTCTTTCATATTTTAGAAAAAAAAAAGACAATTTAATTAAGACAATGGGGTTTAGTAAAGATTTCTTACTAAAAGCTTTTGAATAAGTTTCTTCTTACAAAATACATTACACTATAAAGAGAAAAATAGTACAAAACCATAAACATAACAAACAGGGAAAGAAATAGAGACAGAGTTTCACAAGCAGCAACAAATCAGCTTTTCCCCATCTGCCACAAGGAAAAGCTGTGCATAACGCCTCCAAAGACGGACCTGCCCTTAGCAAACAGACTATGCAAGAGCAGACAGTGTGACACAAGAGAACATCAGTCTGGTTGTCAATAAAAGCAGGGAAGCAATTCCAGTCCATGCTTTGAGATCAGTGGTCATATAAAGATACTGACAAAGCAAAAAAAGCTACTCAGGAAAGGAAATAGCATAAGCCCATTTTCTTCATGCATGGCAAAGCTCATTGCTGAGCAAAAAGATGCCACTGAAAGGAAAGGAATCCAACAGTGAACAAGGGGTTCAGTGTTCAGTCAAGAATGAACTGCTCAATTATTGCCGGCGCTGACCACCACAAGAAACAGTGATGTTATTAACAACCAGCAAAATCCAAACTGGTGACAGTTTTACAAGGCAAATTCCAAACATTTCCCATTGATGAAATAACAGAATGAAAATACTCCAGTGAGTTATGTTGATGCATGTGAGACCACAACATTGTCTGGAAAAGGAAACTAGTGGTAACAGAACTTTTCATCCATGTTCACTCAGAGGTAGGAGGAATGCACCAAGAAGTGGCTTTGTAGTTTTTTCTATTGTATAGAAAACAGCCATCTTTACTTTAGAAATTAACATGCACAAATTCATATGTAACTCATAAAAAAAGTTCAAAAGTCTGTATGTAACATTTAAAAAATTAAACATTCGGTGTCAGGAACCACCACAACATAGAGATGTGCCTTATGTAGTCATAGTTCCTCATTCATGTTCCATACTGCGATCATTATACGATTGCCATCTGCCCTTGGTCCACACAGAGTGAAGGCTGGAAAATGAGCTGCAATTCTTCTGCTTGTTTCTAAAACTGGAAAATGTTTTATTAAATTGGACAATTTGCACAAGGAAAAAAAAGGATTTAGGTCATGAGATTAAGACTGTCAAATGTTATTTCTGTGCCTCTATTTCTTCACCTGAGAGTCTGAATATGCTGTTGGCAGCCTAATATTTCAGAAGTGCTCAATAGTCATGTCTTTTCCAGTGTCTTGGCAGATGTATTTGCAGTCTGTGCTGTCAGTGGATTTAAAAGCATCTGCATATAGAGAGTACTATCTAATGCCTTGAACTCTTATTGAATAGACCTTGAACACATCTTGCATCCAAAATTATTGATTTTTTTAACCCTAAATCTGTGAGTAAACTGATTGCTCTTTCACACAGATTTCTTCAGATTACCATGAAGATAGATTAAGATTTATGAACCCTTAAATACCCATGTGCAGAGGACCAAAGAAAAGCTTAGAAAAATCAGTACCACCATCTTCACAGCAGAGGTAACTAGTGTAAGATAATACAAAGAGTCACTGAACAAAATTTAACAGTAAGGTATTCATAACTATTATATGTTAAGTGAGCACTTAATATGTGAAACAAACACTCATGCACTTATACACCTCATTGTAAAAGGTAAGTATAAATAAGCCTATGTACATATTTGCACGGATTATTGAAATTCTATCTTTAGCCTTGTGAGTGTATGCCTTTGAACCTTAACGACTTCTCTGTACTTGGGAAACCACAACTGGGAAACCTCTCCCCCTCTTTTTTCTTTTAAGAGGAAGAACAGGAAGAAAGAATAAAATAGTAACTTCACTAATATATTTCTTCAAAAATCCATAGAGAAAAAGTTTCTCATGTTCTTGATAGATGCTGGAAATAATTCTGCTTTACAGAAAGATCTTATTTTGAATTTAATTCTGACAACCTGCTAAACTGACAAAAATGAAAAAGGATTTTTGGGAGTTGAGGACTGCTAAAATACAGCGTATTTTAGAACAGTAGCCTTAATTTTTTGGGGGAAAAAAAAAAAAAGGAGGGGGCAGTTCAAGAAAGAGCTATATAGCATCTTCTGAAGGTATCCAAAAGAATAAAAGTGTGCCAAAACTGTAGCAGTAAATGGAAGAGACCATATCAAAGTAAGCTAGTGAGTTTATATGGCCTTGGGAAATGACAGGAAATATAGAATGGTGAATATAATTGTAACCAAAGTCCTAGACAAAGAGAAATGTGATGGAGTAGAAAGGAAATACACAAGTACTTAGGGTCAAAGTTAGGAAGATTAAGGCAAAAACATGCTTTATTTGGCAAGAGACAAAAGAAACACTAAAGAAAAGGGGTTCTTCATGTCAAAAAACAGGAAGGAAGCTATAAAAGTATTATTTAACTAGAGAGTTAAAACAAACCAACAATTGACTGTAAGACTACATTAGATTTTAATAAACTTCATAACAGAGAAAAAAAAAACAGCAGTTAATTACAGAAAGCCATCTAACAAAATGAGAAAAAAACCTGGATGTTAAGGAGACTAAGGATTTCTTAAGAATCGTTAGATATATTCCTATATTATATTACTGAAGAATTATTTGCATACAAGTCAGAGGAAGCTTTGCTTCAGAGTAGTTTAGGAACTCAGCAAAGCAAACTAAAGGGAGAGGCAGCAAGGTCTCAGAGCACGGTAGAAGAGCAAACACAGCAGCAACTTAAAAGTGAGAAAGGGAGGAGAAAGCAGGAACTAAGAATGTTACAGATCAGACATAGCAGCTCTGATACTCAGAAGTGCCAAACACACTATGGAGAGTTAAAAGCTACTTTAACTTTGTTAAGAACAGTATCTAGTTTCCTTTTTGGTATCAGCACCGTAGCTGATCACAACAAAGTCTTCGATGCTGACCCATATGACATTCGCAAAAGCGGTAACGTAGTCTTCACAAATAAACCACAGGAAGAATGAGAAAACAGCATTCTGGTTGCAAAACTACCCCGAAAAATACCCATTCAGCTAAGAGGACATTTCAAGCATCATATAGGAAACCACAGCCGTTTCTTGCATGATCCGATTTTTAGCAGTAATTACGGAGTGGCTTGCCAGTAACTCCACCACACTAACATACATGGTAAGTGACATAAATCCAAGAGAAAATGTCAGGGCTTTCATAAGCAGGGTTAAAAGCAGTTTTGACACGAAAGAGAGATGGTCTAAAATCAGTGTGATTGAGTAAGGAAAAACACAGATGTAAAGCACCACTTTGAAAGGGTAACAGTGTAAGTACTACTATGAAGAAAAAGCAATCAGCTTTACAATATGACTACTGAAGAGACGTTCCCAGGTTAACTTGCAGTAAATGAGACTTAGGATGAATATCAGGTTAAAAAAATAATAAACACTGCAGCAAAACTGGAAAAATCCCTGTTCTTGGAACTTTTTTAAGGAATAGGTTAGACCAGCACTTGTCAGTGATCATCTCAGTATACTTGATCCTGTCACATGTCACACCTCTGGCAGGGCTGCTGCCAAATGATTGCTGGACACGGCCCGTAACTGTGAGAGATGCTCAAAGCTACAGCACCATGACTGAACTCCCAGTGTGGTTAAGGGAGAGTTATGTGAGAAACAGGTGAACTCTAGAAGCAGCTCCAGGAGGGGAAGCATGAACGGACAGCACATCAATGTGATCGCACCAGTACTGCCAAGCACTGCTGAGATTACTGAGGGAACAGTGCAAGCGCTATCAAATTTGATTATGATTTAGCAAGATTGGAATCAATGGGGAAAACTAATTAGGGATAGGGTGGTCATTTGGGAGAAGACTGGTACAGAGGAAGGGAGGTATGAAGGTGGTAAAAAGGAAGGTGAAGAAGGAGAAAAGGGATAACAACCACAGGCAATTAGTACCTACCAGGTAGCCTTGTGCTGCTCATCACCATAGCCTTAAATGAGGGCAGCCAGAGAAGCCGGTGGTTCTGAGTCTATCACAAGAATCAAACCTGCTTTTGATGTCAGGAGAACTGGGGCTGGGAGAGAGGTTTAGGCTCTCCCCAGTCAGCAGGATAATGGCGAGGCAGTGGGACCAGCATCTTAGCATCGCCACATTGGTGCTTTTATGTCCCCAACCTTTTCCTACTAGCCTTGTGAAATTCCTTTTCATCCCTGCACTTCCACAACACTTTTGTAATGTCAAAGGAGCAGAATGCAAGTCCTACAACTTCATTCATCCTTAACACGTAAAAATAATTTCCAGCATATTTTCAAGGACAAAGTGACCTATTTCCTATCTGCCCTGTGGAATGTCACCAAGCTACAGTGCAATGGAAAACTGTAATCTGTCTTTGTCTTGGCCACTCCATAACAATTTCAGTTAAATATTTGGATTAACAGTGTATTCCCTTTTCACAAGCAATAAGCCCTTTGACAGCTGGGACTTAACCTCAGCAGCCTTTGAAGGAGATGGAAGAAACAGTAAAACCATGACATGCAAGACTCCAACATCTAAGTGAACTTACTAAAACAAAAGTTTCATGGACTCTGAATTCACCACAAACATTACTTTCAAATTTGTTTCATTTACACTATGGTTCTGGAAAAAAACAAGCCAAACCTTTTCTCAAAAATCTAGAACTTTAAATTGTCATATAGTTATTCATTGATTTCTTTAATTTTACTTTATGTGACTGACACTTATCTGCAATTCTGCACTGAAACTGAAGTGAGCATTCAGAAACCTTCTGGTCATCTTCAAAATAAGGGGAAAAATTCTCAGTAAAAAGCACTCTTAAGGAAGGCTGAATGCTTCGGAAAAAAAAAAAAAATTCCTGCTATATACTTTGCATCTTAATGGAAATTCTTTGGTTCCTTGATCTGATTCCAAACATCTGTGAGTGCAGCATGCCCTAATAATATCCGTGGGAGTATCCCTAGAGCTCATGGCACTGTTAAAACACCCATTCAGAACACAATGGGTGTTTTATGGCCACTGTTACTTTAACTCTCTCTATAAATTACACATAACATTTGCTAGACTACATATGCAATGAAAAGGCCACGCATCTGGTAACTCAGAGAATATACTCTGTTTCTATGTGGAATTAAATAATGTGCCCCACATATTTTATGCTCCCTTGATTTAATCAGTCACTGTCTAACAAATACTGCATTTCACCCTTTTCTTACTGAGAAATTGATATTAATTAGCTTTTAGTATGATAATGTCTTCTACGTAAGATGATCATCCAAAAAAGTAAATAATACTATTTTGTAGCTTTCAATCAGAAAATGGAATGGTTTATTAGACAGACAGCACTGGATTCTGCACTGTCCTCTGGGTTGGCAAGCTATCACTGCTGAAGATGTACAGAGTCACTGAAACATGCCACGTAATTCTGAGGGCCTGAAGCCGACTTCTCTCAAAAAACTGAGAATAAAAATAGTATGGAAATGTACGGAAAACTGACAGGCTATAAAGTATTTTTCATTGTAAGACTTCCCAAAGACTTTCGTTAATTAGATGTACACAACTTCATTACGATAATATACAGCTATGGATGGTAGGAAAAAACAGCATAAAGACGATACTTCAGAATTACAAGAAACAAAAGCAGCATTCAAACATACTGGAGGAGCAAATCCCTACAACTCAGCAAAACAACTCAAGATACCTAAAAATTGCCTCTACTGTGTAAAGAGAATTTTTCAGAAATGTGCAAGTAACCACGCAGATCCTAGTTCTGACTCAAATGTGGTTCCAGATCAGAACAACATACCAGGACATGACACAGCACACTTAAGGAACCATGACTCCATGACTACTACTGGACTTGGGACTGCCAGAGAAAGAAGCGTTGGAAAAAAGAATTCTTCACAAGTTTTCTTACTTATCTACATACTCCTACACTGCAGGCACAGCTTCTGGCAGAGATGAGCACAGAACACAGATTAGTCTCAACTTTCTCTCAGGGATGCCAAGTGGTCAGTGACTTCCAGGAAGATAAAAATCACATGGCAAATATTGAAGAACATAACTGCTATCTAGGCATATCTAAAAGCATTTCCTAGAGGGAGGGTTTGACCACACTCAGAAGAAAATTGGGCAGACATCATCTGCTCTATGACTTGTACCTCTAAAAGCTAGGCATGCAACTAGAGAGAAAGACCATAGTACCATCCATAAAGGAACACCCCATATTCTGGACAATCTAGGAAATTAAGATAACAAGGTATATTGCAGAGCTTTCAGTGCACAGTTTATGTGCAGCAATCACAGGCATGTTAATGAAGAACACACCCTTCTAGACAACAGAGCATCTAAGTGTCTGCAGATACAACCCTCCACCAGAAAGTTCACCTACAAAAAAATAAAAAAGGTTTGCAAGTCTGCTACTGCATCCAGCCAACAGACTGCATCTCAAATCCACCTAAGTGTTGAAGCTGCAGCCACACAGATCCTGGATCCAAATTTGGCCAACCTTGGGGGTCCTGTTGCAGTATTAAATCTCTCATCTTGCTTTTTACTATAAATGGTAAACAACCTTACGATGGTTTTCCCATGCACTCCAGCCATAATTTATCAGGGCACTGCCATTTTGAACCAACTCATTGTTACCTATCCTTACCATAACAGCTTTCTTCTTTAATGGGAACTAGCTGCTGTCTGTAACCCTGGACTACAGAATCAGGCTGCACAACAAGAGCAGTTACTGATATCAGCATCTTGGTGGTTAACAAAGCAGTAAGCAACTGTAAAGCTTTCATCTTAATTCTTTGCTATGTGCAGAGCTTCTTAAAATTCCTCTTGCAAAACTCACCAAAATTTCTCTTTGTTCCTCCAGATTTTTTAAAAAGTTTGAAAACTCATGTAGTGATGCATCTGTAATACAAAACCAGGAAAGAAAAAAAAAGTAAGTTTAATCACATTGCAGGATGCCATGGCAACATATGGCCACTTTTAGTCACTTCTTACCTACCTATGTATCTTTCATCATCTGTCTCTGCATCACCAATGAATTCAAATTTAAAGTCTCTCAGAGAATGGGCAAATTTTCTCTGGGCTGCTGAAAGGTCTGCAAGAAAAAAAAAGCACAGATTGAAGGTTAGGAAATAATTTTAAGAATGCTGGAAGATATCCCTACCACTAGAATAATCAACACTGACAAGAAACTCTTAACACCAGTTTGCCTAAGGACATCACAAGACAAGCAACATTGTCTAATGTTCTTCTGATCTCATCTGGGAATCTGTTCCATACATTTCTTTATACAAGGCTATATAGTAGAAAGCAAGTGTCATCACATGCAGTATTAGACCTATGCTTAAGCTTCTCTATACCACAATTTAGGGCACAGGCCACACGAACAGATTTGTAACTACAGAAGTTTTAAGGTACAACACCACTCAGAATAAGCTGTGCCAGTTGCCTTACTTTGCCAACCTCAATTCACTAGGATATTTATGAGCAAAAGTACACATCTTAGGGTTTTCTATGTATTACACATATATAGTTCTGCTAGTGAAACATTTATACTTAAACAAAATTTAAAAGAATTGTTGCACTGGAACTAGAAAATCCATGGAGTTAAACTATGCCTGAAGTTAAATAAAATGCACATCATTTTTTGTATAATAACCATTTTGTAATATTCCTAACATATTTTCTTCAACCCAATTTTTACTTACTACTGTCTGACAACAGTCTTACTACTGTCTGGGTCAGAGGGCAGCACTCTTGCATCCCTCAGGAAGTGATCTGACTCTATTATTATACACAATATCATCATTATAAACCCTTATTAAGATGTCTAAAGCTGAAAATAAGCAGTGTGTACACACTTCTCTGTTGTGCTGATACATGCAGGCTGGGAGAGTCACGAGTTCCAGAAAGAATTGCCCAGTGGGAAAAAAGGATGCATGTCCTGGTAGACTCCTACCCAGTAGTAAAGGTTTTACTCACATTTTTGTTCTTAGCCAAGGTTGAGGACAATTTGAAATACTTAGTTAAACTATAATCTTTTTCTTACCACATGCAGTTCTGAAGGGCTAAGAACAACTCTTAAGAGCTAAGCATTTTGGTTTTTAACATTAACTGGAGCTAAAAGACTACAGACTTGGGCTTTTTTTGTTGTTCTTCTTTTGTTTGATGTTTGGTGGTTTTGTTTTGTTTTTTTCAAAGAACAACCTTGCATCCCACACATCATATGTTTTATCATGTCATAATCAAGCACAACTTCAACATACAATGCTGCACTGGAAGTTGAGTTCAACCACTTAGAAGGGTAACTCAGAAATACTCTACAAACAGCAATACACATTCTAAAATGAAAAAATGCTTTCTCTTCCTTGCTGTTCCATATTCCTTTCTTTTCACCCATTTCTCATTAGTCCTTTCCTCTCCTTCTGTGTAAAATGGTGGTGACACCATGCTGCCAGGTACTCACCTCCATTTTGCAACTGCTTCTAAAGTCTGTACATGTACTCTTCAAGACATGAAGCAGCAGAATGCTGCACAAGGTTGAAGGAAGAAGGATAAGAAGGTTGAAGGGAAATAAAAAAAAAGTAACAATTCCCATGGAAACATGGGTATTTAACTCAAATGTCTTGTGGGCTAAATGGCTGTTCATAAAGCAGACAGCAAAAGAAACAAGTTTTGCCATCTGTGAAAGGCTTAAATACGGAAAAGAACAAGTTCCTTAAACATCTAATGTTATGCTTACTTGTGAGCCAGGTCATAACACAAGGCTGAAAATTTATGGAAAAATAATACCAACAATAATCTCACAAAATTTATTTCATTTTCCTCAATCTGATAATCCCCTGCCAAAGCCCTATCACATGAGAGCTAGCCCCGTGCTAGAGGAAGGAATTGTTTATTACATTCTCTCCCACATGTAGGGTGAAGCATTCAAATACTACTGAGCAAGGTATGTGTTAACAGAAGGAATGCAGAACCCCATGCACACACACACCCCTTTCCATGCATTTCTCTCCACTGAATCTGCTAAGGGACTGGAAATTACTGACCGAAGGCTAATTAAGGTAGGCTTGGAAGCAATGACCGTTTAACACACCAAAGGTAGATTTGAAAAGTTCCTGTATTAAAACCAAGAAGACAATCAATTTTTGCAACATCTTCCACAAATCATCTCTGAAATGTTGAGGAACTGCTCCAGAAAATTCTGGAAAGCATCAGGGGGTGGGAGGAGGTTGGGGTTTAGGACATGAATGATCTGATGGATCAAGAAAAACTAAATACCTGGACATTGAACCAAGGCTTAGAAGGTAAGACAACAAAACAGGAAGAACTTTTCCAACAGATTTTAAGAACTTGGCACTTTCAACAAAGGTGAGAAGTCAATGGAGCAATAAAAGCTAATCACATGTTGCAAGATGTAACTGGAAAGAAAGAAACCTGACTGGGGGAAGAATAGCCATTTGGTTCAACAGACTGCTGCTGTGATCAGAGTCCTGTTGCCAAAATAGATTTTTAATCCTGTTTACTCAGCAGATGTTAACTACAAGATTCATCCTCCAATATTTATGTATCATCCACCAGTCTCGTTTTATTTAGCTAAATTTACATTTAAGGTCACACACTGTTTCTATTCCCTATGTCAAAATAGCACCGGTCTAACACAAAACCAGCACCTTGCTCAGCAGAACCCCTGGTGCCCAGCTATGCACAGGAATGGAAGAACCTCTGGTCTGCCTCCTGCTAAACTAAAAGAGGCAAAACTAAGTATCAAGTATACAATGGAGGAAAACTTTCCCCAAAGGTCAGAGCAGGAGTACTAAACTTGTTTTGCTATTGCACCAGAAAAATTATGAGGATGATGTCTGGGCTCAAAAAGATAATACAGCCCTGTGCTGGATTTTCTTGCCATCTGACAAACCATGGCCAAACCCGGGATGGTCTGCAGTCAAACTTTCTGCTGTGGGGAAACAGTATGAAACTGCTCCAGCCTTTGCCCTGATAAATTCCAAGTATCCTACAAAACATACAGAGACATTCACGTAATTTTAAGCATTTATAAAACTCTACAAAAACAAACTAAATGCTGATGTCATCACAAGCACTATCCGCTGTTACTACTATGTTACAATTTAAACGCTGACCATTGTTGCTTAAGCTAGAAATTTCGTATGTGTTAACTTGGCTTTCTTCCATTCTGTGTCAGAAGAGCTTTATTACAGCAAAATTAGTCAGCTGGCACTGACAGGTACATGCCAGTATTGTTCCACATCAGCATTAGAGCTTGCAACACCAGTATGTGCTATATAACAGACTGTAAACATATACAGATTCCAGCTACATACATCAGAGTAAGATAGTACACGAGTACAGTATGCATCAAACAGCACAAGCAGTTACACTGATTACCCAAATAATGTGGCAGCCTACTGAAAAAAAAACACGGTGAGAACTTAGGAGGACTGAAAATAATTATTTTATTCTCTTTAATCTCCACATTCCACACAGTAACACCAAACAGAAAGGCAAAGGAAACAGTAATGGGGTTGTTGCTTGTTGAAAGCTACTGCTATAACTTAAAGGGAGGAACAGGGCATTCAAGATCAAAGAGTGTGGAAGTATCAGCCAAACACTAACATTCTTTCCTGAATAATCCTGACAAACCCTTAAGGCAGAGTTATTTCAAAGACTCACTTTCTTAAGACAATAAAAGAAACCAAGCATCTGCTAAGTATTTTGACCAAAAAAACTGAAGAGAAAGGCACACTTCCAAAGAGAGAAGGGAGGGTCATAAGGACACCAGGGCTTTTAGTTTTCTTCTTTGTTACTGTTCATATCAGTAAACTGTACTTTTTTCATGTTTGAATGTAACTACTTAAAAACCACACCAGAAGAAACAGGAGCAGTCGCCAGCTCCCCCACTCTGCTCTGAAACTCTTGGGTAACAAGGGCTCCTGTCAGTTCATCCTGTGCCAGATGCACAGCTGGTGCCCCACACAAATACCTCTACATTTTTCCATTTGGATTTGGAGGAAAATATTGTTATTCTTTATCTGAGTTTGGGCCGAGCCAACACAACACCATTAGTTGCTAGGCGGTGGCCAGCCCTCACAGCACCAGACTCCAGTTGTTCTCTTCAAGATTAGCACTAACTTCACATTAGCTACCTAAACTAACACTCGCCCACGAAGCCTAGATTGCTTTTGCATGACAGAATTACCTGCTTGTAACAGCTTCTTGCATTAGTGTTAATATTTCTACAGCAATATACAGATTCCTATACCAAGTCCCACACTTACTGTATTGTGATGACTGTTTAAGAACTGGATTTACATTCAGGGATCAGTGCTGGGACTGATCTTGTTCAACATCTTTGTCGCTGACATGAACAGTGGGATTAAGGGCATCCTCAGCAAGTTTGCTGATGACGCCAAGCTGTGTGGTTCGGTTGATAGGCTGGAGGGAAGGAATGCCATACAGAGGGATCTTGACATGCTTGTGAGGTGGGCTGGTACCAACCTCATGAAGTTTAACCATGCCAACTGCAAGGTCCTACACTTTGGGTCAGAGCAATCCCAGGCACAGCTACAGGTTGGGCAGAGAAGAGATTCAGAGCAGCCCTGCAGAGAAGGACTTGGGGGTGTTGGTCAATGGGAAAATGAACGTGAGCTGGCTTCCATATGCGGTCGCAGCCCAGAAAGCCAACCATACCCTGGGCTGCATCAAAAGGAACGTGACCAGCAGGTCAAAGGTGATTCTGCCCCTCTCCTCTGCTCTCACGAGACCTCACCTGGAGTATTGTGTACAGTTCTGGTGTCCTCAACATAAAAAGGACATGGAACTGTTGGAACAAGTCCAGAGGAGGGCCACGAGGATGATCAGGGGACTGGAGCACCTCCCGTAGGAAGACAGGCTGAGGAAGTTGGGGCTGTTCTGCCTGGAGAAGAGAAGGTGGCGTGGAGACCTCATAGAAGCCTCCCAGTATCTGAAGGGGGCCTATAGGGATGCTGGGGAAGGACTTTTCCTCAGGGACTGTAAGAGGACAAGAGGTAATGGGTTAAAACTTAAACAGGGGAAGTTTAGATTGGACATAAGGAGGAAGTTCTTCACTGTTAGGGTGGTGAGGCACTGGAATGGGTTGCCCAAGGAAGCTGTGAATGCTCCATCCCTGGCAGTGTTCAAGGCCAGGTTGGACAGAGCCTTGGGTGACATGGTTTAGTGTGAGGTGTCCCTGTCCATGGCAGGGGGTTGGAACTAGATGAACTTTTCCAACCCTAACTATTCTATGATTCTACATTGCTATTCCCTACCCCTAACTACAAATCTTATCGACACTAACAGATACAGAACCACAGAATGGTTTGTGTTCAAAAGGATCTTAAGATTGTTTAGTTCCAACCCCCTTCCACTAGACCAGGCTGCTCAAGGCCCCATCAAACCTGGCCTTGAATACTGTCGAGGATGAAGTATTCACAAATTCTTTGGGCAACCTATTCCAATGCCTTACCCTCACAGTAAAGAATTTTCTTGTATCTAGCCTGAACTTCCCCCGTGTAAGTTTGAACCTATTACCCCTTCTCCTATCACTACAGTCCCTGATTAAGAGGCCCTCTCCAGCATCTTTGCAGGCCCTCTTCATATACTGGAAAGCTGTTATGAGGTTTCCATACAGCCTTCTTTTCTCGAGGTTTAACAGCCCCAGTTTTCTCAACCTGCCTTCATATGGGAACACAGGACCCATCCCACCATGTTTCATTAATGCTGATAATATCATATCCCCATAGATGTCCACACATCTCTTAATTTGTTTTGTTTACTCCCCATACTACGTGCATTTGTATAGAGGAAAATAAGCTCAAGGAATGACAGATTTCTAGCAGCTTCACTCAACACGGATTAAAAATGCTCTGGTCTCATTCAACAACATTCTCCTCAAAAAGCTAAAAGGTTAAAACAATATTTAGATTTTACTACTAAGCTTGTCTTCAAGGATCTTACTACATTAAGGACTAATAAGTAGACTTCTTGATGCATTTAACTCACAGTAGGCCAAGATCAGGCAAGCCACACAGAGACATGAAACAGGCAAGGACAAGCTGTGTGAGAGCCAGCCCCTCCCCTCTTCTTCCCAGCCATCAGTTTCACTTTCACAAACTAATGAAGCAGCTTCAGAGCAACAGAGTACTCAAAATAGTTTGTCCACGAGATGTGGTATGGACTCATATGACACTTCATATGAAACACCTATCACCTCAACACATACAAAAGCAACTCCCTGTTTCTCCTGTGTCCCCTTCAGTAAGGTAAACAATGAATCTAATATAATCCATGACACTGAGAACAGGATTTAATTATTACCTTAGTAAGGTGGATAAACAGTATTTATTTATCAACTTAGCAGATGCAAGCCATGTGGCAGATTCTTAAGAGCAGGGACCCATTCCAACTCCCTGAAAAAAATAAACTTTTTACTACTCATTCTTATCTGCTAAGTATAAGGGGGGGGGGGGGGGGGGGGGGGGAAGAATCATCAGAACAGACAAAAATGACAAATAAAGCTAAAATAGTTATTCATTCCATTCCAAAGCCGGAATGGAAATAGACTTCAAAGACTACAAGGTTTCTGGACTCCTGTTTTGACAACATTAAGTTACCCATAGCAACTCATGAGTTTCTGAAAGCTTAGCAAATTTAAGTATAAGGATTATAAATGCACTCATTACTGACTTGTCAAGTTGCTCGATATCCCCATTCGCCCCAGCATAACAAAGTGTAAGCATATTTGGATCACCCTATGCCCTTAAAACACGTAAGAAAACTCACCACCTCTTGCCATTTCAGTTTAATTCAACTAGCAACACAGCATCCTGCTCCTACAGGCCCAAAGGCACCTTTCCAGCTGCAGCTCCAGAGCATCCAGCAGTTCACAGCTTCACACTCTCCACACTCCTACACTCAAGCCTCAGACAAATCTACACTAACTGTACTAAAGTTACAATGTGTTTTACTATGTACTAAAAACCTTCAGAAATTTGGTGTCAACAATATTATTCTATATAGTTTACACATATGTGCAAACACCAATGAGTGTTTCAATTTTCAACATAACAACAAAAAAATAGGAAGAGCCAGCAAACAGCAGCAGCATTTTAGGAAATGTCTTCCAAATTTTAACATAGGGTTTTGTTTCCAAAACAAAAAAGCTTTGCATTCTTTGCATTTCAGCATCACACAGAAAAAAAGAAATTGCAAGAAAAAAAATGAAAACCAAACAGCCCTAAGGTAATTTATATGTAAATACACGAATAACCACCTTAGGAGCCTTAACCTCTAATGGAATTCTTCTTTTTAACTCATCACAGATAGGAATTGATTATGGTCTTCTGTTACACTAGAAGTCCAAATTTTGTCACAACTCTCCCAACTACTGGCAACAGGAAGTGAACATCTAGAAGCCAAAACAGAAAAGCATGTTTTTCTCACCCAATCTAGGAAGAGAGAAAACTGAGTATTGAGGCAGTGCATTCTTCAGAATGGTGCCTGTTAGGAACTGACTGGGTGCATGCTGTGGTCATTAGCTGTGGCATAATTACATGACAAGTAAGAACAGGCTATTTAGCCTGAACAAGCCACATGTAAATGGTACAACAAAGATATTCTAACCTCCTCCCCACATCTTAAAAGAGAGAACTACCTTATTTTTGCAAGATTTCTATTTCACAGACATAGAAATAGAAAGTATTTCATAGTATTTCATAGAAATACTTCATAGGTTACTTCTGTCATATTTTATGATTTTCCTTCTTTCAAATGCCTAATCCCATAGTCTAAATGCCACTATCTGCCACAACAATCAAAACAGGCAAGTTAAGAAAGCTCCCAAATTTTAACAGAGTACACTTACTTTCATAGATATGCAAAATGTTTTAATTGCCGTAACCTCCAACCATTGTTTTCTCTCACAGAAAGCATGCATAAATAACATTAAACACACATTATATCTACCTTCTGCAGTGAAAACAGACTTCAATCATGTCTCCTCTTTTTACCCTCGCAAGTATAAGGGTACAAACTCCATGTTCCCCCACATCAAGAAACAACTAATTTACATGCTCATTACTACATATGAAATGTCACAAAGTAGCATCTTATGTGAGTATGGCCAAAGTGCCAAAACGTGTTGGTATCACCCCTCAGCCGCATCACACCTCCTTGGACTCAAGTTACTTGCCTTTTTAGCTGGGTTTTTGAAATCAGCAAAGCAACCCTACACGCTGCCAAGGGCATTTCCCTCTTTGCACCACAGGCAAAACAGCACATTTAGTTTATCAGCGGATATTAAGGCTCTCCCAGAGCATCTCTTACCAAGAAGTGCACTCCTCTGCCAGCTCAGATGGTGACTGAAACTTTCAGTTCTGCTCTTCAGAAACACAGTTACAATTCATGACACAAAAACACAAGCTGTAACACTGACCCTACAACCCTGCCAATAAACTCAATCTAGAAACAACAGTCTGAATACACAATACCAAAATAGTTGGTACCATCAAATACCATCAAAGCTTTCACCAGTATAACTTTCTGCAACACCTTCAGCTCTATAAGTAGCACAGACATGGGGCCTGTTTTCCATAAGTGACTGAAACAGGAAACATGAAATGAAAATATTCCTTTTTAGAGATCAGGATTTTACTACTATTAATGTAGAAGTGTATGGATTCAGAACGTGAAATTACACTTCTAGTAGTGAATTTTCTAACAGAAACTTAAAACTGACTTAAGTCTTTCATAAGACAACTCTGATTATTATGTGGAACATAAAAGTCCAGATGTTGTATCTGTCAATTGACATTCTTGTCTAACATCACAGATTTGAAAGCCCTCCTGCATTTATTCATGGTTTCGCTACTCATAGTTATTCTGTAGGATGACTATGCTCCTGTTTCACAAACATTTATATTCTAAATGAAGCTATTGATGTCTCAAGGACAACTTGCAAACAAGCAAGGGTGTTCAGTAGCTAGTAAATCAGAAGACCATACTGCTTAAGGAGGAAAAACTGTGTTAGATAACTGAAAACATTCTCAATTCTGTAAAACAAGTAAAACAGTTTCAGGAAAAAATGTGTTTATTGTACAGATACTTATCCAACATCAGCATTCTGAATGTTGTAATTCTGGAGTATTGCTTTCTTTCCCACACTTATTTCCCAGACAGTAACTGTAATGTTCACATGAAACAGAATATATTGTGTTGAAATACTATTTTGATTGCAACAGAAAAGACCAATTCACTGTTGAGTAGAAGCTCCACTTTGCTACAGTATTCTCCACCTCATGAGTTCTGTGGTTGGGTAGCAACCCGACTTGATCAAATCTACACTGAATATGAACAAAGAAGCACTAACTGCTCACATATCTTATATGAGATTCTCTGAATTCAGAGCAATTTTCAAGAAGGACATGTCTACCTAACTTGTTCAAAATTCACTCAGGTGAATTTTCACACAGTAGGAGGACCTGACCCATCACAGGGACACAGATTTTCTCCTTCCATGAAACAGGACTAACTTTGTTACTTGACGCCTATTGTCTCAGGTAGCACATGTACAACTGCAATTTCACGGAGTTGAAAAAGTTGGAGGGGTAGCACAGCTCAGCCTGGATGGGAATGTCACAGCGAACATGCCAACTTCCAGATGATTCACATACTGCCATTCAGCATGAACATCATCTTAGAGAGTTCATATCCAATAAATAGTTTCAGCAAGACTTTTTTTTATTTCCATAGCAGCAAGCAAGGTGGAGCAAAAGGAAAAAAACAGCAAACCTCCTTTCCCCAGTTTGCAGCTAAACTGAACAGGATTTCACACACAATAAAGGCCTTTTTTTCCAGAAAGACCTCTGCCTGCTTAGTTCCAGACATCTGCAAGTGTTGGTGCTTTTCACAAGAAGCCAGAAGACAACTCCATAACGGGAAGTGGGCAGCCAAAACACAAGCAGAGCTGGTAGCCACCTCCCTAACAAACGACTAAAGCAAGTATTTTTATCATCTTTAAAAGCACATGCTGTTCAACTGATGGTTTGAAATATTTTATGAAGCTGTATATCAAGTCTGCAGAAATGTCAACATTCAACATGAAGAGCTTTGCAAAAAAAAAAAAAAAAAAATCATTCATAATGTTTTCCTTCTTCAAAATGGCAGATCTCTCAAAACACTGTTGCATGTGTGGAACTACTGCCTGCCTGAACATTCGCGTACATAGACAAAAACCCACAAGGAGATCAAACTTTCAAGATACCGTGATTTCTCCACAATAAAACATGTCCAAACATGCACCCAGCACATATCATTAGAATGTTACACAAAATGGCTACCGAATACTTTGTCATGATTAAGACCATAAAAGGTTCATAAAATAGTTACATTTTTACCAGTTCCTCTGCCACGAGTCATGAAAATTAAGTAAAAGTTCTTCCAGTAGGCTGAGAAAGACCTTGGATAGTACAGCTGTGTTTTCCAAGTGCAACAGGATTCAAGCAGAAGAGGTCAGAGGAAAACACAATGAGGAAGTGGACAAATGAGCAACTGAGATTTATAATCCAATAACTAATGGCCAGGTGCCCAACTTTTGGGCTATTTATCTATTAAAAGGTGAGAGTTATAGTGCATTTTTGGACAATACTTGCCAATTTACTGCATTTATATACCAAAGAAAACCCTTAAAGGCAAATTCAAAATTCAGAAGGTAGAAATTCTGGCAAGATTTCCAGTAAATTCCTTTTATGGAGGTATACATTTTTTTGTTCACCATAGACAAGCCAGCACGAATCTTGAGCATCAAGAAGGATAGAATGACCACCACAGGCCCCTGAAGAGGGAAGAGCTCAAGAACAACTTTGCTGTAGCTAGACAAAAGTGAAATGAATCCAAGTTTTGACAAAGAAAACAGCTGGTAGCAACTGTGGTGCAGAAAACAGCCTGTACATACGTCACATGATTTCCAGAGAAAGTACAGGATAGCAGAGCAGTAGGTAGCTAAACTAGACGCTCAAATTAAAAAAAAAAAAAAAAAAAAGAAAGGGGGAGTGGGGCTGTTACTATAGTTTTTCAAAACTGTTAATGGGGATTTTAAGTGTAAAGCAACACAACAGTTGTCTGTGAAAAGGAATTTTTCTGATAGCTCTAGCTGGCTAAATCACATTAAAACTGAAGCTTCTAATTAGGTTAGACCAAAACCATATACATATACCACAGAATATTTCAGTGTCTGTATACTGAATACAGGATTCCTTTAATAAAAACAGCAGAAAGCACTGAAATACATGAAATGTCAAAGTAAAGGATGAAACTTAAAAGTAAACTCACTGCTCTCACCATTGTTTTTTTAAAGTTGTTGCTACAGGAAGCTCTGATGCTCCAGCATCATTTCACCTGCCAGCTTCTCTGATTATTGCAATTTGTCAGGGCAGAAGAATAAAGTTACTGCTCATGCCATCAATAACTGCCAACAGAGCTTGCCAGGAAACATTTAACTATTCAACTATGTAGTATGTCATATGCCAAAAGAGAAACTACTCATCTCTCGTCTAGATAGTTGTGCAATATTTGAACTCAATGCGCAAAGAAATCCTGTAATCCTTCTGACAGCTTTGGATTAGAAATTTGAGGCCAATGAATCAATTGAAGGATATTACTATGTATGGAGACAAACAAACTTACTAACTCTGATTAGGAAAACACCTTTGACTTTAAAGTTACTGGCACACAAGCATGCGAAAGCCTCATTACTCTGGGATTTCAGTATATTTCTTCAAACTGAGTTTTCAGTCTGGAGAGCAGTGGCAACTGGTTTCTAAATCAAAGATCACTAAATGATCAGAAACCGAACCAAAACAATTCAGCAAAAGCAATTTAGGATAGTCATGAGCAACTGCCGTATCCTCATGAGAACCACAAGGCATGAAAGAAACATCTTGCAATCCCACACTGCTATACCAACATGACTTAGAAGCAGGAAACAAAGCTGGTTTAGTCTGAAATGTGAAAGTTGCATTAGAATTCTGTTTTCAAACAAAAGGAAGACTTACAGTATACAAGACAGTAAGAATCTTTTCTAGATTACTTACATCCTTTATGCTTTCACACAAGAATTAGCTTAAATTTACTATCTCCATTTTAGAGAAAAGACAAGCTGGTTTTGTTTCCAAATTAGTGGAAGGTGTAACATTTAAGAGTAAAAGCAACATCCTATATAACATTTTTGATTTTTCCATAACTTTTTTCAGCTGCATTACTATGCACTCTGCGTTTCTGATGCAAGGTGCTGTCATGAGAGCAGTTTCTTGCATAAGTCAAGCAATACTACAGAAGTATTCACAACCTCCCTTATAAACTACTATGTATTTACTGCACTGACAGTGACTATCCTCAACACTTTAATGATATGAGGGACACTTTATATAATAGAGTAGAAGTTCAATACTTGGTTTAGTAGTGTTTGAGCTTCACTGATAGAACCTGAGCAAAAAAAGAGCAAGGCAGCATTTCCAAAGAGAAAGTAGCTTTATAAAACAACGTTTGTATTTCACAGAATCATAGGATGGTTTGAGTTGGAAGGGACCTTAAAGTTCATCTAGTTCCAACCCACCTGCCCTGGGCAGGTACACCTACCACTACACTGCAAGCCTCATCCAACCTGGCTTTGAACACTGCCAGGGATGGGGCAGCCACAACTCCTCTGGGCAACATGTATTTTGTAAGTTTCTATTACCATTTCTGGTGCTGACACATTACTAAGCTCTGGAAAATTTGTTTTTAAACAGGAAGTATTGATTTTTGCTTTGTCTCTCTCTCCTGGACCCACCAACAACAGTTTATATTCAAGTACCATCTCTGCTTATCATCAGCCATAGGATGCAGAATTCTCTTGCTAGCCCAGGCATAGCCAGCATACTCACAGCTTTAACTGCATGTGTGAGAGCAAGTGAAAAGCGGACAAAAAGGGAGCAGAAAACTAAAGCTGACCCACAACTGGCCACAAATGTTGTCAAAATAAAAATTTAAACATGGGTTCCCTTCTATAAAATGAGAAGAAAAAAAAAAGAAATAAATCCATTCTACCAGCCTAATAGCCCAAATGAGGACCGGCTTGGCCAGTGACAATCTATGTTATATACTCATTCAGGTTGGAAAAGACCTTTAAGATCATCAAGTTGAACCATTAACCTAACACTGCCAAATCCATCACTAAACCATGTCCCTGAGCATCACACCTACCTGTTTTTTAAATACCTCCCAGGATGGTGACTCCACTACTTTCCGAATGTTCCAATGGTCCACAACCCTTTCAGTGGAGAAATTTCTCCTATTACCCAACCTAAACCTCCCTTGGCACAACTTGAGTCCATTTCCTCTTGTCCTATTGCTCATTACTTGGGAATTGAGATCAACGCCCATCTCATTACAACCTCTTTTCAGGTAGCTGTGAGAGCCTTCTCTTCTCCAGACTAAATAGCTCCAGTTCCCTCAGTCGTTCCTCATAAGACTTGAGCTCTATGTTCTTCGTCAGCTTTGTTGTCCTTCTTTGAACATGCTCCAGCACCTCAATGTCTCTCTTGTAGCGAGGAGCCCAAAGCTGAACACTAATCTGAGGTACAGCCTCACCCATGACAAGTACAGGGGGATGATCATTTCCCTAGTCCTGCTGGCCACACTAGTTCTCATACAAGCGAGAACGCTATTGGCCTTCTTGGCCACCTGGGACCACTGTTATATATGCAATGTCCACAGAAGAATTCTAGATTTCAGTGTTGTTTCCTGAAATCACTACAGTACAAGTAAGGGGTGTTAAATTATTCACCAATCAGAAGGAAATGCTTCAGCTTCCACTAGTGAACATATGGTATCTGTTGAACACAGGAAGGGAGTTACACACATTTACACCTACATACACAGAATTGTTCTACAGAGGGGGGGGGAAAAACCCAAAACAAAACAAAACACTGTGTCCTGCACTCCAGCTGTACTGGCTTTATAGCTCAAGCTTTAGCACTCACTGGTACAAACTGTCCTGGCTGATCACAAAACTTCACATGTGCATGCCTTTCAAAACAGATTATTTATTCATACATCAAGCTTGGAAGCAAGCAGAAAACAACAAAGATGATGAAAGAAAGGAAAGTCATTAACAGTCCCTGACACCAAACAAAACAAAAACTTGAAAAACAGCACCAAACCAAAAATATCGTGACAATTGTGAGCTATAATTGCCTGACTATGCCTACATTTTATCAGAATGGAAGGGAAGACAAAGTAGTTGTCCTCTGTCCCACCTTCTGCCTTGAAAAACACAAAAAAGAAGAGAAAATGTTACCAGTTAAAAATCATTATTTAGCTTACCAAACTGCCACGTGGTTCACCTCAGTTTATGCATTCAGAGTACAAATCAACAAGAAAACTACTTGTTTGGCAGATATTCCAGTGAAAAGGGCTCTTTTGTAAACCGTCTTAAAAATAATAGAATCACAGAATAGTTAGGGTCGGAAAGGACCTTAAGATCATCTAGTTCCAGCCCCCCTGACATGGGCAGGGACACCTCGCACTAAATCACGTCACCCAAGACTCCATCCCAGATTTAAACAGTTTTCTGTGGATCCCACTAAAGAGATGGTGCTTAATACTCTCAAATCTCTGGTATGAGGCAAATGAACAATCTGGAGTGACCAAGCCTCTGTCTTTTGAAATGGAAATGTAGGTGACAAGATTGCTGTACAGAAACCACTGATCTCTGCAAAATAAAAATTCATAGGCTGTTAAGGAGAAATATGTACTTAAGTCTGTTACTAAAAAAGTTTGTGTTTATCATAGGTCTTCAGAAAAATAAACACTTAAGTTTTGAAAGCAATGACACTGTGAGTCACAGATTCTCAAGTCTCTAGAGAAAAAAGTATTAGCATGGTAAATTGACCATATACTAGGAATCTACAACCCACAAATCTCAGTATAACAGCAGTGGGATCATGGCGTTCTGCATGCAAAAGAGCCCAGCAGAAAATACTAACTTAGTAAAGCCACACTTAAGACAAACTTCAGGACTTGAATCACAACAGCCATGCTGCAACACTCCAGTTATTGCATGCTTCAATGACGATTTGCAGCCTCTCTATTTTAGGGAGATTTTCTTTTTCTCCTCTATTTTTAGTACATTCTTTCAAGGATGAAGAAAATTAGATTAAAATAAACTAGTATGGTAAAAGAAACCCCATTATGCTTTTCTAAAGCTCTCTAATTAGCATGAGAGACAAGAATGGTCATAGAGGCAGAGCACAAGATACATGACTGAAAGAAGTGAGAAAGACTAGTTAACATTGCTAGAGTTACTTACAAACATCAAAAAGAACCTGATCTTGTTGATGGGGGAGGGGAGGAGGGGAATATTTACTCATTTTAGTCCTCTCCCTTCTCTTTGGCTTTTCCTTTAAATGGTAAGGGAGCAAGGGACAGGGAAACAAAACCCACAAATCCCACACCTGTGTCCTTCCTAATGCAATACCCCTTGATTTCTCATAAGTTTTATATTACATGGATTCCAGCTCTAAAACCAGAACCTTTAACAAATACTTACTGAAGTTCCTTATCAAAACACACAAATTCACTATCAGATGAGTCATTTGAGGAGTGAAGAGCACCATAAAATTAACCTGAGTATTAAAATTAAGCCCAGACTTCAACAGAAGCAGGAGTGGCAGAGTTATTGAACAATATAAGGTATGTATTTCCCTAAATTAGACCTTTCAGTCTGGCTCCTTCAGTAGCCTGCTCCTTCCCACATCTGAGGGAAGAAGAAAACCCACAACTCAGGCTAACATGAAAGAGGCACGGATTTTCCATACATTCAAAGTCATAAGCTGAAAGCACAAGAGCAAAGACAGACTGACTGCCAGTGCAGTGATTGCTCAGCTAAGTCAAGTTACAGGACAGCATGGGGTTTAACTGCAGTGCAATTATTCTCCCCTCTTTTTAAGTACATAAGAGAGTATTAGAAAAGGTGCAATACCAGAAAGTTACTTTTCCAATGGGAAACACATTTCTTGTCCTAGAGAACTGAAATAATGGCATTCTTCTCCTTCCCTCTCTCAGGATAAAACCCAAGAGAAAGCATTGCAAGAACTCCTTGAACAAGTTCTGTAGCTGGAGAACCAGCAACCTAACACCAGGCATCAAACTGCTCCCCCAGGATTTGGTCTCCTGTCTCACCACAACCATGCCCAATCTCAGCAGATTGATTGATTGATGTCTTGGCTTCGCGAGCGAAGATTTGGGAAGGGCTTTAACCATGCTTACTATAAGCACGAAGACCAAGGGCATGTGGGATACGCGAATCTGGTTGGAAAAAAAGACTGCTTGGGCAATCAGCAAGTGTCCGACCACAGCTGTCAACTCCTGAGCTAACTCGAGCTACCCATGTGCTGGTCCACCCACATGCAATGTTGGATCTGCAGCTTCCCATGCACCTTGTCACCTACCGTTTAGACCCTTGCCCCCCCATGCAGACAAGTGAGAGTAAGCTCTTCCAGCCTGCGCAGTGGATTTTTTAGGTGAAGCGCAGCTTGCACAGAACTGGCCCCACCCTTTACACCTGAGGTTTAACTGCCACGGCCTAGTTAGGTAGGATGGTGACAGCAGAGTCCACAGGTCGTAGGCTTTGTAAGAGTGTCCTTCTCTTTGATGGAAGACCATACAAGGAGAGACGAGCTCCATCAGCCTGGGTTTGAAGATAGGAGTTTTCCTTCTCCTGTGAGGAAGGCCTGTCTTCACTAACGAAGATTCAGAAAGACCTTTACCCATGCATTCTGAACAAAACTGTCATCTCCTGGGTCAATCACAAACCAAAGTGACAATCTGGGATGTAGAATACAAACTCGGGATTTAATCCCACCCCACCTTTCCAAGTGTCACTGTCACCTAAATGTCTTCATTTTAAATACACACACACATTGCATGTACAGCTACACAGACAGTTACTCCTGGTCAGACATCATGTTACGCTTCCTACCTTAAAACACAAAACCAAAATGAAATGTCAAAAAATGAAAAATCCACCAGGAGACTGCAAACATTTCACAGCTGCCATCCTTAACTCAAGACAACCACTTATTAGCACACCTGAAAAGTCCATTTTTTAACCCTGAAGTACCACCACATCCTTGATCCAGCCACAACTCATGGCAGCCTCTGCACTTAAGCTGAAAAAAACCCATTCCCAAAATTCTGCTAGTATTACTCATATGCAGCTTCAGGCAGCTAACTGGAAGAATCTGTGAAGAACATTTTTTAGCTTCAGGAACAGCTTACTTTTTTACTTCAGCGTGGCTGGAGCACTACCTTTATGAAAAAACTTCCAAGCTCTTGGAACAACAGCTATACACTGTTCTTCCAGAGCAGTAACACGGAAGCTCTGCGACATCAAGTTCAGTACTGCAACAACAGCATGCCCAAGAGCTACTCAATGAGCATGTATCTAAAAACCAACCATAATTAGCAGAATACTGTGAAGCAGGTATCCCACAGCAAGCTTCTGAAAAACTGGCAGCTGTTTTCTGATGAAAGAGAAGCCTATCCCAAGACAAATCAAGTACACTTTCACTTCCCCAAGCGTATTTCAGATAATTCACAGCTTTTTGCTATCAAAGGTGATACAGCCCAAAGGAAAGGAGTCAGGAATCTCAGTTTTGCATCTTGTTTGTGCTGCACTGCTGCTTTGTAATTGTGGGGCTATGCTATTAATAAAATACCCATTAAGAAACATAAAGGTCAATAAAAAGTCTGCACAACAAAGGAGCTAGCCTCTTTCAATCTACCACAGATAGAAATAAGGCAGCAAATACTGGAAATCCTGAAGAGTTCAGCAAATGTGTTAGCCAGTCATGGGTGGAGAAGATGTTTGTTGATTTCTGTAGGAAGCAGGAGCTTCTGACCTAGTCCTAATGCTGTAAATCAGAACAGCTACTGACAAATTGCGGTCCATGAACTGCTGGCAGACTGCAAAGACAGGAATGATTCACAGCTGGTCCTCAAAACCACAGCGAACAACCTAATGCACTGTACTGGCAAATATTCTACTAGATGGTCACACCGTCTAACAGTACATTTTATGTTAGGATGAATGAGAGAGACACTCAAAAGCCAAGCATGCTCAGCTCCCCTGAAGAAATAAAATTTGAAATAAAAATTGAAGACAAGGTGGCAGTTCACGACTTCTTGCTTTTTCTTCTCCTCACAAAGGAAAGCTCTTTACGAATGTTGGAGAAGGTCACAACTTATGTGAAAGATCCTATGGCAAATTAATACGTTTGCTTTAGAATTCCTTGTTAATCTCATTTTCTAGTCCCAGTCAGCACCAAAACATGATTACTATACTTAAACTTCCCCAATGCATTTCTTCTTTCATTTGCTAATGTTTTGTCCACGACCAGGCTTTATACTAAAATCATTACGGAAGCAGGGGAAGAGAACCCCATTTTAATGCATCAGCTGTTATATTCCAAATTAAATTGGATTCTTAAACAGCATTAGGCTCTACATTCTTTAGTCAAACTCAGACTACCATTTTCTACTCTGCCCATATAAAATGGTGCTTTTCTGTAATTTACAAGAACAAGACGCAATCCACACGCACAATCTACCAGCACAACTCAATGAATAGCACTCGTTCAAGGTCTAGGTTGTTCCCACCAGTTCCACTGTTCTGAGTATGCCCAGTACAAAAAACAGTATCAAGAGTCACAGACCACAGCACCTTGGCTTCTTCAGATTGTCTATGTACAACACCTCTGCCTTCTTCCAGACACTTTGCCGGGGAAAGGTCGCAGCCAGGCAGAAGAGAACTTCTTTGGCCGAGTGTGAAAGTAGTCACACAAGGAGCACCTTCTGTACTCCGGGGAGGGAGATGAGAGGTGGATGATGTCACTCAGCGGGGCTCAGCAGCACAGGCCAGGCCACTAATATAGCTACAGTACTTGCTCTTAGGGTTACCTGCATTTTAAAAAAAATATACACTATTGGGACAGTATTATTTCTCACTGTCCTGCACAGATGAAGGCCTCGCTGGCATGAAAATCTCTGACAGGATCAGTTAGAAGCTACGCCACAAAGAACATTAAGCTTTTAATGATGATTAGCTTCAGCAACTAAGGCTACTTTACTTCAGAACTGCACTTTCAGTCAGGATCCACCCTGTTGATAAAGCTTTAGAGCAGTATGCCTACCCTGTTTGTGATTCTCCAACTGCCGTCCTCTGGAACTTTAGTGACCTGTGAAACTTTAGATGTGGTTCACTGTGACTCCATAAAATTATAAGCTTCCCTACATTTCTATCCAAAAGATGAAGGTCCATGAGAAATTTTGAGGGTTGACACCAGCCAAAAAAGAGAGGAGGGAGCAGTTGCATGTGGTACAAACTCCATGGAACAGAGTATGTGCAGCAGACCTTTAAGCGCAACTTCATTTTATCTTATGACAGAGGTGTTTTACAATGCCATTTCAAGAACAGGTGTGTCCAACTAAGAAATGCAACAACCCCTGTTCTACACAGACTCGCCGATTCCTAATCACCTTTGCTCTTATTTGTGTTGACTGACAGCAAGATGAGGAAATAGACAACTGCTGGAGACCAAGTATTGAGGATCTTTGCTGATCAATAATAAAACTCTCTATAACAGTATTACAACTCCAGCTCTCCAGAAACAATAGATCATTTCATAAAGCACTCTAGAGCATGGAGATGAGTTATACTTTATGTCACTATCACAGTATTATACTTTAGTCACAAAAGCCCACAATAAACACAAAGCCCAAAGTGCTTGTGGGCTAAAAAACTGAAATGTTTTTCATTTTCTTTCCATTACACTGGAAAGTGCCACCTAACCATCATCCAAACACGAGGAAAACTACTTATATAATACATTTGGAGAGATATTGCACATAAACATTGCACTGAACAGCATCTTTAACTACATCTGCACTACAGAACATGAAAGAACATGTAGCTCCTCCCCTTCCTCCACCAATTCATTCAGGTGAAAGCAGGCTACCAGCTCTGAAGAGCAGCACACAGAAGTCCAGTCAGCTCCCTTACTTCCACATTATGAAGTAACATAAAACAGATCTCCCTTTGCAAAGCCAGCTTCCACTTCAGAACCAAACACTGATGACCTGTACTTTCATTAACAGCTGTCTTGCTGATCCTGGAGCATTTGACACATTCAAAAGCCAGAACAAAGTTCAAACCAGGATGATAACCCCTGCACATGTGACTGCTGAGTATCTGAGCAGGGGAAAGGCCTATACACAAAAAGAGAACCTCTCTGCCCCAGTTCACCAAGAATTTCCAAGAGTAGAACACAGAATTCACTTCTCAAAATGTACAACTGGAAGAAATACATGCACAAAAGCTGTTACTCTGTCCACAAATCAGTATTTCCTAAGGTAGCTCTAAAAATCTTTGTATCAAATACTCCCATCCCCACTAGTAATGTTACAAGATGACATATTCAAAGAGATTCAAAACAAACACACACATCCATCCCTGGCAGTGTTCAAGGCCAGGTTGGACAGAGCCTTGGGTGACATGGTTTAGTGGGGGGGGGGGGGCGTGGCAGGGGGGCTGGAACTAGACGATCTTGAGGCCCTTTCCAACCCTAACTATTCTATGATCCTATGATTTTTCTTTCTTTAAACACTGAGAACTGAGACACTGGGACATAGAACTGAGAGAGAACCAAGACCCTGTGACATGAAGCATGTACAAGTAGCTTATATCCAACAATGACTACCGGAAACAGCGAGTTGGTAATTTATGGAAAATACCATGTTCAGCAGACACATCTGAAATCCCTTGCCAATGCGCAGCACTAACTTTGTTTCAGCTACTTCCCTCATGTGCAAATATAATGCTACAACTAAACACGGGATCAAGAAACAAGCTGCCACCCATAGGAACAAGCCTGCCAAGGAATTGCGCCGCACATGGAGGAAGTGACCCACTGGCTGCATTCTTTGAAAAAGCACAAGAGGAGACTGATGCAGAGGTACTGCAGGGAAAACTGGATTCAAACATGAAACAAACTTTTAACCTACAGCAGGTTAGACAAGTTATGAACCCACAGCAAGACATACACAGAGGATGACTGATGACATCATTCATAGCGGTTCAGCAGCTGGTAAATGCTGCAATGTCAGCGTCCTCTGCACACACTACATGGCTGAGAGCCCCTTGGCTGGCCACAGTTTTCCTACAGCACTGCCATACCTTCTTCCCAAATCAAATCCCATGCTGCATGTCACAAAGGTCTCTTGGCAAACTCCTAGGTGCAAACTACCTGCCTAGCTTCCATACACGTCATGGTTTGATAATCCCAAACCCAAAACAACTGGGAATTGAATTAGGAAAGCTGGCTTTGTACACAAAGTAAAAGAACAGGACTAAGGAGATTTTGGTTTACATTCCAGCTCACATACAGCCTTTGCCAAAGTTACTGACCCACACTGTGCCTCAGCTATTACACGCAAAATTACCTCGAACTCTAGGTTATCAGCATACTAAAGATCTACTACCAAACAACATACTCAGCTATCAAAAGGAGCGTGACCAGCAGGTTGAAGGAGGTGATCCTGCCCCTCTCCTCTGCTCTCATGAGACCTCACTTGGAGTACTGTGTACAGTTCCAGTGTCCTCAACATAAAAAGGACATGGAACTGTTGGAACAAGTCCAGAGGAGGGCCATGAGGATGATCAGGGGAATGGGCACCTCCCATATGAAGATAGGCTGAGAAAGTTGCGGATGTTCAGCCTGGAGAAGAGAAGGCTGCGTGGAGACCTCACAGCAGCCTTCCAATATCTGAAGGGGGCCTACAGGGATGCTGGGGAAGGACTCATCATTAGGGACCGTAGTGGCAGGACAAGGAGTAACAGGCTCAAGCTTAAACAGGGGAAATTTAGATTAAAGAAGTTCTTTACTGTAAGGGTGGCGAGGCACTGGAATGGGCTGCCCAAGGAAGTTGTGAATGCTCCATCCCTGGCAGTGTTCAAGGCCGGGCTAGACATAGCCTTGGGTGACATGGTTTAGTGTGAGGTGTCCCTACTCATGGGAGGGGGGGTTAGCATTAGATGATATTAAGGTCCTTTCCAACTATTCTATGATTCTATGATTCATTTTACTGTTACTCTCACCAATTCTGCTGCAAGTACATTGGTAATGAAATAGCATACAGCTATTTCACTAGATTACACCTATAAATCCTGAATACCTGTTTCTTAAAACAGTGGGTAGAACTTACACAGTTTATATGTTAAACAGAGCATTAGTTATTCTTCTGGGGAAAAAAACAATACATAAAACCACAATTAAAACGTTTGAAAAAGACATCTATATTATAAAAATTAACATTTTCAGGATTGAGGGATCTATCTGTTCAAGCAAATCAGTCCACAGATACTGGCATAACCCTAATGAGTCCTGGAGGCAGAACTCTAACAAATATTTAAGCATATCTTCTATTATAAGAAATATAGAGCCACTACAAATCTCAACCTTGATGACTCAACACAGCAAGATTAAAGACACAGTGGCTTCAACTACATGTAAAAAAAAAAAAAAATAGTATCCTCATCACTGCTCTTCTTTCCATTCATTTTAAGTGTTGAGCAAACCAAACTTACAACGTAACTTCATAGTAGGGCAAGTGCCCTCATGTATAATTTTCATTTCCTGGCTGTATTTCACAATGACTTTTAAAGAATTTTGTTAAAGAGTTTTTTTAATACTACAACAGAACAAAACCAGATGATGCTGCAACTCTACATTCACTTCTGCATAATGTTAGACAAATGCATTAAGCTGTAATTTACAGCAGTGGTCTACCATATAACAACCACTAACAATTTTGGGGTTTATTATCCAGATCACCAAATTCATAACTGACCTAGATCAAATGCAACTAAGAAGATCCTCCAGCTGCCAAATTCTTCATCATGCTATGAAGGCATGCCCGTTAATTCACATTCACACTGAGCACATATGTGAGATTAGTAAACCCAGTATGTATTACAAACTTTAAAAAGATGGCAATTAAGGGGCTTACATTAGTAACTCAGGACTCTCGAAAGCTAGAAACAGTTTCATTTGCTCATAGCTGCACCTGAAGTTCCTCCATCATTTTCTAAGTATTAGCCTTTAATTAGAGAAAGAAGTTGTCTATTTCCACTCCTGCATACCATGCTGTGGCACAAGTTCACGGTATTCACTTTGACAGTTAAATTACATATGGAACTTCTACAAGTGTTGATATCCTCTTCTGCAATACTGATATGATTCAACTAATTGAGGGGAGGGAAATTTCACTAGGCACCAGGCAATATGTTTCCCAGTCCATCCTGCTTGCCTTCTTCATGGTGCACAGATTAGATAGATATGAACTGGCAAACTGTAAGGGATTACAGCACTTTTCAGGATATCCAGCCATCTTGGGGGGGGAGGAGAAGGAAGTGTTGATGACTGCATAAATAATATTCTAACATATTTGTAGCACTAATTATCTCATGGATCATTTCTTCATTTCTTCATGTCTGTACCTAGTATTCACACGCTAGTAAGAAACTCCCTTTCCCTAACATCACCACAGAAATCAGAGGGAAACAAAAAGACAGCAAAAGGAAGAAGCAAAAGAGTTAGCAATTCACTGGGGGGGGGGGGGAATAAATCACAGTAACAATTCCTGTGATGCAACTGAAGTAATATGCTGTGTTACAGCCAAACAGACCAAATATGAGTAAGATGCAAACATTTTTCCAGTTTATCATCTGTTTATTTGAAACAGCAATGGGGTTGATGACTCAACCTCCTACCGGCTGGTCCAAAGGAACCTCTGGGTGCTCATAGCACAGCACTGCCCCAAAGCCATCTAGCAGCCAGGTTTGGGTAATAAAGAACAGTGTGTGAGAGCGCCAGGTTATCAGCTGGAAGTTGCTTTAGACAGCTGCAAACCTAGCTTTTCTTTGGCATTCTTTGTGCTTTCAAAAGGATTTCAGTCCCAGACATTCAAGTTCTCTTTGTGTCCAAGGCTTGAAAGACAGGGAAAACTGGAAATACCAAACAGAAAAATGGAAACTACACATAAGTCACAAGCTCACCACTTTTGTGTTTTCTATATTTAAAGTTATATTTGATTGCAGGAATTTTATAACCCATTCTCTGACTCCAAGTAAAATATTAACAGGCAAAGTTGTTTTGCTCAACTTTTGCGACTCCTGCTACCTGCAGGATTTGGGTAATTCAGAAAAATGCCACAGGCTGTTCCAATCCCTTCTTTCCTTAAATTTTAAACTTTCTGAGCTAGAAAAGATGACAAGACACACAGCCACTCAAATTAAAAAGTAGAGGAAGGACTCACAAAGACAATTAAGCAAATGGCCACATTTGGCTAAATGCAACCACAACTGTATCTGACTATACCCATTTAGCCTTTTCGCCACAGCAATGCACAAAGCTTTTTCTCCGATAGTGGGAAATTAAAATTAACAAAGTCTTAAGATGAGAAAGCAACAAATCACATGTATGCAATGCTCTTTTAAAGTAAAGGAGAAAAGACTCTTAACTCCAGACTGCACCAGGTACTTACCCTCCCAGTGTCTCTTAGGGATTTGTTTACAATATGAATAATTTCCATCTGAATTGCTTTAAAGCAATTTATTATTTATTAGCAAGCTAAACAGGTTTTCATTTCTTCATCTAAATGAGAAAATTTTGATGCACAGAACACAGGAAGGCAGTAAGGGATTGAAAAAATCATTCTTTCTGCCTTTTCTGAGACTTAAAAACCAGCATTTGCACATTGTATACTTCTGCAGAAACGATGCCAGTAGAAGTCTCAGGTTGCTAGAGAATTCTTTCATCTAATGCAACAGTTAAATGATCCTGCTCATGTTCTTTGCAGTTTCAACAGGAACATTTTTGAACACTTATGCTTTAGTTGCTTTCTTTTTCTAAATTGCTTCCCTTGCCATTAAAGAAAGCAACAGCAGCACCTAAGACACTTGGTCTTGTGACTCTCAGATACTCAAAATAAACCTTCTTGCAGTATTTGACAATGTCTGTACATCTACGAATCTCTTATTAATAAGAACACTCTTGTACTCTAATAAATACATAAAAGTAACCATTTAGCACAGAAGAACTATAATCTTTCATTTCAGCACAGAATGAACAAAGTACCTACAAAACTTTTCTAGATGTTCTTTATGTAAGGCTCCCTTCCCAAAAACAACACAGGCAGCTCAACACAGACACATTCTCTGCAGATTTGGCCACATGACTGTCCAGCCTGTATTTCAGGTATTAGCTATGTCAGACCTAATTATCAGGGGCAGCTTGACAAGGTCTTTCACATTAGTCAGAAAAGGTGCACTTGCCAAAGCCCTGGTGGAGGCCACAGCTTGTAACAAATCTCACCCAGCTCAAATGAGGCTTGTAGTTTTGCTGACGGTTTTTCTCCATCAATTACTCTACATAAATAATTGCTGACTAGCAAACCTCTAACAGTACCATCAGGAGCTCAGTGACCCACGATGTCTAAAAAATACTGCCTATCATGTTTATAATCAAATGTATGAGGTTTTCTTTCTGCGTGATGACTGTACCAACTGTGAAGGTTTTAGTCTGATAGAGTGCTTCAGTATTCTGCCCTCAACTTTAAATTCTGCACATAGTAGCCCTGTCTAGGAAAGGACAGCGTATCATAGAAGGTATATGGACTGAATCACAAGTTTCTCTGGTTAGTACATTTTTCTTCCCTTTGTTTCCCATCAGTGATGAGGGGTGCATAAATACCAGGATGAAACACATACACATTTAAAAATACCAGCAGGAGCTCATAGAATCACTATATGAACACTAGTTATATTACCATGGTTTTCAGGCAGAAATATCCACCCAAAGTGATTAAAAGTTCAGGTAATATTTCAAGCATAAGTGTCCAACATAAGAGCACAAGGAAATAAATCAAGGGCTCGTACAGGCACATCTGACTAAGCAAGAGTCCACTGATACGCGGACACTATAGTGGGCAGGATACATGCTGCAGCCTCATACAAGCAAGACAGAGAAGCACAATACCCACTGTCTCCAGAGACCTTACAATATAAGTTCTGCTACAATTTACACTTCAACTCCTTTGCTTCAGTGCACAGAAAGGAGAGATTATACAAATAATTGTTTAAATAGAAATAAAAGCTACATCTTCCAGAAGAGGCAGACCAGGCAGGGAAACCAAACATTCTTCAAGGACACACGAGAGCAAACACTAGGAAGCACGGCTCTGCAGTCGTTAGTCACATAGAGGCTGTGAGACATCCCCACACTCAGGGTCTAACAGCCAACCTGTTTGTGCTAATGACAGGTGACGTACTAGTAGCACAGTAACACTAAAATTCAAATGTATACAGCGCGAAAGCATTTAAACATACATTTAAGCATTATACACACAAAATACTATGTCACTAAGCCAGACAGAAGTCCTGAAAGCCAAGAGGATGGGGACGGAAAAAAGGTTGAGGAGAAGGAGGAAGGAGTTCCAGTGCCTGAACCAAAACCGTCAGCACAGGACAAAGTCTTTCATGGACAGGCTCTGGCCCTTAACAAAGTTGTATTAACTGAGGACCAGAGAGCTTGCACTGGCAGCAAGAGGTAACATCTAACCCCAGGCACAGCACTGCAAAACATCATTAGCTCTTCCTCTAGACACTCCAGCAGAATTTTTCTACCTACTACTATCACAGTTTTGCATCTGGCATGTGCAAGGCTCAGAATATAAATGCACATCTAGATGAACACAGGCCCTCAATACATCCTAAGTACTTCTTTTTTCAAAGCTGGAAGTGCAACTTGTATTAACATACGTTACTGACCACAAGAATGCTCAGAACAGTCCTGCATGCCTGCAGGGTGATGCAAGAGAAGACATGCACTGGGATGTCAAAAAGAGACAAGTTTGAAGGGAAAGAAACCTTTGAAGAAAAATAGAAAAAAGGTCAGACTCACTCCTTTGCAAAGACCTCTCTGTTCCTGTGGCTAAAACCCGCAATACAACATTACAGCTTTTCCCAAGCATAGACCTCTATTTCAAAACAAGTGATTTGATCTCATATTTATTTAAAGTACAAAGTTAGTATCACAAGCGGATCTCATCTATTTCTACATCACAGCAACCTATATCAAAACTGGGGAAAACATACTAAAGACCAGCCTGGGAAAAAAGGTAAGGTTAAGTGTTGAACAATGTTCACAGTTACACAGTTTATATAGAACTGAGGGCAGAAAATTACAGTCTAATTACAGTCTGGTAAATTAACAGAGTTTTCCCCACAGAAATTAAGTACGCTCTGTAAAAGACACTCAAATCCATTATCTACTGCTGTATTTAAAACTTTAAACAAAGTGCCATCAAGACAGAGAATCGTTCACATACACTTGGGAATATATATACAAAAAGAAAAGAAAAGCACTCATGTTTTCTTTCTCATATAAGGTTAGCAAGAGGAGGGTGGAATCTTCCCCAGCTATCTGTCTCAATTCAGAGACCAAATCCCAAAGTAGCATCTGCAAACAGGAACCTCTGCATAAACAGTCCTCTTGCGTTCTTGGTCTGATGTCAACTCACAGCATAACCATCCTCTTCCCCGTATTAGTAATAGGGATTTAAAAAAGTGCTTTATAAGGCAAGCGAGCCTACTAATACCAAATCACCCTAAACATTACGAACTTTGTGAGTATTGGTAACTTACAATTGAGCACCAGTCAGCAAGCACATGAAAAAGAAAAACCTTTTTTTTTTTTATCAGAATCACTTCTGATTCTCATTTTGTCATTTCTCTCCCATTGCTGTAAACAAAAGCCACACTGGTTTTACATACAATTTATAATCTTCACTCCTGGTTTCCAGGATTCAGGTTACTCTAATTTAAGATGTTTTTCCATAATTAATCAATGTAAGAAACTGGAACTAAGCAAGTTAGATTTAAATTTTAGTTCAGTGGGAGTCACCTGCTTTGTGTTAGGGCAAGACTTGAGTCAGGATTCACTTGCAGGTTTTTCAGATAATTTTTATTTGTTATTTCTTACCATTGTCAAGATGCAGAAAGAGAAGGATCCAAAATTCAGTCAGTTACTTTTAGGCCTGGGTAGCAGCCAGCAAGAATATGCATGGCTTGGTTCAGCGAGGGTTTGCCAAATGATGAGAGATGTTAGCATCTGCAGAGAAAATTTCCTTTCTTGGCTTGTAACTGCTAAAGTTTGCAGTCACCAAATTAGGACTAAGGATGGGTCCAGAAGGAGCAATTTAGGGCTAAATTTAGGACTGGTGTCAGTAGTAACCATCTATTAGGACAGACACTAAGTTGATAGGAACACTGAGATAGGAAAGGAGAAAAGTGAGCCAAAACTATCAGTAAGCTGGGAAGGGTGCAGCTGGCTACCCCTGCACCCGAGGCATACTGAACAAACTAGGAGCGGGGAGGCAGGACTAAGCTGAGGACCACTCTCAGTACCAGCAGCAGGGCTGGCATGTGCACAGGGTGGGATAGGCACCTGCATCTTTAGCCAGAAAAGGACCACGAGGCATAAGGCCAGATTTGCATAAGCCAAAACCACTGTACTATGTACAGCATCTGCATATTATTGTCTGCCTAGATGTAGTACTGGAATTGAGTGCTGGATTTAGGGTACATTTCCAGCCAGCAGAAGCCCTTGTGCACCAAGACAAGTACAGCCCCAGGTCCTTCCTATTTCAGACAGCACAAATATCAAACAGATGCAGTCACTGCCTTGCCAGAATATTTAACATGACTTCATGCTAAAACTGGGCATTTAAAATCGAACACAGTATCTTCTAATCCCCAAGCACCTACACCAAAACAGTTCTGATCACTGCTTAAGGAATTGAACTGGTAGTCTGAAACTGCCATCAATTCAAAATACAACCCCAACATCTGCAAGCTGTTTTACCAAACAGACTAGTCTAATGCACAGGTAATAAGGCTAAATGTCAGGGCCTCCTAATAACTAACTCTGTCTCCAATAAAGACTTGATGTGCAATCTCATCTAATCACCCGGTCTTTCACTTCACCCATCTGTAAACAGAACTAGCAGCCCAACCTACTTTGCAGCAGGATGTTGAAAGGCTGGCATCTAAAAGGCTTTAAGCACTTTGGATCTCTTCCCCTCTCCCCCTCCTCCCCCCCAAGTGCTATATAGGTTAAGAGGTTTGTTTGCTTATTTAAGACTAATCTAGTGATTATGCATTTTAAAGTGTACATGTTTTACATAAAAATAATGCTACAAATAGAACACCGGAAACCATTACCAAGAATTCTCAACGAGTTGTGACTTATCTGATAATAAGTAAGCAACCTCACCTTAAATTTTCTGTTGACATTTCCTGTACATATCTCCTTAATAAATTTGTATCGCTAACAGCACGCAGAAGGAGATGATGATGATGATGATGGTTTGACTTCATGAATAAAGATTTGGGAAGGGATTTATCCATGCTTACTACAAGCATGCTGATCAGCAAAAAGCAGTTCATGGACAAGGTGCTCCACTGCCAGACAGACATGCTTCATTTTTTTTAGAGCAACAACTCTCAATTCTCCCCATCACATTCATTACCCACTTACAACGCTAACTATGGATCTTAACATAATCAAAACCATTCCAAAACACATTAACCATCTCACAGACAAACATTATCACAACTTCAGAAAACAAACCAAAATTAGACTGTTTACTGATACCAAGGCATTCTCAACTCCCTTTACTGAACATACAACTAAAATGTTCCCGTGGGCTTTGATCCAGAAAGCATCAAAAGATAATTTGTGAAGTGACTGCCAGAAATCAAACCCGAAACAGGTTTAAGCAAACAAAAATCAGAGGGGAAGAGGAAAGCAAATGCTCAAATTCACTCAATAATGCTCAATAAATGAAAGCTACCACAGCAGTATTGCAATGTTTTACAAAATAGCAGGGGGTTTTTGGTTTTGGTTGGGTTGTGGGGTTGTTTTTTTTCCCCTGGAAAAGATGAGAGAATTCTTCACCTGAAGAGGCTGAAGAAAACTGTACTAAAGATCATTATAATGGGTCCTTCTCTGGAACAAAGCAACTGCAAGTAAGCAATTAACTTCAAAAAAAGAACGACAGAACTGCAAGAAACCCCAGCCCTCCTCAGAAGAAGAGAGCTGACATGCTGTCTTTTGCTGACATTACTAATTATTAACATCAGTGTATTCCATCTGCTATTTTAGTGAGCTACGAAAGCCTCGTTTTCCCCTCTAATTGCTCTCCTGTGAGTAAAAATTCAACTGACATTGGCAGCACTGGAGGTTTTGTAAGGGAGAGATGCAACTAGGAGACACAGCAGTTAACTCTAGGGAAAGAATACGGAGAAAAAGAAAAAAGCCTAGAAATAACATTCTTACTGGTTTTGTCATTAACTTGCTAGCAGATAACCCTCTCCTCTGTAATTCCAGCAGCCTGTAGCAATGCCACCACCAGATAGCATTCATTCTGTTCTTAATCTTCAAGTAAATCACTCCTACTCAATAAATTACTACTCAGTAGGAAGAGCCATTGCAGATGCATGGAAGCAAAGGAAAAATTTTTTAAAAAAATCTAAGCCATACCTTTTTCCAAAGCCTAGCAAGGTATTAGAGGTACATACTTCAAAGAGGACTTGATTCAGCCTTTATTCGCATAGCTCTATCCCAAACATTCTTAGGTGCCCTGAGCGCGTCCCCATGTTAGCACGTAATAAAGCCCATGCTATTGGGCCTTTCCTGCTCTTCCTTAATATTCAAACTTGAATGTTCACATAGGCTTGCTCTAGAAATTTTCACCAGCACAGGCAGCTAAAGACATCACTTCAGGTGAAGGAGGCGGCCATCTCTGGCAGGCTAGGCAAGAACAATCTAAAATGTCACAGTACTAGGACCTTTCAGAAGGGAGATGGAGAAAAAAGAGACAGAAGTGCAAACCACTGAGCTAAGGTCAACTATTTTCCAAGCAAAATTCCTTCCTAGCATCCCTCAGTGCCTCTGCTTGTCACTCTGGGAATGCCACTCCAACCCACCCACCCAGAACGAAACTCGGCAGCTGCTCATATCTCTCGCAGCTACTACACTAATAATAGCGCCCAGGAAGCAATGTTTCAATAAGGCCATTCAATAATGTCCTCAGGAAATGTGAGATAACCTCCCAAGCACTATTAAAGTCCAGAAATTTTCCATATTTAGAAGATAAACTGAAGGAGAGGGTGTCGGGGGGGGGGGGGGGGGGGGGGGGGGGGGCAAGACACCAAAGAAACATCTATTAAGAACAGCATCCTTATTCAGAAGGTAATTTTCTTAAAGATAAATGCTTTTCACAGCGTTTACTTTCAAATCTGAGAAATCAAAAGCATACAACCCCTTCTGGCTGCTCACAAGCTTTCAAAATCCTAAATTTTGAAGCAAGCAAATCAAAGCTATTACGACAGGAACAGAATAAATATATAGAGAAAGCTTTAGTTATAAAAGGATTGAAATCGAAACAAATGCTGATAGAATTATTTGAATTTTGTTTGATGCTTTTAGGGCATCAGAGATTTGAGCTTCAGGGGAGGCTTTGCTTGGTTTTATTACATGCTGCTTACAAACACTGTCAAGTTCCATTTAAAGAAATTTTTCTCTGTACCAGAGAGAAAGAGGAAGGGAGCAGCTAACATTAATTGCTACCGTGGTCTAGTTGCTTGCTCCATCCAAACAAGACTGCTACTTTTCTTGACTGATGTCTTAATTACTAATTTTAATTTTAAATGCATTGATAGTAATAATGCCAAACTAATTCTCAATAAGGTATCAAAGCCACCTTCCTTATGAACACTTGGAATTACAAACAAAAGGTACAACAAGGAGAGAAAAAAAAAACACCTTCTCAATGAAGCAAGCTCTACAATAGCTTTACAAATCTGAAGTGGATTTCAGTATGTCCCGGAGCACAACAACAAGGCTGACATACTTAAGTTTTTCTTCACATATGGATACTTTCTATAAAAAAAGTGAGTGACGATATGCTCCAAAACCTTAGAAAAGCCAAACTGCTGACTTAAATTTCCACTTGAATAATCTGCATGTCAAAGGCAGAACAGCTGCTTTCTGAGTTCATAGTGCCATGTCTGCTGTATACTGAGACGTCTAAAACACAACTGCAGGAAAATATGGCACATTCTCCTATCAGATTCTATATTAAGCTAATTCACTGGAAGAGGATTAAAGAAAAGTTTGTAACTACTGTTCAATTCAAGTAACAACTACAGAAAAAGAGCAGTGAGTGCTGCCTTGCATAACGCAGAAGGAACCAATACACAACCCTTCTCTATAACATTTCACTATTTGTGAAATGCTTTATAGATAAATGTCACAAGTTTGATGCAATAGCCTGAATAATGACAGAAAGACAAAAAGGTGAAGGGCTTGCCTAAAGGTGTTCACAAAGTCACTTCTCCAGACACAGCTTTCTATTGTCCATACCACAAAATTATGCATTTATATGAAAGGCTAAAACTTGTTTTGGCTTGGGATGAAGACATGTCAACATTCCATTAATTTAATTTACTTGTTTGCTGCTTAGTGTCTGGTCAGAGCCTCGCAAATAAAAAACTCTGTTACTACATGTTCTTTTTTTTATTTTTCATGTTCTACTACAAACCATTCAAGTGAGTTACCAGAAGAGCAAGTAGTGATCTATAGAATCAAGACGTGAAGGGGGAATGCAAATTGTACTGTGCTTGCCTCCAGATAAATTTTTAGTTGCATAAAAGACAAAATTTCACCCCTCTAGTTTCACTAACCTTGCAGAACCATGTCCACTATAGGGCTGACAACAACCTGTAGCAGCAATTAAAAAAGAATTGCCCTATATAAAATACAAATTAGGTTGCACCAAAATACAAGGTATTTTTGTAACTAAACTAGACAAATTCATACCTAAGACACATTTGCAGACACAAAAGTAGTTTATGGAGGCAGGAAGGGAAAAATGGAAGTAAAATTTCCAGATAAGTGAACACAAAGAATCATTTCTGTTGAGTTTCAAAGCTACATTTTCAAAATACTATTTGCATCTCACACAGTAGCTTGAAGGACCTCTGTTCCTTAAATTTATTTTGTCCATCACAATTACTAGGCCAGGAGGGCATTTCCAGAGTTCAATTCTCTCAGAGGAGGTTACGCTACTTGAGCCCTACCTAAAGGTAATGGCCACCAGTCCTCAGGTGCTTGGGCTCTGCAATGCATGTGTCCTTCTAAGACAGAGAACACGCTTCAGTTGTTCAGAAACCATAGTATCGTGTCTTACAGGATATTCACATCTCCTTTGGTTTTGCTCAAGGCCCTCAACAAAGTTCATTTGAACAAAGGACCAAGTTCCTACACATGAGATTCAAGGCTGTAACACAGACATTTCCTTAGTTCATTATATTAACTACGCAAAAACTTGAGCTGAATATCTGGAGCTTAGCCCCATCCCTCCATAAAACATAGCAAAAGAGTGTAGTAAAGTGAAGCAGATGCCAACAATAAACTCTTATGTTTCACTAGCTAGTGTCCTACCCTACCCTAGCTAGGGCTACCCAAAGAGGGCAGCCCTTCCCCTCAGGTGCAACCTACAGAACTCCATTCAAAGAACAATAGTGATGTTGGTAGACACAGATGTGTTTTGTTAAACAAAAAACAACAAACTGCCCGTTGGAGAGATGAGTGTTTGCAGATTGTTTTTAGCATTAGATCCAGGTAGATTTATCTCTCTCAGAAAAGGTGCTGAATCTGCTGGGACAGAGGAACAGTTAGACAAAAGGCACAAAAGAAATTTGAAACTGTGTGTTTTGAAATGACTGAAATTATAAAGGAAAATGAGTCACAACAGATGTACAGTAATACTACCACCAAGCAAGTGTTTTAGAGCAGACTGGAAGAAAGTCAGCTTTGTTCCAGAAAAGCTTGCAGGCTGAAGAGTTGAACAAACAGCAGCTCTGGAGAAACAGTTACCTTGTAATTGAGCTTGACAATTGGACCAGGCCTTTTCAACAGAGAGAGTATACAACCTGATCTTTAAACAGGAAAAAAATTGACAATGTAAACTACACTGTTTTGTTTTCAGAGTTCTGATGTACTTCAGAGGCTGAAACACAGGACTCACTAATCCACATAAACTACAAAATCAGCCGCGTGACGGATTTCTAAGAACAGTGACCTGCTTCCAAAATGAGATTTTGGAAGGTTTTTCTTGTGTCTTCAGTGACCTGGCAGCATGCTCCCTACACCCGTGTATGAGACAGCTGGCTTTTCTTGAAGACGCATCTTCTAAGCAATCGTATTTTTGTTTAAATCAGCTACAGGTCTTCTTTATCAAATTTTTTTCCATCGTAAGTACATTCAAATGTTATTTATATTTTTCAAAGCATGTGGCTCTTTCTAATGACTGGGAAAATCACAGATTAAGACAAACAAGCAAATCCAAGGCATTCTCCTGCTTGGGAAGAGGCACCAAATTTTGAGACTTGACACATTACAACCTCATTCTTCTTCAGGCTGAAACACTGCAAGTGTGCAATGCAAACTTCAGACTCTTCACCATGAATTCATTCATCACTTCTAAGTCTACACACGTCAGCCTAATGGAGGAAACAGACAAATTTCAAAGCTCAAAAAAACTACTCACCAGCAACAAGGTGGCTGAGAGCCTACTGGACACACAGGCTACAACATCCTTCAAGGCCCAGGTCTGACACACACAGTCCAGCTCAGTTTCTACCCTGGGTACTCAATTTTCCTCGCCAAATTAAACAAAGCATTTTTTTTATTCCTCTTCAAGGACAAACAGTCCCAACCAGCCAGGTATATATACAAAAGCTGTAGAAAACTAAGGGCATCTGTAACAACCAGATCTATTAAGAGGCAAAGCCTTCTCTGTGACCTTACGAGCTGGTAACCTCCACCTGCCCAGTCCTCCCAACTAAACAGGCAACAACAGGATATTATTCAAAGGGCAGTAGTGAAACTGCAACCTCTGTAATAATCCTGTGACTTTCCATCTCTTTTTTTTTTCCCCCTCCCACTGCTCCTTTCTCACAGAGGACAACCCCAGCATGAATGATTTACAGAAACTTCTGATTTGGCCTTGGCCTGTGATGGCCACATTGCTTGTGAGGGCTGGGATGTTTCCTCTCTATTTTTATCCCGAAAGATGAACACAGAAGGGGAAAGAACAAGGGGAGGAAACAGAAACAGAGTAAAAGGCATTCACAAATAACCGGGTGGCTGTGAGAAGCTCCATCCCTAGATGCAGGTGGGTATGGAAAAATGGCACCCTGACATTGAGGTTGTCTGCCAAAAACTGCCAAAAAATACCTGTTCAGAAAAAGAATTTGAGGTTAGCATAAACCCAGCCACAGATTTCCCTTTCCAGTACCTTCTTTCCCAGTGAGATACCTAAGCATACATGTTGGATATCAGGCATACACCTATCACAGATGAATAACATAGGGCATTTTAAATTGAAGCCACTGCAACCGCCCTCTCTTCCATCAGTGTTACACCCACAAGGCACAAGCTCCACAGGAGCTGCCGGGATAGCACTCATGCGCCTACCTCAACTCATTGCAAAATCTGATGGCTTACTTTAAACCCGGAAAAGAAGATAGGTTTGACTTAGCAACAAGACAGATTTTGGGTGCTGATTAAAGCAGACAACTACAGTGGGTGGCAGCAACCACCAGCAGAGATGTTAAATTCTTTGAACAGCAGTTTCTTAAACTGTTCTGCTAATATGTGCCCAAGCTTGTTTGATGATATATTATTATACACTCAGTAGATATTCCAGAAGGCATTCAACTGCTCACAATAACTTAATCTGCCAACTTAATAGCATGAAGACTTTTAAAAGATAATCAAAACATTGAGCATCTTGTAACATCTCAAGCAGAACTGTCACAGAACAGCAAACATGGTCTGGAAACTCAGAAAAGGGGCATTTGACACATAAGAAAACCCCATCAGATATAAATAAGTCATAAAACTTATCTCAAAAGCCACAACCCACACTATCAAAACATGAAACATTTTAGACTGAATTGAGAAATGGTATTAAAAGCTCTGCTTGTTAAAATGTGCAGTATTTTTGCAATACAGAGCTGGCAAGCATAGGATAAGGTTAGGAACAGTGCACACCTGCAGTCTTAGCAGTAGGCCAATTCTTTATTTAATTTCAAGCAGCTGTTTGCATTTCACAGACTGTACAGCAAATCCATCCTTTTTTCCAGCTCCTTAAGATGGATTCAGACTCTGTAAAACTCAAGATTCACAAAATTCTAAAAGGGTTGTCATTAAAAAAAGAAAAATATCAGGAAAAACCTTTCCAACATGTTTTACCAGACAACTTCTCTAAAAATTACAAACCACTCCACTTACTTCTGCTGGTTTTCTCCTGAAGACTGACAATGACTACTAATCACTGATGTTCTCTTTAACAACCGCTTGCACAGTCTATCTAAAACTGAAATATGATGTATTCCCCCAAGTGATTAAAAGACAGAATCACTTCATTCAATAGCCTGTCACATCTCAGCACTCAGAAAACCCATGTAAATTCATGAAAATTCTTTTTTTCTGAAATCACATTTTTTAGCTCACTAGCACAATGTCCTACTTTTAATACAGAAAAAAATAACAGTGGAACATCTACAGGACAAAGAAGGTAACGGAGCTAGTCAATAATCCAAGCTGAAAAGACATGATTCAAGATGACAAACTGGCATCCTCCACAGAATGAGCTTGACACTTTTTATAGCTACTGACACAGTAATGAATGCTCTACTTTGGGTGGAGTCAAACACAATGTTCTGCCCAGTATTTCTTAAAAGAAAGCACTTTGCTGAGCCTTTTACAGAAGCAACTTCACCTACAAAAAGTTAAAAAAAAAAAAACAAAACAAAAAACTGTCAGTTAATTTCACCCTAGCCGTGGCAATTACCTCGAAGGGAAGGGAAAAGCAACATTATATTATTGTAAGCAGTTCTTCCTTCAGGGAAACCTGTATTAGATGGGCCCCAAAGTACTCATCTGCCTTAGTTTTCTAGTATTTCCATTTTTGAGCTAAATTCCAATAGAAAAGGGGTATTTATTAAAGTTATATACTGCTCAATAGCCTCTGGGACACAGGATCTAGAACTGCCCTAGCAGTAATTTTTATCTAAGTAGAGTCTATTTCAAATTTCAATTTCAGAGTATTTTTTTTTGCTTACTGTTATCACACCTAAAGCACGGCTTATAACAGAAATAAAGCTCATTTTTGAGGTACTAACTGAAAGCTAAAACAGCCTATTAAAACTCTACACGTGAAGATTTATTAATTTACAGCTCTCACTGTATTCAAGGTGAATTAAATAAAGATAGTGTCCTAACTATACACTGTTGATTTAGTAAAGTCTGCACACAAGTTAAACTAAGGCACTCTCACAGTGTGAGAGTTCCCTTCTCCTCCCGCCCTGCCACCAGCACCCCCCCGTCTTCTCAAGGATGACATTAGGTTTTATTCTGTCTTTGGTTTCTTTCTAAATCTAGTGAAAATCCATTTATTTCCTAGAAGTTATTAATAAGTCCTATATTAACTGTTTTACCTTGCTTCTCTGACATGTACTGGAGTGTCAGTAGAACATTTTTGTTGCAGCAATTCCCAAGACTTTAAGAGCTGGCACATGTTACATGTTCAGCTAAGTGGTTTCATAAGTGCAGATTATACTAAGGAAAGCTTAAAAAAATGGACAACTAGTGTTTAAGGGAAAAAAAAAGGGCACTGTGGCTCAAGTGATTTGAGTGGGTTTTATGCTGTGCTATTATGTGGATTACAACAGCCTTTACATTTACATAACATCCATACCATGTCAGGCAAAAAACCTATCTAGATCAGTACCTGAGAGATCAAACACTAACCACCACATGCTAAGAGAACTGGCCAAGAAAAAGAATAAGTGGCCAACTCAGACATCTGAGTCTTGTGTTTGGATTAGGTTCTTCAGTCAACTTCATTAAAAGAAAGAGTCAGCCTTATTCTGCTAGGTCAGAGATCAGATTTGGGAATGGCTTTATTCCTGTTGCTGACAAGATTTCCTGTCTGCTTAACTTCTTGATGGCAAACTTGTAAATGACCAGCGACTAGTAACACCTCCCCCTTCACAAATGCAGAATTACTCCCTGGAGTTGACCAGCATTCTTCAGTAACAATTATCCGTAACTCTGTATATTCCAGTAAATTCTTCCTACAGATAAAAGAAATATGGTTCTTGTTTTGCATTCTGCCTGGAAGAGTGCAAGGAATAACTCTTCTGTAAAAAAATATAAAACAAAAATAGCAATTAAAAATAGTCACCAGAAGCCGGAGCACGCTGCGCTGCCTGCAGAGACCAGCACTGAGTCTGTTTTCCTCCTCTGCTGCACCAATGCAATGGCCAAGAACTCACAGAACTGAGCTAACAACTCAAAACCTGGGAGCACAGGAGTTGTTATCCTGCTCTCAGCTGAAATAGACACAGCAACACAATGAGGGACAGGCCTTCTCCCATTAAAGCTACTCAATGGGGCTGCTGGGTAGCAAGTTTCTAAGGGTGCAATTAGAGGAAGGTGACTACTCTGCATTCTAGCACAAGTGGTAAGAGCATTTGAATACTGTGGTGCCCACGTGGCAGTAGATGGTGCTGACTTAATGAAAGGCTATATGATGCATTTTAGACAAAAGGCCCATATGGGGCATCCTCTCCTACCAGACTTTGGCTAGGCTTTCCTTAGATGTGCACTGCATACAGATCACCCCTTGAAAGCTTCTTAAAATTCTTCTCTTTCAATGGCTTCTACATCTTCTATCATCATCAACCCGTTACAAAGTCACTATGTCCAATCCAAATATAATCCTGCTCTGATCTGAGCCTAAATCCAAAAATGGGGAGGGGAGCTCTGCTTTCAGGCACATGGAATAGCTATGAGCATGCACTCAAGTATACTTCGCAAACCCGCCATGTGATGCCCAGGATCAAAACCAGCACTGATTCTTCCTACTCCACCCTGAGGTCTCATAGGAAGTGGCAGTTCCTGCTATACCTTTATACGCAAGTCTTGCTTCCAAATAAATATCCTCAAAAGCCTCAAACAAATCTCACATTCATATCAAGAGACCAAGCTTTGGTCCAACATAGGGAAAAGAATTTGAAAGCAAATAGGCAGTGTTTATCCACTGTATTCTTTAGTTTTCAACAATTTACATCTCAGAAATTTTTTTTAAGAGCTCAGAACTAAACCCCTCAAGTTCCTTTCACATTTCACAATAAGGATTCACTAAGCAGGCACCTTTAAATCCAGTTTCTCTCAACAGAAGAACAGCTAACTCTATCCAGAAGTTATTTATAAACTATCTTGATCTTCGCTTGCTTAACTGAACTGGAATCCCCTGAGAAATATTGTATTTCTATTTTAAAAGGTGTATGTGTATTCTGCTTGTGTTTACTCATCACTAACAGTGGAAAAAATTGTCTTTCTGTACTCCTTTTAAACATATTTAACCGTCATAAGAAAAGAGATACCTATTGTTTACTCATTCTTCCAGTATTTAGCTTGAGCTAGACAACTCAGTGATTCAAACCCTTACACAGGAAACAGACAGCTTTGAGCCAGTCTTGTTTATCTTTCTATCAGATTCTTGAAACAACTGAAACGTAAAAGTGTAAAGATACATTTGAAGTATTTTAATTTAAAATGCAGAAGATACTTCTTTTTCCCTTTCAAAAGTAAAAAAAAAAAAGGGGGGGGGAGGGGGCAAAAAAAAAAAAAAAGTACTATAAATCCTGTACTAACAAAAAAAAGAACTCTTTGGAGTTTCAGGTGGAAAACACAATCCCATACAACTGAGGAGACAAATGGGAAAGAGCCAACAAGAGGATCCACATCATGTTACTGGTTTGTCCTGCAAGGCACTGACAACTCATATGATTAGAGCGATTGGCAGCAGACTCTGCTTCCAGCTCTCAAAATGTAACCTCCTGCAGGCAGCAGCAAAGTAATTTACAAGGCTGCCTGTCAAGCTAGAAGTGGGATCTACTCAATCACATCAGTTATTCCCACCTAAAGAATTCTCAGGACATTTGTTGTAAGCTGCTGCTTTACAAGCGAAATAAGGAAAGCGCCAAGGGAGGGAAAAGCACATTCTCTACTGCAGTCACTTCATTTACCACATATTTAAGAACAACAGGGCACCTACTACATTCTGTATTTTATAGCCCATTCAGAAAAGCTTATGATGCTCACAAATCAATTCAAACAGATGTAAATTTTGTAATTTACCTGGTTCTAGTAACAGAGAAATACTTCAGTTATTATTAAGATAACATTTTTTTTTCAAAAGACTAAAACAATTTTCAAAAAAATGGCAATCAACTGTTACCTAAGAGGCAGTTACCTATTTTATTACATTCTTTATTACATTCACTAGATTTTGCCAAGCCTGTCTTTGTGCAGAAGATGCAGCTTTGACAGAGGTGTGTAGGTAGCTCTGCATGTAGACCACTTCTTTAGCTTGTTTTTTGGAACAAATATGAACCCATTTGTCCTCCTGGGAGTGAATGAATCAGGCTCCTCAAAGAATTTAGATACTGGTGTTTTCAGAAGAAAACACAAGAAGGACCAATATCCTGACCACTGGGTGTTTAATGGGTTTTAACACCTCCCTATGTTTCCTCTGGTTCAATTTGTCTTTTAATGTCTGGCAGTGCTTCACAAGTGGCACGGGAAGACCACTCAGCTTCAAATCTGTTATCTAGGGCACTCTAAAGGTGAAAGACAACTGCAGATGCCTGGAATGTGTAAGGAAGGATCTTACCCTGTTTCCACTTCTCAAACAAATATGCTGAAGCATAGATGTTTGTTAGAATAAGGTACAGCACCTAAACTCAAGAATAAAATTTCTTACTGTCCCCTCAGAAAGGAAGGAATTGTTTAGACCTGAACACTGGGCAGGATCTCAGATAGCTTCTCTAAGTATTTCTCATGGGCTAGCCCCAAATATTTCATCAAGAACTCTTAGGCCAGGTGGCTGTGCTTGGCATGCTGACTCCCTTGGCTCCCACCGCACACGGCTAAGCATGTCGAGCACTGCACACGGAGTCAACGTCATCAGCACAGGATCACACTGTGAATAGGAGGCTCAAACAAATGAGGGTTTCCCTCTCGATCATCAGTTCCACAGTTTCAAATTAAGTTCTGCATATGTAACTGCATATGAGAAACCAAGGGTTTGGACCAGTGGCCAAAATCCTGTCTAGATGCTCGAGGAACAGACGTGAAGAAGCAGAATGATTTTCCTCTACCATTCTTATCCAAGTTTAGGGACACTTTTTACTTTGCACTCCAAGTTAAGATCATTTATACTGACACTTCCTATCACAGATTACAAATAATCCTTAAGGAATGCGATTTGCAGTAATTGAGTATTACCTGTCCAAAGAATAGGAGTTACAAACAAGTCAAATGTGATATGGCATCTTCTACATTTTTTTATTTTTTTTACCCTGACACATCTGAAACAAATCCAGGAAAGAATGCTTCTTTATCTGCACAAAATGAGTTCTCTCAGTTTTTAATACCCTCATCACCTCACCACCCTCACAGGCAGCTACACCACTCAAACCTCTGGCCTAATCCCTCTGAGTTTACTTTCAGGAAAACATCTTGAAAGCATGGTTCCTTGCCTTCAGAAGTTTTCTACGATACCAAAGATGAAATACGCTTTTGAGAACACAGTGCCAGAGAGCTGCACTAGTGTTTTATCTGAGTGATTGGTATAGTTAATCACCTTACTAGTTATTTAGGGGACTACACTACTAGATTTTTAGTTAAATGGAAGAAATTATATTATCAAAGTACTACATTAAGAACATGTGTTAACACAGCCGTTCAAGGAAAATAATGATTTCCACATAAATCACAGCATACCTAACCACATATATACACCACAGCATACACTCAACAATTAACACGAAAATTAAAAAAACATAAATAATTAAAATTAAATAATTAAATAATTAAATTAAAAACACCATCACATTTTAAGAGGCCAAAGAGACAGAACCAGTAACCAGTTCTGTCACAGAACTGCAAGTCTGGTTAATTCCTGAACATACTTGAAATTTTGACAAAGGGGTATTTTTCAGCAGCCTCTTCACAGACCACAAATGCCCATACACGTACATCGCCATGTTCAGATATGCAATTCACAGAAGCTCCGCTTGCAAAGCGCCAGTATAACGTGAAACCGAGTCTTCTCTGCGAATTTAACATTACCTTACTTTGGACTCGGCGCCGCCAAGCACATAAGCCAGGCCCTCCCAAGAGACCGGGCAGACGCAACAGGCTCTACAAGGAGTTACCCCGGGCTGCAGCCGGCACTACCGCCGCTATATCCCTTGTCTTCTCGCCACAGCGAAGGGCTGGACAGGACCCACATCCCCAGGGCGGCTGCTGGGGAACCCAAGGGAAAGACTGCAGACACCCGCTGCAACACTCACCGCAACAAAAGCGAGCGCCGCCGGGCCCCGACCCGCCCCGCAGCACCCAGCGTCTTCCCCCCACAACCTCGACTCACTTTTGGTGGCGGCGATCAGATTTTTCCCATCCTTGAGCAACTCCTTGATGAATTTATTGGTCTTCTCCAGCTCGGCCTCATGGGCTCTAACCCGCTCCCTAAACCAGGGGCTGTCCAGGTAGCAGTCGCTGAACTCCAGCGGTTGCAGCCCCATGGCTGCGCCGCGCCGGGGCTCTCCTCCTTGCGAACCTCTCCCAGCAGCGACCTCCTCAGCAGCCAAGACACAGACTTCCCCGCCGCGGTGAAACGCCTGCCGCGGCCACAAAGAGAGCAGCGGCGGCGGCGACTCCCCCCGCGCAGGGATGGGCACGGGCGAAGGCGAAGCGAGCTGCACCGCCCTCTCGCCTGTAAAGGGCGGAGCAGCGCAGCAGGGGAACACACAGCTCCCAGCAGCTCCACCGGCACCCGCCCGCCCCGAGGTGGCTGCACAAGGCTATACGGCGGGGGCCTAGTCCCTAGGAGAGCTGCTATGAGAGCTGCCACTCAGCCGCTGCCGGCGTCCCCGTGTGGGAGATGCGGGCAGGTGCTTTCCCACGAGTCGCCGGGTTCCCCTCGGCGAGGTTCAGCTTGTTCGGGGTTGAGCGGCTTGGCAGAGCCTGGGCAGGCGCAGTGCCATATGGTTGGATGGAAAAGCCGCAGCGGCTTGTAGCAGCAGGCCGCGGGTTGTCTGTCCCTGTTTGGCAGGGTGGGGAGGCCGCCGGGTTTGAGATGCCGCGGGTGGATGAGTCACCCCACGGAAACAGTGTAGGAAGGGGTAGACCCCGCCTGCAGCGGAGGGGAGTGCTGAGCAGCTTCATTCAGAGTCAGCCGTGGCGGTCTGTTGGCAGGGAAGGTGGCATTGCTCACTTCTGCTGTAGCGCCTGGCTGTGAAGTACTAAGTAGGTACAAACTTGCCTCTGTATCTTCATTTAAAAAGCTAACACAAACGGTTCTCATGAACAAGTGCTGCTGCAGAGCAAGACCTTCAGAATCACAGAACGGTTTGGGCAAGAAGACCTTCCACTAGACCAGGTTGTTTAAAGAGAAGACTCTTGCTGAATTGTTCTGGTTAAGAACAGTGGGAAACTCAGAAGGCATATATATATATGAGATATATATATATGTATATCATTTAGCTATAATTTTGCGGGTTTAATAGTAGTGCAATTCTCAGTGATTTGGTGGATAGCGATAGACTTTTCTAGATTATTTGGGCTGTATATTTCAGTAATTAATATATGTCTAGATGTTTCCTTCAGGATTCACTTTAAACTATTTCATTTTCTGTATTTTGGCAAGTTTAATGTTAGTTCCTGCTCCTTTTGAATCAAAAAACTGTGTATTAATTTAAATGTATTATTGTTATGCTCAAAGTTAAGCCTAGTATGCACTGGCCAGAGAAACAAAATACAGCTCTCTTTTCAAAAGCTACTTTTGTCTTTTAAAAAGCAGTACCTAAAATTTTTAGAAATTGCTTGACACAAAGATAACTAGATGTGTTACTATCAACTGCCCTCTGTATGACCCCAGGTGCTGACCTGCAGAAGTCATGTTTGAAAATAGGTAGGCATTTTGGGAATCTCACTTAAAATTACTCCTGTTTGTAGAATCAGTGTATTGGGTAGGATTCAATTTTGCCAACATCTAGGGTTTTTTTAATAACTATCCACTAGAGAGTCTGCTTCAGAAACCAGACCAAGTGTTACCCACCTGGCTGCGGTCACTGAGCTCAAGTAAGAACAGGATTTCATGATCAAAGGCAAAGGTAGTGCTTTCATTGTTCATGTGGATGAGGAAAATAAGGAAGCACAATTGTGTAAAGAAAAGGGCAGGCAGAGTGCAGCTGACCTGACATGGATGCCTGTAAGTAATTATTGTTCCTGAAAGTAGTCTTAAATGTGAGCGTGGCCTCTCACCAGCCGCTGCTTACAGGTGCAGATGACTTGTCTGAAATCATGGCAGGCCAGGAGGTGCTGTTGAGAGCAGACCCAGATTGTGCAGGCTTACTGGTAGATCATGTTATCTGCTGTGGTACTTATTTTCTGATATTATTTAACTGAGAAGTTACTATGCTACTCAAAACTCCATTCAAAAAGAATTTTTTAAAACCCGCCTTAAGTAGCAAACAGTCCTTGTCTCTGTTTGGATTACTTACTTAGCATTGCAAGAGTAAGTATGGCTTTCATTAATAGTTTGTTTGCTTTGTCCTGTAGTTGTCTTCAGGATTCAGATTAGAATAATATTTTTCATGCTTGTTTATAGTTACTGCAATTTCCCTATCATAGTTACACTGAAGTAAAGTAATCGGGTTGCATGCATTGTGTGGAGTGGCTTACATTCAAATTTAAAAATAAATAAAATAAAAATTGAATGTTTAGCTTTGCCCTGAGTTTTTAAAATGGGAAAAAAACACCAGGTCTAAAATTTAGATTTGTCCTACCATGACAGGCCCATTAAGGAAATTGGCACACCTACTTCTATCATGTTAAATGAAAATGTATTCCATTCTAGCTGCAGCTAAAAGGAGCTATGATAGTCTAACAAATACACATGTACACATAACACTTTTCCTAGAATAAAAAGAGTTAACTTGTATTTAAATAATAAAGCAAGGAAGCGAATTACTATTATGTTGTTATTCTACACTGTTTATCCAGTACTGGTATTCAGAAAACATAGTGGTTTCCTACCACCAAAATTATGAACTATATCTTTTCCTAAACCTGACCCTGAAATAAATCATGATTTAAAAAAAATAAAAAATAAAAAATTAAGACCTGGGGAGAAATAACTACCCATTAATTTAAATGGGCAAAAATTATGAGCAATAAAAGGAGTTGTACTTTCTTCGCTAATTAAGGCCAGAGGTGTTTTTTTATATCAGCAGTTCAGAAAATTATCTTTTCTGCCTTTTCTTGCTCAAGGTCATCAGATTGTACAGCCTCCTTGTAGCCTCTTTTGTAGACTATGGCAAAGGTTGACTGTGTGAAGCTCTGGCAACAGTCTGTGCATGTATCATCTATTTATTTTTGCTTTTCCCTCAACATTCATTGCAGGCATGGTTTCAGAAAATGTGAAATGACTCTTCATGTCATTTTATACAATAGGCATGCACCAGCATAGCACGTGTTTTGCCTCTTTACGTTCTTGTCTGGTCACCTCAACATCCTGATTTTCAGAAAATATTATTCTGATCCATGGTTGATTGTATGTTGTAGAAAGATGGGTTAGAAATTAGTAAATTTAGTTTTATTGACATTTTTTTACAGAGCATTGATACCGGCTCCCACCATTTGTAGCAAGCAGCTGTGTTGAGTTGCTGGCAACATCATTAGCAACAGCATCTATCCCAAGGTATTGTAGTTTCTTCTCTTGTCTAAGCACTTTTACCTCCGTGAGGATAAAAGCCCTGTCATAGGTTTGTAGAAGGTTTATTGAGTTTGCTTCTAACTCCCATCTTGTGTGTGACTTGGCTTGCTTGATGTTAGGGTCTTATGTTCATGTGAGGTACTGCTAAGCTGCATGTTCTTCCTGCTCTCCCACATCAAGGGTGCAAATAGAAACAGACTAATCTCTGACCACCTATGATTGAGACCAACATTATTTATTTATTCTACTGTAAATCAATTTGACAATCATGTAGATTATCAGGTAAAATAGTCATTCCTTTTTGGTGCTCCTTTACTTCAAAGTTTTACCCAACAAATTACTATGGTATGCAGCTGTATGCTTTTTCAGTGTGACAAAATTTAGATTCTGTGACTGTTTTTTTGGGGTTTGTTTGGTTTTTGGTGTTTTTTTTTTTTTCATGTGAAGCATTCCATTGAAAAGGTGTATGAGATTAACAAATACTCTTGCAAATTCCAAGGGTTTTGAACTCACTTTTTAGCAATCTTCTCCCACAAATGGGTCAAATTAGCACACAGTACTACTTCATTTATGGTTGAAAATAGACACTATAAAGCATTTATGCTATCCATCTGGCATTTCTTTTAACCAAAAAAAAATACAGTTGAACAAGTTTGCAGAATCATGGTATTGGAAATAGTGGCTCATTACAGTGTTTGATACACTCCAGCTCACTGTCACTCACAGGTGATAACTGCCTGTATGTTTCGTTTTTTTTCTCCCTCTCCATATCCCACAGGTGCTAATTTTTTTTCCCCCCACACTATCGCCCTTTAGCTGGGCAGCAAAGTTAAGCTAAATCCGGGGAATCTTGTTCCCTATCTGTAACCACATCGAAATCTATGGAGTACTGGCCGGGCGGCGGGCACTCCTGTCAGCGGTCGCCTGCCAACTGCTGTATCCGCCGTGCGCATGCGCGATGACCTCTGCACGACTCTAAAATGGCGGCGGCAGCACGGAGTGTGTGGTTGGTGTGTTCGGGAGTCCGGTTCCGTTCTGAGCAGGTGATGGCCCTGGGAGAGCTCGGCGCCCCGGTCTGGCCGCACGGGAAGACCCCCACCCTACACTGCTGTTTTCCCTGCGCTGTGGCAGGGCCCTGGGGCTCGTCCTGCGAGTGGGGCGGTGTCTGGAGGTAGCGCGGCCTGGCAGACTTTTCCGCGGTCCCCTTCGTTCTCGCTTTCCCGGAGCCCCTAAATCCGTGGGGCAGGCGAATTTGCGAGGCACTTCCTGGGTTTGCATGCCCCTGAGTATGTTGCTGGTGCTTGCTTGAGACGTGGCCGATGTTTGTTTGTTTTAAGGAAAATAAAAAGCCTAGTTGTGATGGTGCTGTGTTTCTTGCAGTCTTTCTCCATGTAACAGCTGAAGACGCGCTCAGTCTTCGGCTTTAGGATACACCTGAAAGGCGGTATTAGGCACTCCTACGTAAGTAAGCCTTAAAAGTTGTAAAAATGTGCCTGTTAATTCTCATAGCGCTTTCATGTTTTGTTAAGGGAAAAAGTAGTCATGTTGCCTTGTGTGAAATAAACTGTGAGATCGTCAGCTCTTTCTCTGTGAGGCTTTGATTTATGAAGGTACTGTTGAAGTGGAGTTTTGACCTGCAGATTTTGTGGTCGATCATAAAACTATGTGCATGATGAGTGCATGTACTTCTGGTGTTTGTCCAGTATTTGGTCAGAGACGTGCTAAAATACGTATTATACAATTTAAGAAGTGAAGAAGCATAAACTTGCCCAGATTACCCTGGCCTAACATAAACATGATGTGTGCTTGACTTTTGAATGGTGGATGCTCATTTTGAAGCTGATGGAATTGTCAGTGGCATAGAGATTACCATGGTTTTGAATGCTTAGTACTTGGTCTAGAGGGAGGATGATGCCTTTACTAATGTCAGTAAAAATTAAAATGTGTGCAACCTTTTTGGCCTACAGGATACACAACTCTTTTATTTTATTTTATTTAGGAAGAGCGAGTATTTGCAGCTTTCATGATGCCCAACTCTAACTCTAAAATTCACAGAGGTGGTCAGGAAGCTGGCAGGCGGGAGCTGGTTTCCAGGTCTTTGCAGAGTGCTCAGCATTGCTTGGAGGACCAGGATTTTGGGACTGCATATGCTCACTATCTCCTGGTACTAAATCTAGCTCCTGAGTTAAAAACTAGTGTAAAAGTAAGTGCACTTTGAATTGCTTTAAACACTTTTATTTACTGTATTCCTTTTGAGGCTTTCCGACACCTTTTATGTTTGTGATTTGTTGTATGTAACTGATTCTCCTGTTTAGTCTTCAAAATAGAAGCAGAAGGCATTAAAAATATAGTCAGTAACTTGTTTAATAGGCTTTGTATGCATGTGGGAAGAGAAGTGATACAGTTTTAGTCTGTGTGTATCAACTATGTTTAATAAAAATAAGGCCTTATTAGTATTGGCTTGTAGTATAGTCTGCAGGCTCTTAGTATATATATGCTGCTGGGTGGTGATATTTGAGAGCTTATTTCTGCTTCTTCAAGTGAGTCAGATAATTTGGGGTGATAGCAAACAATTGTATGCTGCTGCTTGGGGAAATGAGAGTGTTGAGGTGCATGTCAGGGTACCTCTAGATGTTTTCAGGGCTCGGTTCCCTATTTCTGGTAACTACCAGCACCTCAGTGGTATGTGTTTTATTTTCTAGGAAACATTTCAGTTTACTCTCTTTAAATGGGCAGAAGAGCTAGATTCTCTGGCACGGATTCAAGATCTGTTTAACTGTTATGAGCAAGCACTTGAACTGTACCCAGATGATGAAGTGATATGTAATAGTATGGGAGAACATCTTTTCAGGTTCGTAGTAATGTATATGCAGTTTTTGTAAGGTTCATACTTAATATTGCATGTTAACAAGGCCCAATTTAGCAGAGCAGATAAAAAGTGTTTAAAAGGAAATACAGACATATGCTGTGTAGTGTGTACTGTTGGACTTCAAAACTGTCAGCTTAAAAGAGTAGCCAGTGTTAAAATACATGTCATAGTCAGAGCATAAATGGAAAAAAAAAAAATCTTTCTTTCCTGTTAGATCCCTCAGCACTGCTGCTTCTTAATACTGTTTTTTAGTGATGGCTCTTCCTGAGGTCATGTATAACAGACCTTTGAAGTGAACAAGCTGGTCGTGTGTATCCTGTGTAGGCTGTTCTTAAATGTTTGGAGCTTATGCTTTTATTTATTAATGTAAAGCATTCTTTTCCTGCTTTCTCTAAGCAGTCCAAAGCATGGTGATTTGTTGTTGCTCAGGGTTCCAAAATCTTCTGAGGTTGGAATTTAAGATTGAAATAATAGGTTATGGATCCACATAGTTTTAATTAGGTTTTCTTTTTGTGATTACTTTGTTTTAAGGAACAATTCTCTCAGCATTGTACTAAAACATACATGTTTCTTGCATTTTATAGATTTTTTTTGTTTGTTTGTTTGTTTTTTCAGTGCTGCCTGATTTGAGACTATCCTATAAGTAGTATAAAAACTTGCTTCAGGTTCACAATTCAGTCTTAAAAATTGCTACTTAATGCAAGCACTGACAAGTCAGAATTTGCTTGCTTTGAAGTATATCCAGTTAAATAGAGTAAAGCAGTTTTGGGGTTTGTAGCATTCTCTTGGCTTGAAAATCTGTGAGACTGGATTGCAACTTGCTGATGTCCTATTGTTGCAGTAAGTTCTTGTAAAACCTGTTCTAGTTTGTCGAAGGATGTAGATGAAGGCTGGTGCACAATGGTATTTTTGGACTACCTTTGCATTTTAAAATGATTTGATGTAGAGCTGTAATTCATTCTTTTTCAAAAGTTAGTATCAGTGTTTCTAAAGATAATCTTTCTAACTAAAACAAAATATTTCCATTGTCTTTTAACTGATGTAAGACCTCTTTACAGACCCACAGATATTTACAAATATGTAGCAGTTGAATGCATACTTTCTATTTGTCATTTTGACTATTAGAATGGGCTTTCGAGATGAAGCAGCTGGATATTTTCATAAAGCAGTGAAGCTTAACCCAGACTTCGCTGATGCAAAGGAGAATTTTTACCGTGTTGCAAACTGGCTTGTAGAGCGCTGGCACTTCATCATGCTCAATGATACCAGGAGGAACCTTACTTACCTAAAAGCAATTGAGAATGCTGTCCACTCAGGGTGCAAATCTGTCCTTGATGTTGGAACAGGAACAGGTATTTTGAGGTGCGTCAGAAATGCGTATTTGACATGAACTTACTAGAAGCATATGTGTTGTCTCTCAAAATCTGGTTGCTAGTGGGGAAAAAAATACTTTCATGCCTTTTATTGAGACAAAGCTTTCAGATGTCAGTCTGTATGTTAGTGTCTAGCAGAACTTTTTGAACCCCTATTTTAAAATTGTTGCAGAAGCTTTTTTGGCAATAGCTGCTGTATAAATTTAATTACTGGTGTTGGTTTTGCAGTTGTAATGCCATATGTCCTGTCTTTAAGTATTGAGTCTAGTATAAAGAGTGAACTGAGCATAGCTGGGGGAGTATCATTATGCTACCTCAATTTATTTATTTTTTTATGATAGCATATCAAGAGGGTATTCATTTGTGTGGTATCAATAATCACACAAGAGATACTAGTTCACTTAATGGTGATCTATAAACTTGAACTGTTTTCTTAGAATGTGAAGCAAATGCAGAAATAGGACTTAATAAAATTCAGTATATTGTCATGCTTTCCCCTCCAGTTTGAAGCATTTTAAGTAAAAGCCTGGATTCTTGTTTTTTCCAGTATGTTTGCAAAAAAGGCAGGAGCATCCCTTGTCTATGCCTGTGAGTTGTCAAAGACAATGTATGAACTAGCCTGTGATGTGGTGGCAGCAAATAACATGGAAAGAAAGATTAAACTTCTGCATTTGAAGTCACTCGATATAGAAATTCCAAAGCACATACCTGAAAGGTACATTGTAACTCACTGTTGTGATTTTTATTTGCTCTTGATTTCAAGAAGATAGAAAATACCCCGTGACCTAAACAAGAAATAACTTTGCCTATTGCCCGTAATGTGAGAAGCTTCTCTGTATGTTTTATGTTTTTATAGAGCAGTGTAGAAATGTTCTTTAGATCATACTAATTTCTGTGGTAGATCAACAGTGTCATAAATTAAGGATTTAAATTCTGTGATGTTGGAAGCTTTGGGGCAAATGCATTTGCAATTATATTGCAGCAATAGGAAGAGAAAAATTGGATTAATACATTCTAAAAATAATTTTAACACTCTTTTATACTTAACAACTTTGTCTTACTTCTGCCCGTGAATAGGGTGGAGTTATGTAACAGCCTGCAAAGTAAGACTGTTTCTGGGGCATTCTTCATCCTGCAACTCCATGTCAACTTCTGTGAGGGAGATCTGAAGTTGCAGATTGTTTGCCTCTTCTGATCAGGCATTGAGGGAAAACCTCCCCTTTCCAGTATCCCATAAGGAGAGTGCTACTTTGGAGGCGAGGAAGTGCCGCATGATGTGTGTAGTTTGCATCTGGAAGGCTGGTCATGGCTGGGCTGACTCGAACTGTGAATGTCAGCACCCTACTGCATTGCAGTTTGTCCTGTGAGAATAGGTTTGTGTTTCTATATACACATCTGTGCACCTGTCTGCATAGCAGATATTAACGCGCTTTGGAAAATTAAGTAGCTGATTTTCCAATGTTGAATAGTGTCTTCTAAAGCGCAGTAAAGCATACTGGGTCAAATGAGCAGCTTGGAATTGCTCTTGCCAAATTAGATCAGTGTAACAGCTGTCAGCATGCATGATCCAGGCTTTCTATGCTACCCCGCTCCTCCTTGCTCACTGTCCAATTCAGCAGGAGTTCTTCAAGAGGATCTGTAAATTTCTAGCAGGTAGAGATCTGAGGGGTTTTTGGTTTGGTTTGGTACATGTGAAGACTGGTTTATCATTTCAGCTTAACACCATGAGGTATGCAGATTAAATGTGGGAAGGAAACAATCAATTTTATTTCTAATTACTAACTGTGTCTGGTGACGATACAAGCTCATAATCTGATATGATGAAGCTCCATTGGTTTAGTGTGGTAGTCAAGCCTTGTCTTAATTATGTCAGCTGAGGTACAGCAGCTGATCTCATAGTGTATATGATGAGTTACAGGATTTCACCTGTCAGGAGTAAATTGTTCAGGAAATGTCCTACCATGCTACATGTGTTTTAATTTAAATCCAAAGGGTATAGGACAGTGGTGTCTGGTAGTCTGTATAATAATTTGTGATTTAATTACAGTTTTGTGTTTGGGTTTTTTTAAATTCTTTTTTAACATGCATGCTTGGATGTATATTCTTGCACAAGATGCAGACAAAATATGTGTTCTGCAGTATCACTGGCTGTGTGCCCAGGCTGCAACATCTTCCTGTTTTGGCTAGATTCTTCCCACATGATTTATTTAGAAATGTTGAACAAGAAGCCTTATGATAAACCCTTGCACAGTATTTATTCTCTTGCATCTGCATCTTGAATAACTTCTAACAAATCAAAACATGTCGTTTGTTGGAAGAATTAAGTTACCTATCTGTATTGAAACTTCAGAACACTGGTAGAAGTTTTGCTCTGAGTTCACGTTTATGCGGTAGGGTTTTTTTTTTCTTTAAAAGAATAACTGTTGATAGGAATGTGTGTTACACAGTGTATTTTATGGTGCTCTTTTTCTTATCTAGAGTTTCCTTGGTTGTCACAGAAACAGTTGATGCTGGTTTATTTGGAGAAGGAATTGTGGAGAGCTTGATACATGCTTGGGAACATTTGCTTTTACAACCAAAGGTGGGTGATGTGGGTATATACATATAAATAGGATTCCTGTTTTGTTTGGTAGATATTAGTGTGTGTGCATGTGCCATTCACAGAAATGCATGAATGAGGAACAACTGTCTTGTAAATACTTTATGCATATTGGTATTTTAAAAATGGGTGGTCTGGGTTTGTTCAGTGAAATTTGGTTTTGGTGAAAGGCAGTGAGGCAACTGCATATGTTTTACTTCCGTGAGCTTGTGTTCTGGGCAGGCGGGTAGTTGCAGTGCATGTTCCCTAGTAAAACCTTCCATCATACAGAGATGTGTCACTCCTGATCACTGTTCATTCCTTCCCCATCAGCCCCCATCTTCGCCATCCTCCCACTGGTAAATAACACCAAAGGGGTTTGTGTGTATTTTAAAGGCACTGTTTTCCTGAAATCGTGATTACAACCTGGTCATTTTGAGATACCAGCTAGTAACCAAAAGTTGTTGGTCTAAGCAGAAAATTATACATTACAGCAGAATTATTCTCATAACACTAGGGAACAGTCAGTTATAATATGCTAAATATGCCATATATTTATGCTCTTTATTTTTGCTCGCTTTGAACTTTTTTTGGAAGACTGAACAATTCTGCTGGGTCTTGGATTTTACATTGTGTTTGGCATTTTATCTAGCATATGTTAAGCAAAGTAATATGACAGTAATTCTTGTAAGAGTTAACCTCTGTTAGGCCTTATGAAATAGAAGGACTTGCCTTTTGTTTTGATGTTGCCTTGATTCCAACTAATTTTTAAAAGTCTTACCTGACAGAAACCTTTTGTGTTCTCTTGAACTGCAGCTGATGACCTCTAGCGTTAAGTGTAGGAATGATGCTTTAAGGAAAGGTCCTCAAGTGTTTCAATGTATTCTAGCAGGATACTAATTAAAAAGCACTTCTAGAATTACACAGAGGAAGTAGAGACTGATGCATAGATATATTGAAACACTGTATTTAAGAAACTCCTTAAATGGTCAGCTGGAATGACAAAGACCCGAAACTTTACTAGTCACCAATAACTTTCTGATGTTTTAACTGTAATCTTGAATGGCTCATTAATGATTTTTGATTAATTAATTAACCTAGGCTTTGCAGTAATGGTAGAAATTGATCTGTCTCATTGCATGCTGTTGCTTATGTTTCACAGCCTAAAAATCAAGATTTCAGTACTGGAGACTACGGCAGAGTTATTCCTGCAAGTGCTACAATATTTGGGATGGCAGTAGAATGCAAAGAGATACGTAGACATCACAGGTATGTTTAAAGTCCAGCACAGTTTGAACCCATATTTGTTACTTGGGAAGAAAGACCAGGGGTTTCTATTGAGGATTCTTTGTGTATTGTTCTCTTTATTGTTTGACTGGCTGATTATCTGTTTCACTAAGATTCCTGTTCTCACAATCCTTCCCTCATCCTAGCCCCCTTGTGGTTCAGACTTTCTGGATACTTCATCGGAAATACTTGATTTTCAGTTATGCTGCCACACATGCTGTTAACATATACTAAAAACATCTAATTCTTTAAAAGTAAAATTGCTTCTCAGTTTCTGTATTGGAGTTTCTTGGATTATCACTTGGCCTTTATCCTCATTTTACTTTCTTTATGATCTGCTCTATACCTTGCTGCTGGATGTAACATTTTCAGAAGATGAGGATAGGATTTTGTAAAGCTGAAGTGTTAACCCCACCTAGCATTATCTTTCTGAATGTGTGCCTTGCCTAATTCTCAGCTAGCATACAGTAGGGTTTCTTTGCTGGGACTGTTCTGACTGTGTATCAGTTATTTTGATAGTAATTTTTATTCTCATCTTCTAGCACAGTATCACTGCATGGAGGCAGTCTCTGCCTGAGAGGCTAGGACTTGATGTATTTTGTTCAGGATTTATCGGAGATCAAAGAAAATGGTAACTTTTGCAAGAGCTTCAGTGTACTGAATGGAAAATAGACAGGCTGCATCAGTGCTATTTCTAATGCAGTAGACCTGGACAATAGCCAGAAAGAGACTGAAGTTCCCATAGTCGATGAGCATAGAAGAACCTCCTTTTAGAAGTTAATTATTCATCAATTGAAAGATAGGATTTTGCCTTAAAACATGGCATGACTTTTCAGGATGAGAATTAATGTACTGTAAAGTTTGGATTGTTGAATTAACAATCTGTTCTAATAGTATAGCTTAAGGTCAGGTGGCTGGTAGGACTGAAATGATTGACACAACTTAATTATATACTATAGGAAGAAAAATGTCACTTAGTTTTCCTGCCTTTATAGTTTTGAGATCCCTTTTTTGCTCCAGTAAGAATGCTTGCCTTAAGTTTATTTTAATAAGTGCTATTAAGCTTTATGGAAAACACGTGCCTATTCTCAGATTTACGCTATGCAGATCTCTGAATTACTCAAATGTGCATGTCTCCACACCTCCTCAAGTGTGTTCATGATCTGCAGCAAAACTTTGGAATTTGGGTGTTGGTTTCTTGTTTGAGCAGGATGTCTAGTGAAACACTGATTCACCTTACTGAGGGAGGGAATCCCGTTTCACTCCAGTTGTTGATAATCTTGCATATCATCTATCTGTGGCTGATCTGTTCATCTGTCCCTTTGTTTTAGTAATTTAAAGTTATACTGCATTTCCTGTGCGCTTTTTTTTTTTTTTAATCCTAGGATATAGTGAAATTCTAGATAAACCACACCAGTTTTCTTGGAATTCTGTGTGCCAGCTTTACAGTAAGTTTTGTGCTGGTTTGCCCCTTGCTGTGGCTTCATTACCTGATGATTTAGGGATAACTGTAATGTTTCTTTACTACAGCTGGTGCTTCTTGTACTCATTGCTTGCGTCTCCAAGAATGACTGTAGGGCCCAACTCCGTTGTGGTGGTGTGTAATTTTTTACTTCATTTTATTTTAGGGTTAGCTGTAATTTTCCTGAAATCATCCTGAATTTTCCTTAATCTCCTGAAGTCATTGCTCCCTCTTTGAAGCAGTTGTTTCACATCCATGTGAAATGTGTTTACTTTCAGAAGAATAAATTAACTGACAAACTTGTGAGATCTGAGTTCTAGTAAGGATAAGTTTAGACTTCCACTGAAGTTTTAAGATACCAGAGTATACTACATATTGTTTTTCAAGTTGGAAATAGGTATCTTTTGGGAGTCATATGCAACAGTAGAGCAATGTTCTAGGAGATCATAGGTGTGCTACGGTAGTGCGTCTACATTTGGTCATTTTGAACAAAAATGCCAGAATATGGGTTAATTTACTAATTCAAGTCACTGTGAGAATTACAGGTTTCAGGTTTTTTTAATGTTTAATTTTTAGTCGATAAGGTCCTGGAGAGATGGGCAATGAAATGGTTCTACTTTTGTGCTATATATTGAAGCCAGGAGGGTTCATAAAAATATAATAGTCTGCTGACCTTTTCCATAATATAGTTCTTGTGCAGCAGCTGTTCTGTTTGGTTGTATTTCTTTTAAAATAATACATGGATTTTCAAATGAAGGAGAAAAGTCTCATCCTTGTTGTTAGAATATCTAAGTTACTTCACTGAGCAGGTGAGAAGATTCTCATTACTGTATTTCTTAGTACGTTGTGAAATACTTGCTACTTCATGCTTTCTATATGCCATATATGCTTTAATTGCTAGGGAATTGGCTCCAAAGATGGAACCTGATTTATTTTTGTGTTTTATCTATGCATAATTGACAGAATATATTTGCCCAAGAATCCAGGATATGATAAGGGGCAATTTACTTGATTCTGCAATTGGGAGCTTCAAGATGACCATACCTGAGAACATTATCAGAGAGCCTGCCTGATCATACTTAGTTGCAGGGAGAGCTTTTGCAGGGAGGGAAGGTTCCTGTGAAAGGAATTCAGAATTTCAAGTAGCTCTAGAAATTGAATTTTAACTAGTTATTTCAACTGCTGAGTGATAGATTTCACTGTAAGAGTGCAGATGTGCTTGATAGCTGTCATTGAAATGGGAAGCGTGAAGTCCTTCACAGGCAGATGCACAAGCCACACTTTAGGTCATCCTGAAAAAGTGTAAGACTTGTTTAACTTCCTAACCCATACTTTGAAAATAAGAATATACCTTAAGTCCTCAGACCTAAGAGATTGGCAGTGTATATAATTGGTTTAAAGCAGTTACAGCATTCTTTGAAGTTTTTTGGCTGTTTCTAGAAACATAACTGATCTTCTGTCTTAGAAGAGAGGATGCATGTATTCTGAGTTGTCAAAGCCTTTTGCCTAGAAATCTGTGCTGGGACTTTCTTTTTAGCTCTGTAACTATGAGAAATACCTTACTCTGCATAGATTGCATATGAAAAGTATATAAAAGTACTGCAAAATGAAAGTCAGAGACTCCAAAAATGCATTTTCCTATTGTATATCTATCTTTGTTCCTACTATTCTGCTCTTCTGAAAGAAGCACCCTTGTTACCTTTCTAATGCAGCAGCAGAAGAAAAGCCTTATTTGTTCTTATTATCACAGTGTATATTTTCTCTCGTTCTCTGTGAAGACCCAGTCAGTTGTACTTAAGGGAACGAAAGTCTGTGGCCTTTGACAAAGGACACACAGCGCTTTTTTTTCAGTTCTCAGCGACAGCATTCAGTTCTGATTCTTGAAAGTGTTGTGCGTTTTCTGTGCTTTAGAGCTTCTCTGAACATAATAAAAAAACCCACAGAATTGTTTTATTATCTTGTATTATCTCTTTTATTCTTACACTCTGCGTTTAGAAATACTTACGAAGCCTGGAAAGATTTTTATTACTTTGTTTTTCACATTATTTGAAATTTAGTTTCTTCTTTTTTTCCCTTTTACTCCCAGAGTGGGGATGCAAGAAATTGCTGGTGTGCACTTGTCAAATTCAGTGCAGTTCTTTAGTCCAACATATGGTTCTGCTGGTTCAGAGGAGACTGTTGAACCTTACACCACTGAGAAGCTCAGTCGTATTCCTGGAGGCTACGTACCTCTGACAGAACCCTGCCAGGTAATGACAGTGGATTTCAACAATCTGCAGGTAATGATTCTTTTTATGCGTCCTTTATAAGTAATCTATGAATAATGACAGCCCCATATGTTATGTGGTTTCTGGGTTCAGTTTCAGAACAGTTTGCAAGTGCAAAGTTGGCAGATCTGCAGTGAAATCCTCTGCTGATTTTGGTATTTGTCTGGTCCTGTGGTGATGTGAGTCACCAGATGATGGTCCCTGAGGTTTTGAAGGTGGAGTTTTTTATTTGTTCATCATAGTTTAGTTCCCTAAACTAGCTCACCCTAGGATCAAACAGCTGCCAGCCTTGCTACAGAGAGGGGAAGGAAGGATGCAATAGACCCATCTTTAATGCTTTATGCAGCTGTGAAGCTGACTTAATTTATTCCTCTAGAGTATTCAATAAGCTCTTGAAGACAAAAGTAAGGATGTCATTTACATCTGGCTTAAAAATGTTTGCAAGTGTAGATGGATAAACGTACAAGAGAGGGGAGATGAAAAAATTACCCTCTTCAGCCAGCTTGATTCCACCCTTCAAATCCTTTGATATCTTACAGTATTTCTGTAATATGGCGTTTTAAAATATGGTGTCATTATTTTGTGTATTTTGCACAAAATAAGTTTGTATGGGTGTACTGAATAGGCCTGAACTGTAAGGCAGGTACCTCAGCCACTTTCAGCTGAGTATGCTAAAAATATGATACATTGATCTGTGGTGTGTTTCTTTCTTATTGACCTGTGGTGAGGAGTTAGCATTGAGACAGAGCTTAAAATAGATTCTGTTATATAAATGAAATTATTCTTGGCTTCTGCTTGGCCAGGAATTGCAGTCTTTCTGAATCAATAGCTTTTCCTAGTTGGCTTGTCTGACATCCTGAGATTAAAAATGAAATAAGACAAGGCTCTTCAGTACACTACTGGGAGCAATCTCTCTGTGACCTAATGTTGCTTCTGCTTCTAGCATCAATAAGAAACTATTACTGTTATGAGATGCCTACTCTTAAGCATCTGCAGGCTGGCAGACAACTAAAGGTAATTTTAAGGAGTAAAGAACGGTGTTACTTTTCAGACCATCTTTCAGAAATGCTCCTTTGAAGTTTCAGTTAAGACTAATGGAGTGTTCCTGTCATGAAATTGCAAGATACCAGTAAAGGGAAGAAATGCAGTTAATTTATTTAGAGTTTCTGGTTACTGTTTCTTGTGACTTTGTCCCTGAGCAAATATGGCAGTTTGAAACACAGGTAAGTTACTTTCAGCCTGGGGATGTTTGTTTGATCTTTTTAGTTTTGTCATGGCTACACCTGGGTTTTCAGTTGGTGCACATAAAAAATAGAAAATTTGTCTGTGCTGTTATTAGAACAATAATAATAAAAAGAATCCCAACAAGCTGCTATATTTACAAACTAATAGAATTACCTACTAAAGATTGAAATTGAGATCAGAAATCACTTAGCACTAGGCAGGTAGTTTCAAATACCCTTTTTCTAAGCTTGTATTTCAAAGAATTAGAGGGATGTAGCGTTTACTCTGCTTGTACTAACTATCCAGACCTAAATTAACAAAACTGAAAAAACTGAAAATACAGTACAATGGTATCTCTCAAACCGAGTTGTTGGAGGTTTCAAAGACATTAATACAGATCAGAGAAACAGTAAGTTGAAATTCAAAAGGCATCCTGAGTTATGCGGAGTACTTTATTAGCTATTATTAGCAGCAGCAACTCGGTTTCTCTCAGGCAGGGGAATGAGATGTGGCTGTAATTACAGACACTCACACCTAGCTAGGTACTACCTGTGTGAGTGTTTGCTGGCAGCAGATCAGTGCCACTGGGAGTGCAAGTGAGTGTTTACCTCAGCAGCTGGTAATTAAAGCTCAGTCTCACTTTCAGGCCCTAAAGAAACTGTGCTCTTGCCAACAATTACAGATACTGGCTGTTTCTAATTTTCGTGAGAAGTTACTGTGTGGAGTATTTGAGAAACTGTGGTTCAAGACATAAGAAATTTGATAATTGCTTTTTTTCCTGTAACTTTTTCTTCTGTTTGTAGTACCATTCATTTTTTTTAATTTTTTTTAATACAAACTTTTTCTCATTCAGAAGGCATATGTGGCATAGCATCATTATGGGGTTTTTACTGCCTGTTCCTGCATCATAGCTTTATTTTCTTTTGCTGTCTCTTTAACTACCCCCAACAAATTGGCATCGTGATGTGCTAGAGCTGTTTGAGTCTGTAATTGTCATAAATAATAGAAAAACTTTTATGTGGTGGACAATGTGAGGAATCAAAATGGGATAAGCAGCATGGTATAGAGGAGGAAAGCTGAAATAACTCACTCAAGTGGGTTTTTTAAGTCTTTTGTATGACTTAATAGGGTAGGGATATAGCGCTACAGTTACTAGGACCGGTGGATGAGAACCTTGGGCCTACTGCTTTTGAGGAATAATCAAGAAGAGTATTTTTTAATATCAAATACACTTCTAAACAGCTATAACTTCCCAGAAACTGAGAAACAGGTGCATGTTTGTGCTCGTGCTCTCTTGCTTCAAGAGGCTTACTACCAGTAAAGCTTCAACTTACTATTCCGCCTCTCCAGATGAAGATGTACAGGAAAAAATGACAGAAGGAAAGCACTTTTATTGAAGAACAGTGAGATCTTACTATGAACTTTATTAGCATTCAGTAATTTTAACAGGTGCATTGTTCAGCTATTTCTCAGTTGTGAGAAGAGTGGTAGCCCAACTCTTGGAGAACACAGAATGTGAATGGGCGGGGGAGGTAAAAACTGCGTCATATGAGAGCTACTCGTGTTCTTAGATTGGAACTTCTCTTTTGTCCTGTGTATTTTAGGATTGAAACTTACAGAGGACATAAGCAGATCAGAAAGCTGATGAATGTTTAGGAAGGGCTGTTACAAAGCAGAAGGTTGTGACTCAGAGAACCTTTGGTCCCTCGTGCTTGACCTCCTATTAATTAGTTTATGCCAAAATCATCTGAGACATTAAATCTGGGCCTTTTGTGTGGTTCATGGTGGTAGCAGAAGGCAATTACTGGGGAGAATAAATTTTACCTGGAAGAAGACATAATTCCTATTACGTATCCTAAACTTGTTTAGGAGTACTGGAGAATTGATAACCTGATCCCATTGGGGAAAATCATCGCTCTTCCCAGTAGTGAAATTGTACATGTCTTAGCTTCTACATAAAGCCTGTAGCCCTGATAGCAAATACTCTCAGACTTAGTGTTTTTATAATGATTTTGCTGAACCTCTGTTCGAGTGAATTCAGTGCTTGTTCTTACATTATTTCTAGAACTGACTGAACACAGATTCTAAGTGAAGCATGTGCCTAAGCATTTGGCACATTGAATCCAGCCCAAAAGACTGGCTCTAGTTTTATTACTTCTCATAAGGCAAGCCTTGCCAGGCTAAAGCCTTTCTTGCAGTTTTCAGTGTTTTTAAATACATATGTTCTTGGATGTAGGCATGTTTGCTTTAATAGCTGAGTGATGTGGGTTAGTCATGTGGGTAATTGCACTTGCGTTTGGGAAGAGAGTTCCTATGCTATTGACTAATGATGATAATTGGTATTGTAGTGGCTTGTTAACAACATTTTTCTTAGGTGCCCTCATGGATTGGTGTAGAAACTTGCATGACCCAGTGTAAGAAAAAACTTTCTTCTGTTTACAGAAAGAAACTCTGACACTCTTTCTCTTTCCACTTTGGTCAGGAGCTGAAAAGCCTTGCAGCTAGAAAGCCCTGGAAGCTCAGCCTGCCAGTCACTGAAGGAGGAATACTAGATGCTGTTGTGGTGTGGTTTGTGCTACAGCTAGATGATGAGCATGCTTTATCTACAAGTCCTATTGAGGAAACTTGCTGGGAGCAGGCAGTCTATCCTGTGCAGGGCCTCCCTGGTATGTCCACTGTTGTGGTACATTAACTTGGTTTCATTTTGGTTTTGAGATAGGTTATCTCAGAGGTTAGGTAGTGGCAGCAAATAGGTTTTGGAGAAGTTCAAGAGCAAGTAGCTGTGAGGTGGTTCCTGATCAAGTTTGTGGGCTGTAATGCATAGTCCCTGCATCAGGGCTTATTTGTGGGGCTCTGCTGTGAAGCAAATAAGGGGCCTGCTTAAGATCTGGGAGAGAGGTTTCCATTAAGTTGTTTTTATTTCTATACTAAAAGAAATGCATTGTGGAGTAACTCCAAAAAGCGGGGCTACTGACTGTCTCCACTTGACAAGATGTGATTTGTGAAAGGGAGGTGAGGTAGGAATTGCTTGCTGCTCCTGCCCTTCCAACCCCAGCCATTCTGTGATACAGGAAGTATTAAAATGTAAATATTTAATATTTTTCATTTTAAAGCAAAAGGAATTTGTTTACCAGGTCTTGTTTCACTCTGCTGTTGATAGAACACTTAAAGTAATACCTGTTTGTCATGGAAAGGCTTATTTTGAGAATAAATGGATTTTTGCCTAGTGTGGGACAGTTTAAGGCAAATTTTAACACACAATCGCAGATCTTTGCTTGTGGGCTACAGACTGGAAAAGTTCTTTCATACACACTGGTAACATCTAATAAAAGAATGAGAGAATACTCTTGTTTGTTTTGTTAGTTTAAGCACTGTATGGCTGCATCCCTGCTATTTGCCATGAAGTAACTGACCCGACTTCTTTGTGCTGTTTTGCAAAGATTATTCTGTGAAGACTGGAGATACAGTGCTGATGGAAGTGTGCTGCCAAGACTGCTACTTGAAGATCCAGAAGATTTCTTCTTTGTCTTCTGAGTGTGGGATGGACTTCAGTGATAGGGATGACACACTGAGTTTGGGCAATGAGGCTGAGCTATGTGATGCCCTGGCTGGCCTTCAGACAACCAGCAAACAGGATGGCAATGCTCAAGTGTGTGTGCTGGAATCCACAGAAATAGCCCTGCTGAACAATGTACTGTACCATAAATGCTTTAAAGCTGCCATGGACAAAGTGCTGTCAGCATTAAATCCCAGTAAGGACTCGCAGTCCATGGACATTGATGGACATGGCAGTGGGATGAACCTCCGAGAGAATCAAAACAAGAGCTTTTTAGATGTGGCTCCTGATCCTTTGTATGTTTTAGATGTATCTGAAGGCTTCTCCATCCTGCCAATTATAGCTGGCAAACTTGGACCAGTTAGAGCCTACAGTTCTGTTGAGAAAGAACAGCATCAGGCAGCACTTAATGTAATTTCAGAAGCTAACCATTTTCCTAAGGAAACATTAGAGTTTTGGCTCAGCCACTTGGAAGATGAAAGTGCTGTGCTACAGAGACCCAAATCAGACAAATTGTGGAGTATTATTATCTTGGATGTTATAGAGACATCAGGTTTAATCCAGCAGGAGGTGATGGAAAAGGCTGCAATATCCAGGTAGAGTATAAATGGACAAAAGTATTACTAGGAATACTGTCTATTAACTACTATCTAGTTAATATTATCTACTATCTAGTAGCTATCTGAAAACTTTTAAAGATAGTAATTTTAACTGTGAAATTACTGCTGTGTTGGTTCTATAGAGCAGGAAAACCTTTTGTTCTGAAGAGATTGAACTTTCCAGAGTGTCTCTGGTGTGACTATTGCATACATGTATCTTTTACAAAAAGTGTCAAGATTTCACTTTCAGATTGTGTATGCAAGAATATGAATGGAAAAGCTTATTCCCAAGAGAAGTTCCCAGGATAGCCAGCACCTTAGTAATAACTGAGGTAGCTTTTAGTATAAAGTTAGAAAAGCCCAGATCAATGTACATGTCAAAGTGGTGCTGGAACAATGTGCAAGAATATAAACACATGGTGTTAGAACAGCCAGGGACACAGCAGCAGAGTTGCTAGGGACACAGCAGCAGAGTTGCTAGCTGTGGTAGGGGAGGGTGGGAAGGAATGCAGAGCAAGAGGAATGAAGTAACGGAAATGAGTAGCAAAAGAAGTAAATGAGAAACAGGTTTATCCCCTTTTGTGGTGCCGGGGAATCTTTTCTGCTTGTCTTCTTGCTTAGTGATGGCAGAGTATTCCAGGTGATTAATGTTCATTATCTTATCAAAATTTTGGATGAATCTTTGGATTATTTGATTTTTTTATATTTTTTTTTCTGTAAGAACACATGGTAAACTACTGACCTTTGTCATACACAAATCCGTTGGCATGAAAATACATTCAGTAGTGCATTACTGAGCTATCTGATTCCTATGAAGAGGTATGCTGTAGGAAAAGAAAACCTAAAACACCATCTTTTGAACTGGAGGTGTTTGATACTGTGCTGAAAGCTTCTGTCACGTTGCTGCTCTCAGCAGTGTGATATTCTGCAGTAAGAGACCAAGCAAGGCTCAGCTGTTTTCTCAGGAAAAAGTGCTGTCTCCCATATTGCTGTCCATTTTAGTTCAATGCTTACAGAAGGGTGACTTAAATTCCCAGCAGGTTTTGTTTCCCTATGGTTATGCTATGCTGCCTCCTTAACCAGTGCCTCCCAACCTGATGTACTTCCTGACTTCCAGTTTCATTAGGCATTTCTGCCAGTTCTTCAGTATTAGATGCTGCTGCTATGAATCAATCTCACTGTCTTTATATTGAAATATCATAGAACCATAGAAAGGCTTGGGTTGGAAGGGACCTTAAAGCTCATCCAGTTCCAATTGCCCTGCCATGGGCAGCATCACCTTCCACTAGACCAGCTTGCTCAAGGCCCCATCCAACCTGGTCTTGAACACTGCCACAACTTCTGTTGGGCAACTTCTGTGCAGCCACAACTTCTCTGGGCAACCTGTGCCAGTGCCTCACCACATTCACAGGAAAGCATTATTCCTAAAATCTCATCTCAGTCTCCCCTTTGTCAGTTTAAAGCCGTTCCCCTGTGTCCTATCACTACACGATCTTGTAGAAAGTCCCTCTCCAGCTTTCATGTAGGCCCCCTACAGGTACTGGGCTATCACTGTTTCCAGTATGGGCACTGAGAACAAATTACTTAGTTCCATAGTTTAACATTACATGACAAGTTTTCCTTTTGTATGATATAGCTCTCTGGTCAAATGGAATCAAACTGAAATGCCTGAGCACTTGACTTCAGAGGAAGGAGGAGTGTGCTTTCTTAAGTGTAGTTAATGTTTTAATTCCTTTTGATTGACATGCTTTAGAGGTGAAATCTCTCACTTTACAGGTGTTTACTTCACAATGGGGGGAAGATTTTCCCACAGTATGTGTTGGTGTATGGGATGCTCGTACAATCAGAGTCTCTGTTACTGGAGAGCGCTGTTCAAGGAACAGAACCAACTCTTGGGTTTAACATAGCCCCATTCATCAACCAGTTCAAGGTATGAAGTTGGTGGGTGTCTTACAGACACAGCTTCAAAGCCTGCAGGTGTCAGTCTTTTTAGTTTAGGTATCAACTCCAAGAGAAGTGAAGAGCTGAAACTTTTTTTTTACTGTTGAAGTTATCAAGAGAGGCCTCTGTGACCAGACAGGGACCTTGAGATAAACTAAAATGGGTAACATTTGGTTTAGAACTGGCGTGGGAGAAGCTTTGTCTGAGTATGAAAAATATGAAAGAGTGACTGTGCTGTTATGATCTCTTTTACCACCCTGTATCCCAACAGTCATGTTTCAAAAGGGATTAAAAGGGTGTGGTTTGCATTTGGGCAGTCTCCTACAGGGACTATAGTAACTCCTAGAAACTTCTGCATTCTGATAAATTTTGCCCTTTTTAATGGCTGATGCCTAACGTTACGGTCTGTACTTTTAGGTACCCGTTCGTGTGTATTTGGATCTCTCCACGTTACCATGTGTACCCTTGAGCAAGCCAGCAGAGCTGTTAAGGCTCGATCTCATGAACCCTCTGTTAAACAGCTCCAGCAGAGAGGTCAAGGTGAGTTGTTCATATATGAAATTAGAAGTGCATGTAATTGTCCTGCAGAGCTGCTCATTCATTGCTCACCTTGGCTGAAAATGTCAATATAGGATTTACTTGGCTGCAAGTATCTCTGAAATGGTTTGAACTACTTTATTTTCTTACCCCTTTGAAAAAGGGGTAAGTGATTCAATTAATACTTTAAATATTTTCAGGTACAGATTTGTAAGTCTGGCCAAGTCACTGCAATTCCCTTCTGGTACCACATATATCTTGATGAAGACCATAGCTTGAATACATCTGATGAGTCCTCACACTGGAAACAAGCTGCAGTTGTTCTTGATGAGCCACTCCAAGTTCAGGTTGGAGATGAACTTACGCTTGATGTTCAACACCATAAGAGCAATATTTGTATTACAGTTAAAAGGTGAAGAATGTAAATCAACTTGTGGTTAATTACCTATGCAGAAATGGAGTGTTCCTAACACCACTGATGTTAATTTATATTAAATTTTATTCTGATCAAAAAGATTCTTGTGTTTCTTTCATAGTAGATACTTTGTTACCCCTTGTGGTGCAAGCTGAAGTCTACCAATGGTATCTTACCATGCTCGCTATTGCAGTGACTACAGCTTGCTCCTGCATCATCTGTATTCAGAAAAAAAAGCACCAGATGCCTGTACCAGAAATAAATAGCTATGATTGTTCAGGATGGAATCCTTGCTTCTCAAACTGCAGTTACATTTCTTGGTTACCAAACCATCCCACTTAAGTGTACTGAGATGTTATCAGCCTTGTAATGCCATTCCACTTGCAATATTGCAAGTTAGTGTTGTGCATAGACAGTAGTAAAAAGTTGCTGTTTAATAACTGAAGTTGTGTAGTGGAAGGTAGAGCTCACACATTTCTTTCATTCTCTGAATGAGTCTTTGCTGGTAGTAAAAGGGGCCTGGATATGAAAGTTGTATAAAATATAACATCAGTCACCACAGTACTCCTGCATCTCTTGTATAGCACTGCATTTTGGTATAATGCAGGTAACAAGTTCCTTCTATTAAATTTATATCCAAATGGAAGACTAACAAAAGCTGCTCCCTCAGCATTGTTTGTTTCTGCTTCTGTGGAGCCATGAGGAAGACTCTTAGCAAGCTATTTTTGTAACCAGTTTCCTTATACTGTGCTGCCTATTTAATGTACAGGAGTCTGTGTAATGTGCTATCCACAAAGCATTTTTCTAGAATCCTACTGCATGCAAGATTCATGTGTGCTCTTCATCAGGTCAGATGTTTCAGTTGAACTTCAGGGATGACTGGAGCTGTGTTGTACCAGCCTGTACCTGACACATTGCTGTAATAAAGCCCCTACTATAAGGATGGAGGAGAGGTCTCCAATTTAGTTGGTTTTGGGGTTTGGTTTTGTTTTTTTGTTTTTTTTTCCCCAAACAGAGGTAGTGACTTCCAAGTCAAGTTTTCTGAAGAAACTGGATACTGTTCTTTATCCAGAGGGCACAGTGCATAAGAAAATCTAAGTGAATTAGAGTAGAAGAGGCTTTTCTTACTACACAGAAAACAGCTTTTCCAAGAAAAATCAAAACACCCCCACAAAACCAACAAAACAAGAAGAAAAAACCCCTAAAAAACACAAAACCAAAACCATAATCCATAACATGTAAGTTACTGTCTGACACAGGGTATTTTTAATGAAGTGCAGTTTTACTTAGAAGTGTTTAGGCTTCTCATGGTGGAAGACAAAAAGCAAAACCATAAAATAGCAGTTATGTTTTTCAGTAACCACTAAGCAAAATGAGTTAAAGAAAACTTAAGGACATACTCTACCCTTACTCAAGTGAGATTAAGTAAAGGGCTGAAAGTGACCCTGAGTTTTCAAGCCATGTGTTTAATAAGTAAGGCAAGCATAACCTTTAAGACTTAATGTAAGGATAGAGTATTTGCTTACACACTTTATATTTAAATTTGATGGGTCATGCTGTGGAATACACTTGTAGTAGTTTTCAGAAGACAGGGTGTCACTGACAGATTTCTGTTTATTTTGGAAATTCAGTAGCAATCCTTAATGGAAAGGTGTGTTCCTGTAAGCTACTGTAATGAAAAAAATAACTTTTCTCCCAGAAAGAAAAAAGCAGGAATAGTGTGCACATGGAATAACTGCTCTATAGTAAAATAACTTTGTAGCTTTCCAGAAATGCCGTGACAGAAGTAACCAAGATGCTTAACTAGCTCTTCTCCTACCAAAGCCCCCTCTCTGCACCATACCCAAGTTTTACACCAAACACACCTAACTTCAGGTATTAAACCAATTGCTTCAGTGTGTTGGTTACTGAACAGGTACTTGGCTTCCAGCAGCTCTGATCCTTCAGATACTTCTACTAATCCCCTGTATACATGCAGGAAATTAGTTATTTTCCAGTAGTGACTGAAGTGGAAGCTTACAGGCATTGTGAGCCTTTGCAAGCTGCTTCAGTTTAGAACATGTCTATTACATGGATAAAAAGATACCTGGACTCAAGCACAGATCAGGAGATTTTGATTCTTCAGAAGCTCAGTGAATTCCCTTTTCAGTGCAATCCTTAAAGTACTGAAAGCACACTCTTGTGTTATTTACACTGCAGATCCCCCTCTTCCATGAAGAGGGCAGCTGTATTCATGTGTCATTCCCACTCTTTAAATTACTGCAACAGTAAGTCAAATTGCAAGAAGGTGAAGAGTTTAAATAAAATCTTTAATTGCTTATTTACAACAAAGGCAATGACTTGGCAAATTGAAAATTATGATTTGCACTTTCCCACTAAGTTCAGATACAGCAAATACAGTCACCTGTAAAATATGCAGCCTAGTGAGTAAGGCGCAATATTTACATCACACTAGTACTGCAAAAAAAAAAAACAAAACAAAACAAAAAAAACCCCAAACAAATCAAAAAGCACTTAGATGAATTTACTGGGACAGCCAGAAGTTAAACATTATCTTGTAAATGCTAACAATGCTAGAAAAGAGCCTTTAGGTGTCATTTAAAAGGTCAGTGCTGTAGGGTTTTTTGTCAGATTGCGAACATGCAACAGGAGTAAAAATCTGATAATGGGATAAAAACAACAGTCCTCTGATTCTGTCAGTTTTGCAAAATAATGTTTTGATACAAGCATACTTCTTAGTCAGACATCTAATGCCGGTAACTCCAGTACTAGACTACCTACTTAGTTTTACCTTAGCAAAGGTCTTTTCTGGGGGTTGGTAGGCAAAATCGCCTCTTACATTTGGATCCAGGCTATACTAGAAGCATAATACAGTAATCACACATACACACAAATTTATGAATACAAATTACTACAGACACATTGTCAAGGTATCCTGCTTTAACAGCTTAAAAAAAGAACAAACTTAAGTGTTAAATAATTTACTGTAGCCCAATATTAAGAAAGCAGTTTTGGTTTGTAACTCCTTTTTGACATCCTTTATTCCCTCCCCCCATATTTTAAGGTAGTAACCATTACTCTTGTTTTAGAAGGATAGGAAAAAAAGTCAATTGTAAGGTATTAATCCAGAACCTATCATCCCAGCTGTCTCAGCTGAATGTAAAAGACAAATCATGAGCTACAAGAACAACAGCGCCAACTGTATGTGCTGGGCATGGAATTTCATAGCGAGGCCTGAAAGGAATGCTTGCATTGTATAGATGCTTCACTGATGCTCTGTAATAATTCATCTTCATGAAGGGGTTTTATTTAGCTATGAGAAGGGGAAGGTGATGGCATCTGTACAGAAGTTTCCATTTCACCCACACTCCACTCAGCATTGGAGCATGGAAGTTAACCACTGTTAAGAGGACAACCAAAGCTAATACAAACACTTTTTGCTACTGCCCTCCTTAAATTACATTCTTGAAATTAAGTTTTTCCATCACTAGCAGCACTTACACTTCATCTTTAGAAGACCAGAGTATTTTTTCAAATACTTCTCTTGTATTAAGAAAAGTCAGCGTAATTTTGACATGTTGTGTAAGCGTTTAGCAGTTTAAGGAGTTGATTCTTAAATGTATGCAGAAACTGTTCCAGTGTGCGTGGTTTATATTCATGGGGTACTCACAGATATATCCATTATTGGTTCCAAATTCAGCTGTCAGTTGCAGCCATATCCTGTTCCTGTCCGCACAGCAGCTTTTCCAAGCTTTTCAAACTTCCATCACTAGGAGTATATGTTAACAGAATATGTGTGGCAAGCATCTCACAGACTCCTTCAGACGTTCAAGGAAAAGGTGAGTCTAACTTTTATCCAGAGCTTTTTCTGATAAATTGTGCTCTAGTTCAGGTGACTCCTCAGCATCTTCAACAGCATTAGTGTTATAAATACCATCTACTGCAGGGGCTGTCGTCGGTGTTGTAAGAGGTGTCACAGTGTGTCCAAACCCCTGGTAGTGGCCCATGGGGGAAGATGGCATCGAAGAAGCATCTGAAATTGGGTCTTGAGTAGATGAAGACAGTAGACTCGTATGCTCATTTTGTTCATGATCCTCAGCAAAAAACATTTTCCTTGGCTGGCCCAAAACTGTCCTTCCTAGAATTATGCCAAATGAAAATACTTTTTAATACTTCCAGCACTATACCAAGGTCTTCGAACACATCAACTCTAAAACAGGCATGTTAAATTAGAAGATGAGGCTTTGTCTTGTAAGATTTTTTATATGGACATTGTTAGCTTTAATAAATAAAAGGATGTCTTTCCAATAAAAAAACCAACAAAAAAAATGAAGCTGAAAATACACCTGCTGTTAACAGATTATTCAGATCAGCCTGTTACTTACCAACATTTCGAACCTGTTCTGATATATCTGCCCTTATATCAGAAATATCCCACATTGCAAGAAAAGAGTCAAAGCATGACCCTTCTTCTGCTTCTTGAACGTAAGGTTTGTAGGAAAAACTGTAGTGATGTGCAATAGCTGCCAGGAACATCTCAACACAAATGATAAAATCCTGCAATGAGAGAGAGAGATTGATTTAATCATTCGTAACTGCAGAAAAATAGTTCTGGGTTTCTTTTGTAACTGAAAGACTGCAATTGCCTTGGGATACTGGCATCAGCTATTTTTCCGCCAGAGGCAGGATATTCTCAGCAGGCTTTGGAGAGCCACATGTGCTATATACATACAGGAATTAGTCCTTGCCTGAGGGACTGACTTGCTGAAAGCAAATATTCAACAAGCAGCAGCTCTGCAATGAATTATTGCAAGAAGAAATGCAAGGAAGTATTTAACTGGGGTATACTTCTGCCCAACACATGGAAATAAAAAGTGTTGAGCGTAAAACTCACTTGGGGTGACTGGCTGAAACTCAGGCTAAGTTATACTAAATTCAGTACGAATCTAGCCTGTGTTAATTAAAGTAAGCATGACAATATTTGCTTGAGATCAGCTGTGTCACCCTATATACAGCCATTCGTAAGAACTCATTGTCTGCTCCTACCTGTAGGCCCGTGGCTACAGCTTCCACACTTTGCCATTCCCAGGTGTGTTTCTCAGAAATAACGCCAACTTTCACCAACAATGCAATAAGCACAGCTTGCCTACAAAGATTATTTTAATATATAATTATTGTTGCTGTTGTAACAGTAGTGCCAAAAACCCTGCAAATAAAGCTGGTACATGAGTCCTGTTTGTATGTACACACAGGAAGAACCTCACAAAACCCATACTGTTTATGTATTTAGATTTTAAGAGGAAGAAAACAGACTTAAAAGAGATGTCATTCATCTGTGGTCCTAAAGATCACCTGAGAACATAACCAAATAAGAGTCTGTTGTTTCAGTTGGTTATTAGAACAAGTTGCTTCTCTTTCAGGGTATTAACTGCAGCCCATATGTTCAGCCCTAATGTTCAGACAGTCAAATGCACTTATTCATTAGCAGCCAATTGTGAGCTATGCTTAAATAGTAATTCATGGTTAACTTATAGTCCCTTACTTTGAAAACCAGTTGCCTTTTTTTTTACTTTAAAAAGAAAAAAATATTTTTTTTCTTTTGAAATACATGCAAGTGAAGATTCTAAAATAAACTATGCTCTTGAGCATCACCTTACAAAATACCAAGTCTGAAAAATAGGTGAACAAGACTGCTGTGCCCAGTGTATGAGCACCCTTCCCCCCTCACAATACTTTACTAGTATTATGGGTAGATTTTTTGAGGGCTCTAAACTCAGTAACAATATAGCTTTTTTTTTTTTAGCTCTTTTATGATCTACCCTGAGAGCAAGAAGTAATGAGTAAATAATTCACTTACCAGAAAGAAACAAAAACTACCATCTTCACACAGAGGAACTTGCCAACAGGTTGGATAGGGTTCAGTTCGTCACGTAGCACTTTATAAAACAGCACCAGACAATACATAGCAAACTAACAAGAAAATGAAAAAAATACTTGTTTATTTGCTTTCAAAATACTTGTTTATTTCGCGAGGGAGTTGTTTTACAGCATCTCTTGAGTTAAAGAATATATCACAGCACAACACAAACTTAAAAAGCTATTTTAGACAAGAGGCTCTGAATTTATGCAATCTTTGCCTTGCTGTTTTAAAGCAGACCTCTTTTTTTTGCCTGGAATTGTATTTCTGAAATTCATGGTATTGGCAGACAAAGGTCATCTGTCTACACACTCAAGCAAAGCATAGGAAGGTCCCATAAAATCTTTTCAATGCCAAGCTAGGGAAAATGGAACAAAAAGGACATGTTCTTTCAGCCTTCTGTTAGGAACACCTCAAATGTTGCCTCTTTATGAGAGATGAGGCAATGAATGCAATCTTCACTGCTAATCTGAACGTATTTCCTATTAATGACAACTGCAAGCAACCAAACTGATGTATAGCCAAACCTAAGGAATCTATCTGCCCTTTTCACACATACTCTCCTAGCCTCTTACTATCAAGTTTCTTCAAGCAATCATGTCAACCAGTACATATAGAAGTACGTGCTGCTTCTGGGAGTGTTGTCACAGCAGAAATAAATTAGAACACCTTCTGTGACAGCCACCCATCAAACACAGGGGTGGCAGTAGGAGGAGGAAGCCCTTTCCAGATGGGAAGTTACGCTGTTCTGAGTCCTGCTGCTGTGGCCAAGAGAAGGAAGAAGGTTGGAAGCTAGAAGGCTAAGTAGCAAGGAGCCAGAGCTGCTGCTTTTTCTTGCAACAGCTCATGTATACCATGCCCCAGGTCAAGCAGAAAATTATTCCTCTGCATTCCCAGCAAGCCACTAAATGCAATCCCTGACCTCCAGAAATGAAATTTTCACGTCCAGGGGCTGACATCTTACTCTTACCCTGACATCATCTGGCAGCTGAACCAACACCACAAGGTGTCAGGCAGGCCAGAATCTCCACACTGAATACACAGTTTGTTGTTTGTTTTTTTTTTTTCCTGTCAATATTGTTACCACCAGCTTTTAACACAGTATTTTTAAGGTAGCCAGTGCTGTGTGCTGGCAGGAAGCTACACCAGTGGGTGAAGTTAACTCTTCTGCAGAGACAAGTCTGCAGCTCTAACATGCCTAGGCCACATCACTTCACTCATCAAACAGTTCAGGGTAGAGAGGACACTATTACTTTGTAGGACTTCATAGTTAAAAATAAGAAAGGATTTAGATTATCTGTTTTTCTAATATTTTGCATATATAATATTTAACAGATAGTAACTTTGATTTAGAGTGAGAAATAGTCTACCCATAAGAACTGCCAGACATTAACAAAATTCCTGTCAACAGTTCACACAGAAGACTCCAGTAATATTAATACACTAGGTTAAAAGAGCAGAAAGATGCACTCTTGATACTCACTAGCTGTGACATGTTGTTAAGTATAACCAGGTAAGTCCAGGCATTGTTGAAGCTGAAATTTCCTTCATCATACACTCCCACTAGTTCACAAATTCTGAAAGAATTTTTAGAGTTAAAAACTACACAGTAAAAGATCAGCTTCTTTTAAGTGCTGTATCTTCATTACACCCATCAGCGGTTAGAATCCAAAATCTCTTTTGGAACTCAAATATAGGCACTGGGGGATATGCACAAAAATCACTTTCCAACAGCATATGGCATGGAAAATACAGTATGCATTTCCTATAGACAAAACAGCGTTTCAATGAAATTCAATTAATTCAACAACTAAACATTGTGTGGTTTTAACTTTTTTTTGCTTTTAACTGTTAGAACACCTACAGCCAATATTTATATGGATATTCTTTGGGAGTAGCAATTTCTTCCACAGTCCCACAGAATTAACAGTAATGACCACCAATACAGAGTTCATGAAATTAAGCTTTCAGCACCAACATGCATTAGCTGCCTGCTATTCCTTTATAACAACAGGTTATACAACATGTATGATGGCATAGTCAGGTCTGTCACACACAAAGTTTAACAAAATTTAGAAAGTTCCATGAACCTGACTTTAAAAATACCAACTGTTGAAGTCAGGGAGAAAAGGGAGAAGTAAAAAAAAAAAAAACAAACCTCTAAAAATTAAGAGATCATGAAAATGTTTTTTCCCCACATCAACAGCACTTAACATTCTCTCCCACTGCTATCAGCAGAAGGCATTAAGTATTTATTTCAATTCTGCAAGTAGTCATTTGCTATAGGGAAGTCATAAAGAAATCATAGATTGATTCAAATTGCTGGGACGCATTAAGCATGTAACACAATGAGTCTGCTTTCAAACTGCCTCAGTTCAATAAAAAGGGCATGAAAATTCTTTCCAGCATAACTCAAAATTGTATCCTGAAGACCAATATTAATTATTTATGAGCATACTTACAAAGCAATAATGGTAGTAAATGGTCTGACAACAGTGTACTGCAAAACACCCAGTTTGCATCTAAATAATAAAACTCTGCAAGAGAAAGACAAAATTCATTGTACAAGAAATTAAAGACAATTCATTTATGGAAGTTTCCTGCTCTCAGCAGTTAAACTGAATTTTTATTTCACGGTACTTTCAACTTCTACTTCCAGGACTTCAGGTACTACAGTTACAGTGTGTATATGCACATTACAGAAAACCCTAGACTTTCATAGACACCTAACAGGAAATATTCAATAATTTACCATTTAGGCATGGAAAACTTCTTTCTGGGCTAAACAAAAAGAATGCAATTTTCACTGTGCTGGAAGGTATTTAAGAATGACTTACTTTCATGGTTTTTCTTTAATATTTTAAAGAGCTTTATCAAAATCTCTTAAGAGATGCTTATCAGATTAAGCATGCAGAAACAAACAGTTCAGGGGCATATGGCCTTCTGTCCTTCACCTGTAAAAGCAATAGGCTATCTGGTCTACATAAAGGTTTTGGCAAACATACTGATGGCAAAGGAAGCAAATTCAAGGGGACGTTTTCCCAGTACTTTTCAAAACCCAGAAGTTTCCTTCAGCACCACCTGAGTTAATGCATGTTAGAGAAGTAAGTGTGATTAATACGGTGTTTTACATGTTTACAGCTGCTTTCAGTAGGCAATCATAGTTGATAAACTCTGCCAAGCAAAAGTTATACTACTAAATATGAAAACAAAACATTTGTATCCGATTACACAGGTTAAAATTGTAAGATGTCATCATATACTCACTCTCCCATAGCCCACGACGGACAACAACATAGAGGTGGCAGATGTCTCTGCTGATCTTTTGCTTCTATTATTAATACGAGGTTTGGATACCGGTTGGTTAGATAATTTGAAAGAAAAACCATAAAGTTATAGATGACATAAGCTTCATAGCATTCTCGACATGTATCCACATATATTGCAATGTTGGGGTATTTCAAAGCTATCCACTGTAAGAAGAGAAGTACATAAAAGATTACATGCAAGAAAGACCAAAGTGATTCCAATAACAACACTGGCTGGCTAGTTCAGCAAGCAATACTTCATCAGGCAGCAAGCACTAATTAAACAGGGCTTGAAGCATTTGGCTGATGAGAGTGTGACGCTACAGCTAAAAAAAATAACGTTCTGTAGAAATACTAGTACATTTTCAGGTTTTATCTCTGCTGCTTCAAACGCTTACAGCACTGTGCAGGAGATGCTCTGTATCTTTGACCACACAATTCAGTCTTTCATTTAAAAAGTAACTAAGGAGATGGCTCTTACACATAACCTACTCCTTTCAAGAGACAAGACAGAACTGTTTCCCCATATTCACATATTCGTTGTCAATATGGGTTTGAAAACTACATTTTTAGCCTGACAGTACAGAGCTGATCTGATTTATTTTGGTTTCCAACATGTAAATGTTTGCTCTGGCATATTTGCAAAATATAGGAAGAGTGTAACAGATTAGACTTAAAGTGGTAGTCATTCCTCTAAACCAGAATTTCAGACAGAAAAGTGATTTGGGGTCATTTGTTTATTCTTTTTTCTTGGGTTGTTTTTTTTTTTTTCTTCAGAACTGTGATTATGCATCAGCTGTCAGAGCTTCCAATTTTGAGTATCACACTGAAACTGTTCAGTGCAACCTGTCCTGCTGGTTTTGATTTTTGTCTGGTTGGGGGTGTGTGGTGTGTGCATGTTAAAGAGGCAGCTCTTTTGAGTTTATGTTGCTTCCCTAGGTTGTAACAGAGCAAATGTGCCTTCTCTGACCTTCTTAATAGAACTATGAAGAAGATGCTTCACATCCTCATCACAGTTAAGAAATACTAGAGATGACAGATAGTGCAAAACCTTTGTGGAAGTTGCAATACTGCAATCAGCAAACTGAGAATACAGCATTTGAATCTGGGAACTTTATGTTCAACTCAGATTAAGCACTCTAGGAGGACACCATATATGCAGCAAAGGCCAAAAGATCCAGGAGCCTGAAGAAAGATTTCAGTATGTCAGAAATATCCCTGAATGCCTGGCTAGAGCTCATTTACTTAGCAGGTAATTTGCTTCCAAAGGAAAATTCTGTACTTCAAACTGAAATAGCAACCTGAGGTACTTGACATTCCCCACAAAAAACAGGTAAAGTTTTGTTCCCCACTCTCCTTCACTCTGAAGATCTCTTTAAATCCCAGTCTTTCACATATATAGGATGACACTTCAGAAACACTCATGAGATTGAGGGGGGGATAAGAACAAAAAGCAAAACAAAACAAAAATATCAAAGGAAAAGTTCCTGGAAACCTGTCTTTTATGGAGGAAACAAATATTTGCGATGTCAGGAGGTGATGACAACATGTAAACACACATCCTGCACAGTCTGTTGCTTAGCCCAGGCTGAAATCATCTCCACAGGTGACATATTTACATGAACCATATCTGCTATGGCCAATTCTATGGCATAAAATACCGAGAATGAATTTTTTTGTGGGACCTTATCCTTTGCCTCCTGAAGCAAAAAGGAAGAATTTTAGCACTAAGCATGATTTGGGAAAGAAAAGTAACACACTGAATTTTGAGACAGTACTTGGATCACTGTTTTCCAGTTCAGCTGTGACTGAAGATGGAAGGACCAAAAGCAGGCTTTTTTCATGCCCCTTTCCACAACTGGCATAAATGATACTCAAGGACCAGGTTTAAAAAGGGTTAGCAAAAGCAATCCCATAAGCTCCACAAGAAGAACGTAGTATCACTAGAACTAGACTTCTAACATACTCCATAAATAAGAATGCCCAGACATTTCTAGGACTGCGACTCTCCATGCAGCACAGTTTCTGCTAGCTGTGACATTGTTTTCTGCTCACTTCCCCAGCAAACAGAATTTTATTAAGCTGTTAACAGTAAGAGAACACTTACACTGTCTAAACTGTAAATCGGCACCATCCATAGAATCCTGTTACAATAAAAGAACATTTAATATTACTAGTAGTATTTTTAGTCTGAATTAAATTCAACATTTGTAGCAAAGGTAAAATGGGAGCTTTTACCTTATTATTGGTTTCTGTAATTCAGGTTGAGTATAATGGACTAAGTGTTGTAGTATTCCCCAGAGAGATATTGGTATAGTCATTAGTAGAAATATCCCAGCAATAAACCATGCCTTGGTATGAATTCCAACCTTGCAAAGAAAAAGAACAATGCAACATCAAAGTTTCAGTACTAATACTTAAAAGTTTTACTAGTATAACAAGAAAAATAATTTACCTTTCTTTTTTTATGAAATAAAGTTTTAAGATGTCCATTAAGTACATATCCCCAATATAAAGTTTAGTTTTCCTAACAAAAAACAAGTCTCCCTTGCAATCTGTGGTTGTGGCTTAGAGTAAAACTTAAACAAGGAAAAGATGAGAAATCTTGCAGAACCAAACAAAACCATCACCAACAAACACAAAACATTCTACAAAAGCACAGTGATGCTCAGTATTTATTTTTGCTAAAAGCCACAACCAATTCCTTGCTTCAGCTCTGGAACTTGTCTCAGCTCAGTGCTTCATTACAAAGTTCCTGAAAGCTTGTGGATTTAAAGTATTTTTAGCTTTAAAATCAAGTTCCAAGTAGCAGTCAGTTTCAACTAGTTACATTTAAAAATCTGAAGTAGACGTGTGCATACACATGTATATGTCTGCTAAAACACAGGGCTACAACTGGAAACCAACACTCTGAAAAAGTAACTATATTAATAATCCTAAGTACCAAAACCTGAGAAACATAGTAGATTCTTCTCAAACACTTTTTTTTTTTGGTTGAGAATTTCTTCTCTGATTCCCTACTGCACACCAACATCCCAAGTCTTCTGTTGATTTCTGGTTCCAAGATCACTTGTGAGTAGTTTCGCTACCAGTATCAGATTTAATGATTTTGAAATCTCAGATACCACTTCAATACACACATCCATTAAGTTGAACATACAAAAGCATCAGAACAGGGTTTCAAAATCAGAACTTTAACACACTCAAGACAGATTTTACTGTCTTGATTAAAATCATACCATGAAAGAGCTCACCTCCTGCAAAACAAGCCGGTATTGAACTTGACAATATCTATTTTTTTAAAGTTAAAATTTTACTTTCTGTTAGAAAAGTAATCCTATCATATGAGTGAATCATACACTACTATTATGACATACTTCGGTACCACCAGCATAGAAATGAGGCTTCTGTACCTACTACCTCAGTTCTTCCTGATCAGACAGAGCTACCCAAGATACGAGGTTGCGAATGCCCGCTTTAGTACTACCAAGCGTTAAAACCTAAGTTCTGGGCAGGGCAAAGCTCCAGCCAGGCTCCTGTATCGACCGACTCCCGTTTCTTCAACATCATACCAACTGTTTAAACACTATCATTGAACCGGAAGGAGAAAGAATTCCCGTCCTGTTTCATCTTGCTTCGTTCGTGCTTTACCAGCACTGCAAGCACACACACTAGCGCCCCGCACTCCTCCAAGCCACCCTCTTCCTCGCTGGGTCGGTACCCGGGTCTGAAGCGCTCTCAGCAGAGCCCCGCGGCTACCCACCGGCCCCAGCCCTCACCTCCAGCTTCTGCAGCTCCCACACGCAGAGCGGCACCACCACCAGCAGCCCCACGATGTACAGCAGCACCACCAGCGGCCGGATCCACCGCCGCCAGTTCCCGCAGGTGCACGGCATGGCCGCGGCGACGCTGCCCCGCAGAACCAGGCGGCTCCTCGCACCCAGACGGCGCTCGCGGCGCCTCAGCGGGCCGGCGCCGGGCCCGGCAGCCCCCGCGGGGCGCGCATCACGAGCGGAGCCACCCACACACCCCACAGGCAGTCATCAGCTACCGGCTCCGCTCCGCACCCCACCGCCCACCTCAGCGCAGCTTAGCCCAGCCCGGCCCTGCCCTGGCCCGCCTCAGCGCGGCGCGGCCCCGCCCCGCGGCGCTTCCGCCCGGCAGCACTTCCTGCTGCCCCACCCCAGCCTCAGCGGCCGCGGCGATTGCCCGCGCGCCCTGCCTATTGTGGGCACCCCGCCCACCGCTGGCCGCGCCGGGGGCAGTGGCCGCTAGCGGCGCGCCCGTGCCCTCCCCGGAAGGATGGGCGAATGGTCTCTTCCGGCCGGTGCGTGTGTGTCGGCCCGGTCTCCCTTCCCTCTTCCCCTCCAGCAGTGGTCTCTCCTGCGGGGAGGCGGGGTTGCTACCTGGCGCGGGGCGGGAGGGCAAGTGCTCTCGTGTACGACCGTTAGTTCGGCTGAGGTAGCGGCGCTCCATCGCCGTTGTTTCTTCCCGAGCTGTGCCTGGCTGGCGGCAGATGAACTGATATCCCCCTCACATTCACACACACACACACACACACGCACACGCACCCTGTTCCTTCCTCTTTCGTGGCAAAACTCATTAAGTGACGAGCCTCTCGGGGAGGAAGCAAGTGGTCTTTCCTGACGGACAGCAGCAAGCTTGCCACCTGCGCCGGCAGTGGATAGGGTGGAAAACGCCACGCCTGTGGACTTAAAGGAGAGCCGGAGCTAGTGACATTTATGTTAGGAAGTGTGTGAACAGGCAGAGGTTTCAGGAATTTGAGTTAACAGAGACAGCTGCTATAACTATACACGTCAACAAAGCCTCTCTAAAACACCTTAATCGATGCTCACCTTTGGACAAAGTGGATACCGACATCGGGCAAAGTGAGCAATCTGTAGCAATTACAAAAATGGGTAGTGGTATGAACCTGGCATGAGCACTGCATTCATCTCTGGGGCTCCCAACACATAGAGGGGTGTGGAGCTGCTGCAAGTCTAAAGGAGGCCATGAAGATGAGAGGGCTGGAGCACCTCTGCTAGGGAGGCAGGCTGAGAGAGATGGGCTCGTTCAGCCTGAAGAGAAGGCTCCAGGGAGACCTTAGGCTTCCAGTGCCTAAGGGGGCCCCACAAGAAATCTGGAGAGGGACTTTTTACAAGAACGTGTAGGCATAAAACAAGGGGAAATGGCTTTAAACTGACAGGGGAGATTTAGATTAGACATTAGGAAGAAATTCTTCACTATGAGTGTGGTGAGGCCCTGGCACAGGCCCCAGCGAAGCTGTGGCTGCCCCATCCCTGGCAGTGTTCAAGGCCAGGTTGGACAGCACTTGGAGCAACCTGGTCTAGTGGAAGGTAGCCCTGCCCATGGCAGGGGGTTGGAACTAGATGATCTTTAAGGTTGCTTCCAGCCCCAAAAATTTTATGGCTTTATGAAGACTCCAGCAGATATATGAATGATGCAAAATATATACTGCTTTTGAAGTGGCTTGTAAAAACTGCTACAGCTAAGGTGCTCATTAATTCCATGGTAGCAACTGAGAAAACACAGGACTCGTGCTGAACTAAATTAGTACCATTAGTGATAATCTGCCAGATGTTCAAGGAGCTGCAGCTGTAAATTCTTGGAAGGAGGCAAATGCAGGTTGTAGTTTGAGGTGAGGCTGGGAAGGGTATGCTGTAAGAAACCATATGGAGTGTAAGGTACTAAGGAACAGTGACTGGAGTCTCTCTTTTTTTCTCTCTCTAGCTAAACTCCTGACTATTTTCCTCCTTTTTTCCCTTTGCATTGCAGTTGTTTTCCCAGGGTTTCCACTATTAACTTACCACTGGTGTAGACTGTTATTCCAATAATGGAGCTACATGTTTTTTTGAATAGTTACTATCTCTGTATTGTGGAAATGACTGGAAACATATTTTCATTGGAACTATGCATGGTGAAAGTTTCCTATTTGTTGAATTGTAGAACCCCAAAACTTGTCAGACTGCTTATCTTGGTGTTGACATAACTAACAGAAGGTGAACAGATTCTGTTTGTAAGATCTGATTGGCCGTTCACATGCTGCATTTATATGACATCTAATAGTTCACATGGCTACATGCGTGGATGAGGCAGCAGCTACTCTTGGAAGGAATTGTTCAGTTGTTTGGGTGCTATGAACTGCCAAAGTAACTCTTCCGCATCCGCTTCAAGGAAATGTCAGTAAAGCTGGACTCAGCACACAAGCCAACAGTTGAGCTATGCTGGCTAAACCTGAAATGGAGATTATGATCGTGGGCTGTTAAATTTTCTTTCTCCATGTTTTAGGAGGAAAAGTTGCTACTGATCTCCTCAGTAACTGGCAGCTCTCTCTACAAGTGATGGCAAGTTATGAAGTCCTTTTCTGCCTGGATAATCACCTGTTTAATTTGATCTAGTACTTCTCTTTTCCACCATTAACTAGAGCTAAGAGTGGTCTGAATTACTATCTCAGCAGCAGCCCTGACCACCTTAAGTAGTAAGTCTGATACCCTGATTGCCTTTTCTACCATTTGCTTAGTGAGTTAACTATAAATTGAATTTTGAAGTTTAGGGATAAGAAACATTTTAAGTGAGCTGAGAGTTCATCCTTGTGTTACAGTGTCGTGGTTTAAACCCAGTCAGGTAATTCGTTCGCTCACTTCCCCCCCTTTTCTTGCCCTCCCCCTGCTCTCGGAGGGACGGAGAGGAGAATCGAAAAGAATGCAACTCCCACGGGTTGAGATAAGAACAGTTTAGTAACTAAGGTATAACACAAATCACTACTGCTACCACCAATAATAATAATGATAAAGGAAATAACAAGGGAAGAGAATACATCATCTCACCACCAGCCAACCGATAACTCGCCCCCCCCAGCCCGACCAAGCTCCGACCGATACCTCCTCCAAGCCTGCAGTCTCCCAGCCCTTCCAGCTAACTCCCAGTTACCTCCTGGGCATGACGTGCTGTGGTATGGAATAACTCTTTGGTCAGTTTGGGTCAGGTGTCCTGTCTCTGCTTCCTCCTGGCCTCCCCTCCTCCCTGGCAGAGCATGAGGCTCACAAAGTCCTTGGCCAAACCAAAACATCGCTATCAGTTCTGTTCCCAGGCCGAAAGTCAAAACACTGCACTGCACCAGCTACCAAGAAGGAGAAACATGACTGCTACTGCTGAACCCAGGACATACAGATAAATATTCAGCTGCAGAGGTGATTTGCTCAAGGTTATGGCAGACTTGTGAACAGAATCTTGTTTGTTCATGATGGCACTGAAGAACAGGTCTTAGATTGTTTTGAGCTGAAATTCTGTATTGTATTATCAAATCAGTACCAAGGTGCTTATTCTGTTGTCCTTTGTTCCTTGTATGTAACCCATTCTTGGCAAGATGGTACAAGTAGGTCTATTAGAAGCTAATGAGCTTAGTCATATTTAATAAAAGGAAGTATGTAAATATAAATACTTTTCTTAAACATGTAGCAGACCCAAAACCAAATGTGTCCAACAATTCCAGAAAACCAGACAACACAAATGCATGAGTACTAGAAATAAGTATGCTGGTAATTTATCAATAATTAATGTATCAAAAATGTTAGAAAACATTTACATCATTAATGAATAAACATAATTTATTTTTTTTTAAGTTGAGGATTTTTTTTTTTTAATTCCTCCTGTACTTTGGTTCATTGAAGAACAACCACTGGTTTGGTTTTTAGGTGTTAAGGGTTTTTTTTTTTCACTTCCCTGAGAATATCAAGATGAAAGCTCATTCTTAATGATGTTTTTCATGTAAGTTTTTGCATCATTTGTAGTACTCTTAGGGTTTCTTCAGCATTTACTGCCCCCCAAAAAAATCCTTGGGGAGAACTTAAATGCTTCACAGACTTCAAGTCATTATTTTGAGGTTTTCCAATCTTTTTCTATCTACTGGTGTTTTGTGTGCTTGCCTCATGTTCCAAAGTAGGCATCTTTGCCAAAACAAGTCTGCTCTTTGTAGTTAGATTTCTTACAAAGCAAAGCTCGACACAATTGTGTCATACCATTACTGGGCTGAACTACCCGTCCAGTGAAATTGAATCTTTCTGCCAGTTTCAGCCCAATCTGAGTCAAGAGTCAAAGTCCCAAACTCCAATATAATGTTCCTTTAAGTTTTGTGAAGGCTGTTAAAGGGGAAAAAGCCAAACTAATGCTTATATCTACCCTCCTGAAGGAAGGGAACCTCACTTTACTTATACTGCTTATCACAAGCATACTCACTGGCCAGTCACTGTAGCTTGCTTTTAATTAGTATTTTATCAAGATAAGATTGGACTAGAAAACCTAATAAGTCTTTCCAACGCTGATGTCTTTGATTTTCTGTGATGCTGCAGGGGATTGGTACACTAGACTGAATCTGTGCAAGAAAGGTAATAGAGTTACTAAACTGCATACCCTTCTCCAGTGGCAGTTGTTATGTAAAGCCATATTGTAAATATGTGCGTAAATATAAATCCCCCAAAAAGGTTAAAGGGATACTGCAAGTAGATTGTTTGGAATATTTCGCAGGTTTTTCTACAAAACAAATCAAAAGTAGATTTTATTTTTTATCATAAAACCAAGGCTTTAGGGAATTCTAACAGTCTAGAAGGAAATGAGGTTTTCCACCATTTCACATCAAAATGTGTGAGCAAGTGATGCTCAAACAACTTTGGAAAATGCCAGAACTATACAAAAATATGTAAATAAAAGTATCTTTCACAGGAGAGATGGAACAATCACTCTGTTCTACTTACACTGGTAACGGCTTAACTGGAAAATTGTTCATGATTTAAGAAAAAAAACAACAAAGGAAATATGTGTCTGCTGAGAAGCAACCAGCATGATCAGAAGTTAAAAATGCAGACACTTTCAGGAAAGACTAAAATAACTGTATTTAGAGAAGACTTAAAGGAAACATAATATATGTGTAAGTATTTGCTACAAAAAAATAATGGTATTCTTTTATTTTTAATGGAGATAGCACAAGAGTGCTGAAACTGTGGTAAGTGGAATTGCGTATACTTAAGCACTGTAGTAGGTTAGTTTCAGTGATCTCCACTACTGAAGGTTCTTATTGGAAATCTTTCACTTCCCAGAAATAATCCTGGATTTTTATCAGAAAATGAACTGTTTTGATCTGTAAGTTTCTAATCATTTGTCAGGGAATCTTTTGTTAGCAAATCCCCTTTTTCACTACTCTTTTAAAAAGAACAGACAGCATGTTCTGTCTTTATTGTGCCAAGCTTCCATTGTCAAGAACCAGTTCTGCTTCTAAAATAATTTCATAGACCAAAATAATTTTGTAACAGATAATAGGAGTTAATAAAAATATGGCCCTCAAAATGAAGCATTCTTGTAATCTGATATTTATAAATATTCTTGTTCCTTAGTCGTTTTTCATTAATATAGGAAACAACTGTGTGAAATCTTATCCTCACACATAGATTCATGTTCATGAATTTATAATTTTTTCAAAGTATTGTACAGTGGAAAAATTGCAGTTGACACATAAGAGAAAGGATCACTTTTCTAGGTGTCGTATGGGTTGCAAGTGAACTAGCACCACTGTGTGGGACTAATTCTCTCTGGAACACACACAAGCTTCCTTGTTTTCTGAAAGAGGCTACATGTGAAGTATTGCTAAAAACCAAGCAGACCACATCTTCACTAACCATTAAGGCTTCTAATATTACAGAAAAGTGTAACAAAGCTACTCACCAGAACTTGAAGATAACAGCTGTACTAGCATCATTTTCCTCTACTGGAAAGACTGATGCAAATTATTGTTGATGTCAATCATTATGTACATGCAGCTCTCATGAATTTCAAATTTATTTAAAAGAGAGTTATGTCAAAACATAATAAACTGGGATTATTCCTTAGTATATGAAACGCTATAAATAATTTACTAAATTAAAATGGAAAAAAAAACTCTAGACTATTTTACAATTACAGTTGGAAAACTATGTGGTATTTATTATTCATGAATTCTACTTTTATTTATATACCATTGGTTTCAAAGGTTTCCTCATTTTTCCTGCTTACTTTCTGCAGGTGCAGACCCTTAGTGATAACTGGGCTGTCCATCTTGCCTGATCAGAATTTTACTGTGGGGTGGACAGTAAGGATTGAACTCAAATTCTCAGGGCGTGAAAATCACAGATCTCCCTCTTGTGTTACGGTCATATTACTGCTAGCTCCTTGAGGTGTGCATCCAGTAGTATACGGTTGATTAGTTCACATTCCACTCTGGTGCTTACTCACACTGGCATCCTTTAGTGCATTTTTATTGCATTTTATGAAAACTTAATGAGAGTTAAAAACTCAATTTAATTTCTTTTTTTTTCTGTCTGTTATTAATTTTCCATGAGAAGGCTGTCATCAGTTCTAAGAAATTAATCTTTGTTATGGAAATGCTGCTATCACATTCTGATTACTTCCTTGTTTCTTTTGTGCATGATCATTGGAGGGAATGGCTGTTGTTCAGATCCAGAGGCATCTGTAACCAGCAACTTGAGTGGTGCCTTAAGATGCAGTTTCTTTCAATTCAGGATTACTCAGATTTTTCAGACTTGTTAGGTACCTACTATCTCACTAAGCTGTTAGGCATTTTAAAACATGAGCTCCTGTTGCAGTGAATGGAGTTGATAGACATCAGTCTTTGCTTGTCAATGCACTAAGTTTTGTTCATTTATTTTATGTATAATGCCTCAAAATATATTAAGTAATGGAACAGTAGGGGCTGTGTAAAAGGAAGTAGTGAGCATGAAATAATAAAGTGTAACTAACCCTCATACACAGCTCCTCAGAAGGGCACATCCATCATTCTTGTGAAGGAATGGAAAGAATGCATACCAAGTGTTTGGAAATTCAGCAAGATTTTTTGAAGTGTTCTTGCCACTTGGTTCTCAAAGGAAGGCTCTCCCTGTAGAATTCTGTAATACAAAAACTTTTCCAAAGTTTTATCAGATATGAATTGCAGTAAAGAACAAACATTCAGTTTAAACTGAGTCAGTATACCTCTTTGCTAAAAGTCCATGCTCCAGATGAAGGAGAAATTAAAATTCACAGATTTTGGGATGTTTTCTGTAACAAAGCAAAATGTTTGGTATGATTTGCTAAGGAAGCACTTATTTAATGTGAGAGTGTCTGAGCACTAGAAGAGGTTGTGGATTTTCCATCCAGAGAGATTGTGGAGTTTCCATCTTCAGAAATACTCCAACACCTAACTGGATATGGTCCCGGGCAAGTGGGTTTAGGTAACCCTCCTTGAGAAGGGTTGGACAAGATGACCTCTATAGGTCCCTTCCAACATCAACCATTCCGTTTATGGTATTCATAGGAATAAAATCTATGATAGAATAATATGGTGGCGTAATATGGTGGAAAACATGCTGCTCAACAACTTCTCTGCAACAAAATTCTTCAATTCTGACAAAGATCATACTCTCTTACCTGTGAAGAAAGAAAACTGTCATGTGGACCATGACTAGAGGTCCCTTCCAACCACAGCTTTTTTCATAAGGTGTAAAAATACGTTGATTTATAGAAAATAGCATTACCTGTAAATAATCTTTTATCCATTTTTTTGTTTGTGGCTTTCTGCTGAGAAGTTAGCAGATTTTTGTTGAGAACTCCCTTTTGTTACTGTTGAGGTTTTTTTTATGACAAGGATTCCCAAACCCTGGTACATAAATTATTCCAGGAAATGATCTGGTCTGGTTGAGAAGCAGGCAGTGCTGTCATTTAGGTTGTACCTGCTGTTACAGGCTCTGTCAGTGTTCATTCTGAAAATGTTTGAGAACTGCGATCAAAAAACTCTTACCGTGCAGCCACAGCTTTAAAACACAGTATACGTACTCTTCTGGGATTGTTAACAGAGTTTCAGCTGCTGGAACCTCTCTCTTTCACTCACCTTTTAAGAGAGGGTATGCAGGGCCTGCATATGTTCCTCAGCATTATAATAGGGAAGGATGGACTTGCCTGTAGGTGAGGCACAGGGACTACTTTGTGGCAAGTTTTCATCTCAGCTGAATTAAGGCATTAAGATTGGCAGCAATATCTTGAACTTGAGTTCAAGCAGCAGAAGACTGTGAAGCTGAACTGAAAGCTGGGGATCCTTTTAATAGAGTTTTGATTTTTGAGCCTTTGGAAAACCCGTATATTAATAGCAGAAAATGTGTTTCTCTCAGGTAAGATTATTTTAAACATTTTGATTGTGAACACAATACCAAAAATATATCAGGCAATAAAATTACTGTAGAATAACTGAAACTGATTTAAGAAGGGGACGGCAATATGTCAGCCCATATATGAAGGAAGAACAGTACAAAAGGTTCAAGTCCATGTTCACTACCTACGCTCCTTCATGGTATTAGCTTCTGCTGCAAAAGTGTGCTTCTTTCTGGTTAATACTGCCACAGCAAAAAGCAAGCAAGGAAGGGAAGGGGAGGGAAAGGAATGGAGAATGGAATAGAATATTTCAATTGGAAGGGACTACAATGATTATTTAGTCCAACTGCCCGACCACTTCAGGCCTGACCAAAAGTTAAATCCTGTTATTAAGGGCATTCTTCAAATGCTTCTTAAACACTGACAGGTTAGGTGCATCGACCACCTACCTCTCTAGGAAGCCTGTTCCAGTATTTGATCATCCCCTTGGTAAAGAAATGATTCCTGATGTCCAGTCTAAACATCCCCTGACGCAGCTTTGAATCATTTCCACATATCCTATCACCAGATACCAGGGAGATCAGCACCTCCCTTTCCACTTCTCCTCCTCAGAAAGCTGTAGAGAGCAATGATATCACCCCTCAGCCTACTTTTCTCCAAACTCGACACAGGACGTGCCTTCCTGCTGTTTCACCAGTGATCCAGCCTATACATCTTGTCAGGGATATAGTACTCTGTTTATAGGTCTGTTCTTTTAAGAGACAAACATGTTACCTGGTATCTCCCACTGAGAGGATATACGTTGTAAATATATTATCAGAGAGTGAGAAATATGTCGAAATGTTTTGCATCCCATATTTCACAGCCCTTCACCTAAGAAGTAATGTAAAAATCTCTAAATGGGGCAGTTACAAAATATTTTTTAACTGTTTTTAACTGTTGTTTTAACTGTTAAAAAACATTTTGTTTTCACTTTCTCTTGATTGCTGCCTGCTTCAACAGACAGCTGTCTGACTGTGTTGCATACCTGACTGGCAAAAACACTCACAACAAATTAAAATGCTGTATTATATCCATTTTTTATGACTAATTTTATAGTTTTATTGACCAGCTAAGTATTTAGTAACATGTATAGCCCTTAACTCATATTTCCCAGGTAAACCTGCACAGGTGAAATTGAAGCAAAACCAGAAACGTTAATGTTTCCTATTGGAAAATGAATACAGAAGGACAAATGTCACTACTGCTCATTGTATGTTCTGTGTAAAAAAGAGTTGAAACGGTACATATTTAGAAGCAGGTTTTACTTAAAAGATATATAGAACCAATTGTAAAATATTCCCTGTTCCTGAATTATCACAGTTTTATTAACTGTCACTTCTTTCCAAAATCCCACCTTCATTCTTAGTTGAAAGAAGAAAAGCGTGTGCACTGAAGGATACCAGAAGAGTGTTTATGTAGCTATGGCAGGTATTGTGTAAACCAAATATCATAGAATAGTGTGAGTCACCACTAGGATGTGCTGTCTGCCTAAAATTGAAGCCCTGCTATATAGGAGACAAGTTTCAAAATTCTTAAATGTGATGTAAACATAAACCCTTAGTATTCTCATATGAAGATTTCAGAAAAGAAATGCAAAATATACATTTTTATAAGGAAAGGAGTTTGAATGATAGAAAATTTTCCTGTCACACAAATATCCTTAGCAGGCACACTCAGACAGTTTACTAAAGGAGTGTAACAGCTATGACCATATTCAATTTATTGACTAACATTAGAACCTTTATTGCTGGAAATTGTTTCCAGGTGTGGTGTCTATGGTAAGACCTCACAAGAATATCATACGTGCAATACATGCAACACAAAACGAATTAAATATGTTCTATAACAAAATATGTGTGCTCTTGATCTTCTGTTGCTTGTTGCAAATGTAAACAAGTATAAAACAGTGCTCAGCTAAGATCTGTGGATTTAGACTCGTGTACAGAATTACTGGTTGTAGAACAATGTATATTTATCGAAACATAGAGTTCTGAAAATTAAGATGGAAACATTTGAAGCATGGCTGTTACAGTTTTCAGTTTGTCATTTCAGTAATACTGAAGTGTTTTGTCAGTTGTGATTCTTCAGTCTGGAAATTTTTTCATATGTTGGGATTTTCCAGCACTTGCCACTTTATAGTGACTAACATACTCTTAAGTTGTGTATGTAGAAAGTAGATTGATAAGTCATGCACAGAACTTACAGAAGGATCTGTTTTAACTGTGCAAGCCAAGAATATGATATGAATGGGTTGGTAGCTGGCAATCCTTTTAAGCTAGCAGTGATTCCTGCAGGAATACAGAATTCCGTCAGCAAGGAGGGGAGCAAGCAAGCTATGTTTGCGTTTTTTTGTTGCGTCAGTTTTTTGTTGTGGGTTGTTTTTTTTTTTTCCTGCTGGATTTTCCATCTTAAAAAAACATAGCAAGAGTGTAAAACGTTAAAGATTCTTAAAATACGTCAACATTTATGTAGTATAGACAGTGCTGTTACTGGTAGTGGTTACATGATCTAATAAGCCTTTTCTTTGAGTGATTAGCTAACTGATGTATCAAGATTCCATAATATTAAATACAGTATTTTCAACCATTCCTTCTAACACCACTCAAAACCTGAGGTTTACTAAACCTTTGATAATGCTTTCTCAGTTATTTGCCTATCAGTGTTGTTTACCGGAATTGAAAGGCAGCATTGCAAAGTTTTGTATATTCTTGGTGAAAATAACAAAAAAAAACCCAAACATAAACCACTTTAAAATAAAAAATCCTTGGTCAATTAAAACATGTCAGCATAACAACTGCTCCTTCTGAAGGGTAAGATGTTCTCTTTTTTCTTTGTTCTGAGGGGCATGAACTGAGTTCTAGCCTCCGAGTCAAGAATTCCTCCATTCTAATTCTGATACTGACTCAGTTGTAGCCTATGGCAATTTATCACAGTTTTTTTATATATGTAAAATGGATATATTTGTCCAGGGGCAATATGAAGATTAATGACTTAATATTTATAAATCGTTCTGAAAGTCATCATTATGCAGATATTAAGATTATTTCTGAGCAGTTGATTCTAATCTGGGATGAGGCCCAGCAAAGGACATAAACATCTGATGTTCAAGTCAGGTGGAATTTAGATGCCCTGGGTCAATATTGCAGTCCTAAATATGTTTACACATCAGCCATGTAACCCTGGAGGTTCCTAAGTTTGATTGGAAGCTTAGGTATTTTTTATTACGAGTTGCATTAAGTATTCCAGCAGTGCTCATTCATGTTCTCAAACGTAGCACCCTAGTAATTAACTCAGGCTGAGGCCCAGTACATGTCCAGAAATGATGCATTCCTTTGCATGTCTACCTGGAGAGTTTAGTCTGGTAGCTGAGCTCTGAAAACATGTAGTAGGCCAGGACCATGCAGCAACAGCTGGCCCCACACTGGAAAAATCTGTTTCCCTTCAGACTGTAGCTCATTGCTTAGAACAGACAGAAATGTGGATGAGATCCAGGTTCAATTCCCTTTCCTGTCTGAAAGGACCCCTCCTTGGACCATGCTTTAGTCAGCAGGCAGCAGACTTTTCAGAATGTAGGAAGGATTCTTCCATCTTCAATTTCACTTTCCAAAGAAGATATTCATTATTCACCATCAGTATTTAGGTCTTGCAGTTCTGGCATATTGATGAGAAAGAGGAACTGTTGTCAAATGTTACAGAAAATAGAAACATACTCAATTCTGGAGAAGTACAATATAGTTGCAGGAGTTGGGACTAGAACGTAGGCTAGAGTGCTCTTCAGTGAGTGCCTCCTTACATTAGTCTGCTCCCTACATTACAGGATGGCTTTTTTTTGGTGAACCAAGTGCAAAATCTTTCTGTCGTGCGCAATATATTCTCTAAATTCTGGATTCAGTTATGCAGGCCAGGAAGATGAAAATCAGGTGGTGTGATACCTAGGAGTGCAGTGCTTTGTCTTTTTCTTGATTTGTCCTAGGTTCAGCAATAGGGATCTGTCAGATAAAATAGAACAAACAGAATCTCTCTCCCCTTCTCTCTTGCTTGCTTTTTTCTATTTTTCCCCATGCCTGTGGTCAGTTCTTAAAACCACCAGATTAGAAACATAGTCTGAGCCTGATCTTCAGAAGTCAAAGGGAAGAATCCTTGTGAGGTTAATGAAATGAGAGTTGGGCTCTGAGAATTAATGGAAGAAGACATTTCTTTGAGAAGTTTCCTGTGTAGTACCCATTATACCTAAAACTCATTAATTTCTGCTGTGATTTGTTAAAGCTGCTATTTCTGCCAAGTCAGTACCTGTCTCAATACTTTAGGAGAAACTAATTTAAAGGAATTTAATAGGAATTAATAAATTCAAATGCTCTGAGATGTGGTCTATTAAGTGGCTGAAAAGACTGTTAAAAAGGAGAAAAAGAAAAGTAAATAGGTTTTTCTTTCCAGAATACATGCATGATTTTGCTTTTATCCTTCCATGGACGTATTTAGATAAAATTTGTAACAGGTTATGCAGATGACTAGGCAGTCATCATGGTACAAAACTGTAAAGACAAAAATTTCATTTTTTGAGGGATGTTAGTACAAAGAAACATGAAGAGTTGTGAAGATGAAAATAGACTTTGATCCCTGCCAACATGTAAATCTTCACCCTAAATACATCTCTACATATCTACAAATAGATAGCTATTAGCTATTGGTGGGAGAAAAAGAGTTTTTCAATAACCGTGAAAATCCATACAACCCAAACCCTTTCTTCTAAAGCAGCACTACTGTTTAAGCATGATAATACAGATAGGCTTTTTGGGTGCCTATAACAGATTGCTTGCTTTTGTGATGTAGCTTAGAAAAATCCATGGAACAGCCTGAAACCCCCTGAACTGAGCCTCTGAGAAAAAAAAAAAAAGAGGGCAAAAAAAAAAGCTTTTCCATATTTTAAAGTGGCTTTTTAGGCCTCCCGAGTCTTTCTGGCACATCATTCTCAGACCCTTATGGACTGGGATGCTGCCAAACAGCTTTTTTCCCACAAAATTTAATAAACTTTGAGTGTTGGACTGAAAAGTAGTGCAATTCCCAAAGAGAGATTTCACTACAGGATTCCAAAATACCTAAAATATAGAACCTAGCCTCTGAATGAACCCAGCAACATTTTTCCTTGGATTTCTTACAAATACAAGAAATTCAGTTCTTTGTCTTACACTGGGTTAGCACTTTGTTGTTCTCTGTTTAAGAAGTTTTCTTTTACCAGTGATATGATTCTTATTATTGTTTTAGAAATTAGATGTCCTTATTCTCATGCAAATTTACTTTGATTTTGCTAGACATTAAACCATACTTACATTTACATACACCTGTGCTACTTGGACTTTGGCATAAGCTTATTTCATGTTTGTTCTGTGTGTGCTTGAAGTAGTTCAAAGCTAAAGTAACAGGAAATTTCTTCTGATGTATTTTGAAGGAAGTCCCTAGGAAACAGCAAAGAGAGATCTAGAGCAAAAAGGTTCACAGTAGTCATCTCCAACACCTAGTCAGTGTGTTACAGCTGGTATTGCACTCGTGGATAGAAATACTGAACTTGATTGTCTCAATTAATTTGTAGAGTGATTATGCATCATCTAATATAGAACATTTATACATCAGGGGATCATTATCACAAAAGGATTGGTCCTGTCCTCTGAGCCAGCACTCCCAAGTGCATGTGAGCACTTCAGTGGATTTTGCTGGGAGTTGCTTTCACACAGTTCAGAACAAAATTGTGAGTCAAGTGTTCAATTCAGTTCTGAGAGACAGTCAGACAATAGCTGAAAGAAGAAATTGCTCACCTCTGAAGTATCTGGTCCTTACCCTGCTTACTCAGGCAAAGCTTCCACTTACTTCCAAGAATCCAGTTCAGCATAAACCAGCAGTTTAGTACATATCAGTGTGAGTTTTGCTAAAATAAAGAGTGCATAATAATGGTCTTCAATACTGCATTCTTCCCTTGCAAAACCCTATTTTTATTTACTTCTATGATTCTGCAATAATATATTTCGTAGACAAGACTTTTCATGCTTTGCCATCCCCAAGCTGTCGGATTTCTGTTGGAAAACTTAAGGAAGAATTTATTCACCTACAGTTAAAGTATATAATCAACTTGAAAAATGTACACTTGTATGGGTTTTTCAGTATACAGAAATGAGATGCGCTTAACACATCTAAGTACACTTCATAAATTGAATTAAGCAAGGAGAAATATCTTTGTTATTTGTGAGAAAGATGCAAAGTCCCAGATAAGTACAATATATGTGAATCCATGTGCAGTTGTGGGGTGTATAGGGGCAGTTGTGAACACTGTACATATACATTGAAGTACATACATACTGTAATACATTTGATGCAGTATAGCATGATAAATAGGACTGGACCACTGATACTACTCTCTGAAGAATGCAGTTGTTCACTGGACAAAATACAAAGTAGACAGGTTTTAGCCTTGCTGGTTGTGAACAAATCCTCTCAAACATAACTGCCCATAGAAAACATAAAGGAACAGATGCTATTGCTCTGTCATCTGTGAATAAGAACCCCAAATACAGCAATTTAAAAAGGAGTGACAGTGAAAAGAATCCCCAGAATAAACAGTGAAAAATTAAAGCTAGAAAGTTTAATTTTTAAAGAAAATTTAAAAAAACAAATCTGTGAAAGATTCAGTGGAAATGGTGTCTTGGGGATTCTGGCCCCTAAAACCAAGGACATTACTAGTGACTTATACTGATGATTTTCCAGGTAATTTTACTTTGACCTGCTTTGGAATTCCACAAGGCAATGAAAGTTGCATCCCAGAGACATCATGCTACTTTTAAATACCTGCTCCTAAGTATCTCAGCAAGAACATTTCAGGTGAAAGCCTGATAGGACTTGTAGACTTGTTTTTGTAAGGGAATGAGTGATTATTGACATTTTCTTGTAAGAAAACACATCTTTGGCATAAGGAAGATGACCAACATGAAAAATTTTCATCCAATTAATCTGCAAGTTTCAAGCAATGAAAACTTAAGTCTTAAAATAACTGAACATAAGAATAGTAAAATCATAATATCATTTCTGTTGGAACAGACCTTTAAGGTCTTTGAATCTGACTGTAAACCTAAGACTGCCTAGTCCGCTACTAAACCATGTCCTCAAGTGCCACATCTACATGAAACGCAAGAAAACACTTCCCACGACAAAACTGTCTTGATAGTGGTTCTAAAGACCTGATTTAAACCAAGGAAGAGCTTATAGGTCAAATCAACAAAACCGTAACAGTTCACCAGTCAAAATAGTATTTATCTAAGTATTCCAAAGAAATTCGTATCAGCTTTTAGCTGTAGCTGAAGCTATGCATAGTAAACATATGCTTGGGGCAGGGAAGAGAAAGAGATTTCTGCATGAAACTACAGATGAGTAAGCTAAAGCATGTATTCAGGAAACTAGAGGAATCTATAATGAAGAATAGAATTAATGGCTGCACTGATTAACATTACATATTTAGAAGAATGAATATGAAAAGGGAAATTACAGCTCACAAAATCATGTTCTCTGAGAGTGTCACTGAACATGTTCACAAGGATTGTCACATTGATATTATCTGTCTGGATTTGCAGACAACTTTTTACAAGACCATTTTCAGAAGCTTAAGCAAAATACAAAGTTGATGTACCCTCAGCTAAGTTTTGATGGCACAAATACAGTGTTTGGATTACTACAGAGGGATAAATGACAAAATAGATCAGGATTATGCTGCTGCACCTAAGTCACATTGGTCTTTCCTCCATTCTGTCTTGAAAACAGCATAGTAGAACTCAGGAAAATACAGAAAAGGGCAAAAGATGATCAATGGTATAGAACAGCTTTCATACATCATACGAGTAAATCCACTAGTCAGTCTGGAAAAGACATCTGATTCTATAAACTCATGAGTAGCAAGGTAAACAACAGTTGTTTACTGTCTCTTAAAACAAGAGCTAGGGGATATTGAATGAAATTATCAATGGCAAGTTCATTGTATAGCTTCACACAATGTAAATTAAATCTGGATTCATTTCCTCCAGATGCTATGAATAATGAAGGATTATGTGGGGTCAAAAAGGTAATTTAATGGAGAAATATCTATCATTTATCTCAAATGTACCGATTCTTGCTGCAGATTAATGAAGGCTTGGACAGTCAACCAGTGAAGTGTTACTCTATGTTTATACCATCCTTATCCCCTTCCCTAGGTGTCTGCTGTGTCTGCTATTGATCATCATGGGTGACAGGAAGGCCTGACTCAGTATAAGTGCTTGAAGTTTTTTGATTCTTATGATCATTAATACATACACAAGGTAGAGCTGACTCTTGTGCTGGACAGGAATGTGTTAATTTTACACAGAGAATGCTAAACTAATCTGAGTTTATAGCATTAATCTTTTCTTGTCCCATTAAAAAAAAAACAAAACAAAAAAAACTTTTGTTTTTGAAGGAACTCTCAAAAAATTGGCTTGTCCACCCCCTTAAACTATGTGCTACCAAACTTGAATGTTTTAAGTCACCAATGTATATTATGAATGCAATTCTTCCACATATAGTCATGCTACAGTCGCATATTAAATCCTTACCTTATCACACTTAATGTCTTTATGCATTCATCCCAAACTGCAGTTCTCTTTTTTACTTGCTTATTTCAATTGCAAACTTGATGATCACAGTCATGTGGAGGTCTTTTTCTGTGATTCTATCTTCCCATTAGAGAGCAGCTCCGATTATCTTGTTTAGATGTGTTCCTTTTATTTTCCACAAATTAATACCATTTATCTTCTGTCTATATTAATCTCCTTTTAGGGTTTAATCTGTTCTATGATATTGTTATAAAATTAGATTTATTTACTTCCTTATTTATATGAAGTCCTTCTTCTTCTAACTCCTTTTTCTTCTTTAAAGTAATACTTGAAAGGTGTTGGGCTGATTGTCCTAAAATGTAAATTTTCTATCTATGCCGGGGTCATGAACATACAGCAGGAGCTGTAAACTCCCACACTGTTAAATCCACACATTTCTGTGTTAATGCACTTCAAGTGTGGCCTGAAAGGGCTTTTTCTGGGGAGTGTTTTTATCAGTGACATTTCTAATGCAGCACTCCTGAAACTCCACAGATAAAAATAAGAGTTGGGGGTGGAGGGGTGGGTTGGGTTTTTTTGTTTGTTCTTTGGGGATTTTGTTTGTTTTGTTTTGGGGGTTTTGTTTGTTTGTTTCTTTGTTTACTTGTAAACACGTGATTTTGAGACAAGATTTTGGGTTCTGGACCTTTATTTCTTTCCTAACATTTATAGCAAAGATAATGGCTGCCAAAGCTATGCTTGATCTAGTTCTGAATTAATTCATTTAGGTGCCTGTAGCCATTAGTAGCAGTAGCATGTTATATCATTTGCTATGTTGCTGCAGAGGGTTTAGGCTGTCTGGGCTGACCTTTTTGTCTGTGTATTTTGATTAAAAATACCAAATCTAGATTAAAGTTAATTTGACTGTATCTATTTATAACTGTAGTTTGATAGCTCTGGAACTGCTTGCAATAAAAATATTAACCCATTGCTAATTCAATTTCAGGATTTTCTGTACTCTGTGTATCTGAAAGTTAAAAATTCTGTTTATTACTTTTAGCTTATTATAAGGATTGCATAAACCCTTCTGTTTCCTTGATGTGAAAAAAAAGCATTAATTTTTCTTTATATTGATTGTGATTCTGAAGAGGATTTGAGAGAAAAGGTGTAGAAAATTAATAGAAAACCTTTCCTAAAGATGGAAAACTCATTTCAATACTAATATTTAATTGCTTTTTCCCATTAATTTTATTCTGTTTCCTGTACTCATCTGCCTTATGTCTGTTACATTTTAATTACTTTCTCTTCAGGAACTACCTGATGGTTCAAGGAATGTTCACACTGGAATAGGTCAATAATACCTAAAGTCAGTGTTAACGTTTAAAGTAGTGTTAAAGTAAACATTTAAAGGAGTGGAAGCAGTCAAGAGTTTCACATTCATTAATTCATCCTGCTTATTGGTAGTGATAAGTGAAGAATAAGAATGGACCTCAGAGAGAAGGACAAGATAACAAGAGAGATGTCAAGGACGAACTTAAGCACCGAGTCAGAGAAATTTGAATTCAACACACAGCTTCCAATTTCTCTAACTTGTGTATTAGACAATCTAGAGAAAGTTTCTGTCATCTTTTGAATTTGCAGAGTTCTCAGGGTTCTGCAGAGTTTGGATAACGACAAATAGCATTCACGATTTCTTGCAGATCACGATGCATCATCAAACTTTTAGTATTAAACATAAAGTTTCATTTTTAATGCTTTATAAAGTTGTTATGCAGCTGTGTTGTCATGGACTTGCAGAGCATAGTTTCATTAAAAGAACTATTAAAAGAATTATTAGAGTATTTATTCAACATATAGTTGAAGCAGCATTTGGAATAGATATTCAGCTCCCTAGTGAGATCAAAATTGTTCTTGAATTGCATTGCTTGTTTATTTGGGTTGGTCAGTGGTTTCCATTTTCCATCTTGGCCCCAACTGTAACAAAGTGCTGCTAACACATCTGGAACTGTTAACCAGTTCTGGGCACAGCATGGCAATTTTGGTTACAAAGTAGTGGTGAAGTAGCCTTACTTGAACTACGACTTAAACAGTATATTAAATTCATTATCTGTATTCAATTCAGAGACTCAGCAGGGAAGAATGTAACCAGTTAGCCAATAAATTAAGCATTGTGTGGCATTCTTATTTTCAATTCAAGGGAAGGATGATTCAAATTTAGTTGCAGATTAAATAAAAAGTAACCTACTATTACCAAGTGGAGCTTGATAAGAAAGTATGTCAGGTTGGCTTAGTTACAGGGAGCTCCTTTTCTTGTGACATCTAATTCTTTTTTTATGTAATACATTTTTCTGTATTATTTTACTTGATTATTTGCATACAGAACAATATTTATGAAATCACATACCCATGGCAAAACTGCCAAGTGGGAGTGACTGTACATGACACTTCTCATGAAGTGTTTCATTAGCGCAAACTGTTTTCCCAAAGCCTAGAAAATACATCCTTAGAACAGCTAAATATGTAATCAGCTACAGATGTATTTTTCTGAAAAGAGGCAGACCCCAGAGGTCTGTACATTAGGAAAGTTGTAAGGGTTTTCAGTTTGACTCAGCAGCATAAACCCCCACAAAGATGCTATTCTCTTGTATATATCAATTTCTTCAGGAATAGAGCATACTACATCCCCTTCAGTAGTGAATATTGATCCTGTGTTTCCTCTGACACAGAATTGCTATATTTGTGACAGATATGTGCTCACGCTATAATATGTCCACATTGATTTCAGTGTAGACCAGACTTGTTTCAGGAAAACTGATCTGCATAATTGCAGTAGGCATGTAAGGGATATCTAACATTCAGGTATTCCCGTACCCGCCCAAACAGTGAAGAGAACACATGCAGTAAGTGCGTTGACATATATTATTCTATTGATACCTGTGCAAGAACTTGAATAAGTAAGAGTAACATCTTGAAGTGAGGCCAGGATGAGGACAAAAATCTGGATTTTCAGAATATCAATATCTTATAGTGAGGATCTTATAGTGCCTTGCAAGCAGACAATCTTCCTATTCTCCTATCCTGGCCACCTGTCTCTCTTGGTGGAGTGGTGTGAAAGTAGAACCCTGTTACTCCTGACTTGTTCTACTAAGCTGATCTTACGGGAGGGAAAATGTGCCATAGCTTCTTTTCCCACCTGAGCATATGAGATGATAATTTTGCAATTATTCATGCAAGCCCCACAGAATCTACCTCTTCTTCTGTTCTGCTTAGCTGTTACCATGTACATAGTTACCATGCTGATGGGGATCTGCCATAGATTCTGACTACAATCCCATGTGTACTGAAGTCACTGGCAAATTTATAATTTATTTCAGTAGGTTCAGCATTTTATCCCAGGTTACTGCTTGAAACTCAAAATTACTTTAGTGGCTGGTTTTAACTTTGATTGAGATAATACTTCAGATGGCAAATAAAATAACATCCTTCTTTATTTTTTTTTTATTTCAATCAGCGTAGGTGCATTTAATTCTTGTGTGAGCAAATTATAATCTCATGCAAATAAATCTAGACTGGCTAAATCTTGATGCCATTTTCATACTTTCCATGCAGATTATAAAAAATAAACCAAAATTGATAAAATGTGTAAAAGTCCTTCACTGGAAACATAAATTACAAAACACAGAACTGGGATACAGTTCATATACAAGACCACTTCTGGTCTGAAAATTTTGAAATCTTAGAAGGGGATTTGATCTTTCTCTTGCTGTTTTTTCATGCTGAAGTTGTAGCCAATATTTTTCTTTGTAGGTTAACCTCATGTCTTTATCCCAGTGGTATTTCAAACATAAGCTTAAACAAATTTCTAAGTCCAGGCCAAATTTTCGTATTTGTCATCAAGTGAATTTACCTAATTTTAGAATTTACTACTGTATTAGTTTATTTTCTAGAATATTGAATATTCAAGCAAATTTTGATGTTTGTGAATGTATTCTTTCATTTCTATTTCTCAACAAGCACTTTTATGTTAAAGCATTTCAGTATTTGATTGCCCAATGGACTAACTATTCACATCTTTGGTTATCATAGTATACAGTCAGTGGTGTGGAAGTCCTCATAGTTAGATACACAGTATTTTCATTCTGCTTTCTCTCTAAATGGCTCAAATTTTTTATGTAAATGAAAAAGAAGATCAGGGTTTTGTTTTATATATAAATGCACTTTATATGGAAGAACAACCAGTGTTTTAAGTTCTGTGCAAGCAGCATTTCATATATGCAAATGATCCTAAAAAAGGAAATAATTCAACATTTTATACTTTGATTTTAGAGAAGTCCTTGCCACTGGAGTTGTTGCAACACATTTGTGATACAGAAAACCCAGAGGATCCTGGATATTACAAAAAATATTAGCCAAAGCCTTTTTGCAGTGCAAGGAGGCAGTATTAATGCTCAGAAAGGCATCTCCCTTTCTTCATAATTACCTCTGAGGCTGAGATGTCTCTTGGTGCTACTACCTCAGAGAAATATTGCAGAGAAATCAAGGAATCTTGCATTGGAGACTTACGTCTTCCTAAACCCCACAATTTAGACCTACTTTATATATTGTAGCGTAAAGATTTATGGCCCTTACAGTATTTTATTCCAACTCATGGAACTGTGGATGTTCTCATTATTCATGTAAACATCTACTCTTTTAATTATTACTTTAAGTCTGGTTGAATTAGCAAAAGTGATATAGGTTCTGGTTTGATTTTGTTTGGTTTGAAGGTGGTTTTTTTTTCTGTAAAAGAATCAATATATTTTCCACTAGTAGTAGTACTGAACTGTAGTATTCATTTGTCTCAAGAGGGCTATGTGAGTGACCCTGAAATGTTTTCTGGTAGTAAGATTTAATTGTACTTCTGTATTGGAATGTGCTGTGTATCTGGAGATGATTGCTTTGTTAATACTGTGTGGATATTTGAAAGAAAGCTAATCCGGATGTATACTTTATTCATAGGCAATACCAAAGGGGCCACTGTACAACAATTTTTCAGAGGAAAAGACAAAACCTTTAGACACAGAGTTTTCAATAAGCATGAAGTGCGTCTGCAGGACAGTACAGTGGTGTCTAGCAACGATGGGTTTCTAATCTTCCACTATTTTAAAAATATATAGCAGAATGCATGTTCTCTTGGATAGCTTAGAAATGCTTCTCATTAATCTTTTTGGATGCTTGATTCAGTAACTTGTGGATTTAGTCCTTTTACTCCCAAGGACTAAGACAGCATGAGACTAAGGAAAAGGCCTTATTCTGAGATGCACCAAGTACTCCCAAATCACTGATTTCAGAGCAGTTTGCAGCTGCTCAGTTACTCTGAGAAATGTGGGCAGAATGCTGCTGAAGAATGAAATAAATTCCTTTTTCTTATCAGTTGTGACACTTATGTTGAGCTTCATTGTAATAATCTACTGTAACTAATGATACTGGAAAACTGTGATTCAACAGTTCACTCCAGAAGCCATGGTGTTTGTACAAGGAAAAAGCTGATTCTAGATGAGACACTAGATGTCATTTCATCTTCCTTTAGAGAAACTGGAGATGACCTACAATTTTTTTATTTAGTTCTTCATTTCCCACAGCTTGGATAAACTTTGTTTCTTTTAGAACTACATTTTAAACAGGCCTGGTTTGGGTTGGTTGTTTTGTTTTGTTTTTTTTCCTATGGAACTTGGGAATTATTTCTCTTCTGTAAACTTTATATGTGTCTTGTTTTACTCTGGTTTTGGAGATAATTGCCTTTATTTGGTCTTTGAAAGGGTGAGGAGTGCAGATTAGTAATACTTCACTGAGCCAAGCTTTGTACAACCGATTGTCTGGAAGAAATTTTGCAAGGTGATGTTCACATGCAGTCTAAGTGTGTTTCTTCTAATGAAAATGCATGCTTTGTCTCAAGGACATTCATACAAACTCAGCAGCGTTTGAATTTGTAGCATGTTTTCTCACAAGCTGAAATCCGTAAGGCTTCATGGAATCAAATGATATGGTAACAAGGTTGTGATAAATATGTAAATGATGAAAGAGAAACAGCAAAAAAGCAAGTAATTCCACAAGCAATGGAACTTACAAATCCTGGTTTCCAAGAATTTGTGTGTTGTGGTTTGATTCTCAGGTGTCTTACAAGTTGCAAGCTCAGATCAAAGCTTTTTCTGCATCTGTAATATTCATGCATCTATCACATGAATTTGTGGAGTACATATAAACTCCATTTCAGCAATTCGCTACATAGAGCACAAGTAGGATCTTGTTCTTTACGCATCCTGCAATTTTTGTGAAATTCTCTAGAGCTTTATAATGAGGATAACTCTGTTCTGTATAATTTATTGAAATTGGGTAGGGAGTTTACAGTTGTTTTTGAAATATGAAGGGACAGACAGGCAAACACCTGAAACTGACGGTTATTGAAAGCAAAAATAAATATACTCAGACACAAGGGTTGTGTAAGCCTCGTTTCACAGAACTAAGCTAACAAGTCTATCAGGTGAGATTTATGAGGAATGACTGCATAGGTACTTCTTCCTATAGCACAGGAGCTGGCTAGGTCAGGTCTCAAGCACAGAGTTTCATATGTAAATAAATAAATACAAATATAAGTGAAAAGTATGTATCTTTGAAGCACGTAAGTATAAAATATACCAAAAAGGAAATGTTTTGTAAGGTAGTTTGAAATAAAATGCATAATGAAAACAAGGTGAATAACTGGATTTTAAAATAAATGAAAACTCTGCAAAGTGTTTGAAGTAGAGATGTGAGACTGGATGGAAAAGGACAAAGTCAATGAAATTTTACACTGACTGGCCTGGAAAGAATTCATAATTATGAAGTCCACAAAAAGATGATTGTGATAGTTAAATGGATTTTGATTATGATGAACAGATGTTACAGAAAGTCTTAAGAAATTAATCTGAATCTTGTGGAATAGAGATCCTGTCAGCTGCAGACAAAATCTAGGCTTGCTTCAGCTGAGGGGAATGCAAGACAGCAGACATACAAGCATATATAAGAGGAGAATGGAAGGGTATTTGTTTTGGATAGTTGTTGTCATATAAAACAGAAAGCAGCTTCTGTGCAACAGCAGGGGAAAATCCCAGCTAAACCTACACTAGTTTTGATGCACAAATTGAAATGCCAGAGAACTTGGCAGGAAAACCTGTTAAAATTAAAACCGGTTGAATTTCAGAATTGTGGAAGACTTTTGTTGGTTCATTTGGAAAGGCAGCTTTTTCAGAATTGAGGGTAGATACAATACTGGGAGGAATATTTAACATTATCCGTGGGAACAATAGGACAGAATTTTAGAATTACCTTCGTAAATTTTACAGAAACAGTTTTCCCCTCACCATAACTGTCATATCATTACAGCCTTTACCCTTATGATAGGTTTCTGAGTTGGAGCAGCAGCCACCAGTGCAAATACAAAAAAGCATGGGCAAAATAGAGCCTGAGACCTCCCAGGACCTCACTTGTCACTGTTGTTCAGGCCCTGTCTCTTTCCACTGGCTGGAGGAGGTGGAACAAGGATCACCAATGAGTTTTGCAGGCTTTGATTCCTGACTAAGCTTCCAAAAAGCGTTCAAAAGCATTCTAAAAAAGCCACCTTTCACATCTGTTATGTGAAACACATAACATCTTTATTTATATCACATCTTTATCCTTTTTTTTTTCTTTTTCTTTAGTTAAAAGTTTTATATTTTATAATGTTGCCTCTAAGGTCAGTCAGGTCTCTGGGGAGGAGGAAGATGTTTTTTCTATCTGGGCTGAACTGGCTTAAAGTATGCTTTGTGTGTGCACGTGCATGTATCTTTGACACATAACAGAACCAGCTACTGGATTGAAAGCAATAGATGCTTGAAGTGTTAATGCTGGAAAGAAAACTGTTAGCTTCTCATGCCTTGTCATTGGCACCAGTGCTGATAAAGCCTAAAACTGATCTGTTTCAGGATCCGAAACTTTTGCAGGTATAGGCTTCTTCTTGTAGAAGTTGGAAGTCCTAATTTTTCTGGCTAAGATTGTCTCTACTGCTCACTGTCTTATGCAGACAGGCAGAAAAGATATCTCTGAACAATCAGGTTATTGATTTGGTGGTATAGTGTGAATTTTTTGTTCATCTGTCAGATAAATAGAAGAGGGGAATGCACATAAAACTTTTTTCCTGCCTTGAAATAAAAGAAGGGGCACTTTACAACTTAAATTCATGCCTCATGTCTGTTTTCTCTTTACCTTTATCATCTGCCCAATAGATTCTGTCAAAGGAGCAGTGAAGGTGTCAGGATGTAAACAGACTCAGTAATTCGACCTTCTCAAAGGAAATCATTGTTAGTCATTTACTATGATTTTTGATACAGTTTGAGGATGAAAAGTTTTGAACAAAATTCACCCAAGTCTCATTCAATACCATGTTCTTAGGCACTACTACAGAGTACTGTCAGAAGACTATTTAGGTTGATAACACAGGAACAGAAATTTGTATGTATTAATACATGCATATATGTCACAGAGACAAAAGCACACAAAAATACATTAACCGATTTAAATAACTCTTTTTTTTTAATACACTTTAGAAGATCTATGTGAATGTAAACATTTGGGAAACTTGTGCAGCAGAAGTCACTGTAGGCACTAGCATTTTGACCTCATAAATAAAAATACGCAGGATTGTATCTTTCACTTGAAATGCGTTGGATGTTTATAAAATTGTGGAATTGTAATTACTGCTTCTTAGCCTGGCACAACGGATGCTACAAATTTCCAAGCAGATTTGTGCACGAGGCTTCTTATATACGACACCACACTATTTAATTCCACTACTCAATGAAAGGCTACCTATTAAAAATGTTTATAGCCAAACAAGGAATCTCTTGCCATGTAGCCATAATGGATGGATATAATATGTAAATCACCAGTTTACGTGTATGCAAGCAATATTTTCTATATATTATTCATAGCATTTGTATGGTTAACAATGCTAGTAAACTATCAAACCTCATTAAAATCTTTGAATGTTGTGAGAGTAAGGCAAAGACCTTTGTAAGCATAAGGCACAAAATGTCCACATCCAACAGTTACAGACTTCCACAGTTCTGCACTCACTATGACTGCAACCTCATGTTCACAATGTATAAGTAGTGTTGTGCAGAGTTGTTATGATACTAACCATATTCTCAGAACTCTTTGGACAGCTTTAATGTTTCACTGTGTTCCACTGACACTCATTTCAACTGAGATTTAATGCAGCTATAGCCTAAATAGATTAATAGGTACATATAGTTTAAGAATTAACATGGTAGGTTAATTAAAAACACGTTTTAAGGTGCCCCTTTATGGGCATCTTTCATTCTTTTTGCTGGTATAGATTATGTTTATTTTGTATAGAACATTAGAATAAATAACACCATATAGTACTGTATTATTAATACCTCCTTTTTTTGGTATTAATCTGTGCTTAAGTGCCAAATGTGATGCTACTTTAAATGTTCTCTTCCTATTTTTCAGTACTGAAGTGCTACAAATGCGAACTGCCCAGCTAATGTCCTGACCCACTGTAACATAAGTAAATAAAATACTGTTTTGGACCAAAACATTTTCCAACATAAACCTGAAAAACAACAACAACAACAACATGCAAAACATACTGGTGCATGGCATACATCCAGTGCACAAATAAAAATTAAAAGACAAATGGGCAGAAAGAAATATATCCACAGACAGATTCCATTATGGTATCTTCTGAAAAATTCCAGACTGATAAATTCTAGGTGATAATCAGGTGAAAAGGTTGTATTGTTACCAATCACAGGCACTGGACAGATCCTGCTTTGTTCAGAAGAGCAAACCACTGTGTAGTAGTCGTTTTTTTGTGTCATAATAACATCAATATCCTTTTCAGAGACAGAGTTACCATCCAGTGGCTTTCAGTTCACAGAACATCACAGTTACAGTCACTCAATCTACTCAGTCACCTCTAGAATTAAGTATAAGGGTGCACATGTCTGAACTGATTATGGAACCGTCACTGGGCTTCCTCTTGAAATAGCTTTGTTGTGACTTTTTTTTTCCTGTTTGATTCTGAAGTGGTCTCAAGAGTCCTTAATTTTCAGTTTATGCTGTCTTTATGGCTGCTTCGATCTGTATTGTGATTGTTTAGTTCTTGATTTTTCCACTGAATACTTGTTCCATTCATGGGCACTGAGGTCACTAGACTTTTAGACTGAGAGCAGCAACAGCAAAGACATGACTGGAAATGAAAAAAAGAGATAAAAGGTTAATACAAACCTATCAGCTGTGCAGACTGGCAGCCATATTTTTTTTTCAGAAGTGAACAGACCATTCTAGCTGAAGGGAGTGATAGCTGCACTCAGGCATATTTTTTATCCTAGGATGCAAACAATTCTTGTTATTCAACATAATAAATGCAGCAAATTAGGCCTGGTCTGTGGAAAGATTGCCTGAATTATTGATCTTGATACTAGAAGGGAAAGAGTAAGCTATGATGAGAAGCTGAGAAGAATTAAATAATAACTGAAAATTCTTTAAGTAGAGTTGTTGGATAGTAATATTATTTGGAAGGACAAATGGGAAGAATGAACTAATGATATGAAAAGCAGCCTGGTAGTATCCACTGTTACTTCTCCCTCTCACCTGAGGACAAGTTCAGATATATTATCCTCTCCATAGTTCCCAAATGAAGTAGGGGACTCTAAAAAGCAGAGCTGACTTCTTATTTATCATGTTAGAATAGTTTGCAAGTCAGAGCAGGCTACAGTCAAACAGTTACTCCCGATTCTAATAATTTATTATATTTTTTTTTCAGTAGCTTGAGTTGGCTATTTGCAGACTAAAAGTTTAGTGGTACAGTTCTGTTGTGTTTTGGTTTTCTTTTCAGATAAAGCTATTTCAATCTTTGTTTTCCGTTACTTTATTTACCACTATATACTCTCATTTTCTTTATTTCTGTATTGCCTTTATTAGGTGAATGGGGACTTGCACAGGCACATTGTCACAAGGAAATTCTTTTAGCCTTAAAATATGTTTTCATGTGTAGGAGCTGGAAAAAAAGCCATAATGCCTATTAAACTGCCAAAATCAACTCAGGTGCCTGTTTTAGTATTCAAGCCTGAAAATTTTAGTTGTTTCAGATTGTTTAACTGCAAGCAGCATGGTGTCCTCTGTATGTGCTGTCTTCATCTTGAGTGGGAAACATGTAATCAGCCAAATTCTATTTCATGAACATGTCACATGCAGATAAATAGTACTTACAAAAGCATGTCTGTATCAGTCTATATGTTTACATATGAGGACTGTGTCAAACTTATTTACTGGCTTAATATTTCAGATAAAGTGGCTAGTTCTGTTTTTAGTTTGGTATGTGTTACGTGAGCTGCTAGTTGGTAAACTAGGCAATTTATAATCCTTCATTCCTTTGCTTGCCTCTTCTCCCAGTGGCTAAAATAGATAATAAGTAAGTGACTTAATACAGTTCATTAACTGGATGTACAATCTTATCAAGAATATCTTACCTGGAAACAGTTTTTAAACTTCTTGCTCACAAAATACAGAGCTATTGGGTTTATGCAAGAGTTCATGGTTGCCAGGTTGATGCTGATATAATCCAATGGTAGCAAGAAACTAAGCAACAAAAGAGAAAGCCAAACATTTAAACTGTTCATATACTGTGCTTTTTGTGGTTATGATCTCTTCTGTCAGAGAAACTAATTCTCTTTTACCTAACTCCCTCAATCCAATCTTGTACCATGCCAGGTTATTACCTGTCTCACAGAAATTCACAAAAGCCAGAGGACAGTGATTACAATGGTAACAGACAACATTTATTGAAATTATGCTACCCTATTAAAACTGAAACCCCTGAAACTGGATGCAGCTGAAAAAGAATAAAGTGTTTGCTCTTCTAACACCAGTTGCATGCACAATGACATTTCTCACATAAACTCCAAGTGTGCAGCATTGTATTTTTTTCAGTATAAACAATAGATGGGCATAGAAAATTAAGTACCTGAGCAGTTCACATCTGCCGGGGTCTTTTTCATTGTATACCATTTTCTTCAAAATTCGGCTCAAGTGGAGAGGGAACCAGCAAAGAGCAAAAATCACTACTAAACAGAAAACGGTTTTTGCAACTTCTCGACGCTAGAAAAAGAAAGTATTTATGACTGAGTACCTAATTCATATTGGTAGGTGAATGTAGTATAGTGATGTTGGCAGCAAAGTAAGTAATCTAAATAAAGCATGCAAAGATTCCCAAAGTGCAGCTTCCAGACTACCTGATGTCCCTTAACTGTTTTTTTTCTGGGGCTTGTCATGTTCTTAATTCTGGTCATCCTCAATAGAACCTGCTCACCATTGAGACCAGAGCAGCTGGAGCACACAGGTTATTGCCAGGACATTGTCAATATTAGCCAAGGAAAATCCTTTATTTTCTTGATTAACTTGGTTACTTCCCCAGCCTTTCCCATTCTTCTACACTGGATTAGTTTTCTGGCAACCCCTCAGATAAACTTCTTCCTTCAGAAACATGCATAATCGGCAAGAATACTTTTTCATATATGAGGGAAACTGAGATCACACCTGCTTGATAAACCCCTTGCACCTAATTCTTGTTGTGGGACAATCTGTAAATTCAAGGCATCTATATCAACTGGCAATAAAAGTTCCATTGAACCACATACCTAGTCAGGATGTCAAATTCTCCCCAATGTATTATTTAGCATTTAGTATGCATCATGTTACATAAAGGGATACTGCACAATATATTAATTTTCCTATGTGATCATTGCTATGTGATCTGGATGTTCTTAAGTACGTAGTTCCTCTACAAACAAAATTTCAAAAATGTCTGTTTTACAATTTAATCTCATAATACTTAGGAAATCATTTCAATTTAATGGGTATTTTATATGGCTGTAGAGATTTACAGATGTTTTGGTGGGTTTCTGACAATGCATACCAGTGGTGTTCGGTAGGCATGGATTTGATAAGGAGAAGCATATGAAGGAGTAAGAATGCCACTTCCAAAACTGCCACTATAATGTAACAATAATAAGCATCACAAGGCTTTGTCATTAAAAATCTTAAGAGTCAAATGTGTGATTACAGTAAGCTGTGTTAGGAGTTGAATATGACTGTTTGTTTCTTTTTTCTTGTAATAGCCATTTTTACCAAAATATGAAAACGATTGTGACTGGACATTAATGTGGACAAGGCTGTAGGTAAGGAAGGAAGGAAGAAGGGAAAAAGGTGATAGTTAAAGAGACAAACATTGGTAAAATGTGGCATACACTCTGAGTAGCTTGATGGGCTCTGCAGGTCAGTATGGGAAAGCTGGAGGGTGGATTCCGCCACCCACCCTGTACATACCATTCTAGTTCTAATGGGTGGAGTAGCTTGTGTGTGGCCCTCGGACAGACTGTGGTGGAGGCCCTGGGGCCCTATGAGGGGAGGATTTTCCCATCTTCCCTGATCTGGAATGAACCAGCAGTGCAGAAACCTCACTCCGCTACTGAGGGAACTACTTCAGGAGTTCACATGTGGAATGTGAAATAAAGAGTGGCATTTGAAGGGCTGACATTAACACAGGGGAAAAGCCACAGATTGTTTTAAAATTTCAGTTCAGAATTAAACATCAGTGTTGCAAAAACAGCAGAGTGAGTGAGATCTGGTGGTTCTGTGAGTGACTTCACTCTATGATCATTTGCTTGTACTATTCTCCTGTTGCTCTGTACAAACGGCTACAGCAGTGGTACTGCAACAATGCAATAACCCTGAAAAAAAAATCCACTTTGTTTTAAACCAGGTTATTCAACAATTGCTTTTTATATGAAACTAAACTTGCATATCAAAGTGTGAAAAAAGTAGGGAGGACCCATGGAATCATATCTTTTTGAATAAAAAGAAACATCTTTTTTTGGCAAGTCTTTGTAGCTAGATTTCAAAGCGTTTAGCCAGTAGTGATTTGAGGTTAAAGTGCAGGAGAGCACAACTGTCATACATTCTTAAGAAAAGAAACTGGCTAGTTTCCCAAGTGTGTGGTCTGCGGTACTTCCGTATGCTATGATTTAGTCTTGTATTCTGGGATTTAAATAAATACGTTAACTTCAGAAATAACCTACATCCTCACTTTCTGTAATTTACTGTATTCAAATTCACTTTGAACCATTTCTAGGCTAACCCATAGGGAGAAAAGTGTTTTAAAACATTGGCGTCCCTGATACTTACCTGCTTAAGGTGTTCACTGAGAGCAATTCTCAAGTTGCTGTTTCTTCTGTTTAACATTTCACAAGTCATTAGTGTATAAAAGATGGCAGTACACGCCAGCGGCATGCAGAAATAGAAACCAAACAGCCACCAATCCTTTGCATCTTTGTAGAACTGTAGATAAGGTAAAGAAAAGAGAAGATATTTTCTTATGATTCAATGGAAAGTACCACAGAAAGGTCTTGGAAAGAGTGACAGTAGGTATGCTGGTCTATTGGTAAACACCACAAATTATGTAACATTTCTTACTGTCAATCTCTTTTGAAGTAACAACAACTGGGAATTGTGGCAGTGTAAACATTTTTTTTTACCTCACAGATAGCCTGCCTTGCAACCTTTGTTGCAATCTGTAATAGGTTGGCATTAATTTTGTTTATGTTTTCTGAACATTTACACCCCAGTTTCATGAATCCAGTTTCATGAAAAAGACATGCCAAAACATTAACTGTCAGTTTGAGATAACAAATCTTACTAAAAGCCTGTCTCAGGAAATGCCATCTACCTCTATGGCTTCTGTCCTGATTCCAAAAAAGGAAAATTCAAAATGTCTTGTAGGTTTAATCACCTTTTGTTATCAGTGAAAAGATTGGTAGTTGGTTTGCTTATGTACTGAGCAGACAGGAGCCACTTCATAAGTGTTGTCTGATATATGCGACGCTTAGGATGAGGTGGCTTCTAGTAGTACAGTTACTTTTAACCCTTTTCCTGCCATGCATACCATTTGCCCTTTGTGACAGGACACCAGGGGACTTGATAAAGTAGCAGTACTTGATGTGTAATTTGAAGTGTTAGCTGTGATTTAAGATGTGGTTCAAGTTAGTATATTTATGTATTATAGGAAATACTACATTTAATGAAACATTTAAATTACTCTTCCTGTAAATGATTATATTTTCAGACTTGAGAAAATATTGTGTCTTGGGTTTTAACTTTTATGCTTGGCCAAAGTGTGCACTGAAATATGACATTTTAAATACTTCCTGTCTCAATGTTATTAGTCACTGAGATGGATGTGTGTAAAAGGGAACCTTCTTTCTCATACTCTTTCCCCTAGCTTGTTTATTCCTAGCGGATGTGCTCTTGTACATCACTGTTCCCACACCAAATGTCAAAATGCTAGTAGCTGAGGATTATATGAATCCTGTCTGTAAAACCCAAGCTTTTGACATGTTGTTTACATTTAAAGCTGAATGGTACTCTGAAGGATTAAAAATGTGGGTGCAGTTAACAGGCTAATATTTAATAATGTTAATTTTTAAATCTGCTGTAGTTACACAAGAAAGTTGACTTGCTAAGAAAAAGGGAAGGCTTTTGATTTTTTTCCCTCTGCCTCAACAAAGTTAGCCGCTTACAGAGCTTGCTAATTTAGAGTATGCTGCTGATATCTAGTCCAAAACCCCACCTCACAGGACATTCTGAATTGTCTTGATTAGCTTGTTTCCTCCTTCTCATTAGCCTCATCCCTGTGTGAGGAGGGGCTACAGTTTGCTGCATAGTTGCACTCTCCTTGGGAGCAGAATTTTCCCCAGTGGGAACAGTGATTCTGCCAGGAGAAAACCAGAAAACAATATGCCTCATATTTGAAGAGTTTGTACTGAGGGGAAATCTAATTACAACTCCTTCTGCAGAGAAAAGGATTACAAATACATGGAGACAATTATCTTTTCCATGGCAGATTTCTCCAAGTCAGCCTAGAATCATGTTGGTTGGGCAGCACAACAAAATGCATACTGTGTATAAAACCTACATGAAAATGTCTGTAAATGATTAATTGTGGAATCCGAGTTTCACAAAGCTTACATCAAAGCATGAAATTGGGTTGATTTATGAGAAGTAGACATTCTTTTGTTTGTCTTGAAAGCCCACATGGAACTGATTTGCTACAGGAAATGTGCATTTTAAACAAGTTTCCTAGCGTGCTCAGCCTCTTGGGAATCGTGGTCTAGCATGAATCTTTTAAGTCTTTCAAGGATAGCTCTAAACATGAATAAAGCTCCTATTAAACAAAAAGAAGTTAATCATAAATCCTTCCCAAAGTTTAGCAATTTTTTATTGTGGTGTTTGTGGTAGTAAATACTATAGTTAAGGTTAAAGTGAAATTTCCATTTTAATGTTCCGATTGCACTTGCTTGCAATGCCTTGAAATGCGACACTCTGGTTCGACCGACCCATCCAACATTTACTCTCAGCTTGGACATAATTGCTGGTTTGTTTCCTTGAAAAGCAAACTGGTATGGGGAGATTGGGAGCTTTTGAATTATACTGAGAAAATAAGATACTAATTATTGCTAATAGAACAAAACAAGCTATTCTACTTACCACATTAAGAATAGAACAATAATTAAAGTTAGTATGCCTATGGGAGACCTGAACTGTAGAGTTTTGGAGAAGAGAGAAGAGAAAATTATTTTTTATTAGAGAGAGAAGAAGTAAAGATTGTCCAGGCACATTTGTAGAGAGAAAACAGCATTACAAAAAGGAAATTTGATGCAGTATGCATTTCATAAATCATATTCTTGGAACTAAAGTATCTACAGTCATATAGTCTGAAGAGTTTAGAAACAAAGATATAGGAACTTCTGGGCAACTCCACTCTATCTCTGTCTGCATTAATTATTTCCATTAGGGAATTCTTTTTGTTTTCTCTTGCAATTTTCTCTTGATGTTTTTGCTATCCCTGCAGTCTGTGTAACCCTAGCAAAGTCTGAGACGTTTCTCTGGAAAACACCATCCATACTTTTTACTTTCTAAATTTCCTGCTTCCATTTTGCCCTATCCTTCCCTATCCTAGCCCAGTAAAAGGAGAAGTGCTAGGCGCTCAAAAAAAGAGGGAGTTTCCCTCAAAACTAAAGAATTTGCACTCTGCCTTCTCTGAAACAAAACAGAATATTACTTTTCTTTATTACTGGGTGAAAGGTGGCTGGCTCTTCTTTGGGTTCACAAAGGAAAAACTAAGATACCACTTTCCTGTTTTCTCAGTGTAAGGTCAGGAGGAAAATCACTATCCCCTTATGCAGTAAAGATACATTAATTCTGTAGTGACTACTCACCTAACTTCCTTTGAACAAGCTAATGTGGGTACTGGCAACTGGTAAGTGGCAGTAGCAGTATGAAGGCTATAAAATGTGCCAAAGAAGCCTGGTGTTTCTCAGGTACTTCTCTTGCTCTTGAGTTGTTCTATCTAGATGACAGCTAGCGGTGCCCAAGCTACCTAGGTTGGAGATGTGAGTCTGACAGATTTGTAGCTATAATTATTTGTAAATAAAAGGATTATTCTCTGTTTGATTTTGTAAGTGCATATAGAACAGGAAGAGTTATGCTAGAGGATGGCCCCACCCTTTCCTTTGTCTGCCAAAAGAGCTGGTTACTGCATGCAAAAGGATGACTAATCATGGTAAAACATGGAGTTTGACATTTACAGGCTCCAAGGTGGTTTACCTGGAAACAATACTTTCCAAGGCACTGGCTACCATGGTACATCTCTTGACTGTACTTGAAGCAGGCCTGCATTGCAAAATTCTGTATTAAGAATCCTCAGTAGTGAGGAAATGAATATGTTGTAAAGTCCCATTTAAGATCTCTAGCTGAAAATCAGGTCACTGTAATGGAAGGATCCTCTTTTCACCAATATACATTAGAATACATTTTGTACTTTAATGGATGAACAAAGTATATTATAATCCAATATCTAACCTATACACTCTGGATTCCGAAACAATAAGAATGAATGTTACTTACCAACATAAAACTATTTGTAGGGTTCAGCATGCAGGTAACATAACCTTCATCCTTGTATCTGAAAGGTACCACAGCAAAACCAATTGCTTCTGGTATAGCCAGTATGAAGGACAGAAGCCAAATGGAAAAGATTTCAATAGCAGTGATCATAGGGATTCCAATTCCCTGAACACGGCTCCAGGACGCAACTGCTCTATACCTGAAAGACACAGGCGTAAGTTTCCAACATTCAGTTTCTTCTTTAAATTCAAAGATCTAGGTTTAATTTTATATATTAAGTAAAATCCTAAAGCTGACATCTTAGACTTGTATTGCTTATTTTTTCTGGCTGTTCCAGGGGCTCTGCCAGCTATCAAGCCACGTAGGGCACAGCAGAGCACATCAAGGGGGGGATGGCAGAGAGACAGCTGCAACTGTTCTGCACAGGATTCCATGGAATTCTTCTATGCGGACTATACTAATGATTTCTAATTAAAATAGGCAAGGTTTGTGAAGACAGATTATATCTTTTACTAGATCAACTGACGTAATAAAAGAAAACAAGCTTCCAGGCACGTAACTCATTCTAATATATACAAACCAGCTATCTCCTTCAGCTACCTCAGCTGTAACAGCAGTGCTACCTAGAATGAAGTTGTCAGCTTCCGTGCAATGAATACTGTGAAAGTACTCTTCATGAAATGAAAATGCATTTGTTCTATTTACACTTCAATCTTAAATATACTGGTTTTATGTAGCACATTCTGTATTTCTATTAGACTACAACTGAGTGCTAGTTAGGACTGACAGCTGTCTCAGCCTCTGCATCATCTTTCTGATAAGAAACTGAAGTGAACAGCTAAGAATTCTGTAGATGGCAAACTCAACATATTTTCCCACTACTTTATCCCTTAGATAGCAAGTTTCTTTGTGAAAAAGTGGAATTATTTAAATCTGCTTTCCTATATGTATGCATCTCATAACTGTAATAAACTTGATAAAAGGTGGGAACACTTAAAGAAGTTTCAAATACAGCCCATACAGTTCTCTCTTTTCTTTTTCCTCTGTTTATCTTCTCTGACCCTTCAGTGCTGGAGTATTCTCGTTACCATGCTGCAGCCTTTCCCCCTTTCAGGAAACAAGAACTACTTGTCTGCCAGTTTTCATGGAACTTGTAGAAATTTATTAGCTTTGAGACCTCAACCTCTTTGTCAACTCTTGTCAAAAGATTCAAAAATTGTCTGGAGAAGACTGATTGGTATACAACACAGAGTACAAACCAGTCCATAAATAACATTTTCAGTAGCAGGCATAACTGCTGTCTAGCAATAACTGCAGTGATCGAGTTGCTTAGCATTTCCAACAATTTAGCAAAGACACTGCTATCTAAAAATGATAGAAAGGACAAATATTTTTGACCCTGTAATTATCTCACATGCATGCTGGAGAACTTTCTGTCACTAGTGATGAATCAGTTTCTAAAATGCTTATTTTACTTCCCCCAAATGATAGCACCTTCCCATTTACAATTACAGTGCTCCATGGATATATCATGACATCCATTCATCGAATAATCTTCTTAAGTTGAGGAGAAAAAAAAAAATCAAGAAAGGTTGCCTGTCTGCTTTAAAACCTGTCAGAATAAGAAGTCACTGAGGCAATTATAAATTGTAAGGAACCATGTCACAGGTGTACTGTGGACATATTCTCAGTACATCACTGTACTGTATGTATATATGAAGATTTTGAACATACTAAAGCAAACTACATTTTCGACTCCAGATTAAAAATAAAATAATCTTCTAAAAGCATCCTTATCTTCAAAGAATATCAAAAAGGAGGGAGGCAATGGTTCACTCGTGGGAAAGAGGTCTACAAGACTGGAATTCTGATAGCATCAAAACAAATAAATTATGCTGAGATAATTGAGAAAGTAATGTTCAGCATTGTATCTTCTCACACATATTTATAAATATTAAAATTCAAATTTAATTTTAAATAATTTATAATCTTCACATACTTCATTTTACCAAATATCAAATTTTGGCTTTAATGGCTAGATGGAATATTCATAGAAACATAACCTTTCATACAAATATTTGTGAACTTTGCAAACTCAACAATGAATTTGAAGTTTACTTTCTACTGCCTGGCAATTTTACAATTGGCGCCATCAGCTGCACAAGACACAGGGTACAATCTCATCCTTGACTGAGTGACGTTCTTACCGAATAGGAGCCTGTAGACTAGATATTTTTCAAGTAAAAAATGTAGATTGTGTTGTGTCACCTGTGTAACTATGTAACTGACAGCAATGGCTTGTAAATTGTGAATCCATTTCTCTCCTTTCTTGCATTTCTGGGTTACAGCTGGTTTGTACATGAAAAGATCAGTATGCACAGCAGTAAGGATTTGGGTCCTGTGTGTATTTTATTAGCCCTTTATTCAGCTCACAATTCAAGTAACTATCAGATAAGAAATTATTGGCTGAAGAATTTTATTAATGGTTTCAGCTAAAGCATAAGAAGCTCAGTAATTACAGCAAAATTTGCTGAATGCATATTAACCTACAATTACTTAGTCTCTTTATTCACCGCCCTAAGAGTGATTTGAAAGACAGTGGTAGTATAATTTTTCAGGTGGGTGTTCTATGAGTTATGTAAAATATAGGATCTTTGTCTAGCTGCAAACCTCCCATAATTAAGAGTGGGAAATACTGAAGGGTTTATTTCCCTCATACTTAGAAAATACAGTATGTTTGCCAGGGAACTGACATAAAATACAAGCATCATGCATTGCAATTAAAATTTCCCAATCTAAAATTTCTGTGTGTGTGTTTTGTTTTACTTTTTGCTCTTTCTTTCCCTTTTGTCTCCAACCTTGGTTAAAATATTCAGTTCTTTTCCAGATAATTTCCTTTTCTCTGTTTAATGGTGTGATCAGGTTGGACGGGTTGCTTTGAGCAACCTCATCAGTGGAAGGTGTCGCTGCCCATGGAAGGGGTTTGGAAGTAGATGATCTTTAAGGTCCCTTCAAACCCAAACCATTCTATGATTCTCTTCTCTATCTCCTTTTCACTTTCTGCTGTTGATGCATGTGCTGTCAATTCTATTATATCGTGCCCTTCAGTTACTCTCTCGTTTTCTTCTTCTACCTCTTCTGTTTTTAGCTGTGTATTCCAACTTGCTTTTCATAAACTGCAGTCCCTCATTCTACTTATATTTGGAGATGCAAGGTATGTACAGGGGATCATTTCGTCATGAAGTACACATACATACAATTAAATATTTTGTACTCCTATCTATTTATAACTTGCTTAAAGCATTTCTTTCAGAAGGACATCCTCTCTGGATCTGAGAGCAGGACACCCTCACACTTCCCTGGTGGTTTCTTCTTATGGTTAATCACTCTCATTGTTAAAAATGTGTACCTTACTTTCATTTCAAATTTGTCTGGCTGAAACCTCATTCTATGTGTTCTTATTATATCTTTCTTTGCTAAGCTAAAGACCCCATGGATATCTGTTACACCATCTGTATTTCAGTACTTGGATATTATATTTAATTAGCTTTTAAAGTATCATTTGATAAGCAAAAAATTGAGATATGTAAGGCCACTGAATCATTTCTAATGCTTTTCTATACCCTCTCCATGATTTCATTATTCTTTGGTAAAGAGTAATTCTAGAACTCTAGTTAGACTTACATCATTAGTGCAGAATGGTTGTGGTTTTTGCTGTGGCCCAAATTAGTTTCTGGAACAGTTAGGTTGAATTTCACCATAGTGGTATCTAATCAGAATTAAAAAAGAAAATTTATTTTGGACCTTATGAAGTGAAATCAAACAGTGTATGAAAATTAAATTATGGGCTACAGCTTGTCTGTGGACTGTCAGTCCTCCATGCCTGCTGTCCATAAGAATAGGTGCTTTTGTTTCCTATTCGTTTTGACTGCATCAGAAAATTAGTTGTTCAAATGGATCAGTAGTATAACATATGTCTGTTCTGCAAGTATCATTGGCACTTTATAAGAGGGAAAAGCGATATAGAAAAGATAAGAGATGTAATCAAGGACAGGGATGTTGTCCAGAAAGCTAGGGACCAGGTTAGGAAAGCTAAGGCCCAGATAGAATTAAACTTGGCTAGGGATGTTAAGGATAACAGGAAGGGATTCTATAGGTACATAGTGAATAAAAAAAAGACTAGGGACAATGTAGGCCCCCTCCAGAAGCTCTTGGGAGAACTGGCTACCCTGGATTTGGAGAAGGCTGAGGTTCTTAATGACTTCTTTGCCTCGGTCTTCACTGGCAAAGGCTCTGACTGCACCACCCAAGTCTTGGAAGGCAGACATAGGGATTGTGAGAATGAAGACCCTAGGCCCACTGTAGGAGAGGATCTGGTTCGAGACCATCTTAAGAACCTGAATGTACACAAGTCCATGGGACCTGATGAAATCCATCCACAGGTCCTGAAGGAGCTGGCGAATGAAGTTGCTAAGCCACTGTCCATCATATTTGAAAAATCATGGCAGTCAGGTGAAGTTCCTGATGACTGGAAAAAGGGAAGTATAACCCCCATTTTCAAGAAGGGGAAAATGGGTGACCCAGGGAACCACAGACCAGTCAGTCTCACCTCTGTGCCTGGCAAAATCTTGGAGCAGATTCTCTTGGAAGGCATGCTAAGGCACATGAAAAACAACAAGGTGCTTGGTGACAGCCAGCGTGGCTTCACTAAGGGGAAATCCTGCCTGACCAATTTGGTGGCCTTCTATGATGGGGCTACAGAACTGATGGACAGGGGTAGAGCAGTTGATGTCATCTAACTGGACTTGTACAAAGCATTCGACACTGTCCCACACAGCATCCTTGTCTCTAAATTGGAGAGACATCGATTTGATAGGTGGGACACTCGGTGGATAAAGAGCTGGCTGTGTGGCTGCACACAGAGTTGTGGTCAATGGCTCAATGTCCGGCTGGAGACCAGTAACAAGTGGTGTCCCTCAGGGATCGGTGTTGGGACCGGTCTTGTTTAACATCTTTGTCGCTGACATGGACAGTGGGATTGAGTGCGCCCTCAGCAAGTTTGCTGATGACACCAAGCTGTGTGGTTCGGTTGATACCCTGGAGGGAAGGAATGCCATCCAGAGGGACCTTGACACACTTGTGAGGTGGGCTGGTACCAACCTCATGAAGTTGAACCATGCCAAGTGCAAGGTCCTACACCTGGGTCGGAGCAATCCCAGGCACAGCTACAGGTTGGGCAGAGAAGAGATTCAGAGCAGCCCTGCGGAGAAGGACTTTGGGGTGTTGGTCAATGAGAAACTGAACATGAGCTGGCTTCAGTGTGCACTCACAGCCCAGAAAGCCAACCGTACCCTGGGCTGCATCAAAAGGAGCGTGACCAGCAGGTCAAAGGAGGTGATCCTGCCCCTCTGCTCTGCTCTTGTGAGACCTCACCTGGAGTATTGTGTGCAGTTCTGGTGTCCTCAACATAAAAAGGACATGGAACTGTTGGAACAAGTCCAGAGGAGGGCCACGAGGATGATCAGGGGACTGGAGCACCTCCCGTATGAAGATAGGCTGAGAAAGTTGGGGCTGTTCAGCCTGGAGAAGAGAAGGCTGCATGGAGACCTCATAGCAGCCTTCCAGTGTCTGAAGGGGGCCTATAGGGTTGCAGGGTAGGGACTCTTCATTAGAGACTGTAGTGATAGGACAAGGGGTAATGGGTTAAAACTCAAACAGGGGAAGTTTAGATTGGATATAAGGAAATTCTTTCCTGTTAGGGTGGTGAGGCACTGGAATGGGTTGCCCAGGGAGGCTGTGAATGCTCCGTCCCTGTCAGTGTTCAACACCAGGTTGGATGAGGCCTTGGGTGATATGATTTAGTGTAAGGTGTCCCTGCCCATGGCAGGGGGGTTGGAACTAGATGATTTTAAGGTCATTTCCAACCCTAACTATTCTATGATTCTATGATTCTGTGATATGAAAGAAAGAAGTCTGAGTACTGTGTCAAATCCCAATAAATTTTTGTCTAGTAAAAGAAATTGAAATAATGCTTTACTAGATCTTTTAAATACTTTTACTGAGGATTGGAGGATGGCAAATGTCACGCCGGTCTATAAGAAGGGAAAGAAGGAGGACCCGGGTAATTATAGACTGGTCAGGCTTACCTCCATCCCTGGAAAGGTGATGGAACAACTTATTCTTGACACCATCTCTAGGCATATCAAGGATGAGGGGGTCATTAAGAGCAGCCAACATGGCTTTACCAAGGGGAAGTCATGTTTGACCAACCTGATAGCCTTCTATGAGCAAGTAACTAGGTGGATGGATGACGGTAGAGTGGTAGATGTGGTTTTTCTTGATTTCAGTAAGGCATTTGATACTGTCTCCCACAACATCCTCATAGATAAGCTAAGGAAGTGTGGGCTTGATGATCAGGTAGTGAGGTGGATCAAGAACTGGTTGGAACGAAGAAGGCAGAGAGTTGTGGTCAATGGGGCAGAATCTAGCTGGAGGTCTGTGACTAGTGGAGTCCCTCAGGGGTCGGTGCTGGGACCAGTGCTGTTTAATATTTTCATCAGCGACCTGGATGAGGGAACTGAGTGTACCCTCAACAAGTTTGCTGATGATACTAAACTGGGAGGAGTGGCTGACACACCAGAGGGCTGTGTTGCCATTCAGTGAGACCTGGACAGGCTGGAGAGTTGGGCGGAGAGGAACTTGATGAAATTCAACAAGGGCAAGTGGAGAGTCCTGCATCTGGGGAAGAACAACCCCATGTACCAGTACAGGTTGGGGGCTGACCTGCTGGACAGTAGTGAAAGGGAAAGGGACCTGGGGGTCCTGGTGGACAGGAGGATGACCATGAGCCAGCAACGTGCCCTTGTGGCCAAGAAGGCCAATGGCATCCTAGGGTGCATTAGAAAGGGTGTGGTTAGTAGGTCAAGAGAGGTTCTCCTCCCCCTCTACTCTGCCTTGGTGAGGCCACATCTGGATTATTATCTCCAGTTCTGGGCCCCTCAGTTCAAGAAGGACAGGGAATTGCTTGAAAGAGTCCAGCGCAGAGCCACAAAGATGATTAAGGGAGTGGGACATCTCCCTTATGAGGAGAGGCTGAGGGAGCTGGGTCTCTTTAGCTTGGAGAAGAGGAGACTGAGGGGTGACCTCATCAATGTTTATAAATATGTAAAGGGTGAGTGTCAGGATGATGGAGCTAGGTTTTTTTCAGTGATGTCCAGTGACAGGACAAGGGGCAATGGGTGTAAACTGGAGCATAGGAGGTTCCATGTGAACATCAGCAAAAATTCCTTTACTGTGAGAGTGACAGAGCACTGGAACAGGTTGCCCAGGGGGGTTGTGGAATCTCCTATGTTGGCGATATTCAAGGCCTGCCTGGACAAGCTCCTGTGTGATGTACTCTAGGTTACCCTGCTCTTGCAGGAGGGTTGGCCTAGATGATCTTTTGAGGTCCCTTCCAACCCTTGGGATTCTGTGATTCTGTAAAGATAGTTACTCCAATGGCTTCATTTATACTTTGAGCCACAGATGTGGTGCTTTGTTATAGCCAGGATACCAAAAAAACAGAATGTAAATTACATCTGTACTGTCTGCCTGCTAAGAAGACCATATTGAGTGCTCCCAGTTTTAAGAAAACTGCAAGGGCAAGAACAGTGTCCGTCAAAAGGGTAAATCATACTGTACCTGTCCACACTAAGGGCACAGAGATTAAGGACTGTGATTCCCACCGATGCCTTCTGTATAAAGGGCAGGAATTTGCAAAGAAACTGTCCAAATTCAGAATCTCCAAAAGGCCATTTCTGAGCAAGGAGCTAAAGAGAAGATATAAAATAATCAGAATATTTGTAACTTATCAAGTATGCAACAACTGTAATTATTTCTTTTCTTAGCCACAGCCATTGTAACCATGAATTCCCTATACCTCAAGCATATCCTTAGTACTGTGAATCTGAGAAGAAATTGCTACTATAGAAGCACAAGAGGGCAAAAGTTTAAACTTAGGTGTAAACATTGTACTGTTCTAGTCACAACTTGCATTGTTAAAAATTTTTTATTATTGCGCTTCAGTCACCAGTACAGAATAACAAAAGTCTAACTCAAGCCTGTCATAAACAGTTGCAATTACCATAGCCCAGAACCAAGCAGTACAAGCATAACTCAGTTTATAATGAAATTTCTCAGAGCTAAATTCTCATGCTGCACGCAAGTAGATTCTTGTCATTGTAAATGTACCACTATGTAACTCATGACAGTATTCACTGCCAGATCCTTGAGTGTGTGGAGAAAATATTGTACATACATAATTTGTTCCATATTATGTTTTAAAGGACTAGCATCACATGTACATCTGGCCTGTACTAAAAGGCAATAGAAAAGCATCCATTTAGAAAACACATGAGTGACTCGGTTTAGGTTAGTATACCCAGGGAGGCATTATAAAACAAATATGAATGTGTTCATTCATGTGAATAGATGTGAATGATTGCACAGAAACAGTAGTCTTTACATCTGTAACTGTTAAAGCTCTGAGCAAGTATACATTCAAAATACAGGATACCAAATTATTCAGGATAGTAAAATCCGCAACTGACTGCAGTCACAGAAGATCTCCTTTTACAGATTACGTTCAGTGAAAGTAAATAAGTGAGAAATTAAGACAACACAAAATACTGAGCTCTAACTTATCTGAATTCACTCAAGAAAAGGATCTTACAGTCACCATTAGTTCTTTTGCAGAAGAAGAGGGAAGAGTCACTCTTGCACTATTGCTTTTTTAATCCTCCCAAGTTTCTGCTACTGAGCCTTTGTAAGGTGTAGGATATTGAATAAGAGATTCTTTGTGTAATATATGCCAGCAGTTCTTATGCTCTTATCAACTTCTGTTAAAGCGATTGCGTAATTTAAAATATTAGATCTGAAATGAAAATATAAAGTTCATCAGCCAGATAAGTAACTGTCAACATCCTACTGGCTGTTTTGCCACATTTTTAAGGGCAGTAAAAATAACTGTGGATATTTAATCTGGATTACTTAGAAAAATGTCTGGAAATCTGGATAATTCATAGAATCACAGAATGGTTTGGGCTGGAAGAGACCTTAAAGCTCATCTAGTTCCAGCCCCCTGGCACAGACAGGGACACCTGCCACTAGACCAGGTTGCTCAAAGTCCCGTTCAGCCTGGCCTTGAACACTGCCAGGGATGGGGCAGCCACAGCTTCTCTGGGCAACCTGTGCCAGTGCCTCACCACCCTCACAGGGAAGAACTTTTTCCTAATATCTAATCTAAATCCACCATCTTTCAGTTTAAAACCATTACCCCTTGTCCTATCTCTACGTGCTCTTGTAAATAATTAACTAATTATTACTACTGTGCAGTCATTAAGATTTATATTAAACCTCACTGAACAAAAGCTAGAATGCAGAATATTTTGATGGTACTGTTTAGATTTGGGAATGTTTTTATTTGCTTCAGAGAAAGACAACAATCTATACACTATGGAGTAACAATTGTAAGCCAAACCTAAGCTTCCGAAAGCTTCTAGAACCTTATCTTAGTGAATTTTTGAAGATAGTTGGATGCAGACCTGGGACAGTTTTATGCAACTAAAATAGATTTAAACTTCACAACAGTTTTATTTTCAAGCGCATGAACTGGAGGTAAACTGGTGGCACAACAAGCATTTCAATGGATACAGTATGTGTGATGTGCCACAGTCTGGCTATCCCTGGAAAGAACACAAAATGGAAGAGAGAGCAAGGAATCATACTTTCATCTGCACAAATGTGTAAGGACTGAAGTCACTGCATTCTGCATGCAAGAATTAGTTGTGTTCTTTCAAGGATAAACACAACCTTTGAATCACATATTTTTAACATTTTTTACAGTTAAAACTGACCAAGGATTATATTGTTTGGAATATGATTAAATCAATAGAATTTTGAATTGTTTTCAGAGTTCAGTTTCTTGCAGATCAGTTCTGCCAGGCCATTTTCATACTTGGGCAGACTTCTTTGCCTATAGTCAGTTCACATTTTGAAAGTTATCTTTGCAGCTACAAGGACCAGAGAATTTTGTTAATAGAATCTTGGGCTGTGGAACACACTCATCTAGTAAGAGTGGGTGGATTCTGCTGCAGAATTAGAAAAACAAATTGTGGTTGTATCTCAGAATTGCAGTATTCAAAGTAAACATGTCTTATTTAAATTACTGTTAAATTGAAACACACTAATACACACTGTCTTTAACAATATAGAGGTTAACTAGGGGGAGTTAAAATCCACATCTGTATTTATCTCAGTTAAAGTAGGAGTTATCTTTCTGTTTTTTCACACGTAATATTTTCAGAGCACTTTGCTGTAGAGTACAGGATGTTTATTACTGAATGCCAGATTTATAGGAATTCATCTCCTCTTCATTGTCAGTCCTGATCTGGCTTTTTCACTTCCCCTCTTTTTCATAGTCATTCATCACAATGCTAAATTACATGTGCTTTTTTTCCCCAAAAATAATACGTCAAAAATGCTGGAAGCAGCTATATGTACCACATGTTGCCTCTGTCTCTCTGACACCGTATTCATATTGTCATTTGGTTACTTCCATTTCAAGACACATTTTAGCAATTCATAGCTTTCAGCCAAGGGGGTGGGTGTTAATGCTATTAAGTGTTAAAGAGAAAAGGTATTATGGTAGGCATTATATGTTTTTAAAGGATTATTTTTTCTCTTCAGCTGAATATTAAAATGAGATTTCTCAACATAAGCTATGGGATCAATACAAGTTTGTCTCCTATTTCTTGAGAGTGTTAGGATATCACATAAATGTGGTTTTCATTTGCTCTTGTTCTGTTACTGTATGTTGCTGTGTGTTTTCTGGCATACTGAGAACTCTTGCCTTCTTCAAGGAGAGCTGAGTATCTTATTTACCATCAATACCACAGCAGAAAAAAATGTGATCACCTTTGCAATGGTATTCCAGTTTAGGACAATCATATTTGGTGAAACCAGATCTTCCCTGTGCCAGAAGGCTGGAGAATGAGTGTATCACTAGGACTGATGATTTAACTATTGTCAGTACTTTCAGTAACAAAGGTAATGAGATTATACCTGCCAGCTGTTGGTCAGTTCCTCTGATTTTTAACTGTATTTATAGCCTGAATGAAATACACTGAAAGTTCCCAGCAGAATTAGTTTCTAGGAAGATACTTGCATGGCATTTTTTTGCCTTTTGCCTAGAACTCTTGCATGAGACTTTAGTTTATGTCAGGGCTGTAGAAAAACCTTTGAAAAAAGAAGAGGCCATCTGAATCCATGGTAATTGTGCAATCAGTTGTGGTCATATGGAATTTCAGCTCGACTCCTGCCTTGGGTAAAATCAGAATAGTTTTCAGGCACCACTGAGTGAAGGCTACATTATAAATGGCATTGCCAGGGAAAAGAGGACTTAGCAAAATTTGGTCAATCCCTTGTGCCAACCAGTATCCCAAAAGTGATTAATCATCATAGATCACACTTGAAAAGGCAACAGAAAGACAGCCACCTATTCACTTATATGCAATGGCTGTGGCTGTAGCATATACCCAGCAATAGAAATGAACACGCACTTTATAGCAACAATGAAACTCTGTTACTAAAAGGCAAATATTAGCTTCAAAACCAAAAGTGTTGTACTTGAAAAAGGTTCACTAACTCATTACTCCTCACATGGAAGCTTTATCATGGTTCCAGTATGTACACCCCTTCCTCAAACCCCAGGAAGTTATCCTTTTTTAAGATTAAAAGTATTTTATTCCTTTTGTTTCTTACACTTTTCCACTAATTGAAGTAACATCAGTACCAAATCATTAGACATTCTTTTCAAGTTGATTTTAATAAAAATTACTGGGATCGTAATTAAGTTATTTGATTTCTAAGATTAACTTTGCAATCATTTCCATGGGTATACTCCATTATCATTCCACATCAGTTATGCACTCATTACTTCCCCTTGGATCAGGTGCCAGTTTTTAATTCAGTAGATATTTTTAGTTGGCAATTTTTTTAGTACAAAAACTTCAGAGGGAAATAAGACATTTATTTTGTATTTAAAAAATGGGCCCAGGAATTTAATTTAATTAGTCCCGCGTTACTTAGACACAATATAAGAACTGGGACTACTGGCTCTGCTCTTCCAGTGCTTTTGCATGTTTTAATATTCAAACAAAATGAGTATAATATTTTAGCAGATTACATTTTCTCTCAAGGCACAAGGATAGGAAGAATCAGGCTGATTACCCCAACTGGATCACAGTTGTGCTTTTGCAAACCCACTCACAAAATCTTTGAGGTTTCAAAATAAGACATGTGGCAAAAGAAATGCATTTTTCTCCTTGTGCAGTTTGCAATTTGGGAGTATTTCATACAGCTCAGCTGTGGTGCAATTCCTGAGTGAGGAAAGAGTGTAGTCAACAGTGTATTTTTACAATAAAATCAGAAAACAACATTTCAAGGTTCTGCTGTTGAACTTAAAAATCCTCAGCAAAGTGACCAGACAGCCACAGCTTCTTTGAGCATCCCCCCTTCTCTGCTGCTTTATATGGGCTCTTTGCCCTGACGTTGCAGCTTGAAGCAAACAAGACAGCAGCACTGAGAACATTCCTTTGCAATGATTTTTAAATGTCATTCCGTTGATTTTATTCTACTGCTGTTGCTATTTTCTAACCCCCATTAGTATGCTAGCCGATGTACAAAACATTAAGTCCCTCTGTGCATCCCAAGCAATTTATATATAGTCTAAAAGAGAGAATGTTACAATCCAACCATGAGTATCCACCAACCAGTACATGCTTATGTGCATCCACAGTGTTTATCTGTGTGTTTATAGGCAGATGATGACCCTGGAGCTCAGCTCAAAATAGATGAACTGGGTTAGGTGCTGGTTGTGAACAGGCTCTGACCTGCTCTATAAAAACCACTTTAGTTCAACAACTACATGTCAGGAGGTCCTCTCTCTCTGCCACATGGAATTGAGGATGAAAGCAAAAGTCATACCTGCCCTTTCCTCCTCTGGTCATATCCTAGTGCTCTAGAGCCCTTTTCTTCCTATATCTGCTTCCCAGAAACTGAATTGTGTTTTGTACAGATAGTGCTTGCCCTCATGCCACCACCATGTAGGATACTCTCCTGAGTTTCACTGCATTTTAAATGTTCAATGGTACTGATGGAACAATTCTGGCACAAGTCTGGCAGTCAGTTTCTGCTTTGTCTTCAGCAGGGCAAATAGAAATACCTTCTTTATTCCATGACTTCTGTTACACTTGTGCAATAATGGAGAAAGGGACCAAACCAGCAGATTTCTGTTTGTACAGATGTCTAGTTGTATAACTGACCAGCAGCTCCTAACTGTGGAGTAGAAGTTACAACACCAGTGTATTCCAGTCTGATTTTCTTTCCTTGCAACATAGCCCAGAATGAAAGACAAAAGAAATTCCTCTGATTTCATCAGTTCAGCACATTTTGTTAGGGTGGGGTTTTGGGGTTTTTTGTTTGTTTGTTTTTTTTCCTTTTTTTTTAAGGCTGGTTTACTCTAGAAGACATTGAGCTGTCTTGGTAAAGCTCTGTCTTAAATTATGTTCCACAGTTATGTATGCCCTTGTCTGCTACAAGGCATAGGCCAAATATGGTGTTTTGGTTGGAATCCAGGTGAAATCTGAATGAACACAGAAGTGTCCAAGGTCTATACCACTGAGCTGACTGCATTGACAAAAGATGATGGTTCTAACTGAGGCGTTCCTCCTGTCTCTGATCTGTAAGACTGCTTAGGAAGACGAGCGGATTGAGTGTCCTGCTTGTTTTTCGATTCAGTGATTCAGGTGGGACCCTTCTGTCTCCATGGAACTTCATAAGACAAGAATGTTCTGAAGCCTTTCTCTTCTTCCTGCAACCCAAATATCCAAGAGAGAATTGCATTACAGGACAATCCTCATCCACTTCTTGCTTGGAACTGTTGCACATCCCACATATGTAACTCAGCTGTGCTTCATGGCTTTTCTGGAAAGAGGGAAAGCTGTAAAGTTGAAGGGGCGAGAACACAGCCTGTCTCAGGGTATTCCTTCCCTTCCCACTGCTGGAAGTGAAAAGCCTCAGCTTTGGGAAGGATGGTGAGAAGAGGAAAATGAAGACCAAGGCTAACCTTTATAATGCAGGCCACAAGACCATTAAGTGTATCATCATGATATGGCAGGGGGGCTGGAACTAGATGATCCTCTCCAACCCTAACCATTCTATGATTCTATGATATGATAGTTAGAGCTTCTGCTAACTTTGGTATCACTTGTCTTTTTCCTTATACTTAGATTCACAATACTACCACGGTAGAGAAGGCACACTGCTTCTCTTCAACTGTTCTTTGCAGGAAATACATACCTAATTTTGCTACAACCAAGAACTGTCCTTTTTTCCACTCTGGGTGGATAAAAGACTGACTTTGGTGGTTTTTTCTGTAAGGAATAAAGGTTATGTGGGGATGCATGAGAACCATCAAAGACATTTTTTCCTCTGAATTGCACTACCACAGCATTTTCTGCTAATTTGCTCATCTTGCCCAGCTGAGTAAAGGTGGAGGTAGCAGAGGGTTTCATGCCATTTCACGGAATGCCTGCAGTCTTTTTCCCCTGCTTAGGCAGTTATGGAAGGGAATGTATAGATCTCACACAAGAGAAAATAGATTATATTTCAAAAGATCCTGAAAAGTAAGAGAACAAGTGCCCTGGTTTTGAAGCAGAACATTCTGTCTCAACTAACTGGCAAAGAAATAAATCCTAAGTTTTACGTTTTTCTTAAAACATATTTATTACAAAAATCTACTTAGTAGTAAAGCATTCCTAACAACTCTAGACATCTCCCCCCTTTGGCATTTTTGCTGTTTACAAAGTAGGATTAGTTTCTTTTTTTTTTTTTGTTCCATGGTGTTGGCTAACTTGCCCTCCTTTTAGGTAAGACCGTTTCTCAAGCTGTGCTGCTGTTCTTCAGGAAAATGAGCTGCAAGGTGTGCTTATGTGCATGGCGATTTGTTGAAAGGAATTTTTTCAATCCCAGGGCAAAATATTGCTTTTATTATTCTTCCAGCTGTGTTGTCTTTTGTGTGCTGCTAAAGAGAGTGACAGGATTGGTAACAAATTACTGCAGAACTGCAAACCCTGTGTATTTCCAGTCAAAACAATCCCTTGTTATCTGTAGAGTTTAGCTGACTGAAAAATAAAGAGAGTGAATATACTAAAATATTCTGTTAAACATAGAGTCTCTAAATACTGTACAGTATTACAGATCCACAGAACCAGCAAGGCAGACATGAGATGTTAAACTGAAGATGAGGGAGGAGCTGCCTGTTCATTGAAAGGAACATACATTCCACCCGCCCAAAGTACTGCCATTAGTTATAAACAGAATGGGTCTTGAACTAGGACCAAGAATACAAAACCTCTTCCTTAACTGCTACCTTGGTATGTACATTAAACACTTTCTGCTAGGAAGCTGTATTCTGTAAAGGAGAGAACATATTCCTGATGGACTTCTCTGTTCCATTTTGTGTAACTTCTGTCTTCAAGACTCAGCAATCAATTCTTATGCTACCTCTAGATTTATTTCATGTCTGATCACTATATGAACACATACACCCAAGTAAGGGCATATTCCAGGCAAGTTACATGGATTTCTGCATCACACTGGGCTATCACTGCATTGCTTCTTGGAACCACTGGAAAGAATTCAGTGAAAGCCAGAACACAGTTGTTAAGCTGGTAGCCTCAGAATTTCCTGGTATTGGTACTTTGTTGAGAACTATACGCTGCACATACGACAAATTTTGTTTGTAAAGCAGTGTTTCTTTTCCAAGTACACCTAACCTTATGTGGGCTTGGCTTCATATTCCTTTGGCACAAAACTGTAACTACTGTGGATGTCACTATTAGCCTACAGGATCAGTCCCAATGTGTTTAATTATCGTCCCTGCTTATGTATAATATTAAATTCTGTCAGTAAAGGTAATGAGATATGCCACAGAATTTGTGATTTAAAGAAAAGGATTAGTCTAACACTTATACATCAGCTCTGATGTTGAAAAACATCTATGACTAGAAATGCCTCTGCTAAGTCTTCCTTTATGGAAGATAATATGGCTGAAAATGTTTGCTTACTACCAGCTACCTTTTATGTTTAGACTCATAATACTCTAGGTGGCCTACTCAGATTTAGATGCTGTTGCAACTAAACGTGAGTATCAATTTACTAACAAAAAGGCTTAGTTTACTAAATAAAACATTATCTTCTTTAGCTGTTTGAGCTGTTTGAGATTAACCACTTTTTTTCTGGTTAGATGTCTTTCACTACACACCAGTAAAATAATAAGGAAAATGTTGATTATTTACATTTAAAGAAATAGGTTGAAAAGCAGACTAATTTGCTTCATCTACTTTTTTCTAAACTAACTGTTTAAGGACTTAGGCATATTAAGATGCAAGGCAATGTAATTTGTCAATCCTGTGTAAGTCAGTTTTCAATAGACCTCATTCAAACATTCTTCTCTAAATTCCATAAAACCTAAAGCTCAGGACTTCCCAATAACATAATTAAAACCAAATTTTGACATTCCAATGGTGGGAGCCTTGGCTTAGCGTGTTTCTGGCTCCATGAGCTCAGAGAAGAGCTATGGACAGCTTTTTTCTGTAGAGAGCATCTGTTGTTCTTGTTACTGCTTTGCTAAACTTTAGAAAGTGACAGCAGCAGCCCTAAGGGCTTTCCAGAGCTTTAGTGCTGCTAAGGCAATAGAGGTGCTATGGATATTCTGCTGCTGTCTAGCCTTAGAAAACTGCCCAGTTTCTTTATATACAGCAGTCCTCTGAAGATATTTTTGTGCATTGCATCCAAACTTTGCTTATTAGCCACAAATACATGTGACAGTGATGGGTAATGCAGGTGATGCAGCAGCTTTCAGCTATGTGTTACACCATCTGATAGTAGAACAGGAGGTATGAAACCTGTCTTTCTTTAGTGCCTTAACCCTACCTCTATAGCAGCATAAACCATGGAAGTTTTATTTCCCATTCTTCTTTTCACGGCAAAGAAGTCATTTTTACTGATTTGAAGGCTTAAAGCTTTGACATCTTGAATGTCTGAGATGGATATGTTTTGAGTAAAGAGGAAAGTATTTTCGTCCAGTGCAATAAACATGTGATTGAAAATGAAATTGTCTTACTTCTGTTTATTAAGGGTGGATTAATAACTTTCACCCTTTCTATAAAACCCAATTTGTAATAATTTTTATATTGATTTGGTACTACATGTGGATATAATAGCTGTAATTAAGTGTTATGGGGCTTTCTTACATCTAGAATATCTTCAGAGGAGGCTAGTGAATATTACAATATTACTCACATCTCAATCCATTTAACAAATTGCTAAGGGGAATCCACTATATAATTACAGTAATTGGAGGAAGTAAGGGGGGAATTTTTGAGCCTACTGTACCGTGAAGAAAGAATAAAAATGTCAAACACCTTCAAACATATTTTCAGCAGACATAAATTACAAAATTTCTTTTTTTTTTTTTCCCTTCCCAGCATCACATCCTTCTTATAACAGAGTGATGGGCTCAATTCTCCTGGGACCTTACATTTTCAATTGCTATAATCTTATAGCTGCTTCTTTCTAAGGATTTGTAAAATGCATTTGAATATCAGTAACATTACCTACTTGTCTTTTATATTTCTTTACTTATATTTTAGAAAAGTGATTACACCTATTTCTCATACAGGATTATAATTACATAGTATTACACGTTTTGTTCTGAAACAATGTGGTCATCTTAATACAGTACCGTTGGTTATTTTAATATGCAGATGAATTCTTTTTACTCTAATTCTGATTTCAGAGAAGACTGAAATGGAGGTCTGATCTATAAGCTATTCAGTGTTTCACTCCATTTGTTTATATAGACTACTAATACATGGCTCCATATGAGGCCGATTCTAAAGCTAGAAGAATCTTTAAAGTTCAGAACGAAGTGTATAAAATAATTTAAAATTTAAGCTTTTAAACAAAAATAAAATCACTTTAATTTATTTCCTTAGAAGACTATCACTTCTGCTTTCAAACTGTGGTATTTTGAGTGGCCACCCTTCATAATGTCACTCAAAAAGAGAAGCTAAATGCTGCCACAGATTTTGGGATTTCTAGTGATACAAACCGGAATGCCATTTAATGAACTTTAAGATCAACTCCTAAAGTGAGCAGACACATTACTAAATACTTTATATGAAAAATGGACTATCAATAATAATAGAATTTCTTATCAGAAGTACTAGAGTTCCCTTATAAATGCTTCCCTGTATCAGAACACTAGCAGCAAAAATATTTATATATTTATACAAAAAAAAAATTTATATTGGAGGTTAAATCACTCAAAAGATTACTAAAGATAGAATTACGGTTGTAAATATGATTTTAATTCTATCTTCTTACGAATGGGAACTGACAACGGAAAAAATGTACTGCAAAGTAATAAAGGGAATGTAAAAAATTTTGCTACTTTTAACTAAACTTCTAAAGAATCTTCAGAACACAGTCAAAAGACAATTCCAAAAGGCAATATTAATTCCAGATTTCCATTCCTCTTTATGAAGAAGCAGCTGAGCTTTTGAAAGTCTAGGAAAAACTGTGTAATAAAAATACCTGTTCGTTCTCAAATTCAGCTCTGAAAAAAGCACATGCCATTTTTCCTTAATTTCTTATCAGAAATACTACAAGAATTAAGAACACTGCCTTAGCAATTATCCATAAAGACATCAGGGTAATTTACCAGGGAGGAAATTGTAATGCATGATGGAAGATGCAGTCCAACTACAAGTCCAGTTTGCCAAGAGTAATGAAGACATGCAGAACCCTGATCTCATGCCACCTTAGGCATCCACACAGCTATGGAACACAGGTGAATCCCACATCAGAGGCTAATCTTTCTCAATTTGTTAATCCAAAATACTCCACAGATACCTGCTATCTTACCAACAAACTGATTTTCCAGGTGGAATATTGAAAAGTAGAAACTAAGATTTATATTAAATCACATGCATTATTATTAACAGTCTTTGTCCTAGTTTCAAATTCATATAACCAGATAAAGTTAAAATACTTATTTGTAATTTATACTAGAAGATCAGAACTAGATACTGCATTTTACAACAGATAACATGCCCCTGTACAAATTTAATGTATGCACATATATGTATTTTTAATCCATTAATGAGTTCAATTTTTTATAATCTTGTCCTATCAATACCTGTATTATAACGCAGATCAATAGTTACGATCCTAATAGTCATAGGGATACAAAATAAGTATTTTTCAGATCATAATTTCTTTACTTTATATCCATTTTGAAGCCACGGAACAGCAGTTATGATAAAGTTATGCATTAAAATATTTTGTTTAAAACCCATGTAAATAAAAGTTAAGTCTCTAGAATCTTTGAGGGCCAAAATTATGAGGAATGGTTCTTTTTCATTATATTACTTAGTGTTTTATTTACTAACAGAAACACCTTAAGATTTAGGGAGAAGACAAAGAAAAATTATAATATCCCATAAGCTAAGCACCTCTATACAATCCACAATCACAGATAGAAGCACACAAATTTCTTTCTAAATTAACTTCAGTGAGATATATTAAAAAAGGACTCAGTTCTGTTTATTCAAGCCTGTCCTGGAGTCATGCAAATGAACATATATTGCATCAGAAATGCTTTATGGCTTTGTTTAATTAAAATGGAAAATAACAAAACCGGGACAGGATAACTTTACACCAGATTAAAGAATTGCTGAGGATCCTTTTTATACTTTGACAAAGTCAGATGAAATTTAATATTTCAAAAATATTCTGTGATATAATTGATTTTACTAACTGGAGTGATTTTGAGCATCTGCTAGTAATAAATATCAAATTAAAACCTTAATGCTCTGACATAATCTCTGTCTGCAAAATTGTAATATGAAGCCTGCAGATTAGACAGTATTTTCTGTAAAAACATAAAGTAAGGATAGGATATTCCAAAAATAGCAACTAGTCCAATGCTGTATGTCCATCAAGGGGGAGAACAGCTTATAAAAAGTCTTCCCCCATAAATTCCTTTGCTAGCTATAGTAGCTATAATAAAGGAAGAGTTCCCGTGAAATGCCCAAGGCCAAGCTTTGATTAAGAGCTAAGAGCTTCATTATCTTTAAAAGGAAGGTGAGACTTGAGAGCAAGGTTTTTGTTGCAAAACAGAAAGGAGTTGTATTTTTCCTTAAGTGGACTATTCATTGACAAAAGAGCACTACTTAGACAAAGAAGTAACCACAGAGGACAGTGTACTTGTGAGAAAACTGCAATCAGAATGTACTGATGTTGTATCCTACCTTGTACACAATGATAGGAATATCAATGACAATATAGATAAGGTCTCCTAGAGCCAGACTGGCTATCAGTGCATTCGGGCCATTCCTCATACACTTGTTCTGGTAAATGATCCTCAGTAGAGTTGCATTCCCAACCATTCCAACGATGAAAATAGCACAAGATACCACCGTGTTTATGTATTTAAAAGTTTCAGCAATCTTTGTCTGCTGGGAGCATTTGACAGTTTGGTTGGACACCAGGGGCTGTCTGGTGGTGAGGAGTATGCTGGATTCGATGCCTGAGAAAGTGGAAAGGTGGTGTCCCAAGTCACTCCGATTGGCAGCATATCTGTCAGAGCTGTCACCGAGGACAAATCCTGGAACCAGCAGCAGCAAAGAAACTCTTAAACACAAGGCTTCCATTCTTAAGTCCCAAAAAAGCAATTCAGTGAGACAGCAGGGATTCAGTGTTTCAGTGAGGTACTTCTTCACCTGCAGAGAGAATCAATACACAAAAACAAAAAAGAAGAAAAAACACAGAATCAATACAACAGGCGGACTAGCACACCCTGATTCTCACTTAAGAAGCATATTTGGATATACAGTCTGCAGCATGTATGTTTATAACCACTGAGCTACTCTGAAATGTAGACTACCCACATTAACAGTCTGACTAAAGGCACACACAAAAAATTTCCAGAATTGACAGTTTATACAAATTAGAACCCACAAAACCCTGTTAATTTGAGACAGAATTTGTATATGAATGGGAGAAAAATGGTGAATAAAAGTTATGGCTTAAAATACAGTTGTTGCGGTTTAAGCTGAACCCAGGACAACAGTCTTGCAGGAAAAGTGTGCCAGCAAAGAGAGGCCTTGGAGACTGCTGAATGATATTTTACCTGAAATTAAAAGTTACTATTTTTCCTTTGATAAAGGAACAGTACTGTGTTAATAATTAAAGGTAGTAAATTTGTTAATTCTCTGAGCATTTTGATAATTTGCCACAACGAGGGTCTGTATTATTTTGCTCTGACTTTATAATTACCTGGATTTTAAATGAAGACTGAAAATATGTATATTTCAGATCAAATTCTAGACCAGATCCAAAGTCCCTAAATATTAGGAGGAAAACTTTTATAGTCTCAGGGTAGACCTCTGGCCAGGAAAAAAGCCCTTCAAACTGTAAGCATCGCTTGGTTCCTGGATGTCATTGCAACTCACATTCAGTACTAGCCACCACAAAGCTAATGATAACCATTTAAGCTCTTTTACAGATAAAAACCATTTGGTTTAGTATTCTAAGCAACAACTCATGACTTTTCCAGGTAAGAAAGGAAGCATCACAGCATTCTGTCCAGTAAGCCTGTGTGTAACCACCACCAACTGGCTCCCTGCCACAGGGATACAGATACCACATCTCCAGTGGAACTGAAGAGGCCACTCAAGTCCATTTCCTTCAAGCCTCAATTTAATTTAAAAGATTATTTTACATGGCTTGTATCTGCAAAACAAGACCAAGTGCTGCCATGGTGTCAGGAGAAGAGTAGAAAGTAAAGTATTTATGACTCTGATTTCTAGGGATTCACATAAAGGATTTGGCAGGATCCTTTTAAATAAATGAATCCTTGTTTCATTCCCTTCGGGGCTATTAAGTTGGAGTTTATAGCAAGAAATTTACCAGAGAAAGAATGTGGGAGACAGTTTACTGATAGGACTTCAGCAGGGAGCCACAGTATAAATATTTACTACTATTACCCTCTCGTGTTGCGTGTGGTCTGTAGAAGTGTGTGCATACCTACATAGAGCAGCAAATGGAGCGTTAACCTGAGTGTTCCTGTCCGGCACGTAGAGTGCTCTCCCTCACAGACCAGGGACCCACGCTTACAGTCTGTCATACTGGTGTATTTGGGATGAGAATCTGACCAACTGTGAGTTCCTGCGCACTCGATTTTAAGTTTAGTAGCAAATCCCTGTTTATAAAATGCTGGTCACAATGGTATCTCAGGGCAGTTAGCAACAGTTTGCATGATCTAAGTGCTCTCACTTCAGGTTCCTAAATCATATCAGAAACAACAGGCACATGTGACTGCAACTCTTTTCAGGCAAACATTAATATTTTTATTATTTACTATGACTATGGTTTCTCAGTTCACAAATGGAAAAACTGAATCTCTAACGACTTAAATGACTTTTCCAAGTTCATACTTGTCCAAGTAAATGTGATGTAACTAAGAAAAGAACCCACAGCCCTATGTTTTAGAGGTTGTATTAGTATCCTCCTTATTTAACGACATTTTCTTGTACAAAATTGATACATATATCATATGAACATGGTGGTAGCATAGCAATCATGCAACCAGCATGCAAAGCTGGGAACAAAATTACCAGTTACCATCTCTTCCCTCTCCTGGAAGAAACTTCTCCATAAGAAGAAAACTAGAAAATTTCTAATACTTTCTGAGGATATTTTCTTATGGATTCCTTACAGTCCTTCATTGTTCTGTGCATATTTTAGAAGTACTTGCATTGTTACAGAACATAAAATGCAAGCTGCTGGTTGTAAGAAACAGACTAGAATCTGTAATACATTTTGTAATAAGACAGTCTAGTATTCTTCACATGTGATCTGAATACCTGGGGGGGGTGTGAGGTTGATGCGTTCGGGTGGAGGCCACATGCATGAGCTCTGCCTGTGCCCCAGCACCCCTGCAGAAGCAGAGGGCAAAACTTCTTTGGTCAAAACTCGCCCTGGGCATCGAGCCGGAAAAATTCCCATGTCGAGGTTCACGAGAAGAGACCGTACTATCGGAAGTTAAACTGCTCCAGGTATTAAAGACGAGCTAAAAGGTTAACAGTGATTAATCTTCCCCAAAGCATCTGACGAGAGCAGGAACGAATAAACTTAACCAGGGCACGAAAGCACCGAGGGGAATACCGCCGGCAAGACATTTCTCCGGATGTAAGCGCGCTTTGCTCTCGGGGTCATCGCCTCCTGGTTCTGCCTCTGCCACAAAAGAAACCATTCCCCTCTTGTACCGCTATCACAGATCAATCCCAACGTGCACGAGCACACGAGTGCTACCTCCCTGCAGCCTGCCCAGAGCGTCTGACAAGATCTACGGAACTATTTAACTTTGTTTAATAATAGCTATCCCAAGCTGCCCTGTCTCTTGTCCTCCCACTCACGCTCAGGCACACAGATGTGCACCACCGTCATCTAATGGTTACGTGAAGTGTTGTGGAGAAGGGCTGGGAGCGCCCCGCGGCTCCGGGCCGGGCTCTCCCCGAGAAGGGCCGCGGCCCCGCCGGCAGGAGCCCCGCACTCACCCCTGCCGCGCAGCCGCCGCCGGCCGGCTCCCGCTCCCGCTCATGCTGTGGCTGCCGCCGCAGCCGCTGCTGCTGCTGCTGCTGAGAATTTCCTCCGAGTGGCTTTTCCTGGGATAGTCTTACCAGATCCTCCTGCCTGCGTCGGACTGGGTGGGATTGGGAATCTCCACCTCCGCTAAATCAGTAGAAGAAAGAGACAGCCTGAAGAAGTCAGCGCGTCCCCTCTATTCTGCCCCCTCCCCCAATTAAAACAAACCTCCAGCCCAAACCGAGCCTCTGCCAATGTTAAACACAAAGGCTGCCTCCCGGGCACTGGGGAACACTGTGCTCTTTAACTGTTTCCTTCCTGGAACTGAGCTGAACTCCTTTGCTGGACTCATCTAAGCAAAAGCCCTGGGAACCCGCTGCTGCAGCTGCCTGGTAACAGCGCACAGGGCTCTCAGGAAGGTTGTGTGTCTGATCAACTAGAAGGCAGAGGAGTCAGGAGCACAGAAGGGAAAAACATCTTATGATGAAATGCACAGCTTTTTCTTTGCGTTTACCCCGGGGTTGGCCAGGACTATATGTTCCCAAGACAATCAGTAAAACTCGGTGTGTAAGAGTTCCAAAACCTCTGGATCCATAAACAGGGACTGTTCTAGGGTGAAAATTTCTGTGGTCCATCCAGGGCACACCTTACTAATGCCTCTTAGCTTTAAAGACCATAAATGCATTTACAAAGATAATAAAAGTGTAGCATTTGCTGGCATTCTTATATTTCCTAATATTGTTGTTCCATCAAGGTAGTGGTACACAAAAACTTGGCAGAAGTGGGAAGTTCTCTTTTCTCAGGCTGGACAGGGCTTTGAGCAACCTGGTCTAGTGGAAGATGTCCCTGCCCACTGCAGGGGGTTGAAACTGGATGAGCTTTAAGGTAATTTCCAACACAAACCATTCCCATTCTATGGAATGAAAAATGATTCTATGGAACGATTCTATGATGAAAAAATACCAGTGTACCAGAGGGAGCAGCTTGTAGTGCAGACAGTTTCAAAATCACTTCATGCTAGCAAGTTCAAGAAATTTTGAGTCCCTTGTTGAATCATTTCAGGAGTTTCACTTATGGCAAGTTTCTGTCTGGCTGTACTGCAGAAATTATTTTCTAAATATATAGTGGCTTTTTTTGAATACAGAAAGTCAGTCTTCCTAAATATGATAGAAAAATACATTGTCCTAAAGGAATAAAAACAGGCTGAAAAGAACAATAGAAAACAGAAATAAAATCTTGGACGCTAAAGCACGTAAGAAATTGGTTTTAAATTTAAGAACGTTGCATAATTGAAAGAATGTTTCTGTAGATGTGATTTGGAATCATCTGATAAATCTAAAACAGGGAAAACCAGCATCTGGATCAACTGGAATAACAATACTTTATTTCTTCTAGCAAGCCTTCTCAGTTAACGCAAGACCTTTGAAGGAATACAAGTATTCAGGTTGAGAATCACAAGAAACCTACTGTTTGCAAATCACGTAGAAAAATGTAATTCAAAATCTCAAGTTGCTCTGAAGTTGAACAAATGCTGATAATTGTCAGTGGATTAGTAAGAATTATTTTAAATTTGGTCATAGATGAGTAGTATTAAAGATTTGCGTTGTCAAGAATTATTTGCATGATAACTTGTTGGAAAAACTATTGAAAAGCTAGAAAGGGAATACTTGGAGATCATGTGCACTTTATGGCATGCTATATCAAATGCGGTCCTTAAATCTCTTATAAATTCTCTAGAGATTCTTAGTACCCTATTTCTTCCTTAGGATCATTTGACCTTTTGTCTAAACAACTTGAGTTGCTAAAAAAAAAAAATTAAAAAAATCTAATCTCATTCAAATACACATTTGTCTTTCCAATTCCTAATTCCATTAATTCAGAAGGTTTACATCATATATTCAGACACTGCCATGCATAACTATATTTACTATCAAATAAAATGACTAATTTTACTGTTAAAAAATGCAGTTAAAGATCTATTTCAAAATATGAAAAGAGAACTCTTTATTACTACCGTGAATGCTTCTGTTATTGCCAACCCACAATAAGTAGTATTAGTTATTAGAAATTACTGAAGTGCGCAATTCTGTGCTCTTTATTATTATTATTGTTGCTTATTTATTAATTGGACCTTTATTTGGTCATTAATCTTTTAAGTCTCTAAAACAGATTTCAATTCTTAAGTTCAAAAGTTACATTTTATTTTTCCTGCTAGGTGTTTTTCTTTCACTGTGTTCAAGAAAGTAACACAGAAAAGGAAGTTATCATATATGAATTATGCAAAACTTGCAGTTGCAAATGCATCTCAGCTACAGAGAAAAGTGATAAAATACAGTTCTTTACACTAAGATATTTCCAACTATTAGAGACACTTTCTCCATCATTGTAGGACTGCTGCCATATGTGTGTGCATTCTTTCATTGAAGAGTTTTTGGCTGAGGACTCTCAATTCCAGATTCAGCATGGTGAAAGTGTTTCCTCTGACCTCTTTCGGTTTGTGTCTTTAACAAACTACTCAGCTTGTCTTGCATAACTTCAGAGATTCAGAGTAAGGGTAACATACTAGTCTTGTTACAAAATAACCCATTACACTTCAGTTTCAAGGACGCCTGGGTTTTGCAGCTGGAGTCATGTTCAAGAAGAACCTCCACATTTTGTAAAGCTATGAATTTTCCTGAAGCCATCAAGGTATTAGAAAAGAGCATTTTATTGCAAGTGTAGCTGTAGTGCTTTTTCTACAACTACTTAGAGGCAATAACGAGGATCTTTAGTTATGTTTGGAGGAATTAATTTTAACTTGATTGAAATGGATGTTTAGTGAATGTATTACCTGTTAAGCCACTTACCAGATGTGGTATGAAATAGGAACATATGTTCATCAGCTCATGGCATCCTAAATTCCATTCCTGAGATTCAAAGGACCAAAATCAAACTCAGATATTGTCTATAATTGGCATTTTCATAAGCAGTCAGTTGATGTGCTTATAATCCGTAGCATTTTCATAAAATCAGAAGAGTTATTAATGAGAAAATATGCAAATATCTAATTATTTTGCTTTCTTCCACTTGATTTTTGGTATAATTCTTGCTCTCTCAAGAGCCAATGCAAAATACTATTTTAGGAGCCACTTGGATAATCTGTAAAAATGAACCTAGATATTTTGGTTGAAATACTGGAAAACTGTTCTGTTTTGAATTCAGTATGTACAACTAGTGAAGAATTTTGCTTTGAATGAAAGGGAGCTCAGCAAATCCAAAACTTTTCATAGAGACATGCTAGTTAGAAAAATATTTGGTGTGCAGGGTTCTCAACTTTTACTAACCCTGGATCAGTGAGAAGTTGCACCTCACTGAAAAAAAAACCAAAACAGAATAATACAAACTGTTGATAGTATTTCTATCTTGTGTAGGTTTGCTGTTCTTTGAAAAGAGATGCATTTATGCAGTGGCCTTAGAATAATGCAGTTAAAAAGAGTCCCTGCTAGTAGATGTGCATTCATTGAAACTCAGGGCCCATTATTTCCAGTGTCATTGAGCTATTTATTTACTTCTATGACATAATATTTCTGTTTCCCAGTAGATGCTTTATTTAAATTGTATCTCTAGTAATGGCGTATGTATAACTCTCTTCACGGGCTTAGCAGAAATAAATCCTCTTTCTGGAAAGGGTTTCTTGCTCCTTCCTCCCTCTTTCCTGTCTTCTTTCTCGTTTCTACCTCTGTCTCTCTTTACTCCTTTCTCAGTCCATCTCTTTTGTTTCCTTCATGTTGCTGGAAGTTTTTGGCAATTTGCAATATGAGTTTATAATTAAAGGAGAATAATAGGAGGAATACTTTTATATTAGTTGATTCTCATAATTGGAAAGGAATTTGTAGTAGAATCACTGAAATATTCCTGCCCTTGGACTATGGGAAGGTGAAATCTGAAGCTGTGATGGAATCAAAAGGGAAAAAGGATTGAAATTTAAATGGCAATATAGACCACAGTGCCCAACAATTAATATAGGAACAACTGAAGGAGATATTTAACCCCAAATGGGAATATTAGTCAGGAACTGTGGATTGGGTGTGTGTGAATTTTGCAGAATCACAATTGAAAAGTTGTAGTAAGAAGTGAGGTTGCTGGACCTTTAGAGTATAGATTGGAGAAGTAGTAACATGTATTGTTAATTCCTTTCAATTACTGAGCATTTTAGCTTCTTCTGGGGAGCATTTTTCTACTGTGCTAAATACAATAGGTAAAGAACATTTCAGGAAAGATTTATCATGAGAGTTAATGCTGTTGGTTTCTATTTCCACTGATGGAAATCCTAATTTTCAAGCTCTTGCTTCATAGAACCTGGTGGGAATTTAGAGCTGATAGAGCTGGCCAATGTCGCTGCAAGGCTGCTCATGAGAAGGTTGCTCATAGAATGGAGATAGCAGAGAAGGACCTTACCTGGTGAGCAAGTTGCCCATGAGCCAGCCATGTGCCCTCGCAGCAAAGGAGGCCAATGGGATCTATGGCTGCATTGAGCAGAGTATTGCCAACAGGTTGAGGGAGGTGGACCTGCACCTCTACTCAGCAGTAATGAGACAGATCTGGAGTGGTGTTTCAAGGCAAACATGGTCTTCCTGGAGTGATTCGAGCAAAGTGCTAGAAAGATGACTGAGGGACTTGAGCATCTGTTGTTTGAGGAAAAGCTGTTCAGCCTTGAGAAGAGAAGGTGCAGGCAGGATCTTATCAATGTGTATAAATACCTAGCGGAGGGCAGTAAAAAGACAGAACCAGACCCTTCTCCATGGTGCTCAGTGACAGACCAGAAGGCAATGGGCACAAACTGATACAAATTAAAATGTAATTTAAAGAACACTAACAGGAAGAGAATATACTAGATTAGAAAATCTTTCATAACTTACATTAGTTCACAAAACTAAGTTTCAGTCTGCATTTGCAGAACACACGTTCTGTGACAGAGGAATGCTGTTCTACTGCCAGATGCTTCTTTTATTATCTTAAGCACTAATAAAATTATCTAGATAAGATAGTGCGATATTAAAATGCCATTTTCTCTTAATCTAAATAAGGTTAAAATTATTTCTATTGGCTACTCTGCAGTGAAGCTGTTTTTCATGGAAAACCCTGACTCATCTCACTTGTTTCTGATGTTTCTCAGTTACCTAATTTTTTATTATCCTAACTAAAGCCAAGTTGAAACAAACTGCTTGTATATTTACTTTGATACAGTAAAGTCCAGTTCTTTTATTGTTCAATGTCTTATGAGTAGCATATACTATTTCACCTAATATCGTACTGTGATACACGTAGGTCTATTTACAGACTTAATCATTAGCTAATAGATAAGAACTGCATGTTCTTACAGATGTAAGGAACTCTGCAACTCAATTGTAGGATAAAGACTTTTTGATTGATCAAGGTTTCTGTAAAAGGTTGAACCATTCTTTTCTGTGATCTAGAAAACCATTCTCTATTAGAAACCAAAGCACACATTTAGGTAGCTAGGCTCCCATTAAGATAGTGTAAGTAGAAATCTCTATGTTTGCAATATTTGAGAAAGAAAGAGCAGACGGCTCTTTAGATTTTGGTGATAAAACTCTTCCAACCATCCAAGAATGATCCTTCTATTTTTATGTTTATGCATTGGAGTATCCTGTTTGTTTGTTTGAGCAGTACAGCTGGCTCCATCCCATGTTTAGAGGGGCTGGGTTAAGACATGATTGAATTCATAAGTATGGGTTGGTACAATGAGCTGTCATGTGTTGTCACAGCCTTTGCAAATAACCACCTAAATTGTGACACTTATAACTGATTAAAGGAGATAGTGATTGTTTTTGTTAAGCAAGTTACCTTTATTACCTTGCTATGACATGGACTTCCACTGCCATAACTTTCACCCTCTTTTACATAGATGAGAAAAACCAAGCATAAATGTTAATGTCAAGAGACAAATGGAAGTCCTTACACTAAGGCCTCAAGTTCATTCCCTGCGGTACCTAAATACATGTTTTGTGGTTGTCTGTTTTTTATTTCACTGAATTCAGTAAAGAAATATCAGTAATCTACTATGTCATACTAGATATTTTATTAGACCAAATCCAGCATATTTTGCATGGCTGATATAAAACCACCAGAATCCAAGGACTTCTTAACAGTCTATTATACAGATCCACAATGAATAATAACATATTGATGTTAAGGACCTATTTTGAAATCTTTCATTTTGATCAGAGACATTATCCAGAATTATATTTTGGGTGTTTGCCAATGGATGGATTCAACAGAATCCAACCTCATGAAAATCTCTTTCCCAAGGAAAGTGCCATGGGGCCCGTTTTATCACTGGGAGTTGTTTTGTGCTTCTTGAAGTTAGACACTACGTGGAAGAAGTGCTTTTACTGGTACTTGGCTGTGTTAATACAATTCAGTGATACTAAGTTTGAGAACTGTCAAGAAATCTGAACTTGCCTTAAGGATTCAGAGGGTTGGGAGACAACTGACCTTGGTTCCTTTCATTACTCTTCCAACCCAGCTTGTTCATAGAGAGCCGTATATCTTCTGCTGTATTCTTTCTAATGAGAACTACTCATATCTCCTGCATATGCCTGGTAGGCATCAAATGCTGACAACAGCTTTCATCAGCCGTCTTCCTTCTACTGTTCCTTGTCCTACCTAGTGTTGATGATCTGCTGTAGTTTCTCACACAGTTGGTAGTGTGACCACCTTTTCATACACCAAACAATGGTGAAAATGGATGAATTTTGCTAATTTACACTTAGTCACAGTGCTGCAGTTTGTTGTGGTGAGGAAAGGCAGACAAGAAAATGGGGGAATGCAAGTCTTTGCCTGGTAAGGCCCCTGCCTTACTGTGTACAGTATCCCCCTTGGCTGCTGGCTCCCAGCTCTGAGGGAGCAGCTGGCTTTTGCTGCTCCCTGAAAGAGGGAGGGCATGCCAGAAAGAAAACAGGCGTGATTTTATATTTCTTAGTCCAAGTATCTCAGACAAAAGATCCAGCTCAGTTCTGCTATCTTTGGACAGAAATATTTCTTTCTCTGCTGATAGCAATCTTACTTTGCCTTATAAAATAACTTGAAACTGAGCAGATTTCTATGTGTCAAGCTACTATGAATTAACTGATGTCTCCTCAAATAAAGGTAAATTATGGAAATGATGGAAAGATAAATTAATAACGGTGTTAAAATATACAGGCATGTTAATACCGTATGTGTATTATTTCATTTCTGTTGTCGCAGTTAGTAGCTTCAGATTTTTCAAAATGTCAATGAAAAGGAACAAGAGGTATTTTTACCAGTTCCCCTTTCCTGACTGATAATTCCACTACAATTATAAGGACTTTGTATAAGTAATAAGAAGAAAAATAATATCCAGAAGAAAGTCTTACAACAAGTCCTTTGTATCAAGCTGTAACACAAGACTATTCTGTTTGTATAGATTCAGAAATTGAAAATCTGAGACCTACACAATTCCTGGGAACAGCAGGGTGAATAATTAGGTTAGCTTTCTGTGATAATTCTTATGAATATAGCCAAAAGCAAACTATTGTTGTAATTAAATAAATATTTTAGGTAGCAAGAGCCACTATCTCTCAGTTTTTAAAATTTTAATTGCTATGTATCCTAGTCATAAATTTCATCAACTCTTAACTGATTGAATGTGCTATTCAATTTAACTCTTCAGGATGTAGGTTAAAAAATAGCACCAACAAATGCACTCAAATGTATCTTTATGTACTCTTTGAACTGGTGAGTTTATAATTTGCATCATACTTTGCCAGGGAAGAACACATGGAAAAATACTTTACAGTTCCTTGTGGATGTAAAATTTGGATTTTCTAATCCATAAGTAAATGGTATGGTGCTAAATCTTAACTAGGTCACATTTAAGATGGTGGGAATGTAATTTTCTGTTTTGCATAATGAAAGCTCTGTAGTTACTTAGAATAGCATATTATAATAAAAACCTTGCATATTGTTGTTAAATAGATGATGAAAACCGTCATGTCAATATTGTGTTCAAATGTTTTTCACTTCAGACCCACTGAAATCAAAGATATGTTGTGGGACTCTTACAACACTGTTGGATCAGATTCTCAGCTGGTATATGTGGGTGTAAATCTCTTAATGGAAGTGGAAATACATTTAATTGTATTGTCAGGGAATGATCGTAAATGATGTCATTCTTTCTAACTCATGTTAATATACTTTGTAGAAAACCATGCCACCACGTACATGTATCTCAAAATATATCTGAAGCTGGACAGTTGCTGCAGTTTCCTGCAAAACGTCTTTCTGCTTGTTAAGCATTTTGATTCTTTTTCATAATTCTGTTTAGTACTTTATGGCTTTTTAGTGACTAATGATTCACTAGTGGCTATAATAATTTAGATCAGTAAATTTCCCAAAAGTGTTGAAAAATATTTGAAAACCAAATTTAGATTCTGAGGTAGTTCATTATCCTAAACATTCTTACTGGATATGAGGTTCCTGGGAGTGAAAATATTTAAAGAAATCTGCACCGTAACAAGCTTTAAACTGAAATAAACCCCCTATGCGTTAATCCTCTGAATGGGCCTTACACAAAGCTTGAGAGAGGCTAAATTTTTTTAATTATTAAAAATAATGTATACATATGAAACTATATTGTTTATGTGAACTTCATAATCAAAGATGAAGTTATTTTAAACATGTAAACCGATTATTTATACAGCCATATGAAGATCAAATAAGTGGGCAAATATGGATTCGTGTAAACTAAATAGTTTAGCTGTTTGGCATATACTCATAGCAAAATATCTGAATCAAAGCATCAGCAACTGCCTGTGATTGATTTATAACCTACAAGTAGCTATCTCCTATTTTTTTCCTGTTGGTGCTATTTAAATCTCATCTGTACTATTACTTTTGAAATAATGGCCAAGAACAATAGAAGCTTGACAAGAATTGTGAACAATATGGGAAGGAAATGGTTTTTGGATGTAGATTTAGAATACTGTAACAGTCTAGCAAAATGCAAGATGGACTGAAAAACTGCTTCCAGCTTAGCTTAGAACCGGTACTTTATACCTTAGACTGAACTTCATTTAGGTCAGGATCTGCGTGCTGACTTTTTCTCTTCAACATAAGCTAAAAAAGTGGAAAAATGAGGAAAGTCATACCAAAAGCCTTCATACTATTTTCTGAATTTTTGTAATGCTTTCTTCAAATTTTGTAATATACTGAGATACTTGAGGGAGTTGCTTGTGAAAACAGTGTGCTGAGATATTTCATCTCTGCAACCTTTTTCAGTTCAAGTTAAAAACCAAACCTATTAAAACTGTCCTTCTGAAGAATGTTTGTTAGCTCCACAACATGCACCTTTATTCCTAGATAAATGTCCTCAGATTAAAGAAATTTACCCACCTTTGCAGTTCTTTGAATACACATGCCTGTACATATATATCAGATACAGAGCACTAGAAGATCTCATTTATTGTCAAAATTCATAAGATGCAAAAAAGTCTTTCAAGTTATGCAGAAGTAGGAAAAAAGTCTGTATGATTTTTGCTGCTAGCATTTGGCGAGACTAAAGGGAAATGAAACAAACAGATGTCCTATAAGCTGTCAAGACCTAATAAGTCTGGTATTAATAGACATGTCTGGGCCAAGTACTCTCTAGAGAGATAGTAACAATAATTGTTGCCTCCAGATAGACACATGCCCGGTCTCTGCAGTTTTCTGAAGGGTTCAAATTCTCAGTTGTTGTGTTTTTTGCAATTTTTAATTAGTCATTACTTATTATAATGCTGTCTGTAGATGGAAGTACCCACCCCTAATGAGGTGTCTGAACATGAAACAGAGTTTAAGGGTTTTTTTAGTGGTGAAGAGGAACTGATAGTTTAATTTCTTCTGCCCTGGAGTGCTTGTATGACTTGGTAAATTACGAAATACTAGTTTGAACAGATATGTTTGGCATCTTATATCAAAAAGATGAGACTCAGGCTATATCCTTGTATAAGGTTGTTTTATTATAGCACACCTTCTCCTCCATTGTCACTTGGTGGTTCTGTCAACTAACTCTATACTTGACTGAGCATCTCAAGTGCTCAGGTAGGTGGATTAATAATACTTTCAGAGACAGTTTCCTTTTCACTTAGGACTGTGGGTATGAAATTATATTGACTACCAATTTATCTTTTTTTTTTAATTTCTTCTGGTAGAGCACAGCAATTGTTGGTATCTTATTTAACCACAGTATCACAGTATCACAGTATGCTAGAGATTGGAAGGGACCTCGAAAGATCATCTAGTCCAATCCCCCTGCCGGAGCAGGAACACCTAGATAATGTTACACAGGAATGTGTCCAGGCGGGTTTTGAATGTCTCCAGGGAAGGAGACTCCACAACCTCCCTGGGCAGCCTGTTCCAGTGTTCCGTCACCCTCACTGAGAAGAAGTTTCTTCTCAAGTTTAAGTGGAACCTCTTGTGTTCCAGTTTGTACCCATTACCCGTTGTCCTATCATTGTTTGCCACTGAGTAGAGCCTGGCTCCATCCTTGTGACACTCCCCATTTATAGTATCTTGTTTAGGTCACCTGCTTCTAAAGCACTCTACTTATTGCTAAAGTTTTAAGCTTCATTGTTCCTGTTAGCATTTCAGAAAACTAAATTTTTAAGATTAACTTTGAACAATGAAGAGCTGAGATAGATCCAAAATGTTCTGTTTTGAATACAACACATATGCTATGCGTACATTTATCTGAAGGGTTGGGGACCCTTTGCCATTTTCTTTCCTGATGCATACGTGGTAAACCATACTCAGAGAAATACTCACAGGCTGTGTTTATCCTGGAAAGCATTCAGAAGACTGATTTGTCAGTTTAACCAGGTCTTTCATTAAAGATTAACATTTTCAGATATATTTGAAATCCATTCTCTGTGTGCTCACAATCATTCAGAGGAATTAAAATTACCAATATTTAAAAAAACCCGCTGTTTGTATGTAACATCACTGTGGATGCATACGAAATTCTCAGTGGCAGTGCTGTGACTTTTTTAAAGAAAGGAAAGGTGTTAGGGGTTCTTGCTTGTAAAATGGTAGAATCAAATGTTTTCAACCACTTAATAAAAACAAGCTTGTAGTAAGCCTTTATAATAAAACTCAAAATGGCTGGCACTAGAAAAAAAAAACACAAAACCTTTGTACAGAAACTACAACATTTCTGCAAGTTTGTGGTGTCCTTTTGGGTTTCCGGTGGGAGGAACTGCTATACAGAATCTGCTTTCTGATTGCTTTGAAGTAAAATAACTTTCTTCTCCTAGGTCAATATAAGCCACAAACAAGCATCTTCTGAATTTATTTGCCCAAACTTTAGATGGTGCTATCCATGCATTTCTGGTCACAAATCAGAAGCTGACTCTATTCCTCCCCTAAAGCTCTGTTCGGAAAAGAAATTTATGTATTTCTAATTCATCTCATGCCAGGTCCACCTGCTAATAATACTAACTGGTACTTATGCATTAAACTAGAGCAGCTGAGTTGGTCTGAAAAAAAATAAAGGTATCCTTGTGCAGGCCTCCTTTGTAGAGAAAAGTTAGCAGGTGTTATCTGATAAACAGGTAAGGGCAAAGTAGTCTTCAAAGATATAATTTATTGTGAAATAGGCAACAGCATAACTCTAAGAGTGCTATACAACAGAATAATTTTCATGTTTTTATGTCTAGACTACAGAGTACTTCTGAGCTGTTAAGTGCCTGATGCTCTTAATGAGCGTGTGCTAGCAGTTCCTATAGCTTAAGCTGAACTGAAAGGAAAAAAAATTAAAATCTGATGTTTTAGTTAAATGCTTCCAGCTTCCTACTTTGCACAGTTTGACTTTTCCTTATATTTTAATTTCTTGTTCCCTTGTCTGAGCATTGTTCTGATTAGCCTGAAGTCCAAAGAATTTGTGCTTTGCTGAAGAATATGTAAATGTGCTGATGGTTCTCAGCTTGGCTATTTACATGGTAATCAATGGAAGATCATACCCTAAAGGGGGGAGAAGTTTTAAGTTTTCCTTGTGCTATTCTTTTGTTTTTTGTTATTCTGTTATATTGTTATGCTTTTTTTATGCTTTTCTTAATTCCTTCAATCTGCTTTCTGAAGAGACACTGAATTAGATTCACTGATTCATGCCAGCTTTTCAGCTGTTTGTAAAGTACCACATTTATTTCATTTATGATTGCAGAGTATGTGACTTTGGTGAGTAGCAATTTTTGTTCAAAGCATATTTCTCGAAAGGAACACACTACTTGCCCAGCCAAAATCCATTACTGGAAAGACATCCAACAAATATGAAAAAAAATTACCCTCACCGCAAATCACACAGCTTGTTCATAAAAACAGCTTTAGAAACTGCAGGTTAAAGTCTGCCTAGACTAAAATGTCTAAATGGTCTGAATAACTACTAGTGAGTAAAGAGATAATCTTTCAGTCTTTGCATGTGTAGTTTACAAAGTAAAACCTATTTTAAATCAGATTGGAAAGATTTTTCTCTTTCCACTAATCTGTGCCAGAATCCAATTATAGAACACATCCCAGTAATGCAATAAATAATAGTTATAAGAGGAGAATGAGGAATGGGAAGGCATGCTACAATTTGTTGTTGCCAAATAAGACCCTTTAATAAAAGCCTACTTATTATCTTTAAAGTGACATTTTAAAGGTTTTCTTCCCCATTTACAACTTAAGAATTGGTATACTTCCAGCATCTTGGTGCATTTGAAAATTATCTAAATGAAGCATATTTTTAAAACAGCTTATTTCTCCTCTGAATGAAATATTTGAAGCATATAAGGAATGAAATCCTGACCACTTTGAAGTTACTTGGAAAATTCTTTCCGTCTCTCAGTGAAGCTAGAATTTCATCCCAAGTTACTCAAATCTTCTACTATTCTAAATTGCATTTTAGAGACCAATCTTTTTGTAGAGGAAGTCAGATTGCCATTTTACATGATTATCCTGGTTTAAACTTTAAAATTAATTCCAGCTGGCATCTTGCTTGAACCCATTAAAAAGCAGCTTATTCTCTTCAGCATCTCTATTAGTCATGGAGAGCTGATACCAAGTTTCAAAATTTTCGCAGTGAAAACCAGAAGGCAACAGAAATGTCCATGCTGCTGTGACTGTACAGTAAAGACTGTGTACAGAAAGACCTTTCCTGTGAAGAGTTAAGAATATTGGCTCCATCAACAGAAAAATGCAAGTCCAACCGTCACGTTTTCTAGAGTCCCAGTTGCTATTTCACAGACATTACATGAAAAATATTAGGGTTTCTCACTGCTGATTACAACCCTATTGCAGAATAGGGATGGGTCACATTAAGGGTATTTCTTTGTGCATTTCGAGTGCTGATTAGTTTCCCTCCATTTATTTGCCACTGATTCATTTTCAGTCAAGGAAATACCTGTATAATCACCGACAGCATTCAACATTTGTGGGGTTTGACACTATCTCTACAAACATAATAAGCTCCATGTTAGAAGGGATGCTTAGTGAAGTGAGCCATCAAAGTGATGATTTTAGAGACCTGCTGTCAGTAGGCCTTAAAAATATCAGCATTTTTCATGGAGCTTTTGGTGGGTTTTAGATTATATGGTTCTAAAACTCTTTCCCTTACCGGTGTCCAATATAGAATATACTGTGGATGCAGAACTGGTAGATTGTCTTGGTCAGATGTAAGAGTACCCAGCCGTGTAACAAACGTTACAAATAAGGTATTTTTGTTTTTTTTTTACCATGGAAATAAATTGTAGCACTTTTGAAAGTGCACAGGATAAAATATTGGGCTGAATACAGATGTTAAGACAAAAGGTAGTAGAGGCCTCCAGAAGAAGGGTGAAAAGCACAGGATATATCTTGCCAAGAAAAACTATTTGTATTTACAGAACTACAAGAAGGATAATATGTTCTTTATTATAAATCCAGTCCAAATTCCTTTCAACAGAGAGACAGCATAGAGCGTATCCAATAATACAGTTCAGAAGTAGGTATGACTAGGGTAAGTAAAACTGGTAGATAATAAATGCTAGCCTACAATCTCTAGAACAAGTTTATATTTAATGTATTGCATGGGAAATACGTAATCCCTGTGGAGGTGACATATATAATCCCTGCAGAGGCATTTTTTTATCCCTGTACCTTGGTTAATGTACAAGGTATACTCCTTAAGGAGAAGATACCATGCCTGCAGCCAATATATGTTTTCCTTTGCTTCCTGTCATTCTGTTTTTAGGAAGGAAGCAGATGATAAAATTAAATTGCAAATGTGTATTTACAACATATAGTAAAACACTCTGAAAGGTGAGTTAAGACGTGTACATCATAGGAGGCAATTGACCTTTTTCTGGTTGATGATTTCACATTTTATCCTAACATGAAGACTGACTCTTTCAGTGTCTACTGTTACAGAAGCATATCAGTACTGGGCAGGAACTTTAAGTAGTCTGATATTCACTATAGCTTACAATTAAAAACCTGTCAAATTGCTTTGCCATCATGCAATATAAATTCAATCTGTTCAGGTAAAGTTTTTCTGGTTTATATATATGCCCTCTTGTAAATTTTTTACTTTTGTTCTTGTCCATCACAGAAAGATAACTAGCACAGCTCATAAACTATAAGAAATATCCTAATGCAAAAAGGAAAAAAATGATGTGTTGCCGTATCGGCACTAACATTTCTTGGATCCAGAAATTTAACCGTAGAATGATTAAATTTGGCCTACAAATTTAAACCCAAAAGTCTGGCAATTCTAAAACTATTCTGTCTTAGGTAGTGCTGGTTTGTATGCCAGCTCTGCCATTGCTGGTAGGAGTTATAATGTCATTATCCTTTACTAACACTAGCTAGTGTCTGATTTATAAACAAGCATGCAGAGGTAGCTAGATGTGTATGGAGGGATAGCAGGAGAATGGAAAAAACTTTCAGGAGTGCTTGTATGTGAGTAGCATCACATATGTTAGCATTCTCATTGAGAGATTATGTTCAGACCTTTGTTAAAAGTAGCATGGAAGTTCAGCATCTCAGAAGTAGCCTTAGAAAGAGCTGTTGTCCAGAATTTTATGTCATAATTGCTTTGTTACTTCGCTTCTTCCTTAGGATCCTGTGATATTTTGTGGCTTTTCTGGCTAACCCATAGTAGGGAACTGAACCACGTAGCTGCCTATTTCTTGCTGCTTCTTACTCTTTCACATTCCTGTTACACCCTGAATAAAAGTCTTAATGGTGTGGTAGCCTCATATGTGCCTTCTATCTGCAATCACAGTACACAGACTATACCTGAACCTTGCTGCTTTAAGTTTTCTGAATAGCTGATTACAGTTATTTCAGACTAGGGCAGAAACTTTGATTTCTTTGGTCTGTTAGTTCAGAGTTTGCCTAAACTGCAGTAGTAAGTGTACAATTGCTGATCCTTAAACTAATTCAAAGTGATTCTGTGGCTATCTGCCTTTCTAGCAATAAGTTGTAAGGTGAATTGATCTGTTCTGGATTGTGATGTTAGGCTTGGAAATGCCACAGATTAAAGCAAAAGGACATGAGGAAGCCTATGAGCAGTAATATATATTCTCATTTCCACCTGATGTGCCTCTAGAGTGGCTCATTCTGTTGTCATGGAACTTCTACTGAGCTGTATTAGAACTGCTTCACTTATATTTGATCTGTTTATTTAGTGGGGAAGCTATCACACAAATCCCGAATAAAGCAGCCCCATTGCTCATGGACAGGAAAGCTTTTCTTTTTCTCCTAAGAAGACTGGAATTTGCCTAATGTTATTTAGATCTTGGGAACACTACTGACAGCGGGCAATATGTGCTGTCAGCAAAGCCTCCACTTTGTGCTAAACAGAATGAACTGTTCTGCTCAGTGAGCTTAGAGTTGAGTTTGACATGTAGGATGTTTTTATCTCACTTTAAAGTTTTATTGTATTTGGTTTGGGAAGCATGCTATGTGCAACATATTGAAAAAAGAGCAACGCATATTTTTGATAAATAATTTCTTTATTATTGTTGATATTGATGAGGCCAACACAAACTATTTGATCTAACTGCTCCATGCCCTGACAGCTGACACTATATTGCATCTGAAAAGAGGATTGCTTTTTCTACAGTCTTTTGAAAGATTAATTTACTGTATTAGTGATTATATGTATAATGATAACAGTGTACATACCACATGTGTGTGAAGTTTCCCTAAATGAATTTAGAAAAAAAAGAATTTTCCTATATACTATAAAACCAGTATCATGTAAAGTCAGTTTGGACCCATGATTAGATAGTTTTCAGTGGTCTAGATTCATATCTTGGGTGAGTTCAGTGTGTAGTAGCATTGCCCTACATATAGGGAAAAGATGGTACTGTGTGACTTGTAAGTAACAGTGACCTCAGGTCCAAAAACTCTGCCTTGCAGATCACACTTATACCAGAACACACCCATCTCTCACTGGTGGGTGCATTCCATTGGTTTTAATTAAATTGTCTGATTTTGCAGATGTTTTCACAGTTCTTTCAACGCTAATAGACTTACTGTAGATTTTCACAGGGATAGCAGAGGAAAGATTCTGGTTTGGTCCTTTTGTTACAAAAATTGTTGAGTTTGCCTTTGAAACCCCTATTCTGGATAACTTTCTGTTAACCAGCCAGATTCTAAGTCAGCAAAAGTGGCAGTTGTGCACATTTTGGGTATGTCAGCACTGAACTATGCCGAGTGGATCGAATAGAAATGCAGCATTTTTAGTCTGAAAACATGGGTAGACTGATCTTTACTGTTAATTTAAATTTTAGACTTGAAACTAAACGCAAGGTGAAAATCTGGAAATAGTAAAAAGGAAATCTTAGAAGAATCAGGGTTGATAGATAAGCATTAAGAAGCTTTTCAGCTTTGAAATTATAAAGGTGATCAAAGGGAAAATGATGTCTATAGAGAACACAAAAGGATTGTGTGCTTAGATTTTACATTAATTGTTACATGTCAAACTTTAGGACTTTCCTGGGTATTGAATGGAAGTTTGATGCTTCTTCTAACTGTATGCCTTCTGAGATGAACAGAACTGGTCTGGAAGCCTCAGGAGACCAGGCTTTCTTGCAAGTTTTCTGGCACTTCTGTGTTCTGTCTTGGATGGATGTTCCATTCAGACAGACTTTCCCACGGTGCTCTGGTGCCACCAGACTTGGCTTTGTCTAAAAAAGCTTCTTGAGCATACAAAAACATGAATTACCAAGTCTCAGACATGAGCAGATATTAGTGAAATAGGCTCAGTTTATATGGAGTTGTTTCATTTGCAATAATACATTTAGAATATCTTTTCTTGAGGAGAACACTCATGAATCCAAAGCATGGACCTTGTACTACCTGTAAATTAATTGGGTTTAGTAATTTCCTAGTTTATCTAGTGTGTGTAATTTAAGTTATTGTATTTCCACAATTTTTGGTTTTCTTAGAAGGTGCCAGATTCTCCTTATACAACTTCCTAATCTTGCCTTCCTCTGGAGAAATGCTGCTGCTTTTTGGGTATGTACAGCTAAACACATCTTTTCCCTCTCCTGCCCTCTTGTTTTTTGCTTAAAACAATTGCTTGCCATGATCTTTATTTGTATTGTCAAAAGAGAATTAAAAAAATAATTTTTTCCTGTCCAACTAGAAACGTAGGATCCAGAATCCCCAGACAATTGGGATCAGGCTCTGCTATTGCAGACAACTATCGTTTAGTGTATTACAAGAATTTATCAGTGGTCCTCCATGAAACCAGTTAGGTTTCTTGCCCCTCCTAATTAAAGTGTCACAAAATATACTCTTCCAATTTTTGGCCTAAACTTATTTAGGGTTTTGTTGAAGAAAATTTCTCTTATGCTAAAATTTTATTTAACCTAGGTCATTTTTCTTCCTCAGTGTTGTTTAGAAAGAAAGGAGAAATAATTTCTCTTGCAGACTCCATTTTGCTTGGCTAGCAAACTAAGTTGATTTATATGTCTTTCTTACAATAGGTTAAATGTGAACCTACCATTCTACATTACCTGTTTCTGCCTGAGTGATTCTTCCCTGATTATGAGTAATGGAAACTGTGGACAGAAGTTTCTGTTGTAATCCAAGACAACCAGAAATGATCCCCCACACACTCCCACCCCAAAAATACCCCCAGTATTTAATCAACAGTTGACCACAAAGCATCAGTTTGAAACAAATCAGGATAATCTGGGTTGGAAGGGACCTCTAATGAGAAATGGAGAAAATGAAGTGTTCAAACGCAGCAGCAGATAGGAGTGTATCCCAAGGGTGCAGGGAAGTTCTAATGCTGTTGCACAAAGCACTAGTGATATCCTCAGTGTTCTATTTCTATTTTTGCTGACCTTATTACATTTAAATCTTATTTGCTTGTCTCTGTATTTAAAGGTTATCTTTCCTCTTCCTGATGATCTCTATGGTGGTATACCTAATGTGCTGATTTGTGTGATTAGGGGAAGTGTTTTCACAACATCTAAATGTAAGCATGAATTAATAGAGGTGTCAGTGTTCATCCCATCTAATTGATGCAACCAAGCTAGAAGGGTCATTTGTTTAGAATCTTTCCTAGTCACTGGGGAAAGAGTTCTCTTTTCATCTACTGTAAAGGCAAATCATCCTCCTAACATGGGCATCTAAATGTGATGATTTGAATACCCTCCTTTCTGCCTTCAGCCATCTTTATTAACATGTTTCTACTTTGTATAAGAATTTATTTGTTCAGTGTCCAACTTGGTGTGAAAAGACATTTTGCTAGGTGTGTCTACTAACTCATAAAAAGTCCTGATCCTGGCTCCGAAAGACTCAGAGCCTTTAAAGAGTGGGGAAGAGGGATACAAAATAATGCATGCATGATGTTATCTATTTAAGGGTACTGTCAGTTTTAAAAGTGCCTCAGTTTTGCAATGGTTAGAGAGCTGACCTTTAAGGTCCTTGAGATTGTGTAGCTGAAAGTAGGCATGTGCAGCTATTAATAAAATTATGTGCAGAGATGAATGTTTGCCAGTTCTTGACTTAGGAGAATAGTTTTGGTATATCTACCATGATAGGACTGAGTCCTGATCAGGGACTGAGAAAGTTCTAGAGAGACAGAGAAGTCTGAATATAGGGAAACTGGAAATTATAACTGAGCCAATTGATAGTACTCTTTTTTTTTTTTTTTTCTCCCTTTTCTCTCATGCATTAGAAGTTTTATTTGCAATAATTTGTATCTCTCTGTGCAGAACCTAGAATCTTGTGATTTTAACTTTGGCACTCCCCATAAAGTATTTTAATCATGTATGATTTTCACATTCTGCCTGTCATCTTAATGTTCTTAATTTATTGAGGAGTTCCTTTTTCTTTAATATTTGTACTCTCAAAGAGGGACCTCTTAAAAATGTTAAATTCCCAAACCATATAAGTACTCATATATACACTTCTGTGTACATAAATTCACAGGACTACACAATCACAGAATGCCTGAGTTTGGAAGACGGCTCTGGAGATCATCTGGTCCCAGCTCAAACAGGGCCATCTGGAGATGGTCACTCAGTCTATGACTGGTCATGCATAGTCCTGTCAGGTGTATTTTCTGGCAATAAATATAATTTATATTTCAAACTATATTTGTTGTGACTTTAAACAGCAGTTTGTTATTGCAAAACCTTTGTATTTTGAATCTGTAATGGTCTATGAAAGAGCCGTATAACCACACTTGGGAATATTAACAATATCTCATTCTCGTTTACTTACTGGATTTTAATTTATTTGTACTAGGACAAACGTGTTTGAAGTATTCAACTCTCAAACACAAACTGAAAGAACTAGAAAAAAATAGCTGGAAATACATAATAACCAGCTCCATCTCTCCAACAGCATTAGGAATAGTTTCTGTAAGATGTCCCCAGCTCAAGTTTAAACAACTGCAATAACAGATCCTGTCACTCACTTCAGAAATAAGCCTGTGTTCGGCTATCCCATGATAAAATTCCAGTTCCTGGACATCCTTTTGCCCTCTTAGCACCATTAACAGATGCTTCTGAAATGGAGACTCACCAAAGAAGTGTTAGTGTGCTGTGCATAGCAGTACTAATAAAGTTAAGAAGGATATTCAGTAGTCTTTGGCCTTCCAGTGTATTTATAAGGTGACTTATACGCTATGTGAAAATGTTGGTAAAATTCATTGCTTCCTTATTGACTAAACCCAGTGTAAAGAAAGTTCATAGCTGTATAAGACACAGCAAATGTAAATGTGTAAATAATACATAGTAGAGTGTGTCTCTGTGGCTAAAGAGTGGAAACTGAAGTACATTTGAAACAGAAGAGTGTACATCTATATGTTAGATTCTCTGTATGTTAGATTCGGTTGCAATCTCATTGGTACAGATTCTGTACATTAGCACTATTTCTGCATTTCCAGTTACGTCAAATAGATTTTTAACTTGAAGCTGAAATTAATTAGGTAAAAATTTCAGAGATGGTCAGTTAAAATTGAAATTAAATATTGGGATCTTGATTAAATGACCTAATATCAGATGGAATGAACTTTTCAGAATTACATTAGCGGTGAAAATGATTCATGTTCAGCACCCTTAAATCTAAGGCTATACTGTCTTGGAGAGCATAACATGAGGGAAAATAATCATGAAAACTTCAGCTCCTTGCCTTTAGGGGTCAGAGCAACTGACTATGCTAATAGCATGAAATGAAAACTGAGTATGTTTGATTTACTAACTTAAAATATACCAAGTTTTCTATCATAGTTCTACCAAAGTAATGTTTTCTTTAATTAATTTCTTTTATTCTGTATTACTACAGCAGGTAGTAGAATGGGGCTTTTCCTGTAATAAAAGCTCATATGTATTACAATAATGCAGTTGCATACATCAGTTGCTGTTAAGACATTGTTTAGCTCCATGTTCTCTAAATTGCAAACACATTCCTACCTGCTTAATGCTCTTCTCCAGCCAATTTTAACTTTGCTTTGTAGCTTTCACTGGTTTGACACGTATCACATTTCTCATTGACATTTGAACAGCAAAAATCCCACTTTCTAAAGTTGCCTATGTGTGTTGATAACATTGTCAGCTTTAATACTGAGACTGCAAGGCAAACACTGTGTACAGCATGCATGCATAGTCTATAACTAATAAAATATGTGTGTGCATTACAAATGGTGAGGTTTTAACTCTTCCTGTAGAGCATTGGGTGGTTTGTATTTTTTTTTTTCTATTTTTTTTTTCCTGCTTGTTTTCTTGTATCCAGGATTGTTCCAGCTTTTGCTTTTCATCCCTTTCCACTCTGATCAGGCTAGACCAAAACCCACTGGGAAATTTATGCATTTCCGATTACTTCACAGTACCTTTGGTTGCAAAGAAACAGGCCACTTGGGATCAAAAGATGTCAAGGCTGAGTCAGCTTTGGATAGATATCCAGACAGTTTTGTCCTGGAAATTGAATAAGAACAGGCTTTTTATGAATTTTTATTACCTCTCAGTGTCAGCCAGATCAAAAGTGCCATGAGAGTAACCTCTCTCACGATCTTTGTCTCACATTCTATTTTTCTCATGTTTCTTTCACTTCATCTTGCATATTCCTTAAAGGGGAAGGTTCAGAGAGAACAATATATTATTTTGAAATGTGTATAATGTGTGCTTTTGGCTTTCATTCACTAGGAGACCTTGCGTAAAGTCATATTCCCATTAATGAAATTCTTTTCTGCTGTCACAGCATGGACTTGAGTCAAAACTATGTAGCTGATCTTTTGCAGCATTCTTCAGAAGCCATATCTTGAGAAACTTAGTTTTGCAGATCATTCCGTGGGCCATTAAAGATGACAGTGGGTTCCTGATCACCTTGATAGAAGCATGTAGGTGTCTAAATTCTGCTGGGATGCAGGCATATCACCTGCTTGTCTTTCTGAGAGCTGAGCTCAATGCTTCCCTGCTACAGCTCCACTTTTTTAAGTTGGTCTTACTGTGCAGTAGTATGTTGCTATGAGCTGCTGCGCAGTATACAAATTACAAAGAGTGAAAAGCTAATTTGAAGTTTGTAATGTTAGTACATGGGAGAAGCAATGTAGGTAGTAAGAGACAAGAAACCTAAAAGAGCAATAAAACAGTATTGGCTAACATGATAGTGGTAGCAGGGCATGAGAGCTTAATAGTGTAGGAGTACTGATAATTTTATGGGCAAAATAGCAAAATAGAGCCTTGGAGATGTTTGTGAGGTAACTTCATGGATGTTTATGGTGAGCTGTACCCAGGTGTGAAAGGCAGCGTGAGAGAAAGTCCAATGGTGATTTTTTGAAATGGACATGTGGATAATGATCAAGGGATAATGAGTATGGAATAGGTCACAGATAAAACTTCAAACTAGGAAATTAATTGTTCTGCAGAGGCTGAAACAACTTTTTAAAACCTTGCAAAAACTAGTTCTTCCTGAAGTCAGCACACTTCTTTGATATGTTTGGGGTTTTAATTAGGGTTATTCCAGTGAATAAAAATATTCTGACCAGGTCTAGCTCAATTGTAATTTTTGAACTCAGAAGATTTTTTTCCTTACTACACTGATATTGGCTAAGTTACCACTCCTTCAGCCTTTTTATATTTATGCCACCTGAATGAAGGATGGTATCATTCATGACAACTGCTTTCAGTTCAGAAAACGTTCACTGAACTCTCAACAAAAGAGTGATGCCAGACCTATCTACTACTTTCAGCATATCCTGGAGCTTAAAAGCTTAAAGTGCCCAGTCAAAGCTGTTTTAAACTTCCTGTTACTTGTGGTAACTTTAGCTCTGTGCTTTTGATGAAGAAATTTGAATTCTATTTCCTAACTTTCAGATGGGTTTATTCTCTTGTATTGCAGTAGTTTTGAACTGATGTTATACTGATGTTAGGCAATAATATAAGAAATTATTGAGAAATGTCTGAATCTGTAAACCACAGATCCTATGCCATCAGCTGAAGTTCTGCAATTGAGGTTGTTGTTCTCCAGCCCTATATATTTTTTTCTCCCCTCCATCTTATGCTTTAAAATAAACTTCACATTGAGTATCCATTTAGAAACAGGATATTTTCCTTCAGGAAAAATAGAACAGGAAAAATGAGTTATTAGTTCCTTGCAGGTACATGTTAGCCTTACACCAACAGTTTCAAGAAGGTGTTTTTAAGGCAGCTGTATTCATGATCAAGAAAAAAGTAACTGCATTTTACTAGAATGATTACTTCCAGTTTCCAAACATTATTACTTTATTATTATTGTTATTATTATTATTATAATTTTGCCAGCACCACCATCTTCATGCCTAGAGGGATTTTCCTTAAAACGGGATTCTGTCATCTCCTTTTCTGATAGATACCTAGCAAAGGCTTCTGAGAATCAGCATATCATAAGACATAGCTGGTCTATTCTTGATGTTCTAATGCAGAGCAGTTTCCAGAATCAGTTTTTTTTAGTTCAGGAAACTCTTACATTGTAGACAAGGCATTAGAGTGAAAAGACTGCTTCTTTATTTTACTGAATAATTAGATTCAGATGGATTTTCCTCTGTCATGCAACTGCTTGTGAATTTAATGAAGAAAAATAACACTGATGCAAATTAAATCAGTTTTTCTGCATTCCCCAACTGTCATTCATTCTCATATTGTGTTATATTACCCACTATCCTCCCTTAAGAGTTGGGTTCAAACTTTCCTTGAAATAGGAACACTTAAGTTATTAACATTGGCAACTCTGGATAAGAAGCAAGCAGGGACATTTTGCCTGCTATTACTCATTGCAAAAATGCCGGATGTGATTGTATTCCAAATGCAATGCCATTTGGACAGAGGTACCATGTGGGCAGGGTGATAAGTGTGTGTGGTTACACAAAAGACCAGTTACTGGAAGGGTCAATTTTGCCCCTGCCCATGCCAGCGGGGTTGGAACTAAATGATCTTTAAGGTACCTTCCAACCCAAACCATTCTGATTCCTTTGCTGATGCTCATAAATAATTATTGCTGCAATAGTGTGCTGTGATTAGCCACCAGTGAGTCATACTGCAATTGCTCCTCATGGAGAAAGGTTATTTGGCTGGTTTGTAAACATACAGGTCATGGGAGTCATTTAACTAGTGTGTTCCTGCCCTTGTGTGTAGGTGGTACAGGATATGGGGAAAAAGGGAAAAGGAGAACCTATTTTTCTCCTTCAGTCTCCACAACCATATTCAAAGAAATAAAGACAAATATCAAGGTTCCTGACTATGCTTGAGACAGAGAGTACTTATGATGCCTCAGGGGAAAATGATAAAGATTGTTGGTGTTCTGAACTGCTAGGAACATCTTTTCTATTAATTCTATGCTGTCTTTATGACCAAAGACATTGAAAAAGAAACCAGGCCTCAGTCTGCATGGACACATTTTGAAGTTTGCAATAAAAGGGTAGGAAAGAGAGCTATGCTATGGTTTCTCGTTCAGAAACCCAGTGCATAATCTGAGTGTGTATGGAACTGAACCGTGGCAGTGATCCAGGATATGGGCTTTTAAGTATGCTGCTTTTAGTTTTACAAACTCATGAGAGTGGTGCCTGCTGCTATGGTTTGTTGTCAGATCATTTCCTCTCACTGTTGCTATGGTACTCTGGTAGCAAAACCACATGTGCAGGCTATCACTAGGAGAAACCCCCAAATTTCTCATACTAGAGAAGGAAGAGAAGGAGTAATCCAAGTGGGAGGACTGCTTTTGGTCTGTCAGATTTGTTCTTTTCCTTTCTTACATCAAAGTAGCAGTACGGAAGCCATGAGGCATGATAAACCTGATGGATTATCCTGGAAGCACTGCAATGGGGGAGATACATTTGGTACATCTCATGCCACTGTTGTATGCACTGTGTCCACTTTAGCTTCCAGTTAATGCCTGTTACCAAGTTCAATTCAATTCAGAGTGAATGTGATTATGAACCTGAGTTAGTGGTAATGACTGGGAAATAGAGAATAAAGCAGATGCACCTTACATACATTGAAATCCCCCATCTTAAACACTTTCATTTTCTCTTCCTTCAGCCTTCTCTAATTTCCTAGAAGCTGGTCAGTACCTGTGCCTTTCCAAAGATTCTAAATGGAGGAGCACTTTAATGAATAGTTATCTACAGTTCATCTTGTAATGTTGGCAGGTCCTGGAAGAATTTTGTCCCGCTGCTCAAAATGCGGAGAAGGGTGATTGTTCATTTTTAGGTCAGGGAAACTGAAGGAGTTTTAATTCTTATTCCACTCAGAGCAGAAACCCCCCCAAAAAGAAAAAACAAGATATGTACAGAACTGATTTTCTCATGTTTTCAGCGAAATCAATAACATTAGATAATGTAGGACAATGTGGATGAAGTGTCTGACTGCAAAATACCGTTCCATCATCAAGAATGAGAAGTGCCATGTATTTTACAGGAATGCAAAAATGATGGAATCATCCAGCAGAAAGGAAGAAAGTGACTTCAGCCACCCTCTTCTCTCACCCTGTTTCTTGTTGCTCTATCTGGGTCTTCCCATTCATACATCCTGGTGAAATCTGTGACCCCCTTCAACCTCAGTGATAGGACTGTCTTACATGGTCAGTGCTAGCCTAGAAGTGCACACTGGGCTTTTAGTCATTACAGGTTCTGTGACTTTGTGGTTTTTTTAAGCTGTGCTTTCCACTTCTGTTTTGTCCTTCAGATTTCTGACTTGCTTTGCTTTAAATCCAGATTCCCATACTTTTGTTGTTTTTTTTTTCTTTGTTTTTTTTTTTTATGGATTCATCATGGTTTTATGTCAAGAAAGTTTTTAAAATGTCTTTTTAAAACGTACATAAGCTACAGTTAATCCCTTGTATATTGCCAGTTGTGATTATTTCAATTTAGAATATGGCTTTTAATTTGGTTTTTAGCATTACCTTTCTCTTCTGTTTCCTGTGATAAAAACAGGGTGCCAAATTTTGTTCTCCTGTATCTATAACTCCAGAAATCAGTCAGGTGTTACAAATGTAACTACACACAGAATTTGGCATAGGTTGTGTAAAACCCCAGGGAAATCCTATAGCTGCATGGGAAGCATCTAACTTTTCTTGTGTTTTCCCATCCATTACTCCTCCTCTTTCCTGTTCAGCTTCTGGGATTCTCCCCAGAGAAACCAAAGACAATACTCTTTTAATACAAGTATACAGAAGTGTAGATTCAATGTTAGATTTTGAGCCTCTTGAAAGAACAAATGGGTGTAAGTTCAAATTACTTCCAGTTCATGTACTGGTATTAGCTGAGTTGCCTGTGTTTATGAACAATAAAGGAAAAATCACTCTAACAGATTATGACTTAGCCACTGTAATATTCAGTTGATTAAAAGGCTAGGACTAAGATGAGGCAGGTTTTGATATAAACTAGAAAATGAAATTTTATTTTATTCTTTTAGTCACCAAGATTTGCGAGTTGTGAATTTTCCAAGAGAGTCAGTGTTACAGCTCAAATTAATGCTTTGCTCTCTGCCTTTACTTGGATTACTTAGACACTGCTGTACTTCATGTTATTAAACTGTTTTGACTTATGATCAAAGTTCATGCTACCACAAATCACCAGATGGCTGGCTGAAAGGATATGTACAGTGGTTGTGGGATCTGCAGGCTACAGCCCACATACCTCTCCTACTGACTTTTGAAATTCCTCTCTATCAATGTTCTGGAAATACAGACGAAATAGCAGAGTCACATTCTCTGTTCCAATACACATATAAAAGGTACAAGCATTTTATAATCATCTGATGCTGGACGCATAAAAATGAAGTAAGCTTTGAAGAGCATAGTTATCTTCAGATCTGCTGGTTTCTCTCTGTATTTTGCTCTCATGCTCCAGTTTTCAGTTTGCAGTATTAAGGAGGGAGTGCATTTCGCATACTCTCTAGAAGATAATTGAAAACACATGCATAGCAACTTGAAATCCTATAACTCAAGTGGCCAGTGTCTGATGCATGAATCCCAAATTTATGTTTTTTTCTGTCCATACTAAAATAAAGTAGCTTTTGTTCTGATTTGGGGGGGTTTGTGATTTGGCTTCTTTACAGCAATACTAAATTTTTATTCCCATGCTGATTTTTCTTTTTTTCTGCATTTTCAATCAACTGTTTCTTTCCCTTCACTGCTATATCCACTCTGATCAAATTGCCATATGTACAAAATTCAGCTGGAAGATTTCTGCCTTGCCCTGGGTCCTGGGAACATACCACCCTCATTTTGATCTCTCTAAATTAGCTTCCTGTACAATTTCCTGTCAAACATGAGTTTCATGAGATTTGTCCTTGAATGTGTGTGTGATCATCCCTTCTCACTGCAATGAAATTTTGGCTGCCTAACGAGCTGGAACATTTTCACCAAGGCTGCTTTTATAGGAGTAAATATTAATGAGATTTGTTTTATTTTTAAAGTACTAACTCTTGGAAATTGATCTGCAGAGATAACTCAGTTTAGCTTTCATTTGAAAATCAAGGGTTTCTGATAGTCATGTGTTTGTGTGAATGAATCTATCCCCCTTGGCATATTGAAAATTACTTTTCATAGTTTCAATTATGATCTCAACTTCGTGATTCTTCTTACACGTAGATAACATAAAATGAAGTTGCAGGAAGAAAGCAGTGTCTACTAGTTAACCCTGTTGCAGGAACAGTTATTGCAACTTGATGTGTGACTAAGGAGAAGACATAAATAAGCATTCTCAAATGCAAATGTTATTTCCTGAGGAATGAATCCTGAGAGGGTTTCTGCTGCAGGATATGTGTGTCTCATCTGAAAAATCAGATAAATATGGTTTCCAGTGTGTAGCTACCTTTTTTTCTCAGGTTCGTTCTTCCTACTTTCCTTTGGATGAGATTTAATTCTGTCTGGTGCAGGATGAAAGGTGTAGATACAAACTTCAAAATATCTAGTTCCTCACTTACCAATTTGTCTCTAAACTCAATTGTCTAAGGACTGTGTCTTCAAACTGAAGATTTGCAGAGCATGAGGGTAAATGCAGGTCTACATCTGTCATGGGACACTTTTTCTGTTGACTGCCAGACATAAGCTAAGAAGCAAAAAAGTTCAAGGAATCATTTCTAGGTAAACAAAGTAATAAGAATACATACTTTTTTTTTAATATTTGCTGCATTTCCCCATCAGTGCTTTCAGTAAACTAAGTATGTTTTGCTCTAATGCAGTATTTGCAGGGTAACTTTCAAAACCTCAAAAATTTTTGACACTGAAATTTTCATGAAATCACATAATATTAAGAAATGGTGACTAGTGTGCAGAGTTCTAAGGATAAATTTGCTCTGACTTCCTTTGTTAAAGTGCAAGAATATTCTGCACCTACAGCTGGGAAACCTCAGAACAAACATGAGCTAAAGGAGCAGCTTTTAATAGCAGAGCACTTCTTTTTGTAGTGTGATTATTGATGTTGCATAATTACATACACTGCAAGCAAATATACCCAGTTCATCACTCTTTTTCTTGGCCTGCTGGATTTCAGCTTTAGTGTAGGGATACCTTGTAATTGATTATGATCTTATCCTTCAATCAGCTTTAGCTGCAGAGGTGAAAACGCCCTTTGTTTTCATAGCTTCCTGCTTATGACCACTCCTTTTGATTATCATTCTTCCCTTGACATCTCTTTTTGACCTAAGTTATGACAAAAAATTTTTGCGGATTCTTTCGTACGTGTTAGAAATAAAAGCATAGAAGAATTATGATGTGCCCTCTGGCACTTTTGATATTTGCTTTCTCCTGGCTTTTCAGGCCAGGAGCAGCTTTTTTCACTCTGTAGAACAGCTAGTATACTACAGTCTTGATCTTGCAAACTTTGTTTTAGAGACAGCAAGAGTGATGAGGCTAGGGTCAGAGGTGAGATAAGAATTGTCTGTCAAGTTTGTGTTCAGATACCTAGTCCCTGATAATGTATGCTGACTTCTGAATTTGGATGCAACTTGGCACAGGCAGGACATGCCTGACTACGCAGAAATGTGGATCTATTGGGATGGGGGAGAAGGGACTGTTTCCTGGGGTTGACCCCAGTACCAGAGATTAGGTTTCTGGCAACATAACACAACCTTAATTGTAAAAGAAAGCTCCTTCTAGCCCCTTGTGGGGAGATAGCAGGGAAATGACTGCAAAATCTGTGGAGGTGCTGACTATACCTACCCTGACAGATCTTTCTGATCTTACCACCTGTTCCCTAATGATTTGACATGAATACTCAGTCTAAGCACAAACCAATGTGCAGCCCTATAGTTCAGGCATGCAATCAACAACTGCTACTAACTAGGGAATAGTAAGATTTGTTCTTATGCCACTACTCCTTCATTCCTCCCTCTGCCAAAATCTGATCAAGCCTTGCAGCCCATACTAGTCTGAGCCCTAGGCCTAATACTTCAAAACCCCTTAGCTCTAAAAGCAAGAAATAGAGGAGCTATTGCTAACTCTCCTAAATACAGCTTGGTAGCTCCTGGCAAGCTCTCTTATACCAAAAGAGTGACAGGGAAATTGAGGGTGAATGGATTTTCTGATTTTGTCAAATCTAAATGAGACTCTAGTCTATCTGAAAATTGGGGATTATAGATTAGATTTTGCCTAATAATGATTGGAGAACCTTCTTTCCCTTAACAGTACAATCTGCCAGGTATCTGTGTAGGCTGAATGGGACCATTTTTATTTCTAGGTCATACAATCATGGCTTGTGGAGGGAAAGAGCATAGTATAAGTAGATTGTAAAGTCTGATATGCAGGCTGGTTGTGGATAAAGGTGTACAAGGTATGTGAGGGGTCTTGGACAGGTTTTTCTTGCAATTTCCTGGCCACAGTGTGTGGGGACATACTACACTTCATGTAAGAAGTAAGTGGGGCTAAATATGGAGTTCAGCCTTTTTTTGTGGAGACTTCAGGGAGTTCTTCACTGCATCTGTGTCTGGATAGGGCTGCTAGTGAAAAAGCGCACTTGAAGAAATTAAGTAGTTTCTGACTATTTTGTTGACCAGGTTCTTCAGACTGCTTGGGGAACTTGGCTGGGAGTTTTGGTGCATGGGCTGGGAGGAGGAGGGAAGTATTCTGATTTTTTCAAAATGGGTGGCAGACAAAGTCAACAGCAGATAACAGGATGGGTAAATTTAGACAGCTTTTGGCTAAGAGCTTCAGGTGTGATGTAAATGGAGAAGTTTGATTTATGGCTAGTTAGGAAAGGGATATGTGTAAGGTACAAAAATTAGGAGAGTTGCCTGGTTGTGAACTGCAATCCACAAGAACTGAGGAGTGGGATCACTTCACGAATGCTTCCTGTGTAAGTATCCACAGGCCTTGCTAATGTCTAAGAGTAATGGTACGTGCTAGAGAGCAGCTAAACAGCTGTTTAGCTGTTTCCTGCTATGCTGGTTGGCTGTGAATAAGGGTGTCAATAAAATCAGAGGGCTTAAAAGCAGTTTGTCTTAGCTGTGGATGCTGTTAGGGTAGTTTAACAATTAACACCTTGATAGAGAATGGAAGAAAGGAAGGGATGTGTAACAAATTCAGTCAGTCATAGACTGTCCCAAAGAGTAGACATAGTAACTGGCTGCTGAAGGCAGTTTATAGTGACTAAAAGTCTAGTTTACTTATGTGTAAGGAAACAAGATTTTCAGACTGAAAAATGAATCTCTTCCTTGTGCCCTTGCCATGGCTGCTGACTTAAAGGTTGAACGTATGGGTTATGGCTGTGCAGAGGCTGTTTCTTCCTCTCTAAGAAGAAATTATCACTGCTCTTGTGTTGTCTCCTATCCATGGCTTTTTCAGGAACGAAGTTCCCTGCAGTGTGAGATTTTCCTCTTAATATCATCACTTCTCAGCCCCTTTCCCCTTTCTGTGCCTCAGCAACAAGCTAAAATTTACCTCTTTTGTAACAGAAAAAGAAATATGAGCAGCCTCAGAGGGAGAGAGGTTCAGTAGGTATCAAGAACAGAAAAACGGATGGATGGAAAGGATGAGGAAGAAAGTGAACACAAAATAATTTCCAACTGTGGTTAAATTTCTGAAGGTGTATGGAAGGAATTGTGCCCAGTTGGATGTGGAAAATACATATATCAATGTGCATTTTTAGAGAGCAGTTACAGCTTCACCTTCTTATCTTTTCACTTTGAACTATCCTTTTGCCCCACTCTATATTTAGTAGATGCAATGTGGTAAGTGCTAGAAGAGGAGCTGTTATGAATCATGTAAGCCCAGAGCATACTTCAGCTCTGGGTATGGGTTATGGGTATGTAATGAAGTACCTAGAAGCGTATCACACAGATGCCTTCCCACTTATTCCTACCTATTCTCAGAGGAGAGAATTTTCTCTCAAAGAAGTTATCATTCGTTAGTGATTTACAAATAATGATATCTGTTTTTTCTAAAAGACAAATTATATTTGCAATATGACACTCCTGCATTCTGAGTAGCAAATCACTGTATTATCTGGTAATTTTAGGTAAATATTGAATGTTTAATGACTGCTCTTTCAGAGTGTCTGGACAAAGCAAGTACAGTTTTATGGCCTAATTTTTTTTTAATTTGTCTGCTTATAGCCCAGGATTTGGTTCTCATTTACCTCCCTCTCACTGATGGCATTCAGGTGTAATAAATGACATTCAGAGAACAGGAATTCAAAAGATCAGTTTTCAGTTTGGATCCTTGTTTGTGTTTACCAAAGTTTTCTGTTGATTGACCTCAGTTTAGCTGTCTAAATTCTGCTTAAACTGCCCTTCAGATACCTGCATCTTCTCTTTGAATCAATCCTTTAATTTTTACCTTATCTGGTCAAAGAAGGTTGTAATACTTTTCTTTTTACAGAATAATTAATGTTTGACTAATCTGCAAGTCTGTCTAGTAAGACAGATCATATGGGGACTTTGACAGCTAATAATAACAGTAATGTCATTTTATGCAAGAACAGAAAATACATGAGAGGTGAAGAGTCTGACCAAAAAATGTACAGGGTATTAGTATGATACCGAAAATAGTTCTTGAACACCTTTTTATTATTTCCAAATTGTAAAGAGAAGTCCTGGTTTTTTTTTTACCATGGCTAGTGGAAGATACTTTTTTATTTTTTGTTTTTATCTTTCCTGGACACTAATACATCGTTTAATATAGGAAATTGGTTCAAATACATTAAAGTTTTTTATCAGCTGAAACATTCCAGGGAACAATTATCAGTCAGGGAACTCTTTCCTCACTAACTTGCAGAACAGAATTGCTTCCCAAGTATATCCTGCTCAGGAAGCAATACTAGGTAGCTCAAATGAATTTCTTTCATTTGAAGGAAAAAACAAATGCTTCAAAGCAAACCTGATCAGCCCCATGTGTTTACAATTTATCAGTTAGAATCTATTTTAGCAAAAAGAAATGGCAGATAGTTGTAGTAGGGTTGTTGACTTGGAAAAGCAGGTGTTAACATTAATGACACATTAATGTAATATGATGGTTTTATTTCCTGTATGAACATTAGTACACGATACTTTAGTTCTTTGTTCTGTCTTCTCTTTCTCTTTCTTTCTCTGTTTCAGAAAGGAACTTACATAAACACAACTTTCTTTTAAATCCAAGGTTGTAATTATTATCAAATACAGAGATTTTATTCTGATGTAGTAAATGGGTAGACAATGAGCAAGGAAAGCAAAATGCTTCTCTGAGAACTGGAACATAAAATTAATATGAGCTCATGATGGATAGACCTCTATTCTCAGGAGATGCTCTGTGCTTTAGTGGGAACCCATAACCACTTTCCTAAGGGTTGGCCAAGTGCCCAGTAGGAAAAACAGCTTTTTAACTAATACATGCTGTATTCATTTGCAAGTCATCAAAATATTTAATTTTCAATCTAGAGTAAGAGAACATCTGCTGCAAATAGTCCTGCAGGTAGAGACTTCATAGTTCTTCATTACCTTACACATCGCTAAAACAAATCATCTTCAAATATTATTTTTCAACATCATCATTGTAATTAAAGCTTCTTGGGGGAAAAAAAAAAAAAAGTGGTGGGAAGAATGTTTTGTGAGGAAAATATAGTTGCCAAAAAACCCCAGAGAAACCCTGGAAGTTCCTGCTGAAAAATAGCCAACTAAACAAAATGATGTTTCTGTAAAACAGTTGGATTGGAAAAAAAACAACAAAACCAAACCCAATAAACAAAGCCAAACCAGACCAAAGAGGATAAAATAAGATATTGTGCATCTTTCTGAAGTCTACCTTGTCACTTTGTTCCTTTTAAATAGTCAGCACCAGCTTGCAAAACATGAGCTTTAATTGTTGCTCAAGACAAGTACAGCCAATGTCTCTAATGAGTTGTTTCAGTGACCCTTCAGTAATGCGGTCTGATTTAATCCCAAAGATCAAAAAGTTTCATTGCTTCCAGAAGACTGAAACCCCTTTGCTCACACAGAGGCAGCCCTCCATGCAGCTTTCAGGAAACTCATTTGACTTTAGCCTCAGGTCTGCCACTTCAGAGTCCCCATTCCTTGACATCCTTGAGGCATGTTGCTCTGGCCAAACTCCAGCTCCCTTCTTGGCTAACATTCACAACAGCAGCTGCTTAGAACATACTGTCTACCTGCCAGCTGCTCTCTTAGGTTCTCTTTCTGCCCCTGTTGTCTTTCCTGAGTTTTTCTTTCAACCCTTTCCTTAACCTCCATTTAATTAAGCCTAGTTTTATAACTGCTAAAGCACAGTTAAGATCTGTCCTGTTATCCTTTACTGTATGTTTGTAGTTAAGCCTGGAAGAGGACTGTTGTGCTTAGTAGACTATTATCACTTGTTTAATCTTTGTTTTCTAAATAGTAAAGCCATCTGTGCCTCTGATTTATGAGTCTGGTTTTGATACAAGTAAGATTCCCACACACACAGTCTAGAATGTACTTTCTCCTATAGTACAATGCAAAGCAAGGTCAATAAAAACCTTGACCTGAGCATTAGTGTTCTTATGTGACATGTATTATATTTATGTGATGCCAATATTCAGTTTGAATACCTACCTGTTAAATTACATAAAATGAATTTATGAACATTAAGCTTTGAAACTTCCCACTGAAATAATTTATTTCAAACCATTAGCCAGTTTGTCTTTGGACTTGTGTAAGTACAGAGGAGAAGAGGGAAGAGATGACAGAAGCATTTTGCATTGGAAATAGATGCCCTCCCTGCAGAATAGAACAAACTGTCCTGTAATGCAGTTCTCCAAGTACCAGTCAGCTTTTTTGGTTCCACACTGTTCCCAACTCAGTTTGGGATGTCATCTGGATCCAACTCTAATCCTGTCCTTCAGGTTTTGAAATAAGGGGAATGTTTTGGTAAGTACTACTCTTGGCAATTTAACAATAGTATGGCAGTATCATACAGTCAGTTTTGTATCTGCTGGGCTATGCAGAAGGGCACAGGCAGACCTGTGAATTTTCGAATGCATCCTTTAAAACATTTTTTTCAAACTTCACTTAAATATTTTTGCCCATATTCTGAACCTCAGTTGCTCCCTTTTAAAACTGTCTTTATGTTATTAGGACCCTCCTTAGACTCTGGACATGGCATTCTGTTAGCATGATATCTCTGCCAAATACTGGGGTATAATAATTTCTTTTTGATGCTCTAGATTCCCTTGCATAGGTATCCACTGATTACATTTGTCCTTTATGGTCACACCAGTACAACAGGCACTTAATAGCTAGCTATATCCTCTAAACTTTCTAGTCCTGTCCAGTGTCATGGTTTTCTAAGACATTTTGGTTTGTGTATTTATGTTTACTTTTTTATTTAGACCTTAACATATGACTTAAAAAAAGCCACATGTTGCTCGCATATACCCAAGAAATCCAAATCCTGAGAAAGTCCAATTCAGCAAGCTGTCCTCTTTACCAATCCTCCACTCTTATAATCAGCAAACTAAATAATCATTTTATGTATCCCTGATCAGCAAAAGGATTGATAAATTAATTGTATAGCATCAAGCAATGGCTTTATGGTTTTGTGTATGCTGTGAAACACAAAAAAGTGCATATGCTAGTTGTGGCCACATCCTTACCCTAGCATGCGTGCCACTTCTTCCTGCCCACTAGTTTATACAAAGCTGGTGTGGAGGCTGGGGCTTGATTAACCCTCAGTGTGAGTTCCAAATCGTGGTGAAAAGATAGGACAGCACAATGGATTTGGAAGCACACTAGCCACATATTTGCATGTAGCCTCGTTGATTCCCTAGTAATGTATCTGTTCAGTTAGGATTTTGGTTTACAGTTCAATTCTTACAGCAATCTCTGTAATTTTGAGTTATTTAAATATGTGCTATATTGGTTTTGTTGTTCTGTTTTCTAAATAAAAATGGCTACATTCACACCAAACTGAGCTTGCTTTGTTACTCCCCAAAGGGCCTGAAGCTGCTGTTTCTCCAAGTACGAAATTATCCAGCTCTCTTGGGTCTGATTTACTCTAATTATTAGGCCACACTCAATAGCAAAGACTTTGTAGATAAAAGAATGAATAGGCCTTAGAGTTCAAGCAGGAGCATTTCCTGCTCACAGGTAATTGCATTAAAAAAATTAGGCATACAATGCTACAGGTATCCTCCTAACCACTTCTGAAGATCACATCCATGCTTTTTGCCCATTATTTTGTCAGAAGTAGAAAGTTAGCTGGAAAATTAAGAGACAGTCTCACATATTCACCTGCAGATCCCTGTTTCAGAGTGGTCTGCCGAGCCCTTGCTCTATGTGCTACCGCTTAGCCCAGACCACAGCACCATTCTCATTGTTTCAGCTTGTTTCTTCTAGTCTCTTTTAAAAAAAATATTACTGCATTTAAAGCAAATGACTTAACTGAACTACTGAGGAGCTCAGTGTTTTTCCATGACTCTTTCAAAGCAATATTCTCCCTTGTTATTTTGTTTAATAAGTGGACTTCTGTCTCCTGGTCTTCCCCTGCTCCTGCCTGTCTTTTGGCACAACTCGATGTGTGAATTGTGATACTTCCACTACTGAAATACCCTGCCCTACACTCCACAAAAGCAGCAGTGAACTTGACAGAGAAAAATATGAGCCTATTTGTAAGGCAAGAAACAACAAAAACTTCACAATCTGTGTTTCGGATGTTTGTTTGTTCTTTATCTGCTGTGCAAATTCACTTGGCTTTGATTACAGATCACTGGGGTATTTTTTCCTGCTTTTTTTAAAAACAAAATTTATACAAAATATTATACAAGAACTCAATCTCCATTGCAGTTATGGAGCTTTTCAATGGGTGCAAGAGTAGAATAGGATCCTCAAAACTGACTTTCTGCAACCCACCTCAGGTGTGGCAAATCTGTGCTCTTGGACCTTAAATATGTTATGAGCAAAATGCAGTTCAGAAAGGATAGTGGCATGTACTCCAACTACTGAATCAATGCATAAGTCTAGTTGTGTCATATAGGTTTTAGCTACCTCATATGAAGACAGCCGTGTTTTCACCTCAAATAGTTAGAAAATATTCTGCTAAGTATCCATACTTAGAGAATAACTTAAGTAACTCCATTTTCATATTATTTACATTCATACAAAATATTTACAAAAGCTTAGTGAAAAGGAGATACTGATAACTATGGCTGTGCAGTTATCAGGCATGTCTATCAGGTATATACTAGAACAATATTGGGTACTTAGTCAAAACCAGTGTATTGACAAGTAATAGTTGATGTGAAACTAAGTCAAAAGTGCCTTTTACTTTTTTCTATAATTTATACCCCTTTTAGTTTTATGTATATTTGATGTTCATTTCTCTTCTAACTTGATATTTATCTATTCTTTAGAAAGAAGGGAGTGGAAAAGTAGGCTTTGTATTTCTGATGGCTTTGGAAAGACAACAATGGGAGCAAAACCTTACCCCCAAATATATTCTCCCCTCCAGCAGTTTTGCTTTTATTTGCCTCTTTCTTCCCCCTCCAGCCATACTCTTTTCTGAATATACATCCGTCAAAATATTTCTAAAACAAATTAAGCCTTTATAAAAAGGTTCTTCATCATAGAGTTTTCTAAATTATTTTCCAAGATGCTAATTAAAACTTTTATTTGTCACTCACCATGCACATGACTTTTCTCCGCTTCTGTCATAAGCGCCTCTTGCCACTTTTTTCCCAACAGGCAGCTTATTATTTGCAAGCTTGTGGTCAGATGCTGTGCAAACACAAAGAGACAGTTCAACAGGAAAAGTAACCAAGGATTATTTTACTAACACTCCTATTCATGTAATCCAATGTGACATATACATTCAAGTTACTTGTGTGCACATTTCTAAAATCTGTTCCCAGCATACTGCAGGGAAAAAAATACAAATTCTCTGACTTTTGTTTTATCAGTGATTTTTTTTGTTTGTTTTTTTTTTTTTGTAGTTTCTGAGAGTCATATAACTTAATTTTTCTTTTTTTTTTCTTTAGTCATGTTTGTCTCTGATCTACTTGCAACCCTATGATCTTGCAAATGCACATGTATTGCTTCTGAATAGTAAGATGCACATTACAGAAAACTGGATATTAAAGACCTGAAGGGGAACAAAAATACATATGTGTGTGTGTTGTTAGCCATATCTCAAGCAGCTGCAACTATCTTGGTCTTTCCATGTGGCTTTCTGGTTATTTTTCTTTGATTAGCAATGTATTTATGTGAAAACAGGAGTAGCCTAAATAAAGTTATTAATTACTAAGGAAACTAGTGTATTTATTTCATTATTTCATAGCTGTTATTTCATTCTGTGATATATTTTAAGTTCTTCCATTCCAATTTTTTAAGTATTTGTATTTAAGACAAGATGACTATTCAGGTTGTCAGGGAGACTGGACAGGACTGATGAGATTAAAATGTTGCAATTCTTAAAAATACTTATATGCCCTGACAGAATATTTCTGGAGTGAACTAACGGTGGTGTAAGAGCTTCAGTGAAAGGCAAACTTAAATCCAAGGCAACTTAAATCCATCTTCATGTCGATTCATATAGTCACTTGAATTGAAACTAAACTATTTGCCTTAACTATGGCCACATCTCCATTCTTCATCTTACCTGAATTAGTAATATTAATTTCCTTTCCAGTATCTTCCTAGGGAATGTGACATTGAATTCTTTATGCAAGGCCATTCTAGGTTCAAATGCCTTGTTTTTTTTCTATTGCTAACAGCCATACATGCTGCATTGAGATAAAAACGTACATAACTGTCTAAACAGAAACAAAACCTCAACCAGAGAGAAGGACCATTCTGGATTCTCTACAATGAATCTAAGACATTATGTGTATTTCAGCTATACACAGCCTCAAATACCTACAGGCTTAAATATCCTCTGCTATGATTTGCAGCCCCAGCTGACTCAGTGTATTAGTCCCAACCAGGATGTTTTTGCTTCTGGGTGGTGGTCTGTTCTGGGATGCAGTATGTGTGAATCTCAGTCTCTTCTGCTTTGTTCAGTGACTGGCCCCGTGGTTACAATCCTGGTCAAAGCATTTTTGCTGAATTAGGCTATTCCTTTAGTCCAGCTGCATCCTGTTTGTTGCCTGGGCTGTTTCAGTCTCAGGCTGCTTTTCGCTTTCTTTTCAATTGCACCTTTTTGCCCTGTTTGGCCAAAACCATAGGGCTGGGAACTGTGGCTTCACTAAGTTTGAGTGTAACAAAGCTTCTCCTGAGGGCCATTCCTCTACTGTCAAGTAACAACAAGAAATCTGGTGTGTGATTTCCTCCCATCTATCTCACATGCACAACTCTCTACCAGCTGCCCTCTGTTCACAGAAATCTTGGAGAGAAATGTCCTTTTAGTACTGTTGCACGTAGAGAAATGGGGTTCCGAATATTCCCTGTTTTTGTTTCAACTGTCTTTTCCCATGCTATTAAATATTTTTAGTAAGCATCTGGGAGAAAAGTGGTATGATAACAGAACAAAAAGTGCTAAAAGTTCATGTCTAAATCCCATCTTCTGCACACACAGATTAAATAGCAGCATGTCCCCCATGTTCTCCTGGAGCTGTTAAAATGCAGCCAGCAAAAGCAGAGCCCAGGCAATCTGAAATGATGGTGTAGAAGAAAGTGCTTATTGCAACTTGTTCTGCTTTTTTTTTTTTCCTCTATTTACAGCAGCTGCTTTTAGACTGTTACTCTGGATGCTTCTTTTTAATTTTTTGGAAACTGCACAGTGGTTCTGGAAGCCCAGTATCTTCAGTGGTGGTACGTGCTAGCTCCATCTGTGATGAGTGAGAGGGACGTTCTTAGCTCAGTGAAACACATCTAGCAACAGCGATCCACACATGACCCTCAGGTTTATCTAACACAGCAGGAATTTGTGCTGAATGCTTGTATGTATATGAACAAATAATTCAGTAGGTGACCACATGCACTTCAAATGCTGAGTAACTTTATGACCACCAGTGGTCTCTTGTTTATTAGGAGGGAAAGGGAGAATGTTATTTGAAAAGTCTGAAATGGAAATGCCTATATTCATTTCAGTTGTTGAATTACTGGTATTGTTCAAGAGTCTTTCCTTAATAACGTCAATGCTATATTGTCATATGTAAACACAAACCATCTAATCTCTCTTTTCTGTGATTCTGAATGAAGTAAATTAACTGCATTTCTTAACTGGGATTTTGTTTGGTTTATTTGTTCAGTACTTTGAAGAACTTTGCAAAAGCTGCAAGTGTGAAAGTATAAGGCATATTTTCAGAAAAGTCAGGAACCTGGTATAGCGATCCTTTTGTAGTGGTCAAATGATATGAATAGCTCTTTTGACAAAAAGGCTTAAGTATTAGGTCTCAAGAAACTTTTTAACTGGATAACAACTGGCTTTCAAAGGTTTCACGTTTGTTTTTCTGTGCCAAGTGTGTATGGGAGAAGCCTACAAGGTCAAGAGAAAATAAGCAAAAGTCAAAGGAGACTTGTAAGACAAATAGTAACATCTGGAAAATGACTTCCTTCTACATTTGTAGACCTCTTGTTTATTGCTGTGAATGTGAAATGTTTCTCTTGGCAAGATTATAGGATTAAAATCCATCAGTCTGGGAATAAAGTTCATGCAGGTTTATAATATTACTAATACACAGTTACAAATTTCAAATGTAGTTGTGTTTAAAATCTGTATATAGAAAAAAACAACCCCAAAAACATCAAATAAATGCTAAATGGTTAGAAAATTAGTAGGATTTATTATCTTTTTTGGTAGTTTTTGAGGGGCATTTTGAATATTTCTACTGGTTTAGACTAGTATATGAAGTACTGTGATTGTGCCTTCTGTCAGTTGACTACCATGTAAATCGGTCTTTATGCTAATTAAAGGCCCATGTTCTCTGTCAGAGAAACAGTGGAGCAAGGCAGCTAAACACTGGTAGTGATTTAGGCTGAGGACATTACACAAATGAAGTTTTGTGTATCCAATGGGACCCCAAAAGGGGAAAAATATGCTGAAGAAAAGTAAGTAAAAGAGGTAGAGCTGATCTAGTTTGGTGGATTTCTGTGATGGCTCCCAGCTGATCCCACACTAGCATCCTTCCTGACAGAATATTCAGGGAGAAATGGTCATGCAAACAGAGCTTAATTTCTGTGGAACTCTCTTCCCAGATGAATGTTTTTCTTCTATGGAAGGAAAAAAAACTAAACAAAAAACCCCTCAAATAAAACCCAGAGGAAAGATTGTATAATTTTTGATAACATGGATTTAACAAACAAATAACTTGCCCCTTCTCCCTCTCCCTATCTTCCTTCCTTCTAGGACCCGAATTTTGCAGAGGTTAAAAAAGAAAATTAGGGCCAGCTGGGCCCCTCAAACAGAAGTTGCAAAGGTTTATTCAGTTGTAGGAGTACTTCAGTGAGTTCATGTAATCATTTAAAGTTTTATTCTCTGGAAATTAATGTTCTTGTAGTATTTTGCATTGCTTGGATTTTGTTCAGTGTTAAATAGTTTAACTGGAACAACAGAAGTGATCTCCTCTCAGATCAGGACTCTTGATCAAATGGAAACTGAAAAAAGTCCATGGGACTAACTAATTAATAGACTAAAATCAGTCTTGTAGTTTAGTCTCAAATACATTGTGGAAACTTCTTTGTAGCTTTTAAAAGTTTTAGCTGTGATATTAACTGAAGTCTCTAAGGCAAGGCAAATGAAGATTTCTTCATGCTTGCAGGAAACAGAAAAGAGGGTTGAAAGGAGTTCATGTAAAGATCTTTCTGTAGAGTGGTGTCTGGATACATTTCTAGAACAGCTCCAAACCCCGTGATTATAATCTGGCAATATATGTGTATCTAGTATCAAATCCTTTGCATCACATGAAAAATCAGGCCGGTTTCTAGAGAGCAAAATGTGTCTGTGTTGTCAAAATTCATGTTCATTACAGATTATTTACTAATTAGTCCTCATGACATTATACCATCTTGGTTGCATTGACTTGAGCACAATCTTTCCTAATTTAAACTTCTGTTGTGCAGCACGGCCCTTTACATTTATATTGATAATGAAGTCTGTTTATTGTCTTCAATAAAAGCAGGACAACCCAGACTGCTTGAAAATCAGGGTGAATTGTTCAGATGTCCTTGTAGTGAGGGAAAGTTGTACTTTGCTGTTGCCTTTGATTAAAGTGCTCTTTGCCACTACCTGACTTCCCTACAGGTTTTACAAGCCACATGTCATCAAGTGTAAGAGCCAATTTCTTGCTCTTTGTAAGTTGAGCTATGGGGAGGTCTTGGGAGCAGAGCACCGTAATGGACCATGAAAGTCTGAGAGCAATTATTTTGAGCTAATCAAACACAATAAATAGCAGGAAGCAAGGTTTATTTTTGGAAGAGATGTCTACTAAGAAACCTGCAGTTTTTATTTACTGCTTGCAAAGATTACTAGAAAATGAACTAAATAAAAGCCCTGTAATCTTGAAAATAAGGACAGTTTAAAAATTAACTGGAAAGGAGAAAAATCTCTCATGTATTTAAAAGATACAAGCTCATTGTTTCATATCTGCATTCTAGATAACATGATATCTTTTCATGTTTTTAAAGGTGATAATACCATGAAAATGATTAAGACAACAGGAAATGGATGTTTCAAGGTGAGTCAAGCTTAATTTATTTTGAAACTTAAAAAGTTTTAAGGTGTAGATTAGGGCAAATTCTTTATAGTCTGGATTCAGGCCAGTGCAGTGCTATATCAACCTCTGGGCATCTTAGGGGGAAATTTCACCTTAAGGATGAAAGAGCTGTATTTCTCTGCAGAGTAGAAAGCTCCCCAAAGCTACCCCACTTCAGAGAATATAGAGTATTAAATTTCTAGATACTCTTATTCTTTCCCATGCCAACATCTTTTTCTATTTTGGGATGCTGGAGGGGACAATTGCTCCCTTATGTTGCAGTAGAAAAGATGTCTCATCCATTTGTGTAACTGCTTGGTAGATTTCGTGTGTATTGTTCCACTCTCCATTGTCACTGTCACACCCTGGCTTTGTATCTGGCATCAGCTGTAATCAAATGTAGGCTACTTACTTAGGTTGCCAGCAAAATTGAAGCTCAGACTTCTATTACAAAATACTTTGTAAAATTTGTGTCCTATATTTGATCATAATGATATATTTTGTATGTAATGTATTTTTCTTTGGTGAGCTACACTGGGAGGATTGTGCTGATGCTTCCCTTTTATTCAGCACTGATAAGACCCACCCAAGCCTTCTCTTTTCTGAGCTGAACAGTCCTACCTTTCCTCATGAGAGTCCCTCAATCATCTTGGTGGTTCTTCTCTGGACCCTCTCAGCAGTTCCATCTCTCTCGTACTAGAGAACTCCAGGGGTGGCCTTATCAATGTGTATAAATACCTGAAAGGAGGGTGCAAAGAAGATGGAGCCAGGCTCTTTTCAGTGGTGCTTAGTGCCATGACAAGAGGCAGTGGGCACCAAGTGAAACGATGGAGGTGCTGCCTGAACAGCAGAAAACACTTTTCTACTGTGAGGGCAACTGAACACTGGCATTGTTCAGCAAGGCTGGGGAGTCTCTCACCCTGGAGGCACTCAAAAGCCATCACTGGGCAGCTGTCTCTAAGTGGCCCTGCTTGAGCACCAGGGATTAGGCAGATGCTCTCCAAAGGCCCCTTCCAGCCTCAACCATTCTGTGATTCTGCAAAGGGTGAGATGAACCATATGCATTAAATAGCATGTTTCCAAATTTCTTGGAGCTCAGTGCTTTTTAGAAATCTAGATGGAGCCACACTCCACAGTCCCTAGAACAGCAAAGAGAGTCTCCTCTGAAAATCAAAAGAGCTGTTTTCCTCATCTCTTCTATTACCATCTGCTCACAATAGACAACTCGTGTTAATAAAAACTCAGCTCTGAAAATATTTGACAAAAATCTCCTCCAACCAGTCAATCATAGCCTGACATAAATATTGAAGAGCACTAGAATGTCTTGGCCCAACTACCAGACATATCTGGATGCACTGGACAATTGTTCAAAGGCTCATTGCGCATAACTGTGATTCTGACATATGAATACTGTCTGCCCAGATTATTAAAGAAAATAAAAATAAAGCAGTCTATTTATGACACTTGCAGGTCACTTCCTGCTTATGTAGTTCTTGAAGATAAATGCTGTGAAGTTCGAAGCAGTACCTCTTGTATTTTAAATTAATTCAAGAAGGCATACTGGTATTTATGACACCGTAATTGCATACAAAGGAAAAGAGAAATCATGCTTTTAGGTGAAAAAAAGCTGCCAAAGAAAAAAATTTTGTGTGAGCAGTTGAAATGGCCTTATAAATATAATAATATTTTATTAACAACAAATTAGAGTTTCAGAAAAACATGTATTATTTTATAAATCAAAGCTTGTTTGTTTTGCTTTGTTTTGTGTTTTCCCAGATACAGCATATGAATGGAAAGATCCTGACCCTTTTCAGTATATCTGGTGAGGTTTCTGTTATTCTTCAACTCTGTGGATTTCTCTGACAAATGCACCATGGATTCAGCCCATCACTGGTGATCTGACGTATCGGGGAAGTGAAAGTAATTTTTTAGTTGCTCTTTGGTAACACGTTATATTCTGCATCTGTGTTATGGCAGTATGGAATATGGAAGTATGCTGCTCTGGCGCCAGTAAATGCTGTGTGTTTATACTTTTGAGATGTTTCCTGTGAGCTTCTGGAAGCTGTTGGACTAGATCCCCGGAAAACATGAGCAATTACAGTTACATTGGATTTGGTCAATGAGAAGACTTTTTTACCTGCATTTATGGCTATAAAGGATTAACAATTGTATTTATTTTGATTTAAACAGAGCTTTGCCAGACTATTTACTTCAAGGACTGTCTGTGTAAGCTGCAAGGGAAACCAGCCTATATTAATCTCTTCCTCTTTGGGAAGAGACTTACTTCTTTACAGTGCAGCAAAGACTGTATCTGTGGAAAAGTAATTTCACAAATAATCCAAAAGAGATATACATAGCATGTCACTTTTTTTTCCAGAGAAACAATATGTAGATGTTTTAATGTTGTCTAAGATTAAGAAAGGTCAATGTCTTTTTCTGGAAACTGTTGAATAAAAAATTGCACTGAGTCCTGAATAGCCCTGACATCCTTCAGCTGTAATGATTGCAACTTTCATAGCTCTTGGAAATAGAATTAAGGAGAGTTTCTTTACTTTCCCCCTCACTTGCACAGGCACGCAGAGGTGGGACAGAGGTTTGCCAATTGGTTCCTTTGTTGCTGGCAGACAAAAAGATAAGTTAGTGTTGCAACCTTCCTTTCCCTTTCTTTTTTAAAAAGTTTGCTTGAAAGACTGAGACTAAGATCAAGAGCTTTGCAGATGTATCAAGAATTAATGACCTTTGCGTAAGTCACACATCCCGTGCCAAACAATCTATCCCAGCTGAGGTGGTGAGTACAGAGACAAATTCTGACAGGGAGTATGTCATGGGAGTAGCAACTGTACAGGAACAAGTATTGGGAATGACTTCTTAGAGGGAAAACAAAAGAAGATGAGAGATTCAGAGAAAGATGTGACCAAGATGTCCATAGAAATGAAAGCTGACTGATCTGACAAGTCTTGGATTTCAAAGCTTGTAGATTTGAATGGGTCTGATTTTATTTTTTTTTAATTTTTATTTTTTTTTTCCTTTCCTTCTTTTTGGCTTTCCCTTGTGTTAGTATGAGACAGAGGTATTCTCTTACACAGTGATTCCCTTAAGCTTTTCCTACTTATCTGTCTTTTAATCATATTGAATAATCCAGGCCTTTTGGAATGATCCCCTACCGCAAATGAAGATTAGCTGGAATAAGGGGTATTACCCACTTCATGCTAGGCAAGATTGGAAAGGAAACTAAAGGAAAATATGCATGGAGATCTTTGCTATGGCTTTTTGTCTCTGTGCTGTAGACCTTTCAAGGAAATAATAAGAAATGCTTTCTTTTGGGGAAGCCATTTTGAGCTACTACTCAGTCAGCATCAAATTCAGTTTGTCCTCATTAAGAACAAGGGTAGTTGCAGCCTGTAGACATGCTGAAAGAATACCTGGGCCATGACTGATGGAGTCATCACCAGGGTGAAAGGTATTAAGCTTTGATTTAGTGTGCAAAACTGTTTTAAGTTGTGTTTAAACTTTCTTTCTGTGCCAGAAAAAAATAAAATGTCTTATATATTTGTCCATGAAGAAAAGTTGGGCCAATTTGCAGTCCTGTGACTGGATCCTTACTATGGGGACTTCTACATCAGGCCTTAAATCAAAACTATGTGGGTAACACCTGTCTGTGTGCTTGAATAAGAACAGTGATTGCTGCAGTATAATAGGGTCTTTGCTAATACAATTAATATATCTAGGAAATAAAACAAGGTGGGAGTTATGTAATTGTAAGGCAGGCCCTTCAAATATGAAATGCTGGGTCACCATCAGGGATAGTACCATGAAAAAGACAGAGGATGTTGCTCACATTGCTTTGCTACTATATAAAAATTTAGCTTTGCTTGCATCTTAAATATTGTGTGTGGTAATTGTCTCCCCAGCTCTAAAAGGACAGACTGCAGTTAAAGGACCTACAGAGAAGGGAAACTGAAACAGTTAAGAGGATGGGGCTGTAGCACAGCAAAGAGAGACTGAAATGCCTGGAACATTCAATAATTTGTTTTTACAAAGCTATGAAGAAGCCAGTTCAGGCAAGTGGATTCTGTGAAACCCAAGAAAAGCTCTTGAAGAGGGGACGGAATACTTGGCTGGATGAACTGAACCCCAGTAGGGTGTTTCTTATGTTTTTGTGTTTTTTCAGGCTGCCACATAGTGTCTGGTGTAACCAAAGGCTAAAGATTTAGGTGAATTATTTTTCCAGCAGAATTCAAAGATTTTTTTTTTCTTTTTCTTTTTTTGGTGGGTTCGCTAATCCAACTGTAAAACACACCATAAAACATCAGTCTGTAAGAAAGTGTTTTCTTCTTTCTTTTGGCTGTAAATCAGGTGTTTTGGCCTCATGGAACAGAAAGTTGTTAGTGTGGTGGGAGGGTTTTGTTTGGTTGGTTGCTTTTTTTTTTTAATAAGACTTCAACAAGTGCTTGGAATTAAGTACACTTGCACATGAAGCAGGGTGAGGAGGTACAATTATATTTTACTTTTGGAAAACAGTCTGGAACTTCTTGTGATTACAATTAACATTGTAGATGATCTATAAAAGAATTCTGAGAAAATGTATTTTCACCACTTAATATAATTGTGTGGTATTCAGTAATGGCTTAATCTTGTTAACTTTTCTGTTCTCAACTAGTACACTCTACTTTTTGACACCTTGATGGAATGAGCTCCTAGGTCTGACTAAAATTGGCAGAGTTGATCCTTCTTCGGGATTAATTTAATTCAGTTCATTCTAGATTTGAGCCTTTTCTCCTCTGTTTTGGGGAAGGTTGTAATTATTTAATTTTTGGTGAAAGAAAAGATTACTTCTCTCTCTTCATTTTTTCCTTTCATTTCAGTAGTATGCTAATGTCATGTCTCAGAGCACGAAGTTTATTTCTTTGTAAGCCAGCTGACATGAGACTTTCAATACAATTAGTTCAAACAGCCTTTTGGATATATATCTTTTGGCTTTGATGGACAATCACACCTTTATTATGCTTTCTGCTCTCTCTGAGATGATGTAGAAGAAAGGCAAATTATTGAGAATAATTTTATACACTCAACCAAGATTTTTCAGGAAAATAATTATTCTGCTGAAATTTGTGAGTACCAGCTTAAAACCAATATGGCAAGCAAATAATAGCACAAAGAACTTGGGAATATTTCTGCACCAGGATGTCCATGATTATATTTTTGTATAATTTCTTTTAGCATGCGTCACAAGACTGGGCGCATTCTAAATGATATACCCTGAAGTGGCCAGTTTCATTCTGCTGTTTCCTGCTTCTCTGTCTCTTATCCTCCCCTGGAAACAGGACAGGGTTTTCCACAACAACCTGGGAGAGGAATAGGGAGAAGTTAGGCTTTACTCCTTCTTTCAGACTCAAACATCAGCCCTTCACCTTTTGACCAATAAAAGGCCAGAATATTTTTTCTGAGGAAAACAGGTCCTAAGCAAGGAGTGAATAGTGATCCTGTGCTGAGGTGTAGGATCTGAAGGTATGGGAGAAGATGACAAGGAGTGGGTCTCTGTGTCCCAATGACACTTCACACAACCTCTACAGTCAAGGCCTGGAGGGGTCACAGACCCCTTCCCAGCCCTTCCCAGTGAGATCAAATTCTCTCAAGCGGGAGACTTGTAAAGAGAAGGAAAATCCCCATAAGTATCTGCAGATACCTTTTTGACTTGTTTTTGCAGATAGTGCAATAGTTGGCATTATCACGGTAGTCATATATTGTGTCAGTAACACAGAAGATTCCAGCAGTGTCACCTATTGCTGTCACAGTCATTATCACTAAGTCAGTTATGTCTTGACAGCCAAACTTAGTGCACTCTTTGGGAGTTGGGCGGGAGGCAGGAAAAGCAGAGCTGGTGGTTGACAGCCTGCACCTGGGAGAATTCATGCACCCTTTTATGCCTTATCACATGGCTATACCAGCCAAATACTTTCTTTGTATTGTGTGTCAGGAAAAGGTGCAGTGACAGGAGCTAGCTTCCAGTATTTGATAAAAAGGTGGTCGGGGAGAGAATCAGATGGTTAGCTGAAACTCAGATGCTAAAAGATGTATACCTATGACTGATATTTGAAGTTGCTATGATGAAAGAATCAGTGACCTTTTCAGTGCTGATAATAGATCACAGAGTCAGGTCTTAGGCAAAGTTTTACAAAGTCTAGGTTGTAATGTTTCTTACCTTTGAAAAGATATTTGAAGATTAACGTTTAGAAAGGAGAAAATTATTGGAATATGTTTGCAAAATTCCTGGTTTGTTTTGGGTTTTTTTTTTCCTTTAGCTCTCTAAAAGAACTTTTAGAGAGTCACAGTAACAACCTGTTTTTCTTGACCTTCACTGATGTCTGACTTAACAAGTGACCCTGCAGGCCTTTACTCTCTTTTTGTGCTCACTGATGGCCAGCACCTCTTGCCCTTGGAGGTGCTGGCCTCAGACACTTGTGTGGCTTTGACAAGGCTTAAGATTGCTTCAGTTATGAGCTTCACAAACAAAAGTTAGGTTTGCTATAGCTTCAATGCCAGAAAATACACATACATTTAAAATACAATGAAAGTCAGATAAAGTTTTTCTAGGGTTTTTAGTTCAATCACTACAGCCCTACTCAACTAGGGAGCCTCGATAACAAGAGCAGAAGGAAGACTCCTGCCTGCCTTTCATGTAGACAAACCTGACTTCTTCATCCTTTTCAAGGCAACAGAATGTCAAGTCAGGTTGTGTTGCCTAAGGCTGCTATGCAGTGAGGGGATTTAAATGTAACCTCCACGTACAGAAAAAGGAAGTCCCTTAATTCATTCAATATTTTATTAGAAATCTCTTAATGCTGGTCTTATTCCTAAAGGTAAACATCTCAGAGGTTTTTCAAAGCCTGTATTTCATTATTTAATAATCTGTTTTCAGTAACACAATTCCCTAGGTTTGAGTTTGTAACTAAGTCCACAGGCTGGAAATATCAGCAGTCCAGAATCTGTTAAATAATTAAGCCATTGGTGCCTGTAAGTGTTAGGACTTGAATCACTCATATTTTATTTGCACAAACTGCTGGGGGAAAAAAAGTGTCATGAAAAAAGATTACTTACTAGCTCTTCTTAAGGACAATATGACTTTTGTCTGCAATGGCATGGTTTGAATTTTTGCTTTGAAAATCCTATTTTTGGGAGAATAATTAGCAGTGAGACTGTACATACCTGGCTTTTTGTGTAGCACAATTTCACATGTATGTAATAGAGTTCTCCCATCTTCTGGACTCACTGGAAATTCCTACCTCCATTCAGAAGTTATACACATTTTCATAGGTCTTCTGTATGGCAACTATTCTAAAGAATTCCTGGAAATAGACATTGAAAAATACAGGATAGTGCTTGTCTGTGGACCACCACAGCCTTACACTAGGTGTGTGTGCTCGTTCTTGTGCTTGCACACATGTGTGTGCATATATGTGAACACAAGAACACATTTGCATGTATCCCGTCTCTCAGATGTGGGCAATGTCTCTGGAGGTAGCTGAAGGCCTAATAGTCAGACTACTCATTTTGACATCTCAGACACTGAGGTGGAAGTGGGATCATTTTGAACACATAGGATATGACATGGCCTGCTCTCTAATCTCAAGCAGATGGAGGCAGGGCAGTCTACTGAGGGAGTTTCTCATCTACGAATGATATATGTCATGATTTTTCTTCATCACAGATGATGAGATTGTTTTTATCACAGTACCATTTACCCTGGAGGAGGACAAAGTAATGCAATCGTGAATATAGTGTGAGAGAATAGGAGTTCAAGGAGGGAGAGCAGAGGGATTTTGTGAGTACTAATAACATGCACTCCCTAATTAATCTAGACAGAAACCAGTTGAGCAAGTGCCATAATTAGGTATGGAACCAGAGTACTTTCTTCTGTAGACAATTTGAATAATTCAGTTGCTATGTAGAGTGAGAAAGCTAGACAGAAATGAGGGGAAGGGGAGGTGTTTTTGAAGGGGAAGAAAATGAGATTTTTTTTTAAATATTGTAGGACATAAGAATATTTTCTTCGTTCTGCTAAATGGAATTCTGTATTTGTCAGTGCAAAAAGCAGATTAGTACAAGGCAGGAAATACATACTGACTGAATTGAATTCAGTTTTTTGTTCAGTTGCACATGACAGTATGACAATGCTACCTTTCTGTTTCCATTATCAAACATGCTTGTTAAGCTAAAGTCTGGAAATAGGTGATTAGAATTAATGGTTTTGGTTTTTTTTTCATTGCATCCATTTGTTTACTTTGGCTTTTTAAAATAATTTGAGACTCTTCTGATCTGTAGCAGGAAATCTGTCTGCATTCCCTTTGGTTTATTTGCTGTGTTTACAAGCTTAGGCTATATTGACATCTCTACTAAGGAGAAACTAGCTTTTGGAGATGCAGGAAGCTTTAGCAACTGTGTGTGCACATACAGAATTTAAACATGCAAACATTACAGTAATTTTTTTGCTTTCAAACCACTCATAAATTGCAAAGTACTAGAATTAGGCCCACCTCTCTCTTCTGTATGTCCATTATAAAATAGTTGGTAATTTTGCCTATCAGCATGAAAATATTTTTCTGGTAATTTTGAGGTGAACAAATTGCCTCAATCTAAAATATTACAAAAACCTGAAGCTTGCTTTTCAGATCACCAAATATTTTAAGATCACTTTTGTCTTGGCTAGGATTGACTGGAATTATTTGCTGCCTTGATTTAAACATCATATTGATATATTGTTGTGATTAGCTGCGAAAAGATTGTGGAGATATTCATGATTAGTCAATATCCTGTGAACTAAGCAGGCTGTGACTGTTTTCTGCAGTTGAGTAATGGTGAACAGCAGATTTAAAATCAAAGAGCTGTTTATGAATGTCGCAAGACAATCCAAGAGTTTCTGTTATTATGAAGACATCCCATTTCTTTAATAGCTATAATTTAATTATGAAGGATTTTTTCCAAAATGTTAGCAATAATTAAAAATATGAGTACTGAACCTAAAGATCTTCCTTTCAGGAAAATTCAGGAAAAAAATGTATTGAAAAGTATTTTATTTCACATACAGGCAAGTGCAAACAGCCTTGATAATAAGACAGTCACCTTCGCTGTCACAGTAATGTTCTTGCCTACAGAAGACTGCTAAACACATTTCTGCTTTCCCATGATTGAAGAACATCTTCAGTTTGAGAGCTATTCATTTGTCCTTCTGGGCCAATCTCAAAGCTCAGGGAGATTTACATAGCCTTCTGCCTTTTCCTGTGTCTCATCTGCTCTCTCCTCTTCCTCTACTTTTATAATGTAATTTGTCTTCTTTTCCTTCTGACAAGACATTTCTTACCCTCTAACTCCATGTGAAATGGTCACTTATTTTCTTCACTGTCTTATTTCTGCCGTAGGAGACACCCTAGTCTATGACATGAAACTTAAGCTTCCTGTCATCAAGTACGTATCTTAAATTACCCATCTATTTCTATGCATCCATTCACTGAGCCATCCCTTCCTCAGTGCCACAGTATATTCCGGGTTTTTTTCCTCCCTGTTTAGACTATGCCAGTTTTCACAGGACTCAGACTGGTTGTGCGTCACTGTTCTAGTGCTTCTATTTGTAGCTGCGGTGCTGTGCACCAAAACGTAGTGTGCTTGTCATTAGTCTACTAGCATTTGATCATAGGATGGAAAATAGTATTCAAAGATGCATGCCTAACTGTCAGAGGTAACACTGCTTCAATTTGGCCATTTACTATTTCCCTATTCCTAATATCAAGATTTTATTTTACTCTTTTTACATTGTGAAAGATGAGTCACATTATCATCACTGCATTCCAATGAGATTTATGCGATGTGTCAGATTTAAACCAGTCTTAACCACCTACTGGCAGTGAGACCTATTTAAACCAGTAATACACTCTGGAGAACTCAATGCTGTGGTATGCCATTATTTCAGATGTATGTAGATTGCAATTTAAAGTTGTTGAGTTGTTTTTTACTGTATGCTTGCAGAATAAAGTTTCCTGAAATTCAGAGGAGACATGCAGCAACAAACACCAAGTGTATTATTTACCATTGTAGGGTCTTGGTTGTGTCTCTGCAACCAGTGACTAAGGTTAAATGTGTGGAAACTGAGAGTTACAAGAGCTATTAGCAATGAGTGGGAGCACGGCTGCATTGATATGCCCAGATACGTAGCAGCAAAGAGCACACAGAATATTAGAGTGAAAGCAGAGGATTAGCCTTTGCTCTGTTGGCTGTCAAACCCAAGCTCTAGTGGACTGATGAGAGGAATGTGCTCCAGAGTTGAGGCCATACTTAATGATACAGCTCCTGCATGATGTTTAGAAAGTTAGGATGAGAAAAGACAAGGCACACGTATGGTCTCCATTTCATTTTTGCTCCTGTAACTGTTAAATGGATGTCTATGCCTAGGACTTGAGGTTGTGTTGCCGGGGCTGCATGATCCTTCCTGAAACCAGTAGACACTGGGAGTAATTTTCATCACTTATTAATTGTATTTCAAAATAAGAGGACTTTTTAACTACAAGTGATGTGTGGAGGAACAGTGTAAGTGAGAGTGCAGAATGTGCAGAATGGAATATAACACTTGAAGGGAAAGTACTGTCAGTGCCAGGCTGACCCAAAGGATCCCATATGGTCAGCCCATGAGTGACTCCCGACGTAGCCATTACTGTTGCCCATCTGCTGCTGGTCCTATTCTCTCCTTAGCTAAGATGGTCCTGGCACATGTGGTACACTATGCTGGACAGCTGGTTCCCTGCTTTTCTGATGGTGGCAGTAGGATTGCACTACTTACTCTACCATCTCTGCTGTCTAAGCCAGGAACCTAATTTGAGGTGATTACTGATGTCTGCTGCGTCAGATACTCAGATTAGTGAAAAACAAAAGTGGTATCTGAGTGACATCTGAAATTCCAACTATATAAGATTCAGAGGTAGAGACTGTCTGTCTGATCCTGTGAGGAGAAGAAGAGACTTTATTTTTTAGATGTTGAATGTGATTGGTAGATTAAATATTGAGGGCCTAATTTTTCATTGCCTTGCACTGGTGTTATTTGAGGATCAGTATTCTGACTGCATCTTTAAATATTAAATTTCTTCTGACAGGATGGAAGCTGATATGCAACCTCTGACATTGGGATCCCATGCTGTTTCTTATGTCACAAATGATGACAATTGCCAGAAAAAGTGACTAGCAGCAGCAAGAGACTCTGCAATATTCACTTTAATTGCATTCTATATTTTCAGGTATAATTTACAGTTTTAAAGTGTTGAAAAATGAGTGTCCTGCCATGAGTGCTCAGTATCCTGTAGCAAGCTACTGGGAACAAGAAAGTTTTTCTTTCAAGATTCAACAAAAACAGTCCCTTACTGTGTGACAGAAACAAGCTGCACCAAACCTGCCAGTGATTCAGCATGTTTTTCTAAATTCAAACTGGGCTGCAGCCTGAAGTTTGCAGTTGGGATTCAAACCCTGCAGGGAAACACCAGATACTCAAGCCTTTCTCCCAGCATCCGTCATGGTGCCAGGTAGGGAACCAAATGACTAGCAAAACATTCTCTGTACTAAACTAGCATAATAAATGGCTTCAGGGCACACAGAGAGAGGCCAATACACAGCATGAATTAACCTAAAAGTAATTAGCAAAATATTGCTAAAAAATCGTAAGTGGCACGATTGAGAGCTGGATGAGCTTTTGAACTCAGCAATATGAAAACCCGTGTGTAGTAACTGTGAATTTGATTCACATTGGGAGGTTTCAGTGACAAACAGACCAATTTGACTGGAAGAGAGAAATATAATATAAAATATAATTTGCTGTAGAAATTAAAGACTCTGAATGAAATATATATTTTTCCAACAAATTCTGACCTGTGCAAGACAAAGAAACAGACAGTACTCTTCACAACAGTTAGTCACATTAATTGCAGGGAACATTTTATTGACTTTAGCTGTGTTTTTCTAGGTGGAAACTATCTTGAAATGAATAATTTTTCAAATGCGTTCATTATTCAAAAGTTTTGGACAAATATTTATGCGACGATTTCAGCATATGGATCACACATGAATAGACTATTCTTAGTTTTACTTCACACAGTCAGTATTTAATCCTTGAGCTACATGATCCATCACATAGGTCTTAAGTTTTAAAATAATTTTCCATTTTTCACAATACTTCTGCTCTTGACCCATAGGAAATGAAAACCATGTTTATTATGCTTTGGTAAACACTGGAGTCTAACATGGCTTAAGAACCAAGGTATTATTGACATTCTTATCTTTTTTTCCCTGTTTAATAGAATTTGTCAAGTGTTAAGATGATTTGGAATTCCTATGGAGACTTAGGCTCCTAAATCACTTCAACTCATGCAAAGTATATGATGTCCAAAAAGATAGTTTGGTGTATGCTGTCATCACAGGTCAAGCTAGAAAGCTATAGCATGCCGTGTTCTCTAACAGGGATGAGAGTTCTCCCTTTCTGAACCGATGACATTCTTATCTGGTGCTTCTAGCAATGTCCTTTAACAATATTGGGGTTTGTGTTCCAGTATATACCTATATTATTTGACACATTGCTCCTGCGTAGTTATGGTTTTGTGACTATTTTCTTCCCCAGTATAACTGCTTGGAATGAAGATCTGGTTTAAATTTCTAGTTCAAGGCAAGTTTTCCCTCTCCAAGTCTGATTCTACTAGCATTGTGCATCCCTTTTTTTTCTATGTAGTTTCTTCTTCATCACCTTTGTTAGGTTGCTTAAAGCATAGGTACCTAAGTTTTTGCAGCTGGTTATTTCCTGGAAATATTAATTTGACTTCAATATCTTTATTACCGTGGCACGTATGGGCTCCCTACCTAGGTCACAGCCAGGTCAGACTCTGATCAGACATAGATTTTGTGTAAGTCTGGGAATAGTTTAGCATCTCAATAAATGTGTTAGTGTAAATGGAATGTGCAGGAGAATAACGAGGGAGACAAGTGTTAATGATTAGATAAGGGCCATGAAAGAGTGTGTCAGGAAATAAGTGATAAAAAGAAAAAAAAAGGAAGATCTGTACCATTTTCTCTCTCTCTCTTGTGAAAGTTTTCCTTTGAGAGTCATCAGACTAAACAGCGGCAGTCATCCCTCAGCCCTACCTGTATTTATGATAGTTAAATGTTTCCTTACTGCTTGCTCCTTCTATATAGGGCACCCTCTGCTGCAAAATACATTGATGGGATGACACACAATTCCTGCAGTGCAATTTTAAGAGATTAGTAAAAGAGGACTAACTAGAAATTGCATGTGCCAAAAATTAAACCAGGCTGCAAATACCAGATGAACTTTGGGAGAAATAAATTTTTATGTGTTAAAAATGCCTAGGCAGTGTGTAAAAGAATTTATTTTATTAAATTATATGTCTGGAAATTTAGTTCTAGTGACTGTGTAGACATAAGTAGTTAGCTGTGTCAATATCAAACAAGCCAAAAGGCTTTTAAGAGGCAGACAGTACACAAAAGTTTCAAGATGGGCACAGAAACAAATAGTACCTAGTGGAGATGCCTAATCTAAATCCTGGAAATGAGAGCTTCCAGGTAAATGCAGATTTCTGCTCAGCCAGCCCTGCTGACAGTCTCTGGTCTTACGGAGTGGGTCTAGAGAGCATTAGGTTCAGAAGGGTTCCAATTAGTTTTGTGGGCTGACTTGCTTGGGGTCTGCTATATCAAATCAATCTGGCATCTCCAGAACACCATTACAGACATTAAAAAAAAAAAGTCATTTACATTATAGATCAATATGTGTTTTAACATAGAATAATAATCTATTTACGTGAAAGTTAATGAAACCATCTTCTGAGCCCCTAATAGCAGCCATTTTTCTCAACTTTTCTTACTTCTGGGAAGTAGCAGAATTCCTCAAGTAGCAGCTGTTTCCATTCCACGCAAAATCTGGAAAGCTATGATGTACTCAAGTGCTTTGACTTTGTTACGTGTTATAAATGCTCAAACTATGAGATCTAAAACAATATTTAGACTGAAATATACTGAAAGACAGGATATTTAGAGTCAAGATCTTCGTGTTTTTTTCTGTTGAAAAATAGAGAGGAACAGCTATTTATACAGTTCGTGTGTAAGGTTACATTTGGATTTGAATTGCCTTCATTATTTGTACATTGTGAGTTTTCAGTTTAGGTTTAATCCTAAAAACAAGTTCAAATATTTTTCTACACAGATTATATTTATTTACATGAGACTTACCAACTTTTCTGTGACAATGATACAGAGAATCTGTTTCCTAGTTGGTAATTTTAAAGTAACATGATTTAAAATATATGGGTCAGTAGTTGTATCCAGTTTTAAGCTTTAGGGGACAGTTTTGGATGAATAAAACCTTACAATATGTTTACATAAACATGCAAGGTATCTACCTAATTCTATCACTGCTGAAAAACATACAAAAAAGAAATAAACATTTATGAAGTTGATTGTTTTGATTTGGTTTGGTTTTTAATCTAAAGACTGTAAAGCTGTTTATAAAAAATGCTGAAAAAACTAGACCTCCAAGCATCTCTCCTTCAGCTGCTGAGTAGAGGTGGTTTTCTGTTTGGGAAACATTAGTAATTATCAAATTACTGGAAAAAGCAAACAGATTATGTATTAATCTGTGTTAATTAATGCCTTTTGCTTCCACAAACTATCCACGTCCATAGCAAAATGGCTACTGGGCTGCATTTTCAAAGTGGTTACTATCTTTATGAGGAGGTTAGAGATATCATACTCCATGGCATGACGTTGCCCTCTATGTGCTGTGTATGTCCTAAATACGCTGGCAGTAGCTGCGTTCACTAGGGTGGTCTAGAGAATAATACTTAAAGGTGGGACTGAGAAGAGCTTGCTTCCACTCCAAATCTGCTACTGGCTTCTTTGTGGACTAAAGTTGCTCTCCATGTCTCTCACTTTTAGAGCTGTCTTTCTCTTGTAGTGGGCTTATAGAGAATGCAGTTGATTGATTAAAACCTGTTTGAACTGTCACAGAGTAGTATCCATGACTAACAGCTTCTAACCTTTTCAGCTGCTTTGAGCATTGCACCCACTGTAGCTGGTCTTGGCCTAGAACATTAGCATTTAAGCAGAATATAACAATGAGGTGTGTCTGGTTATGACATCTTTAATATGAGTTAATAAAATGAGTAATAATAGTCCTGTAGTCCATCAGCATAGCTTACTGACACTGCACAGGCACACATAACTCTTCTTTGTTCCCTATGCTGGCTTCACATATGGTCTTGGTGACCAAAGTTCAAAGTCTTAGTCTGCCTTTACAAGGTGCTCAGCAGTCTGATCCCAGTGGTATTCAAGACCAAAACCAACTGTCTCGATGGTCTCAGGTCAAGACAGGAGTTGATGATTCTGCTTGCTCTGTGTAACTGGCTTTTTATTTTTGAAATAAGGTTCTTTCTGCTCATTCTAGATGATTCAATGTCAAAAAATGTGTCGTGGTTTAAACCCAGTCAGGTAATTCGTTCGCTCACTTCCCCCCCTTTTCTTGCCCTCCCCCTGCTCTCGGAGGGATGGAGAGGAGAATCGAAAAGAATGCAACTCCCACGGGTTGAGATAAGAACAGTTTAGTAACTAAGGTATAACACAGATCACTACTGCTACCACCAATAATAACAATGATAAAGGAAATAACAAGGGAAGAGAATACATCATCTCACCACCAGCCGACCGATAACTCGCCCCCCCAGCCCGACCAAGCACTGACCGATACCTCCTCCAACCCTGCAGTCTCTCAGCCCTTCCGGCTAACTCCCAGTTACCTCCCGGGCATGACGTGCTGTGGTATGGAATACCTCTTTGGTCAGTTTGGGTCAGGTGTCCTGTCTCTGCTTCCTCCTGGCTTCCCCTCCTCCCTGGCAGAGCATGAGGCTCACAAAGTCCTTGGCCAAACCAAAACATCCTTGTTATCAGCTCTGTTCCCCAGCTGAAAGTCAAAACACTGCACTGCACCAGCTACCAAGAAGGGGAAAAATGACTGCTACTGCTGAACCCAGGACAAAATGAAACAAAAATTTAATCCTGAAAGCTGTGGTCCTAAAACTACAGAAGAATTGGAGCGCTGTGAAAGCAACCTTTTAAAGAAAACATGGTATTTGCAGTAGTGAATGTAGCAGTGGGCTTGAGAGTGTTGTCTTTGCACAAGTGTAAACAAGATAACAATATTCACTTCAGATGTGGTTGTAATAAAGTCCATATGCAAAAATCAAGAAATTCAAATGATGGTTCTCTCAAATTAAATTCATATTCAGTACCAAAATGAAAACCTGGAGGACAGTATTTGTACTCCTGCCCAATCTGTCCATGACTGTCCATGTTGCCTGACATTTCTTGTTAAATTAATTTGTTTCAATTTGTTTACAAATTTGCTGAACCTGAAAATTCTTTGTGATAAAATTTTACATGTTGAATAATAACCTGAGGCAATTTTGTTAGATTTATTTTACTTTTTCATTTCAATTAGAATGGGTTTGTATCTTTTCAGAGACTGTTTTCATCTTGAAGGGGAAAATACTTTGCTCTTGTTAAATGATAAAACAGCCAATAGGTTCTCCTTTAGAAGTGTGCAGTGCTCTTCAGAACACTGAATATTTTAAAATTTCTTCAGCACAATTATTCACCAAGATGAACAAGATTTCTCTCAGTGGTCAATCTCAGTCATTCTCCCTGCCATTGGCTGAATGTCAATGCTAATGCATGAGTGGGAGGGGGGAATCTATGGCTGGGGCTCAGGGAAGATTGGGAACTGGAAGCCTGAAATTGAATTGTCTATGGAATTACGTCCTAAGAATTCAGATGGGGCCTAGCCAACAGTGATTCTGGGCATCTCAGCCTTCTTGGAAATTAAACTAGATTTGACTGCTTAGGCCGATTATTATCAAACACAGAATAGTGATAGTAATTAAAATAGTAATGTTTAACAAAACTGGGTTAAAATAAAGAACGAAATTTAATCAGCCTACTGGATAACCTTTTTCATCAAAGATTCAAAAGGGTTCTACAACCCTCTGATAAATGAATCTCAAAGGGCCTTCATAACAGATTATATTACTTATATTTTAGGAAATGCTGCCTAAAATTTTAACAATATGTCAGTTCCTCAGCTAATATATCTATAACTTCTTTGGCTTCACTTGAGTTGAACTGATTTTATACCAAAAGAGCACCTATTATATTTCATAAGTATTTAAAGAATAAAAGGTTTGACTAACTGTGATGGTGATCATCACATTATTGTCTAGAGATCCATTACTACCTGAAGTTAGAAAGAATAAGGACAGGTGAAGAAAATATAACCTTGGATATCTTGAGGTCCTCATTCAGGAAAATCTTAGCTTTGACAAAAGCACTGTTTATTGGAAAGGTAATGACTAAACAGCATTCTCCTAGACTGTGTAGACTATTGAAGCAAAAGCTGGTATAAAGGTGTAATGGTATAGTAACCTCAGGGGAACTTTGCAAATCCACTGATTAAATGTAGGATTAATATTCTGATATATTATAAATGGCAATACAGGATTTGACACCCTTTCTTAAAATATTACATCAAGTTCATTTCAAACAGTGTTTGAAGTAAATTTGAAGAGTCTATATACAGTCCAGCTTCAAGTAGTAAATGACTACCAAAGAAAGGGTGATGCTGCCAAAGAGTTATCGCCTGAAAACTTCTTCTTGTGGGACTAGGCTGGAGGTGGGCATCTTAAGGTAAAACTATGTTAAATGCTAGGGTTAGGATTAAGAATGTAAGAGAAAAAAAGCCTAGCATTCCAGTTGGAATAGGTGCACCATAAAGCTGCCAGAGGAAAGACAGGCTGCAGAAAGACTTGTTCCTTCAGAAAACATGTTGCAGGGGTGGGGATCTTGGGCTTAGGATAAACCCACAGCTTGACCTAATGTCAAGGATTATGCTTAGAACTGGAGATGGGAAAGAAACTCATTTTACGGTATCATTTGGATTGAGGATACCAAAAACATTGTCCACTGAGGACTTTTCATGTGGGTCTAGGCTGAGTCTTAACCTAAGGTTTAGTCCATGTCAGTGACTAGGATTAGGGAGGTGAACTAAGGAGAGACAGGTTGCAGGTAGACTAAGAATGTGAACAGACTACCAAAGGAGAGGGAAGGGTGCCAAAATAGTTGGCCCCTGAGAACTTCATGCAAAACCATGTTGTGGAACTTGGGCTAAGGCTCAGCACATGTATGGGCTTGGGGCTGGGGTTAGGAGAGAGACCAAGTGTAGAGCTGTAGGTGAAATGGGGATGTAAAGGTACTGCCAAAGGGGTGTGCAAGTAGACTTCTCTCTTCAGAAATTCTGTATGTGGGGGAGAGCTATGGGTCTTCCCATACTGCTCAGTCATTGCCTAGGTTTGGGGTTGGTAGAAAGACAGAGCCTAGAACTGCTGTATTGGGACTGCAAAGGTGCTGTCACAGGAAAGAACAAGCTGGAGATGAGTTTCTCTTTCAAGTGTTTCATATGGGACATCATGTAGTTTTATCAGTTAACATCTAGAGTTCTGTTCCAACCTATATTATTCTATGATTATGTATTGACTCTGGGAAATAATGTGAAATGAAATACAAAACATCTCTGTGGCTGCAGCTCAAGTTTAAAAAAATAGAAAATTAAGGATTATTCTCCCATGGTCTCCTCAACACGAAACAGTCTGATGCAGCACTGCATTGGCTACTATCCAGGCTAGTTGGGAGGTAAATTGTATTCCTTCTCCTGGAATCAAGCCTTCACCCCCAATGCCCCTGACTGCTTTTCTCCTGAGAGCTGAAGTCAGCCAAGTGGAACCACAAGCCCTGTGAGACACTGACATTCACAAACCAGTCCTCCCAGTCTTCTGCCTCAACATTTCCCTCATTTGTTGAATTTTCTTCTTGGCCCAGGCAATTCCAGGCTAGACAAGTCTTTGCTGTGGCAAACCATCTAACCCCTTTGGGCATGGAGAAGACAAAATGCATTTCCTGGCTCCAGCTTGCAAACATATGAGTCTTGATTGTACCAAAAATTTAGCTGTTGATTCTAGCCATATGATACTTCCCGTGCATATGGGAGAAAGCACTTGGAAACTGGGAATGCCATGTTTTGAACGGCTGAGCCATTCCTGCTTGGGAAGGCCCTCTGGGAGTTCACTGAGAGGTAATTTTGTGGGCCTATTCAAGTAGTCAGTCTGGCATGTCAGGCCTACTAGACATTTATCTGTCAGCCAAACTTACAATTTGTCGCTATCTTTCTGTAAGGTTCCTATGATAGCCCTTAGAAAACATCTCTCTTACAAGTTTGCAGCTCTCTGTATAAATCAAGAAGTTCACAGAGTAAGGGTCAAAATCATAGAATAAAATGTTTCCTTAAGTACTAAGTGCTGAATTTTTAATTGTAGCCTCTTTCAAGGGCCAGTTTAAACAAGACAGAATTAAGTTGAGCTGTTTACCTTCCTAACGGTGCTTGCTATAGCATAATAAATGATGGGGCTGTAAGCCAAGGAAGGCGACTAGAAGAATGTTTTGTTTAGACTACTTCAATAGCCAATTCAGCATCATGGCAGGAATGTGGTAGGTTAGGAGTGAGCTGAACTGGCAGAACTGCCGTAAGAGTGATGACTTAAAAATGACTGAAGGGATTAAATTTATGCTTCAGATTTCCCAAGACATCCCTATAGTATTTAAAATTTATAGAAGTGTGTGTTACTCTATAAAGGGGAGTGAGGGCGAAAGATTATTCTTGTCTCTATTTTAATCTTCCCCCACCCATTTGTTCTGCATGGGTATTTACTTCATTGTATTTCTAGTTTTACCACTAGCTAAGTGCTTTTTGAAAAGTCACTTCATCCTCCATACTCCTGTTTTTCTTTCTGTAAAACAGCAATAGTGCTTCCTTCTTTCTTTCTGGAGCCTCCAGCACTCTAAAGTCTCTAGAGAGCTTTCATTATATTTTGTTTTATTGGCAGCAGAGCAGCAACTTTAGAACTGCACAGAGAACAAAGCAAATTTAGCTTATGAAAACACTTGTATCCAGTTCAGGGAGAAACAAGCTCCAAGACGCATTTTGCTGCAGGCCTAAGGAGGCTTGTGATTGGAAAGCTGTGATGAGAAAAGAAAAAGCACTGTCTTGCTGTACAGAGCAGTGTGCCCCTCTCCCAGAACCTGGCTACTTTATCATCTCAGAAGGTCACTTTCATACTCATTTCAAGCTCTTTATTACTCCTTTGAAGTGATTAACATACTGTTGACAAAACCTCAGTTTTGTTCCTATTTTTGATACCCTTGTATCTGGCTGTTTCTTTTCCTGCTTCCTAGCTCCCACTCTGAAAGCAAGAATCTGGAAAAAATAGTTTAGAATTATGCAAATTAATGGAGGTTTGTTATAATTCTGTATACTAAAAATATGTATTTGGTCATAGTTTATAACAGCCCATATCTTACTTCAAATAATCTTTGTCAGACAGAACATTAGAGTGAAGAAGTTCTACATGACATACTGAGGCTTTTTGTGAATGAGGATTTACCAAGAGAAAGAATGAGGAAAACTTTTATTTTCTCATGTTTTACTACTGGTTGCTAATAAATATAAGCTCCTCCTAATTATATGCATACCTCTATGCATTCATCCCTGTCTTCACTAATTCTAACTATTAGCTGATGCTGGCAGGTTTAGCTTAAATCAATATAAAAAGAATGATAATATACACAGAACAGTTTGGAAAGCCAAAGTTGTTCAGGTATAATCCTTAAAAATCTATTATTTCTTTACTAATGCATCACTGAGCAAATCAGCCAAACATACTGAGAGTTTTCTAGGGAAAAAAATATCAAGACTTTCAATGAGACTGAGATTCAGAAGACCTCTGACATTTCAGCACAAAGCTGGACTAAGAAGCATCTTTTGGAATTAATAATACAAAGCAGTACCACTGTGAGTGATGAACAATTTGAAATTGTGAATCAAATCTGCTTTCTCTGGGCCCTTTGAAATGCACAAGCACTGTGTTTCACCAAGTTTCCTAAGCAGATATCTGTATTTATAATAAATACTAATCTGTATTTTTCTGCCTTTTGGATTTTTTCTAAGATGTGTTGTTTGAAGGGCCTTTTAATACATGTTTAGTATGCTAATATACAAGTCTCAGAATAGGTTCAGACCCTGTTGTGCTGTTGCTCTTCAAACCCATTGGAGGAGTGGGAGTCATTGCAAAGAAGAGCTTATGGTTTAAATAGGTAAGTTAGAATAAAATAAGGAAAAAAAAAAAAAGTCTACATAGGGACAGTAATAACGTTGATCTCCAGCAGACACAGCTGGGAACATAACTCAAGCCAGTAAATACTCTGATGCAAGCCCATGTGTTTCTGAATAATAAGAATCTGAAATTAAGAAAGAAAAATACAGTTCTGTGAGACGACTTGAATTAACCTGAGATGTGTTATATGGCTACTTACATTTAGGCTTTTCCTCTGTTTAAAGACTACAGTATTACATCAGGCCATTTGTTTGCAACAGTGCAATGGCATAACATCATGTGCAAAGCAGTTCTGTTCTTCCTTTACTGTTTGTTTAAGTACTTAGCTTTTTATTTAACTTAACAAGTGGTAGGGTAACTTGTATCTAATCCTAGTCAGTCTTATTCTGAAAACCATTGATCAGATAGTATTTTTGAACTTCACATAAGAGCAAGAAAACGATCTTAAGTCTTTCTCTCTTTTTAATTTCTTAAATGTGTCATATTCAAATACATGATATGATATTTTGCTTGATACTGAGAGGCAAAAAGTTCAGTTGGTGGAGGTTAATACTTTCTCAAAGCCTAAAGTCACAGTATGTTTTTCTACCCTAGGATTATTGTCCTAGGCTTTTAATCTTTTGGAGTCTGTTGAAAACAATTGAATAACACAATTTCTTTGTGGAAAAATTAAGGAGCATCCCCATATATATTAGATTAATATCTTTGCTGCTACTTTGAGGGGCCTTTGAGAAATTTAAATTTAAACTACATGTGTAGTACTTTGTATACAATGTAAAGAAAACACCATAGCCCTATTTCCTTAGCTAGTGAATTCATATCACTTAGGAATACTTCATCCTAGAACAGCCTTCCTCTCCCTACAGGCTGCAGCTGAACTGAAATTGGCAGAGGCTGCTTCATCTTGGAATGGTAACTTCATCCCACTGAAAAATTTAAAACAAATGAGACAAGCTGTACCTTACTAACTGAGAGCTGGAATCTGGACCAAAGTGTGCAGAAAGAGTTTTCATAATCTGAAGGTCTCTAAATTTGTACATGTCAATAGTTAACGTTCATTTATCTCCTACAGGCTAGCATGCTGATGTGGACTCATCGAACATCAGGCATATGGCAATCTGGAGTCTTGGCAAGAGCCAAAGTATTTTAACTTCAAAAGAAAGAGTAAATGTCGTGCAATATTTTTATCAACGATTCTGAGTTTGCAGCATATCAAACTCAGATCTTGCTGTTGGTTCATACTCTATTAAATAAAAGTAGAAGTGGGACAAGTCTGGCACAAACACAGACTTAATTTCATAACCCAGGAAATGGAACAGGTAAGGCATTATTCAGGCAATAGTTACAAACAAAAGCAGACATAACTTATAGAGAAGAAAAACACATTTGTGTTTCTTATACTGAATTATTTCTTAGGTAAAGAGTGTCTTCATTACGGCCAAGACAGAAGTCCTGGAAGGTTTTGCTATTTAAGTGCCAATTGCTGAGGATGACCATGATCTGCTTTAACTTGCTTATCTAACTTTCGGTAAATGGTCTCTTTGTTCTCATAAATCCATGCAGTTTGTCCTTTTTGTACATCCTATTCCCTTATTTTTCATTATCTGTGCTTTTCCCATTCAACAGTTCTTAACATCGTGTCAGGTTAACGTAAATAATATGTTGAGTTTTTAATTTAATTCTCCTTCTAGTGCAGCTGCAGCTGTTTTTAAGCTGTGCTTACATATTTTTGGTTTACCTGAGTATTAACATATGGCCAACCCAATCACAGCTGTGGCAGCCACTATCTTGCAGAAGAGTAACACGCATACGCCTCCTTGTTAAAATCTTGGCTTAATTTCATATGATTTTTAAAGATAAGACATCTTTTACACTTGTTTGTCTTCCAGTTTTGAACTTCAGTTTTCTGAAGAGGACTTTTATTTTAAATTAAAGAGGACTTTTATTTTAAATTAAAGTGGATGTTCCCGGGTATTAATTTGATTGGAAGAGCTGTGGTGTTTGTGGGAGGAATTCTATAAATCTTGATGGAAACAAATTATTGGCAGCTCTGAGTACAGGCAAAAAGTATTTCTGAAAGGCTCTCTGAAGGAAAGAACCAAGTGTTGGTTAGCTGTGTCTCCACTCCTGCTTTTTCTTTTGCTGGAATTGTCTAAACGCCTACTGGCAGGAACATACATGGAACAAATAAACTGTAAGTTTAGTGAGTTATTGTGGAAAATGAATTTGGAATTCATCAGTAAGTAGTAGTTTTATGAGGAACCTGACTGTACGACTTAGTCACTTAATAAGTAGATTGTAATACTACCATGTGGTTTGCATCAGTCTAACCAGCGTAGCACAAATTTGAAAGCCTCTTTAGTTGGTGGTGAATTATAAATCAAGAGTTGGTAGCCACCATTGTGAAAGTAATTGTTATAGAATTAAAAAAATCAATAATGGTTCATGCTACTCACAGGACAAAAAGTTGCATTTACTGAATTGATTACTGTGTGACGTTTGATATTCCTTAGTATGAAAGTGTTCTTTCAAAGTGCTTCATCCAACAAAACCATCTATGTCTAATTGCTGTGTTTACTTCATTAACATTATCAAAGCTGGAAAAATGCCTAAGCTAGTGCTGGTTTGTATGTTCATGGGGGTATTTTGCATTGATCCCCAATATCAATTGGATAGTAGAAAGCAGAATTCTCCCTGCTACCATAAGGAATGACCAGTTTCATTTGAGGCCTGTTGCCTTTCATATGAGCCATGAACATGGACACTCTGCACCTTTTATTCCCTTCTCTTTTTTGCGTCCTACTTGCTGTTCCAGACCCTAGAACTAAACTGTTTGGCTGTTTTTCTACCACCCACTCACATGGCTCTTTGATTATAATGGCTCTTTGATTATAATGGCTCTTTCTTTGGTTTTATGCTTTTAGATTTTGACTAGAAATAGAGCCATATTGATTTCAAATAACCTTGTTCTTACAGTATAATGTGCATCATAACATGGGGCAAAGTAGAAATCAGTGCAGGAACAAAGGTGGGATAAATCAGGAGGTATTTTAGGATGGGGTATAACTGCTGAAGTTTATGAGTCTTCATGAATCTGCAATCTCATGAAGCACATTAAATTACACCAAACATTGCCAAATGGGAGAACATAATAAACACTTTTTTTGTTTGTCCTGATGTAAGAATGATGTCAAAATGATTTGATATTGCTCTGATGAAAACCAGAAAAGAAACAGGAGAAGGTGGTGTAACATGACTCCTTCCAGATGGTGGAGTCATGGTGTAGCAAATTATATTTCCATATAATGTTATATGATTTTTTACCTTTGAAATTTACATTCAAATCCAGTTGCTTACCAGTTTGCATGAACATTGAAGTCTTTCTAACTTATTCATTGAGTGATATATCTGCTCGTAAGTGTCTGAGATAGATTTTCGCCTGACACATTGTACAACTGGCCTCAGTTACAATGTCCAGCCTTCAGAAAAAATTAACTATGCTCAGCTGCTTTGAAAGCAAAGGCTGAGGCAAAGTAATAGTCTTCATGTACTCTGAATGACACTTTGATGCTTTCATAACTCACACAGCTGTTGTTATAAATCTTGAAGCAGGATTGCTTCATCATTCCCAAACTGGAGTGAAAAACAAACTGAAATTCAGAAATGTGGGTTCATTATTTTAAAAGTTGACATTTGCAAATGCACAATAGGATGCCTTTTTTTTTTCTTATGGTTAACAGAATAATTCAACATCTTGCACATCAACAAATAACTTATTAATTGAGACCATCTGATGTATACAGATGAATTCAAGTAGAGGTTTATTAAGATTTCAATTCAACATTCTTAAACTATGTGCTTCAATTTAGGGTATGTTAATTGAAAAGGTATTATTCAAAAGACAGTTTATTTTACAAATCACATGTAATTGTGATTTGTTATCACTTAATTTTATATATTTTTTAAAAAGCCAAATATCTTTCTTAAGTGTGGGAACTCAAAACACAAGATGTGATAAAGGAGATTAGTTTGGTGACATTCAGGAACAGTGCATGTATTCTTATTCAGAAACAAAATAGCTTCATCAAATTTATTGTAATTAAGTTACACAATTAATTAGGATAAATGCACATGTGCAGGGTAACTTGATGTGATTCTACTAATCCATTTTAGAAGTTTATTGAGATTATTTTCTAGAGTATATATATATATATATATATAAATATCTCCATTTGAAAGGAATTAGATAACTGTATGGAGCAATTGCTATTATTGTGTTGACTTACACTGCCTTAAATCTAAAACCAAGCAAAATTGTTAATCAAATAGCTATTTAAAGGGAAATAAATTTGCTCCATTATTTTAGAATCTGTCCTTTATGACATAATTCAATTAAGGAACACCTCACTGGGCATAGGAAACAGCATGATGCTGTGTAGCTGGAATTCACAATCATACATCATATAATAACATCATCACATAATAACACAAAGGAACTTAGCTTCAAGCCAAAAGTTTCAGCCTGGTAAGAGTATATAACTGAAGCAAAGACCAGTAATAGCATCTCTCCAGATCCCTTTCAAACTTGATTGTATTTCAGATTATTTATCTTTCATAAAAATGTTTTACAATAATTTTCATATCTCTGTGGCACTCTGTAAGTATGCCCATGATACTTGTCAGGCTTCTGCTGTGAAAAATAATAACCTGAGAGAGATAAGGTGTTGTATAAGAAGTGCATATTTCCTTCTAAGCTGTTTACTACTATTGCTAGGAAAAACACTATCATTATTGAGACAGCTGCAGGGGAGAAAGCTGTCGCCAGGATGACACTGATCACTCTCTTATGTTTGGGAATACTCCGGGTAAAAAAGAGATGTTAGATACTTGTCTAATGAGACAGCAAGCTGTGGTGAGACTGGCCAAAGTGATATTCACAATTATCCAGAACATTTGAGAAGCACATTAAAAGAGAAACAAGTTCAGAGTTTACCCAAGTGCCAGGGCTGGGTCTGCAGGGGAGCTGAAAGGGCTGGGAGCTGGAGCCTTCACCAGACCTGAGGAAGACAGCCTTGGCTGAGTTCATCTGGTATGCACGGCGCATTGCTACAGTGTAACTTTGTGACTTTTAATGACTCCAAAACCATCTCATAGCTCCAGGAAGAAACATGCTGCAGTTTGCCTTCACTCAGCTTCACAAGGTGGTAGGAAGAATAGATCCCCTCACAGGAAAGCATTGTATCAAATTTGGCAGGACAAGCACCAATGTCACCTTGAGAAAAATGTGACTCAGCTGACATTCAATGCGTATGCGTACAACATGCTGCAACACAGCCTAATTTCATGTGGTATATGCAAATACACTCTATTTTGCCTTTTTTTCTATTTCCATGGTGCTCTCTCAGACCTGTATCTTGACTGATCGAAAGCAATGTGCAGCTTCTTCTGAGTTCCTGGTTTAAATAAACAGTGAAGGCAAATTCTGTGTGTGGTGGTGTACAACTTCTGACTGTTGCCTTTTTTAAATAGGTAAATGGAGAATTCTCTGACGTGTTCAGGTTAGTTAAAAAACAACCAAACAAATAAACCAAAACCAAAACCCAACAAAGTAAGAAGCCCAAATGCTATCAGCTAACAGCTTTTGTGATGTTTTAGGATCTGGTTTATATTCCCACAGTCAGCCAGCCAGCCTCAGTTCAAAGCATTATAATTAAGTATCAATGGTTTATCTGTCCTTGTAAGCTCACTGCATCCTTGGTGTCCACTATTTCTTTGGTAGTATCCCAGTAAGGGTCATGGTGATTTTATTAAATATGATTCTGTTAAAAGGCTCATGGTATGTGAGAGCTGAACTAACAAGTGCTGATAGCCACAACCTTCACTGGTACAACAGAGCTTGAACAAGATTGATCCTTTACCCAACCCTATCGCACTCCTGCTTAGAATTTCCTAGAAAAAGTCAACGAAAATATTCAACTTTCTTAAGAAAAAAAAATGGGATGTATAAAATAGTCCAGCTCAAAACCAAGCCCTTCTTGAGCAGAGAAGTTAAAATGCAGTGTTTGCTTCATTTTACAATGCTAATTTTATTTGGCATATTCTTTGCCAATTTTATTCTTTTTATTTTGTTGGGGGGAAATTGTCATTGTAATGTTTATTTTTTATGTTACCAACACTTGTTTCTTTACTTCGGGGTTCTAACTCAAAATCAGTACTAATACAGATGTGTTTATCACTTGTATCCCCATTAAAAGAAACTGCAGTTCGCACATGTGTGATACCTGCCTATATCTGTCTCAGTTTGAGCAAGAAAGAGGTGTACAGCTACTTCTGGGTTCATGGGTTAAAACTCTTGCAAGGAAAAGCATAGCTCAGTTCTTAGTTTTGCAGGGCATAAACTGTTTCTCTTACTTCCCTTCATCAGACTCTTGCAGACTGAGCCTATTTGTCAAACACTGCTCTTGGCCTCATGTCTGAGACGTCTTCTGCTTCTGACGTATTTTCCTAGGGGAGTTGCAACTGTTAGTGGTTTTGCTTTGGCAGCCTATGATCAGACTATTTTAATTGCCTCCTAACAGCTTGTAAATGTGACTGACTAGGAAGGCCTCTGCTTTGATGGCCTCCTTCTTCTGGAAGACAGTCTAAATACTTTTGAGGTGTACTGAAAGTGACTCCCCCAGTTCTGCAAAACTTGGTATTTTGCTCATTGCTAAAGGCTATCCAAGATGAATTACTGTAGAAATTTCCATTTGGAGATGTTATAGAGAAGTAAAAATTAAATCCACTCTTCTTTAATACTCCTGTATTAGTTTGCATCTGGGCAGTGAAGTAGTGCATAGTAAGCCAAGGTGTGAATTTATACAGCACAAGCAACCCTGTCAGAATTTGCTGTCTGGATATTTGTATCCAGTGATTACACAGTTTAGATTACAACAACCATTCAGACACCGGAAATTCTTACTCGGTGGAGAAAAACTACAGTATATTTAGAATGACTGTGACAATTCTCATCTTTGCTCAGTAAACCTCAATCTGAAAGTCACCACCAACATTGCTATTTACCAGCTGTGGTTGCAGCCAGTTTATTAGTTTACAGGATTTTAAGGGTTAGGTGTTTATTTAATAGGATATTATGAGAAAGTTTTATGGTAGGGGAGGGTGCTTTGTCATCTAGAAAAGATTTCAAAAGCCACAGGCTGCACCAGGGGTGGAAAGGTCTTTATTACAGTGTTGCTGTCTAGCCAGACTTGAAAACGAGACAAATTTGCTCACAGGACTGGAGTTTATCATGCAGAAAGACTAATTAAATTTGAATTGTCAGCCACCTACCTTCAGATGAAGAGAGGTCAATGAATGTTGCTCAGAGGTGAAAGAAGAAAATGATTAGTTATTTTTATACCCACTGTCCAAGAGAAATGCTTTACACCCTCAAATACGCTCAAAGGGAGAAAAAAACCCTCAACAAAGCACCTTCAGTACTTTTCTTAATGTTTGAAATTTCTTGAGTTCATGATTCCTTACGGAAATAGACCTAATGGAGAGGGTCCAGAGGAGGGCCACAAAAATTATCAGAAGGACGTCCTACAAGGACAGGCTGAGAGAGCTGCACTTGTTCAGCCTGGCAAAGGGAAGGCCCTGGGGAGACCTTACAGCAGCTTTCCACTACCTAGAGGGGGATTATAAGAAAGATGGGGACATACCTTTTAGCAGGGCCTGTTGTAATAGGGCAAGGGGTGACGGTTTTAAAGTGAAAGAGGGTAGATTTAGACTAGCAGTGGGGGTTGGACTAGGAGACCTTTAAAGGTCCCTTCCAACCCAAATTATTCTATAACTGTAAGGGCTCTCAGTAACCAAGTGCAAACAATGTGGCTCAATTAAAAATGCACTTGCAGCAATGAGATGACTTTATGTTAATTTAGAAACTGTTTAGCAATAGGAGATCAGAAAAGATTTGTATTGAAACCTTGACTTGCGGTTTATCTGGAAGCGCCTGCATGAGCCATTCGTAGAATGTCACACAACACAAATCAAGGTGGCTCTTTGCTGAGAAAACAAAAGATAAGGTTCAACAACTTGTTGAAAGTTGTTATAGGTGAAGCTGGCAGAGGTGGCTGTCGTCATGATTACCTAACACATTCTGTTCTAAGACCTTTTTTATGATAGTGTGTAACTTGAAAAAACTGGACCTGAATTCTCCAATACTAGCATCAGCCTGAGGCTGAGTTTTTGGAGAAAGTGTCAGTGGGCAAAGAGAAAATTTAAGGCAAAACATATCGTTTAGCCAATGGTTAAAAAAAATAATCTTATAATCATCTCTTCGAGAAGCTGGAGAGCCTGGGATCAGGAATCTGCTTAAATCTGGCTGTATCACAAGCTTCTGAAAGTTTTCTTTTATACAGTCTCTATGGAAGTGTGGCAGCAACAGTTCCTGAAGACTCCATCTGTACTGGCCATAAGTTAGAGCCCAAGGAATCTGGACTGAACAGGAGTTTTCCTTCTGTTTAACCTCCAAGTCTACCTGCGGCTCCTGTGGTTTATCTGTTCTTCCTTCCCAGCATCTTTGTGGCTCTTTTTTATTTGTACTGGACCAAGAAGCCCTGATGTAAAGAAATCAAGCCAAGAGGAATTTACATCAATGAAGCTGGATAATCATGGCACTTGGGATATCAAGGTTTACTTACAGTGAGATGTCTGGAGCTTTTTGGAGGGAAAACCATCAGGATTTGGAAATGGTCCAAATGCAAGATTTGGGTGAAAGAAGAAAGAAAAAGTAAAAAGCAACTTCAAAGATTAAGTGGCCTCATGACAAGAGTGAAGATGGGTTGGATTAGTGTTTTGTTGAGTTTGAAGGATGCTTACAACAGAGCAAATGTATGGGAGAAAACAATTGGGATGGGATAATAAGAGCATGAAAGAAGAAACAGATTTTTAAGTCATTGACATACATAAGGTGAAGGCAAAGGCACTCTTGTCAGATTTTTGGCCTCTAGGTGCTACAGAACAGGCACTATATTGTGCCCTGCATTAAAGAGTTTGCTGTGCTTTATTCAAATGCTAGATAAAACAAGAAGCTAGCAGACCTGTGGAACTCCTTGTCAAAAAATGTGTACCTTCAACTTCTCCAACACTGATTCTAAGAGAGACTGAACAGTTATTTGGAAGAGATACCTATTGGGGTAACTGGGAAAGCAAACCACAGGAAGCTCAGACAATGTCCTAAACTGCTTCTGCATGGAGGCTGAGAGGTTGTACTGGGTGAGATGGACTCGATCTGAAATAGTATGGCCATTCATATATACTAAGATGTCACAGACAGCATTTTTTTGGAGCCCACGATCCTTTTTATCTTGCACAGTGTTGAGGTTCGGGGGCTTTTGGAAGGAGAAGAGAAGACCATTTTAACAGAGATTTAAAGGAAAGGTCTTCCAGGGCTATTTGCGGACTCGTGGGTCACCTTCATGCCTGGCATATCTCTGTTGCGTACTTACATTTGCTGAGCGTAACTTGTTAATTCCACTAGATAAGCTTCCATATTGTGTAGAAAGTGCCCTATATATTGCTGTCACAATTCAAGCCCCCGAATTAACTTTTTAATTTTATGAGTTTTCTTTTGGAAAATGAAAGTGGTTTTCCAGCCATTTCGTAGGCTCAGAGCAGAAATTCTGTGTTTTTTAGAAAGAAAATAGTTATAAATAAATTATAAATAAATAATAATTTATAAATAAATTAGTTGCAAATAAATTATGTAGGAATGACACAATTTACAGATTTGTAAACAGATTGTCATAATTGAATGTTAGACAGGAATGCTAATAGTTTAGAAAAGAATTTCTACTTACTCCATTTTTTTTGTAATAGTATGTCACTTTTAAATAATTTTTATCCTTATACTTTCTCATGTTTCACTTCTTGGAGTTGTGGAGTAAGGAAGATTGACTGCAGGACAACAACAGAATATTGTCCCTCCAGCTCCCTCTTTCCTTGTAAAGAAAAGGGTAGGCAGGCAAAAGGCTGGCCTGGTGCTACATATTGTGAATGATGGTACAGGGAAGAAGTTATTGTAATAGTTAACCCAGCAAAATAAGGATGAAGTTCAGTCACAGGCAGCTTGCTAATGGTCCCAATTCAATAAAGCTTTTGCTTTGAAGGATATAAGAGGATGGAAGGTGTCCTGAGCAGGACCTTGGGTAAAATCATTAACACAAAAAGTGCTTTCCTAATTTTTGCCATCGCTCTGGCTAAAAACAGATCAGAGTAATCAGAGATTCAGCTGAAACTTTTCTCTTATGACTGCAACAGGTGTTCTGTCTAACAGTCATCTCCAAATTTAGGCCTTCAAAGACTTTGCCTTAGGATAAAGCATAGTTTAACCAGACTAATAGTAAATCTTAATTAAGGTGTATGTAGTAGACTTAAGAAAGGAATACCTGAAAGTAAATATGGTAAGAAATTCTACTTAGGTCTTGGAAGTTATTTTGTCTAAAGAGAAAAAAATCCAAAACAAACCAAATCTCCATGTTTATTATTTAATAATTGCCTTATGTCATTTGTAAAATTGTGTTTCAGTCTTAACTTACATCTTAACTATTTGATTACATATCTGCACTTTAGAATGCTATTTGATTTTGGAATTGATATGAAGGGAGAAATTATAAGGGACATATTTAATTAAACTTCTATTCATTTATCTGTGATAAAAATTAAAACAGAAGATAGCACAAGAAAATGTTTTACTCTGGATTCTTTTTATTATATCATGGCAGTAAGCTAGAGATGAACTGGAATTCACTGTGAATAGTGTGACAGTACATTCATGAGTTGTTTAGTTGTTTTTTCTACTTTAACTAATTTAGATTAGGTCCAAGATATTAATTCCTCAGAGGTAACCATGCGTGTAGTTTTAATTCAAAATATGCAAACTTGTGCAATTCCCAGCCAAGCAGTGTAAGCACAATGTGTTTTACTGTTTTCATTTATTTAGAAGCTATTTAGGCATATAAAAATCTTTTAAAGAGAATCTATTCACTAAACAGTAAACTCCCCAAGCAAAGGTTTTCCCAGATTGTAATTTCTTAATCTTCTCCCAGCCCCCTTTTTCTCCTCTAAAGAGAAACATTCCATTTACTACCAAATTCTTGTTTAAGCTACTGCATTCCCGTCTCAGCTGGAGGTACTTCTGTGAGGTGACCTTGGACACTTGGGCTCAGGATGCATCACAGGAGAATCACTTTCTTTTTGTCCTAGAGGGGTAGAAGTGACAAGGTGTATGTTCTTTCTCCAGCCATCTGCCTTTTCTCCATGGTGTGTAATTTGTGTTTAGAAATATTGCTGATAATTTAGTAAATCAAGTGAGATTGTCTGGGAGCATATTCTTCTCTCCTCAACTTTCTTTTGCTGTTATTGTTGTGTTTTTTTGTTTGTTTGGTTTTTTTTTTTTGTTTTGGTTTGTTTTGTTTTTTTGTATTATATTGCTAGAAATTTGGGGTTAAGTCTTCAATTTCTTGGTCTTTTCAGCTTGTACTTCCTTTGGTAGGCAATGTATCAGAAAGGAAATCACAGAAGTTTTACTGAATATAAAATGGGCCATTCAATTACCACTATTTTGTTGTCATCGGGGGGGCGGGGGGGAGAGAGGAGGGGGAAATCTCTGCAATTTATGCATTTGGGGATTGTTTTACTGCTGACTTAAATTGCCCTTGAAAGTAAATACAGGGAATTTTTCTGAATGGCAGCAAGAAAAGGGAGACTGTTCTATGCTCTGAACGATGGCAATCTTCTGGTTGAATGTGAGAATTTAGAACACAGGATTAGAATGAATTTCATTTTCAGTGGCATTGCCTGTTGGGGTATGACATCCTTTCAGACTTCCAATTTTCCATTGAAAAGAAGAGCGGCTGTATGACCTAAGAGAGAAATGGAATGGTATTAGAAAACTAAATTTAGAGTGAGTTTTCTCTAAAGCCTTGCGAAACAAAGCTTTCTTGTGTGTTACAAGTAGAGAAACATAATTTTGTTGGATGATAATGGAGGTGTTTATGCAAGCAGTGCTTCTGCATCTGATTTTCCATCAGATGTATGTAGGTGTGTTGTATTAATCAATAGTACAGGTGCATTGTGGGCAAAGTATCGTAAGCACTATGGTGCTTGTTTTCATATATACTGGGTATGGGTTTTACGCATGTAAATGGACATTCCCATATGTGTTTCATATGTTAACTCTGGCCTTCATCATCTTACAAATATGTTTTGAAATGATGCTACATTTCATGCAATTAGAAAGAACAAAGCATTAAGGAAAATAATTTTATGCTTTGTACAGCATAAACAAAAACCCCCAGAACTTTCCAGGCAAGGGAGGAGAGTATGTCAAATTAATCTATAAAAGTCAGACAAAAGGACTTTGCTTGGAAAAGAAATGCAGAGTGGTTTTAATTAACATTTTGCTTCAGGTCATGCCATGTTCTTTCAATTAGGACTTTAGTGTAAGAAACTGTCTCTTTCTAAATGTCCTCACTCCTTTAAAGGGAAAGACTTGATCACTTTCCAGAGATGGGGCAATGTGATATTTTCAGTTGTCTTTAGTATGAGGGAGTATGATTTGTGATTACATCCCAATTCTTAATATAATTGAAAAGCATCAGGTCCAAGCAAATTTAAGTACCATTTTTAAACTCTTAATTTTTCTTTCCTTTCAGTTCTCTGTTTTCTTGAGAATATTTTTCCATTGCAAAATTCTGGCATAAGTTATTTCCCTGGATGCTTCAATCACTACTTTTCTTTAAGTTTCAGTATATCTATTTCATAGTTTGTATGCAGCATTTTTCTGGAATAACTTTCTGTGGGTTGCCTTTTAGTGTATGTCTTAAAGTACCTGTATTTTAGTTTTAGTTCACAAACGTCTTTTTTCTTTCTCATTATAACTCCTTTTTCTTTTTTCAACAGTAATGTGTTCCCTCTGTATGTGTGTGCTCTGCAATGGGTCTCTTGTTTCTAATCTCCTAGTTCTGCTTGGAATGAAGCACTACAGTGAACAGAAAGATTGGCTGAAGAATTTTCCAAGAATTCCCCAAGTTTCCCCTTTGGTCCAAGCTATAGCCCACTTCCAGATGATACATGCAGAATGAGCATCGTAGTTCCAAGCTTGCCTGGTAAATCCAAAGCTAAGCAAGCAAGAATAAACTAGTGTATCCCCACATCTAAATAAGACCTACAAAAGTACTGGAAAATATTCCTGAGTAAGACTTCTACATGTCTGCCAGAATTTTGCAAATGCTGTTAATAACAATGTCCCATGCTGCCAGTCTGTGGACATCACCATCCTTGTTTCAAGCAGTCAGGCCTATGTTTGGGGGAAAATATCATCAAACCTGGATAACGCTGCATGAGCTTAGTCATGGGGTCATAGAAACAACAACCTAGGTCTTCACCTCTATATTAAATAGTCATGCCTTCCTCAGAACTGGCTTTAGCACCAATGGAATAGCACTGATATTACTAAAATGGTATTATAGAGTACAAGTTAGCAGCAGTGTGGGATATTTTTTTTAATACTATTTTTTAAATACTGAGTTTGCAAACTGATCCCTCAAAACTTCAGAAATTCCAAATTCAGAAGTGCATTTGCTATGTCAATTTGCCACTTTCATAAGGAGAGTAGGATTTGACGCATAGACTGGCAGAGAAAATGTGTGTTTAGCCCTCTAACGAGTCAGTATCATAACCTGTTTTTATAAGTTCATACACATAAGTGTAAATCTACTATTTCCCATCTTTTAATTTAACCTCTAAGTGAAAATTAATTTTAGAAATTGTCTTTGAGCTGATAGGAATTTTAGAAGAGGGGAAAAAAACCTGTTTCCTTGGCGCTCCTGAGTGCAGCAGGCTGCTGCCCCAGCAGTGGTGCAAGTCCAGGTCTTTCCCATCTTTTTCTTTTTTGAGATGTTACCAGCATCTGTCTGTGGAATGCATGTGGCAGGAGAGATCATTGTTTTAGGCACATCACTCAAAAAATGATGCCTTCTACTTATCCTTTGCAAACAGTTTCAAATGCTTAATGAAAATAATGTCAGCCCTTCTAAGGCAAAGGTCAGAGGAAACTCTTAAGACTGAAAGATTTAGCCTAAATACAGGGTGTGTTATGTCATCCCAAAATAAGTGAAAAAAGAAAACATTCTTGGTAGTTGTAAACAGCAGAATGCTCCTTTGAGTGTATCACTTTCAGCTTTGGTGCTGGGCATAAATTTGGCTAAACACTTCAATTTGGTAATAGTGAAGAAGTTTTGGTGGAAAAGATACTATATCCAAAAATACAAATAATGTTTGCTCTTGCAGCCTATTAGATTCAGTTGTCAGAGCTTGACATAATCTAATAGGTATGTCATAATACTTCATACTGTTTTATTGACAAGATATTTATGGCAAAGTAGGGGGTTTTTGGGTGTTGGTTTTTTTTTTGAAAATGCTGCCTAGATGTGCCTGTGTTATTCAAAGTATTGAACAGGAATTGTTAGTGCCTACTTAATGTTTGTGAGGTCCCTGATAAAGCCTGCTGTCTTGTGCATTTCCTTCAGCTATGTTTATTGTATGTAAAGAGTAATGGGCAGAATTATTACCTTGCTGCTCTCTGAGTACTCAGCTCTATGCAGAGTGTATAGGTCTAGGTTGGATCCTATTTTGGTTTTGCCAGTCAGGTACAGAATATTGTACTTAACTGCAAATGAGACTTGGAATTAAACCCATTTTTTTTTTTTTTTGGAAGTATTTTATACTTTCTAGCCATTAGGAAATGCAATATATTATCAGTGTTGTGTCTTAATTCCTAGGCTGAGGCAAGTACATTGAATTAATCTAAAGAATGAGATGACTGCTAATAATGCATAATGATATGGTTTCAAATCTCTACATATTTGCATACAGTCTGCATGCTCCTTCCGATCCATTTCGTTTCTGTCAGCTGGTTTCCCTGTGCTATACACAATAGCATTAGGTGTACAAAGGTTTGGTGTATTCTGTGCGCTTTACTCAACAGGCTGTTGAGTAATCAGTGTGTATCGGAGTCAGTGTGTCTGTGTGTGTAAGAGAACCCGTTAGGATGCCTTTAACTTTTCTATTAAGAAGCACCTGGAAGGTGACAATTGCATTTGGGTCTCTTGTGTTAGTGTGTCTGGGAAATGGAGAAGGTAGAAGACGGAAGGGTGCGGTTACCCATAGAACCACGCACGTGCAGCGGAACTGCAGGGCCCTGCCAGGAGAGGTGTGAAAAGAGCTGCCACAGGGGTGCATTGCTGGTGTACTACTGTCGCCACAAGATTCAGCCTGAAGGGCAGTAAGCTACAGGCTGCAGAGTTTAACTCACTGGGAAAAGGTCAGATCAGGCCCATAGCTGAGAACTAGTATTCTCAAGAGAGCTGTGGGGAGAGATGGCAAGCACAGCTTGACCCAAACAAATAGCAGTCCCAGCTCTGGGAGAACTTTGGCCTGCAGGGAAGCTAATCCCTGGAGATGCTGGCATTGCATAAAAACACTTTGAACCAAACTCAGCACAGAGAATCTGCACAGCTCTAATTGAAACAGCCTTTTGTTGTAATGAAAAGAAAGCTGCAGAAGGGATGGTAAATTATGAATCCTTCCCTTTTATTTGGAGCCCACCATTGGCTTGTTAGCATTATACAAAGAACATTCTGCACTCAAAGTCCATTGGAAATTTAGTCAAATATTGCAGTAAATGATGTAATTCATTGCTGGGAGCTTCTCCAGACCTCTCCTGTTTTATTTGTTTGTTAGTAAGGCTTCACAGGCAACTTCTTTCCTTTTTACTTTCTTTCTTTTTTTTTTTTTTTTTTAATTTACAGTTTCTACATTTGCTTTTCTCAACTATTTCTTACTTAGGTTTTGCTTAAAGCAATTCTAATCAAATGATTGCTTTAATTAATATGTTTAAATCAAGGATTTGGATCTTTTATGACATGTAATAATTTTTGACATTCATTAAAACCACAGTTTTTCAGCTTTAATAATTGCTTCCAGGCTCTTTAGAAACAAATAATTGCTGGACTATTGCATTTGGCGCAGTACTGTATCGTTTATCATGAGCAGTAATCCTTACTGTTCTTTCCAGTCTTCTGCTTTTGTCATTCTAAATACTTTCTGATCTCAAGTTTTATGACACACTATCTCAAGAGTACACAACTGAACTTTGACCTTATGAAGGTATTCAGTCAGATTTGTTTAGGATCATTTGTGGCTTCTGAAAACAGACAACTATATATTTCTTTTCTCCTTCAAGTTACATATTAAAATTGTTATGCATTTTCTTTTTTCTCTGTGTGTAAGAAATATGCTTAGTTTTATGGGAGAGAAGGTTAGATGCATTAGAAACACTCCAGAAAATCTGTTTCAAATTTTTCTTTTGTTGCTGCAGTTTTCTACTATAACACTTAGAGGTGTTTTTGCTGAACCAAAACCATGGGTCAAGTTAACTGGGCTTTAAGGACATATTTAACTGTTTTTTCTCTTTACCAGCTACTTCAGCACATCCAGTTTAACCAAAAGGACTGTGACGCTCTGTAGCGTCCTTGAATGCTGTGTGAATATAAAAAGTAGTTAGGCCTCCCTTCACTCCTGGTCATGTTTTATTTGTGTACAAGCTGGTTCCAGCAGCTAAACTTACATAAATAAACTGCTGCAACAAGCCTGTCTGTCTTACCCAGTCTCCCAAACTCAGAGATTTTCCAGAGCTTTGCTGATGTTTTTCAGCTTCTCTGTATCTCCTGAAGACGCTGAAGAAGAGATCGTGGGGCTGCAGCAAGCAAATGTGGAGATAAGAAGCCAAAGGTTATATTGTGAGATAGAGTATTTAGCAATGCAGCTGAAATCTGCGAGGTGTTGGCAACCCTGTAGATCCTCGAGTACAACAGAATATAATCTAAATATGGTACCTTTTTCTGCAAGCTTCCTAAATTCCACAACTCACATGACAGCTGCAAAAATGTTTGCAGGCTAGGGTTTCAGGAGTATCTTTATCTTAAATTTCTATTTGAATTTAGGTTTTAATGTCTAAGATGCTCTTACCAGAAAAGATGTACTTGGTGTGGGGATTTTTTTAATCATCTGGTCCAACTTTTAAAAACATCCACCTGGAACTCAAGCAGAGGTCTCAAATGTAAGAATTTTGAGTTGACCGACAGAAGATCTGTATTCATAAGTCTGTGATCATGCAAAAGGTGAGTTGTGACTGAAAATGTTGGATCCTACATGCAAGAAAGCCTTGCCTTCACTGCAATACCACGTAGTTTCTGCAGTATTTGATTAGATTGGATCAGATCCCAGAGTGGGGTTTTTGCCCTGGATAGTAGGTGTGGCTTGTGGCTGTTGGGAAGACCTGGTTTGATAAAATGAATATGAAGTTGTTTTACTACAGATGTCTCCAGGTAGTGTGAGAATGTAGCACCTATATGTTGGTATACAAAGGTCTATGTCTGAATTCATATGCTGTCGCTTTTGTCTGGAAAGGACTGGTTTGTGCTTGCACCATTTTCTCACAACTGTTGTTGCAATAAGGGACTTTTCCTGTTGGGCCATAACAGCAAGAGTAGACTATGCAAGAAAGAAGTATCCCTGTTCTGCTAAGCATGGAAACTTCTTCACTAGAATAGCGTGTCAGGTTTGGGTCTTTGCACCTCAAGTAGAAGTCAGCCCATTAGAGGGGTTCTGGATGAGGACGACAGAAATGTTCACAAGCCTAGAAACCATGAGCTAAAAAAAAAGTCAAAGGAGTTGAAATTGTGTAGTCTAGAAAAGACTGAGATCACCAATGGGGACACTGCCTATTAAAAAGCTACTGCAATGGCAGAGGCTTACTTTTCTCAGCATTTAAGTGGAGTAGGAGGATAGTAAGTCCAATGGGCTGAAATTGCAGCAAAGACTTGGGTTAGACTTTAGGAAACCTAATAGGATGGTGAATCACTGGAGTAGACAGCCCTGTAGGCTTTCATGAGAGGCCTTCAAGAACAGATTAAGCAACTATTGGTCAGGGTTGGCATGAGTATAACCAATGTTACCTCATGGCGAAGAAACAGTCCAGTTGACATTTTAGAGGCCCTTTTTAATCCTCTTATTTCTCTAAAGACCTGATTTTATTAAATGGCAGGTAGTTTCCAGCATGACACAGATTGAATACTGACCCTTATTGTTTGCACATTTGGTATGTTTTTAGAACATAGAACTTTCCAGGAAAATGAAGCTACTTATTGACCAGCAGCTGGCACTGCTTCCTTCCTGTCTCCTAAGTGAGATGCTGGTGACCAAAGGGAACAGGAGGTTCTCTAATTCCCTGTTTGTATGCAGCCATAACACTGCAGGCTTCAAATGGGAAGGAAGCTTGAACTATCTCTGTCCAGACATTAAATATTGATGTCAAATAAAAATTGACTGGAAACATATTTTAGGGAGTCCAAACTCTTCTGATGGAAGTAGTGGTTACCAAACCATCAGTTTGATGCTGGCCCAGTTAGTATATTCCTACTTTAGCTTATCTGAATTTAAGTCTTTTCAAGAGCGCTGCTTGTCTTTCAACCTTTTTAGTATTACTGCTTTTTCTCTTCACAAATAAGGAAGCTTTAACCACAGTGTGTGCCTGCCAAACTTTAGCTTTTTGGAGCTGCAAATATGAAGCAGGATGCTATCTGTTTTTATGAGGTCTTTCTGTTATTTCTATAATCCTCATCCAGCCAAGAACCCCTCATTTATCCTCCTGTTTTAATCCTGCTGTGTAAACAAAAGACAGACATAGTCTTGGTTCCAACTCAGCTAAAACTTGAAGCTACTCAGTAGATAAATTTAACTGATACATGGAAATATTTTCTAGAAACGTGTATCTTTCTTTGAAGAAATTGTGTAACTGTCCTCTGCTGTTTGAGGAACATCTGAAGAAATGTTGCTTTTTCAAATATATTTTTATTTGTTTTAAAATATAGCCCAGAGACTTCCCTTACAGATAGAGTTTCATCGTGCCTGTGCTGGAGAATCTGTTTGCTTTAAAAACAGCTGGAGAGTTGTCTAAGAAACATGGAGGATGATAGTGAAAACAATAGTTATGCACATAATCACTTATTTGAAAAGGAGTTTGAAAGGAGAAGTCATATTTGTAAAAGATGTAGGACTCAAAAAAACACCCCAAAACACCACAATAAGATCTTGATGTTACTAAACCTCTGATTTGGTTTTGTGGCCTGCTCTAGTGTAAGAGGCAGTTCAGCATTAGTTCCCTCTTAGGGAATCGGAACATAGGCTTATAAATCTCTTATTTTTAAGTGAAAAACCTCTGTGTATTATTTTAAAGGCTGGTGCTTTCCTAATTTGTCAGCTTGCTTAAATGTAGGACTTTTAAAAATACGTTTAATGATTCTCTGGTGCAAATTATGAAGCCTTTAGTTTCCTCAAGATTATCTTAAATTAAAAAAATCTTGGTTCTTATAGACCGATATGTTGCAGATAATAGGATAAAAATCTGACTGAGTCAGAGGTAAAATTTCCCTTAACTTCAGTGGGGATTTTTCTCTGTTGCTATTTAAAATTACGGAAGTTATACTGAGATTTTTGATGTTATTTAAGTAAGGCCTTCTATTTTGCAGTGAACCCATCTGTGAAGATCCAGGAGAATTTCTAACAAAACCCACAGTGAGGCAGGTGGTTATTTGTCTTTTGTAAATTAGATTTGATTGCTAATTGTATTGAGAACCTGAGAAAATTATTCTTATGTCTTGGTTACGCATTGATAGTACACCGTTGTGGTTTACCCTGTTCGTTGAGTGAATTTAAAGTGACGTATCCGTTATCAGACATTTAATACAGTAGAATTGTAAAGCTGGTTTTGTTTAATTTACATGTAACATTCATGCTGACTTAATTGCAAACCACCTTTTTATCAAAAATTTGTAAATGAATAGTCCCATAAAACTAAAGAGCAAGATTGCAACAAAAATGTAAAGCAATATAGTACCTAAAGTAGCATCCTGGATAAAGGTCATGAAAATAATTGAAAAAAGGATTATAAATGAGGTCTAACATCAAGGAAAAAAAACTTTAAAATTAACAGTATCTTAATTCTTTCAAATCAAGCCAGACAAAACACCACATGAACAGTGAAAATGACCATTTAATCTTTTCCATTGATTTTGTATAATTTTAAATAATCCACATGTGAGAAACTTGGAAACATTTTATGACATAACATTTGTCAGTTATCAGTAAACCCATTTAGTACATTGTCTTTTCATGAGGTTCCAGAAGCTGCACAATTTTAATAGCTCCAGAAATCTTACAGACTTATTTTCTTTGGATTTGTTTTCTGCTCTTCAGTAAGACTTTTAAATGAGTAACAGTTCAGACTTAAATACATTTATTTGTTAGCCTTTCTTCTTAAAGGCAAAGCAACTAATCTTTGCCTGAAGTAATTCTTCGTGTTAGTTTGTAACAACAATGCTATGTTACTTAATGCCAGCAAAGGATTTCAAAATTCATGGATGTTAAAATGTCTGACAAATACAGTTTCAAACATTGTCAAGCAAGAATGGTAGACTGAGATCCCTAAAAAGAACAAAAACTAGCTTGGAGATACTTTGCTACCAAGATGCTTGCATTCAGAAATTTCCAGATAATACACATACTTAATATTTGAACCAAAAAACCCCAAACCAAACCAAAATTAAGAAAGCCCAAAGAAACACTAGGAAAAGCAAAGAAGTTGGTTACATAAAGCTACTGGTTAAATCATTAGTAAGAGAACTTGGCTTTTAAAAGATGAGCTAACTGGATATGTTTCTCAAGCAAAATGGAGCCTGACTGTGAAAACGTGAAGCTTCACAAAAATCAGGAGAAAATGAATCCAAAATATCAATAAACCTATTCAGAGCCATGTGAGAAACCAATCAATAGGGCAGGCAGTAGGGCACAGCTGCTGAACAGTCCACTTTAATACCATCAATAGCCCATGGGGAAAACTCAGCCTGTTGGTTTGGGAGCATGAAAGAAAAAGATTTGCTGTAAGAGGAAAGTTACAAAAGAAACAAAGTAAATTATAAATACATTGTTTTCAGGGGAAAGTGTGCTACTTCCAAGAAATAAATTAATTTTTGATTTAAGAGAAGTATCGGTGTTGATTTAAAAGAGACTTTTATCATCTGCACCAGAACTGAGAAGGGAACGATGGTAATCTTAGTTCAGAAGTCAAATGTGAGTTATGGTCCTCTACAGTTCCAGTGGCAAAAATCCAGAAGCTGCAGTTGAAGAAGAAACAGATGAAAACACTCAGCTCTGCAGAGCTTCTTACCCAGTTCTTAAAATTTGTCACACAGTGACTTTGTTGGTTTCTTTGCTGTAGCACTCTTGGCAAATTCCACAGGGTCAGAATGCAGAGCTGTGAAATTATTTCAAAACCTTTGCAGAAATATACGTGGAGGCAAACACACTGATGGAGCTTGAGGTGAACTTGACAAGTAGTATCAAAGTTGGTGAGAAATGGACTTTATAAACACAGTGTACTTCAAGTATGCCTCTCTCTATCCAGATAGCCTCTACTACTGTCAGAGGCTTTGCTCCAAGTGTCTTCCTTGTAGCTCCATAGAAGCACAACACAAACCTTCCCCCTGCCAGTGAGCAGCTTGGAGAGTGCTTAGGATGATTCTGTATTTGTAATGGTTAAACTCACTACTGCCTCTCCTCCCTGAAAGTGAGCTTTTAAAGCCACAGCTGCGCTTGAGTATATGTGGATGGCATCTCAAAAAGATCATTGTACCTTTCAGTATTCATACAAATGTCACAGAACAGTCATATGAAGTCAATGGCAAACCTGTAAATTGCTATTTCACATGGTCTATTCTCCAGAGAGTAATTTTCTCAAGTAGTAGTGGTTTGAAGAGGTCCTTCACTTGATGGTTGCTGTAGGCTTTGGCTTTCTGGGCTATCCGTTTCTCTGTTGTGAATTCTGGTAATGCTGGAGCGACAGCATTACTGTTCCAATGCAAGGCTCTCTGTGCAAATTGTAGATTTAGGAATAGCTGCTGTACGTCCTTGCAGCTTTCGCTAATACTATGTTGAAGGCCTTACAACGTCTGTTTTCAGCCTCTGCTGTCTTCTTGGGCAAAATCATGTGTTGCTGATTCGGGCGGTGTAACTTAGCTATCATAACATTTTTAATTTCCTTTTATCAGTGACCTTTTCCCCCTCTTGCAGAAGAAATGCTTGGGACAGAGCTACTTGCATTGCCTCTGCAATGTGCCAACTACTGTAAGTATGCTCTGCTCTTTTCTTGACATTATTCTAACCTGCAACTAGTCTGAGCTTCATGAATTATGTGTTTAATGCTGCATGAAAGTGTAACAACATCATCATCATCAAAGTGCTGTCTTCCAGGTCAGTGGCTGATTCCTAGATATACGCTCTTTTTTGATTCTTGTTTTTAAACTCCAATATAATGATTCTTGTTACTTGACTATATTGTGTAACCCGATATGTGGTTTCATTTCCAACCCAAGTTCAGTATCTCTCTTTTTTTTCCATAGTGCTTCAATGTCTGTCTCTTAAACTTAGACTGCTTCTCAGCAATTGTAATTTCAGTGGAGGTAGTGTTATATTTTCCCCATAGTACTGATGACTTCTCCGCTGCATCTCTGATTAGCACGTGGGTGCGAGCCTTTCTGCTAGCTTTGCATGTGTCTGTCTTGAAAGTTAATGGAGGATAAAGAATATTTGAAACTAACTTAATTCTACATCTGTATCTTTTCTACCAGTCATGATTTGGTTTAAAGTCTTTGATTTCTATGAGCAGCACTAGATACCACTGTTTAATTATTCTGGATCTTGCTTTCAGTATTACATGTTTTAATTAATTTACCAGTGGCAGTCAGCATAATCTGGCTCTATATTCTATTTGTGTTTTTAACCACAGAAAGAATGATCTTATTGGACAACTAGGTTTTTATTGTCCCCTTGCTTATTGTTGCTTGTTTTCTCCCTTGGGAGAAATCCCCAAATTCTTTGTCTTCTCTTTTATTTCCCAATGATTAGAAGCTGCTTATTGCAAATATACATTTTTCAGGTTTGTTTTTTTTTTTGTTTGTTTGTTTGTCTTTTTAATCTACTAATGTATTTTAAATCTAATGAAAAAAGTCATTTTTACATTAAATCCTGAATTGTGACAGAAAGCAAAGTTTTCCAATGTTTTTGCAATTGAATCTGAGCAGGAAAGGTTTCAGGTCACCTCATGCTTTTTCAGTTTTTACCAAAAACAATTTTACTTTAATGAATGTGAAATAGATTTTATTTCAAAATGAAAATAATGTAAGCTCTATGAATATCAGAAGACACTCTGAAAATTAATCTAAGTCTATGATTTCATTTAAATACATTAACTCTTTTGAAAACTCACTGGCTAAATAGGATTTAAGATTTTATGGTAGCTCTTGCTTCTAACCAACAGAAGAAAGAACTGCAGCTATTTTTTAGACTGCATTGTACTTTCTATTGTTGATATATATTGTTTTGTCATTCAAGGTAATGTCAACAGCTGACCGTCTAGAATTATGAATGTTTCTGAGTGCAAATTACCATGGACTTTCAGATCATATCCCAGTTATGCTTTTGTATTGCTGCTTTCAGCCTTAAAGAAAACATTTCATTAGATATCTTGGGGTAATTTTGCTTCAAACGTCTTCGTGTTTCTGTGACTATTAGTGCAGAAATTACTTCTCTGGGACAGCTCTGATGGAGAGAAAACTAGTGTCTCTGTCCTTTTTTATCTTTTACGTTTGGTTTCCAGGGTTCTCTGTTCTGCTAAAGTTTGTTTCCCACAACTTGGAAGCCATAAGTCCCTCAGGACTTTGTAGCAACATTAGTAAAAGCATGAACTCAATTTCTCATTACCAAAGTACTACAGCAAGATCTGTATGTCTTGGCTCCCTCAAACCAATTCATTCTTTAATTCACAGTAGTTTTTAACCTCCCTCTCACCTTACCATTTTTCCATAGGTTACCTAGATTTATGCGTGGCTCTAATGTTAGCAGTATGTGCAACACCAACTAAAGGTTAAAGCATTTTTGTGCTGACAGGACACCCAATATGTCAAACAGCAGCTTTGGTTGTTCTGATATACGGTCTGCTGGCGAAAGCTACTAAACATAGTTGGGCTTATCTTAGTCCTAGAGAAAGGGGAGTGTGGCATTCCTGTGACAGGAAGCCAGCATCGGGCACTTCAGACGTACCATTCATCACTCTCCTTTACAGGGACTGAGCTGGCATTCCTGTGTTTATCAAATAAAATCAATTTTGAGAAAGTGTCTGCCATGCAAAATCCTTCCAGTTGCTTGGCCTGATAGTTGCTGAATTTGTCGTGTGCTAATCAGTTATACTATGACACTCTGCAGGGAAAGAAGCAAAACAGGGCTAGAATAATGCAGACAACTCATAGAATTAGTTTGTGTGAAGCTGGACAGCTCTAGTGCTGCATGTCACTGTGACTTGTTTTCATCTGGTAAAGCCAAAATTAACCTTGAAAGAGAAGGTCCTGCAGCATGTTAAAAACAGCAACAAACCTTGGGAGAGCCAGAAGCCATGAAAGATAATTGCCTCCATTTCCTATTTAGATCAAAAAGGGATTTAAAGGCAATTAAGATCATCAGAGAATCAGAGCCCTGTGGGTGATGCTGAGTCTGAATGCTGAGCCAAAAGTGTAATTAATACATTCATGCATAATTTCTCTTTTTAATTTTCATTTTTATTATTTAGCATTAGGAATCTTGGACACGCAAGAAGCTGGTTTTACATCTTCCTTTCAACTCACTCAGCACTGACTTTGCGCTTTCTAAAGCCACAGACAGTGTAACACAGTGTAAATGGCAGTAGCCATTGCTGCCCGGGGCATGCACTGGGGCCCTGCAAGGGCCAGCAAACACACAGCCGGAGTGGTTCAAATGCAAATGTCACTTACAGAGTGCACTGTGTAACTTGGTGTAGGGCTGTATTACATAGTTCTGTAGGGCAGCGGAGTTAATGCAGGGTTCTGACAGTGGTTTCACATATCGGTTTGAACAAAACGTATGCAAGTCAGACCTGACCTCCTTCAATTTTAAACTTAAGGACAAGGAAAAATTATCCCATGAGATAAAGATTTTCTCTTTTTTTTTGAGTGCTTCCTGCTTTTTCTGGGTTCACATGAGTAACCCAACTGAAAAGCAGAAATTTGTGTGTTTGAACACTCATTCACTGAAAGCAAAATATCTCACAGAAAATGATATCTGCAAGAAGTTAATTGACCAGCTGTACTGTTGTGGTACTTCTGTATATCTCTACTGGAACCCAGGTGCTTAAATTTTTATTACTATTTTTATTGTTTTTTTAACCTGGCAAACTGAATTTTGTATGCGTTTCTTCTAGATGTAGTTTGTACTTTAGGGAGAAAAATGTGGGGAAAGTTCTTTTTATTACAGCTACCTCATTCTCCTGAGAGAATCCATGCTTCACAGAAAGAGGACATAGAAGAAAAGAGACAAAAAGAGGATTAATCAATATCTAACTTTTACTCTGTTCAGCTTCTCAGCAGAGTGCCACTGCTGTGAGGAGGTGAATATCCTCTCCTGGGAAAGGGACTTGGCAGCCTCTCATGCAGGGGCTGGCTCCTCTCTAGCTGCAGGAGAGGTCCTGGTGCCAGCTACAGAGGTCACTGCTCATTTGCCCTCCGGCTTGAAATGGAAAAAAGGAAACATAGCCAGAGAAGAAGGAGAAAAATGCAATAGAGGGGAGGCTGTGTCAGGCCAAAGGCAAAACTGTGAGTTGTTAAGGGTGTGCTGGAAAGGAAATGGCTAGAAAAGAAATCTGACATATGGGGAAATGGTCTAAATGTCCTGAGGCAGGATTGATTGCCCTGGCAACCAGGATGTTGACAAGGCACCCTCATAAGGAGACCAGAAGAAGCAGAGAGTGGGGAAAGGAAGGGAACACAAGGACAATGGAAATCTCTTTTTCTTGATGATTGTCTACTGTATCACAATGTGAACAGCTTTGACAGAGAGGGAATGAAATACTGTTTCTGCGTCCCTCAATACAGTATGGCATCCTCAGGCTGTTCTAGCCGTGGCAAGAGAAGCTAAGTTGAAACTAAGCTGCAAGAAGCTTGTTGCTCTTTGAAGAAAAGAGGAGCCTAAGTGTGTGTTTAGTATTTAATGAATCTCAAGGAATTGTTAAGGCAGTAAGAGTACTCCGGAGTACTCTGTGCTCTTGGAAAGCTATTAATATAGCTTCTAGTGCCTAGCTTAGCATAACCTGGTTTTCCTGTGGTTTCAGAGGGAGCAAAGTTATTAGAAGGAAGTTGGAAAGGAGAGGTAATAGTAAGTGGAGTGAGATGAGCAGATGAATGTTTGTGTGCTTGGGGAACTTGACCAAATGCCACTGTGAAGTCCTGTTATCGAAGATCAGTCTTTGCCACTTTTACTCTGAATATGAAGAATAAAAGCCTAGCTTCCTGTTACTGTCTGCCCATGTCCAGCCCCTCAGGTCCTCTGGATGGGCAAGTTCTACAAGCATCGGCTATATGAACAAACTAAGATGTAGGGGCTGGATATCCACTTTGGAATGAGCTGGACTGCATGTTAGCAGTGTTTGTTCCTTCTGTTGTCTCCATAAAGAATCAAGGTGACCAGCTTGGGTGTGAACCTCTTATGCTGTAGATATCAAAAGAAAAGCTTAGATGTCCCAAGTCCCGTCCATGACATGTTTATCTGTGCTCAAATGATCTCGCACGCAGCCAAGCCACTACATATGAGCAATATCCACAGGCACCTGATAAAGGCATGTGTATAACCAGGCGTGGCTAGAAAAAAATAAAAAGTATGACTATGAAGGGTAGGTAACTTGCACACTTTTTAGTTGGCCTTTGATAACTGTCGGTAAAGTGTCTTCTCATGGCATAAAAATGAAAAATGGGTAACTTGTAGCTAACACTTTAGGACTACTTTTCATTGAAATTAAATCTCTAGAGAGACTTCAGGGTTGAATGGGGTGCTCTAGAGGGCTTTATTCTCTTTTGTTTGTTCAACAACTTCTTCCCACTCCTCCATTACCTGAGTGAGGGAAGACTTGTAGGCAGAGGCAGTAACTTCTTTTACTAAAAAGCTGTGTGGTAGGACTGAGCAATCAAGAAAAGACCAAGGGTTTGGGTATGCTGTTCTGAAATAAAAGCTGTGAAATTAAGGAGGAGCAGCTACTGTCAGACTGATTTCCTTAATGGAAATACTGAGAGGTGACTGCGGGTGATTGTTTTTTCTCTCTTTTTTAGAAAACCCTCTCAGTTCTACCAATGTGGCTGTGCTGTGACCCAGGGAGGGAACAGAATATATTTTGAAGTAAGATTTAAGGGGGAGTGGGAAAGGGGAAAATATTATATATTGTTATCAAGCCAGGTCAGCTCTCCAAACTGGCTCATGAAATGGCCACGCAAATAGTTGTGCAATGGTGATTGGTGGTTTTGAGAGACAGCTGGCCAGAAAATGTCTCATAAAACTCAGTCTTAACTCAAATGCATTTCTTTAGAGGCAAGAATGACTCAAAAATACTTGGCTCCATCTGGTTCCCAGGTATTCTTCCTGCCCCTAGGCTGTCCTGGCACTATACAAACAATAGATGTTTGTATAGCCACATGTTGAGCAGATGCAAACTGATTGAAAAATGTTCTTTTGGTAGAAATTAGAATAACTGAGTTCTAGGCAATTGGGAGAAATAAGAATTTACCCTGTGCTAGAGCTCACATATACACATCTGTACTAGAGACAGCTGAAAATTGATAAACTGAACTCTACCTACCACATCTGTCACCTGACCTGAAGGGTCACATGTGCACTGTGAATGTACTCAGAGTGATAGAGAAGGAAGAACTACAGAACAGGTAATAGAAATGAGGATTTTCTATTGTACAGAGATTTTCCAAAATAAATTAGTCAATCCTTGCCATGAAAGTGTCATAAAGATGATCTTGAGAGAGTGCTGAAGGCAAGAAGTAAAATACGAAGTGTATGAGAAAAGAGATGGGCAGGAACATAGTTTCTTTCCTCTCTGGTGCAGATGAAAGCTAATGTCAATATTGACTACTGAAGTATTATGTAGCAAGGATGGCTCAAGAACTGGCCTTCTGTACAAATTTATGACTGTAGCAGACCTCAGAAAATGATCACATGCAATTAGCCTTCAGGGTAAAAAATGAATGAGGCTAGAGTACTTTGAAATGCAATGTGAGTGTGGCTTTAAAAGTTGATGTGTTTCTTAAACCAGTAATTCTAATTAAAAGGGTGAGAGGGAATTTTCATCTATGCTCCTGTGCCCTGGCTTATGTTAATGATTATAAAACATTTGGAATATAATAAAATCTGTGTATAAAGGGACTGCCCTTTAGAGGGGAAGAAAGCTAAAAATCTATAAAGGACTGAAATTTATACAATTCTCCCAGACTACAGTTTCAGGCTTCTCTAAATATCAGCTGTGATGTGTTGTTTACTTACTGCATTTTATTGCTAACCAATTGTTTTGTTGCGAAAACAATAACCTTCGTAGACTGCTGTCATCCCAGCAAATGGACAAATATCAGCCATGTGAATGGGTGGGAATGTGTCTTGTATGGCAAACTGCTGGTGACCATAATGCCTTGATGTTCTTTGTCTGCTGGGTGAAGGAGGGGAAGGTGCACTCTCTAACTAGGAAGCAAGTGGTTTGACTAGGTTGCTAAGTTTACTGTAAAAAAAATGCCACTTGCTGTTCAGTGTCCCTAATGCTCACTATGTGATCTCAGGAAGCCAACAGACTTCTTGTCCTGGTTCAGTGTTTTATTCTATTGTGTGAAGAAATCTATTGATTCCTCCTGATTGCAAAACAGATGGTTGGTTTTTTTAATTCCCATTTCTCGAGCTGTAGTAGACTTTGAAAATGAGTAAGTATGGTAGGTTTTTCTACAGGGGCTCCAAAACTACAACTTTATGAATACATAACTGAAAGGCAGAACCTGAAACATAGTTTGCCTTCCAACCTGCTTAAAGTTGTTTTTCTTGGACAGTCCCAACTTCCTATACCTGCATAGGTCCAGGCTGAATTTGATAATCATATTTGGGATCCAGACAGCGCAAGAACATGAGTTCCAGTTGCTGTTCCATAAATAGACTTCTACTGAGCTTAAACACTTTAAAGTACTGAAGTACAGACGTGACAGGTAACGAAACTGCTTGCTGGTGGAGAGGAAGAAGCCAAACCAAGTGTTTTCATGCAATGTACTTTAAAGAACCCAAACTATAAATTGAGTACAAGAGTCCACTGACGAAGAACTATTCCCATGGAAAAATCTCTTTAAAAAAAAAAAACAAACAAAAAACCAACAAACCCACCCCAAAATGTTGCTGTGAATTCACTGAAGCTTACTTTGAACTTAGCAGACTAGAGAATGCAAATCCTGAAGTCTTAATGAAACCTTTGAAGTATTCTCCTATCTCAAACATGTGAGCTAAATCTTTTTGCTTCAGAAGGATGCTCCTTTTCTTCAAGTTAGGCGTTGGGCTTGAAGTATCCTTAGTGGGTTGTGCCTCTAGTAAACCAGCTGCTGTCTCTTATTTACGAGTGCATGTAACTCAGTAACATTATTTTTTCCTCTAGCAAAATACTTCTGAGAGCCAGATGAACTGGTTTTAAATCCTTCTCTTTAAAGGCTTTAAAGTACAATGTGATTTTCTTGGGTGGGGGATAAGGTAGCATCATCTTTTATCTGACCTGGCTAGACATGAACATCAAAGCTCTATCATGGTAGAATGTGATACTCAGGTTATACTAAGATAATGCTTTCAATAAATTATTCAGTGCAGCTACTTCATCCAATTGATACTATCTATCTCTGACAACAAATGCACTGCACTGCATAACATCTACTGGTTCTTGCATACCTCAGCACATGCTGTTATTATGGTTACATGGTAACCAGTCAAAATCACCATCTTTTTCATTATCTGTAGAAAAGAGAGGTAATTCTATTAGCCTTGCGCTGATGTTTCTATCTTTGAACACATTTAGGTTTTTTTCTTTATACTTTCAGAAGAAACACTTTCATGTGTTCTAGAAGGTAGGGCCAAGGGAGGCTCTTTTACTGGTGTCTTCAACTACCCAGTGGAAGGTTACAGAGAAGGCAGGGCTAGGCTCTTGCTGATGTTCACAGTGAAAGATCAAGAGGAATTAACATGTCATATCAAGAAAAATTATGATTGAGCTCTGTTTCTTTACAAATATAGCAGTCCTTACTATTATTTGAGTCCCCCTGCCACTCTGCTTCCAGAGCAGTTTGTCTTCATGCCCTGTAACTATATAGAGTTTGTAGCCTAGAATTTATTAATCCATGTTTGAACATCCCAGTTTTATTGCTGAATATCAGGAAGAAAAATCTAAGTCTGCATCTTAATCTAAGCTATGTGAATAACATGTGTGGTGGGGAGGGGCAGGGGGAGGGAAGCATGTCTAAGGAAAACCATACAGTTAAATCCTGAACGTCCTGTGCATGATGATTAATTTTAAAGTTGTTTTCATTACCCTGAAAACTGGTATTGGCCTGCTCTGGCATGAGGAGGGAGAACAGCTCAAACTCAAAAGATAAGAAAGTTGTTACATGGTCAGTGCGGGGACTGTGGATTTGATTCTGAACATAAACCAGGATTTTTCTTGTTAAATGCTGTAATGGGGACCATGTCTGCGAGATTAAGGAGGCAATTTCTAATCTGACGGATTAGTAAGTATTTGTTGTTGCCTGATGTCAACCAAAGTTGTACATCTGTAGTGCAGGGGGAAGGTGGTTGGGTTTTGTTTTTTTCCCCTCCTTTCTCAGGGCCTGAGGAAGAAGCTTGTGTTGTTTGCTGTACAAAATTGTGTGTTTGGGGAACAAGATGGTTCTTTTTGCCATTCCATCTATGTGCCAGTACCAGGAAAGATCTTGGTATACTCTTCACCTTATGCCAGCAGTAGACTTCTGTGAGGTTCTTTGGCATCACAAAAATTAGCGCAGTTGGTTTTGGCTCTGTGCTTAGAAGAAATATTCCTAAAGGTGCATACCTAGGCTTTCCTTTGTGTTTGCCTTAATAGGCTATGCATAGCACAAACCAGAGTTACTAACCAGTGCAAGTAGATTTGACAGTTGCTTAAAACTTGATTCCCATAAGCACACTATTTATAATTTTAAAACTTCTTCTAAACAAGAAATGAAACAGGCAAGTCAGTTGGTGATTCGGATTTAAGCACTGCTATCCCTAAAGGGAGATCAGCAGTGAGAACACCCCTTCAGGTAGGGCAAAATATGAGGAGGAGTGTGGCTATTCCTCCTTGCATTTTAGTGACATTAAACAGAATACAGTTGACTCCTAGTTGAAGCATAATCTCAAAGCATTTATTTTCACTGGCTCTCAAGTCATTTTGACTGCCATTTGACTGCCAACTATGTAAAGTCGCTTTATAGTCAGTTGCTTAAAAGGAAAGTTTTTAAAGTCTTAACAATACTAATGGGGATTCACTCCTCAGCTTTGAGAGAAGAAAACGTCAACAGTGGCAAAAAGCATTGTCACAGAACTGCAGTTTTCCCAGACAGAATTCTTAACAAGATTATGGCCCAAACTCATTAGGTAACCAATGAGAATTACTAATAGTGATCTACTGCACAAACGCACTGTTACCATTTTTATCATTCTACTTGCTACAATAAGTCAGGTTAAGTGACAGAGTTCCAAAAGTTTATGCAACTGTGTATGTAGTATTATCCTGAATTTGCTTGTGTAACTAATGCACAAGTAGGTTATCAGGTTACCATGGTCACTGAGATCTCTAACTGTACTGCAGGCAATCTGGAAAAATCAAAAGTACAGTTCGGGCTCCCCAAACCACAGATTTTAGTGGTTACTTTTTTAGCACAGGTTTTGAACTTGGAGGCTTCTCATAGCCATCTTTAACAGGCTACATTTGTAAAGTAGTGGGGGGGGGGAACCATTCTCAGAAAAGCATGGTTATTTATTACAGTTTTCTTTTAATCATGGATGGGTCAGCAGCATTTATGATATCCCTCAAGACAATATTAGCATTTCTAGTAAAAGGATGATAGGTTATTTACCCCAGAAGTAAAACACAGAGGTTTAAAGGACCAGTGAGTTCCTCACATTCCAAAGGCTCATTTCCTTTTCTTAGTTAAAAAGTATTGTCAGAGGCCCAATTAGATGGAAGTGATACATTAACACTCATAGCTATGAGTTATATGAACACTTCTTTCTTCCAGCAGTGTTTGCAGCACTCGGCGATTGTTTATATTATGATAAGGCTTAGAGACAATGTGTATTAGACACATAGAAGTATGTCTCTGCTCTTAGGATTAGCAAGGAATGAGAAACAGCAGATGTCCAAGACAAATATGTGTGTCAGAATACAGAATAATGTCAGAATAAGAAAAATACTGTGATACACAGCATCTTACTGTCTCAGGCAGATACACCACAGCTTGTCCCTCACCATGTAATGGTTCCAGTTAGTTGTATCGCTAATGGAAGCTATGAGATGGGGTTTAAAGGAAAACATAAGCATTGCTGTAGCACTGGCTCCAGTAAAAGTGCTGTGAGAGAAGACGTGAGCATGCTTCTTAAGCAAATGCAGAATTTTGTGAACACTCGTGACATGTCTCTGTCAGGTGTCACAGCATAACTTGGACCTGGGTCTTAAAGGATATTTACCTTGTGTTGTCTTACTCTAGACTGCCTGTAGGAAGGATATTCACATGCGATAAGTCAAAATGGCTTTTAAAAATGTTTTACTAACAACACTTTATACCCACTTTAAAAAGATACTCCCTGCATATAGTTTATATTCACAGCTTTGTCCAGTACTGATATACAGAAAGAGAAAAAAACAGTCCAATAGGGTCATAATCAATTCCTGTTCCTCTTGTGAAAGAGAAAAATTGTGAATACCTACATAGCAAGACAAAAAGCAAGCAGAAAAGAGAAATAGATCCTAGTCTCCAACATTTTGTTTCCAGTGAAACCAAGATGTGTGAACTGAGTTATAGAAGTGCTGAGGTAGCATATGTTATGCATTATGTCCTGTAGGATATGCTGCAAATTGAAATACAGAATAGGCTTTTTTGCTTTGTTTAAACAGTTGATGTGTAGTGCTTATTCCTCTTACAAGTCTTCAGATAAATATCTCAGCGCAAGTATGGTATTTGGTGGTTGTCTCTATCTGGGAAGCCTTGATTTACGCTGCCTTTCTTTTTGCTGTTATGTTGAAATCAGAGTAGCACTATAAGGAAAACAGCAAACTGAAAATTGTGGGAGCAGAACATTTATAGTTAATACAGTGGTATTTCCCTGTGGGCTTTCTGCCTAAGGTAGGTGTCCTAGTAGATTCAGTATGATTGGACAGCCTGCATGAAACCTATCTCAACCTAAGTGGCAAAATCAAGATTTCAGTTTAATCTCTTTAGTCTCATCCTTTCTTAAAAATGAGAGGGAGAATGACATCTTATTATCTCACTAATTCTACTCATATTGCTGGTTAGGCTTCTTTTCAACAACAGTCTTTCACTTGTCAAAGTAGATCTGAATCTTTGATAGCAGACACGATGGTAAGATCAGCTACAAACTGGACTGAATTTAGAACTACCAGAGAGACTAGAACTGAGGATCCTTCTTGCTTATCAGGGTAAGGCCACCATTACAGACACTTCAGTGTGATGGCTCCTAACATCAGTGCTAAAAAAAAGGACAAGATTTTGGATGTCCCTATCTCCTATACTGTGACTCATTGTCAGATGCAGTTTCTAGAAATAGGGCTAGAACCCTGTTGGACAGCACTGAGGCAGCACTGGCTTTGCATCTCCAAATTTTGGGAGCAGATTTTCTCACTGCTTGTCTGCTCTCCAAGTGATGATCTGGCCCTTCATAAGAATAATGTGATTGTGTTGATGTATATTTTAGATGTATTCTGCACACAGTGAGTGGAGGACAGAAGTGGAAGAGTGGAGAAAAGAAACTTCAATTCCTTTCGGGAACTGAAGTGCCATTCTGTCTGGTCTCTGCCAGGACACATACGCAGAGCACTTGCATTCTGGGAGCTCTCAGGTCAGAGGCCAGTGTCTAGTCAGTGCAGAACAGGCCTGAGCAGGGGAATGGAGTTTGGTGTCAAGCATTCACATAATTTCTGTGTCCCAGCTCTATCTATTGCAACTATGTCCTAGTATAGCAACAATACTTAGAAAGACTTTATCCGCTCTATCCACTAAATTGTCTGCTGCATGCACCAAGCTTATTTTGTTGGGTATCACTGAGATCATGCTATGTAGCTCAGAACAGAAATTGTCTGCTCCTGGCAAACTCTCATAGTGAAAACTCTTAGTGGAAATAACCTATGTTCTCAATGTTTATGCCTGTGCAATGATTGCCACCCCACTGGGGATGTCCAGAGTACAGAAATGTTGAGTTTGGTGCTAAGTATACAGCACAAACCATTCAGGTAAATTGCTTGTGTATGTTATGAATTTATTAGCTTATCCAGTGGTATTAACTGACTATAATGCAGTTAGGTTTTCATGTCTAATAACTGTCAATTGATTAAGTAGATTTCATTAGCATAAATGCTCAGCTTTTTGCATTTTTACATTTGCATTGAGAAACTCAAATTGCCTTGAGACGGCTTATAGCTCAGTCTCTTACACAAATGCCTTATTCCCTTTTCCCACCTCTCCAATATAATGTCAAATGGGAACATTTTAATGCAATTGCTATATGTATTTGCTTGCTCTGATTCTCTCCATCATAACTTTAATTTTTGAAATCCCACAATTATAAGCATTTTCTCTGTGATAAAGCTGAGGAAGTAAGCCTTGAGGAACTGAGAAAATCAAGCTGTCCTACTGATTTCTTTAAGTGGAATATATCTATATAAATACCGTTAGGGACAGAGTGGAGGTGGCAGCGCAGTTTTTGTTGTACATTTTTATTGTACATATTGTATTTCATTATATAACTACCATAAGGGTTTCTATTGGTCTAAACAACATATTTGCTTCAAACCTCTCTCAGTCTGAGCTGCAAATTATTTACAAATATTATCCCTGGCAGTATACATACGCAATCATATGCAGTGCTGCAGCAGGAGCAAGATGCCAAAATGTGACCAGATTATGCAACAGGTAGGAAAGTGACGATTACAGTATAGGTGTTCCAGTATTTAAAGGGTGGCTACAAAGAAGATGGAGACTTCTTTTTACAGGTAGTCAAGTGGAAAAGACAAAGGGTAATGGGTACAGGTTAATCCAGGAGAGATTCCAATTGGATGCAAGAGGAAAATTTGTCACAATGAGAACAATCAACCAGAAGAATCTCCCAAGGAAAGTGGTGGATTCCCCAGCATTTGACTTTTTTAATATTCAGCGAGACAGGGTGCTGGGGCTTCTTGTCCAGACCATGCTTCTGCCAAGAAAGGTTGGATCAGATGATCCCTGTGGTCCCTTCCAACCTGGTATTTTGTGATAAGTGATGATTTTAGAATGTGCTTTAGTTATATTTGTCAACGTTAAGCAATTAAACCAAACTGAAACATCTTTGTAGCAAATAGTCATGGGAAAATATTGCAGTAATACAAAATACTCTTTAAAATACTTGCAATATTATTTAATCTGTCCAAGGTACAGCCCATATCCAGAGTATCTGAGTAAGTTTTGCATCCTGCCTGCAGACTAGCCTGTGAGAGGCATAAGTTTTTGACACATGCTTGAATAATCAATTGCGTACAGGCTGCACGTGAGAGTATGGTGCTGATACGCACCTTTGTATTAAACATTATTGTTGAAATTGGAATGCAGAACAATTATTCTGCTATATTATACTCAGCCAATGAGGGATGAGTACTTCAGAAACATTGCAAACTGGGATAAAGCATGAATGGATAGAAAGAAATGTGGTGTTAGAAATATTACTATAGGAGGGGGTAATGTGAACTAGGGAACGTCATATAGCTCCATCAAAGCCAGAGCCAGTGAGACCCCTAAATAACTTAGTAGAAATATGTTTGCCTCCAACAACCACCACTTGGAGCTAATAGTTCACAGTAAATGTTCCATGTGCAGTCCTATTATAACCTCCTGCTGACATAAATGAAAATGCTCTCTTTGAGCAAAAATGCCAAAGCATGCCCTCACTTACTGCATATTTATAGAAAGATGCTATTCAAAAAAGAAATGAAGAAATGAAGAAATAAAAACATGTCTGGAGGAATTTTTAGCAATGTGGCTTGAAATTTGGCAACAATTTGTAAAACATACCCTATGGGACCTTAGAGGGGTTACTCAAAGAGGTAAAAATATTAATGTTTTATATTTTATATTAATTGTCTGGGCTCTCAGCCCAGAAAAGAAGCACTTTTTTTCTGTGCATTGCTAGCACAGAAGGTGAAAAGGTATTAAACTGAGTAAGAGAAAGCATCACTAGCATGCAAAACATGGCTGCCAGATTGGGGATGTCAGTTAAGGCCAGGTTGAGATACGCTGTCTCTGTGGCTGGGTGATTGCCTTCACAGGCATTCCCTAAAATTGCCAGTGGGCCTGTTCGTGTGAGAACCCACCCACTGCTGTTGCACTGAAATCCTGGCAAGAACATGGGTCTCCATTTTAGACTGTGTTTTCCTAGTAGCAGAAGTTAGTAGAGTATGTTCACATCTTGGTTTACACTGGAGATGGTGACGGTTGCAATCTGCATAATGTTACTGGTATTATTTGTTCTTACATTAAAACCATAAAAGTGAATCCTCACAAATGCAGCTGCATACAGCTCTACTACAGGCAATAATTAGGCCTGAAAGAGCAAACAGAGGTGACCCCTTCTAAATGTGAAGAGGAGATGTAAAATGGAAAAAGTGTTACTGACCATACCTTTTGGTTTTTTCTTTGCTCTAAAGGGAGACATGTCAGGTTCTCTTTCTGTGCATATGTTTCTAAGCAAGAGTAGGTATATTTCTTTTTTCACAAATGAGGATATAATTTGCATATTAAAAATTTCAGCCTAGGTGTATCTAGCAATTTACTAGCTGAACTTTCATGATTTCATGAATTAATGTTTGCCTAATTCAGGAATTCTATATTTTGAACAAACAGGGCCCATTCTTCATATCTCATGACAAAAGTTCCTTACCAGATGTACCCAAGCCCTCTCATTGTCTTCCTCCTGCCCCCAAACACAGTAGAGTGCAATCAGGAATAAAATAGCACTGTCAAAATGAACAAACACATGTTCCAAGTTAGTCTGTTGTTTGTTTGTCGGTGGTTTTTGTTGTTTTTTTTTGTTTCTAATGTATCTGCTCACTTGAGTTGATTTACAAAACTTTTGTGTTTCAGAATAGGACTTAAAATCTCTATGTCCAGTTGGAGGGTTCTCTGAAGGTATGTATCACCCAGAGAGCTTTAGAGAGGAAACATCTGGATTTAGTCATAAAAATCAATGGCATGATATGGCTCAGGGCTTTCAGACATTACTTTTCAACAGGTTGTCCTTTTTTCTTTCTGTTGTGTCTCAAGTGATGGACCTTTTCTATCACAAAGCATGTGTAAATTAAAATGCATGTGTAAAAACATGCTTGTACTATACAATGTGTGCACTAGTGGTTTTGGAAACAAGACATTCTTTTCACTCAAGTCAAATTCTCAAGTTGTGCCCTTGGCATGAGCAGTTCACTTCCTGCACTCCAATTCTCAGAGGGCATAAAGCTGGGTTTGGATTTTTTTATTTATATATTTTTTTAAGTCATAAGGAAATTGATACCATGTGATGTAAAGACTTCAGCATGTTAAATATACTTATTTCTTTAAAGCTGAGGAGGACTGAGGTTGACATTTGTTTCAGATTTCCAGCAATACCATCATTGCTGTGTAATAGCTGAAACGGTTCCATCCATCCCGTTACGACGTTACTTTATTTCTTGACAAGAAAACATTAAATACAAGGGAAATTGGGGGTAGGGAGAATCAAAACTGTGTGAATTGTTTAACCTTCTACCACAGTTCAACAGTTGTGGTGGTATATTCGGCCTTTTTTAAAAGCCTTTGGCAAGCTGCCTAGATTTCGTAAGGCTACTTATGTTTTCTAGGCCCCCAAAGATCACAGTGTTTCTGGCTCGAGACTGAAATCCCTTTGAGCCAAAGCTGAAGAAAACTTTTGAACCATGTTGAGTAAACAGTTCAAGAAGCAGCTATCGGTCATGATGCTCTTAAAGGTTCTATGTCACATCTCAGGCAAAGATGAACAGAAACCACAAATACATTGTTTTAGTTCAAACACTTCCAGAAATCATGGTTGCAGTCAGTAGTAGGTGGAATAGGGTGTTTGTTATTTCTGTTGAAACTGTGTTGGAAAAAGGAGCAAAATGATGAATTCACTGACTGCACAGTAATACTCCTTAAAACTCGACTACATAAACCATCACCAAAAACACTGAAGCAAAAGCTTCTCCCCATAACAAGATTTTTTTTTTTATCACCATAGAACACAAGTTCCTGCTTAGGAGCCTAGAAGATGTCATGGCTCCAAGAAAAGTACTTCATTCTGAAAAATGGATCAGTGATTTGGGGCTACTGATGAATTCAAGGTGGAGAAGAGTGAAGACTGGGATTGGTGGACTTCTAACCATTTCATGTGTATGTGTTTTGGAGGGCTTTTTTGCATGTGGGTTGTGGTTTCTGTTGTTGTTTTGTGTGTGGTGGTGGTTTTTTTTTTGGTTGTTGAAGGGTATTTTTTTGTTGGTTGGTTAATTGGGATTTATCTCCCTAACAGAGTCATTATCCTGTCTGAGCAGCTAGGTCATGGTCAGCACCAGTTTCTTAGTGTAATTTCCAGAAAAGCTGAGTCAAGGCTTTTGTGCACAAATAACATCCTAAATTACAAACCCCAACATCACTTCGTAGGGGAGCTATGGGGCAAAAGGCTTCAGTGCCTAAAGGTTTGTGTATTTTTTTCACAACTGCGTTATTTTCAATATAATATGAAAATACTGCTCTTCTACTTGCTGTGATGTCTCCAGACCATCACAGCTGCAACAGAACTTGTATGTTAACTAATAAGTTTAGAAGCTGAAAAAAAGTTCATGCAGTATTTAGTACTTGAGGGCAACCAGGGTCAATGAAGACTGCTCAGTATCTGATCATCAGATCAGTGTTTTGACATTTCTGCAATGAATTTATATAGTATCCTTCAAGATACCAAGAAATAGATGGTTGATGAGTTTCACAAGCTACAGGGATACCTCAGACCCATGTATGTAGTAGCATAAGTAACTACAAGTTTATAACTGGCCACTATTTTTCCTACTGAGGAAGAAATCTGACTTCTTACAAGAACAGGAGTTGCCATCTCCTTACTTTTTTAATGATACCTGAAATTGTTACAGCATACTTAAATATCTAGCCTTAGATTATAGCTACATTTAGTGCATCCCTAACCTGGGTTTGCTTTTATGTGGCAATTTATAAATGGATTTCTCCTCTGTGCTCTGGAAATCACTGGAAATCTCTGACAATCTCTCTTCATTTAGAAACACAATGTCTTTCACATAAGGACTTTGTGTCATATTAAAATCAAGAAGCATGGGGTTCTGTTGACTCTTTGAACTTGAAAAAGTTCCTGTTTCGGGATAATATTTGAGATGGCTTATATTCAACACAGTCTTTTATGAAGCTAGAACATTATTGACCCATTCCTTTATATCTTGCACAAGAAATACAAAGTTGTAGCATTGGGCAAATAAAAATGAACAAGGAGGAGAGGGAGGAGAATATTCCTTTTGGAAATGGAAGTGTCTGTTACAGTGTTTTGATTCCTATGCTGAGTCCTTTTGAATTTTATTGTAAACTTAGATTTTTCAACAGATTTATTGTAGCTGGGAGTAAAACTGTCAGATTTGTTCCTGCATCACCAGTCTAACATATTTTGTTATATTGCCATGGACTTCAAAAAATAATTTGACCAGTTCAGGTTGAAATAGTGAGTACATTGAGGAAAATGACGTACATGTTAAAAGGTATGTTCAGTCAGAACACAGAAAAGACCAATTAAATTAATGAGTTTTACTCATAACATGGAAATTATGCTGATAGTATATTACTGAAGTGATTATCTGATGGTGTAATGTCTACATATTTTGGTATATGAAGTATTGGGTCTTCAGACTCACTCAGCAAAACACTCCTGCATCCTGCTGCTGTAATGCATATCTTGTCATGTGCTGTACTTACAATCCATGTCATGGGACAAATGTTTGTTATTAGCAAAAGTTTCACCGATGAGTTTCACCATCCATTTTCTGGTTGACACCAATTTAACAACAATTTTCTATTTTGCCTGTAAGCTAGGCTTGTGCCTAGGCTTTTTCTTTTAAAATAAACCTGGAAAAATTAATGCAAAAAGGAAAAGGTAATTTATTTTGACTTTTAAAAAAACTCTAATAAACAAAGAGTTAATAAATTTATACTGTACAATGAGCATAATGTAGTCTTCAGTTTCATAGCAAATAGCTGAACTTGACAAAGGGCATTGGTTTGATAACGAGTTGTTACGATGGCCATTTCAACACCAAATTCTTTGCTAGATCTTAACTTTTCTGTGGACTGCAGTCCAACTTATTTTTCCTGGATAAGCTCTGCCTCTGTTGGGATTGTAGGGAATAATTCTGAAACCTAATAGCATGACAGAAAAACAAGTGTATAAAAACTGTTCATAATTAAATGTGTTGTTGAAGATGTGCTGGATCAGTCACTTCTACATAGTGTTTGCAGTTAGGTACAACATTTTGTCTGTAAAGAAATATTGGAGTGTCTCAGACAGAAGTAGTGACAAAACTGAAATTTAGTGTGTGCAACCTTTTCTGCCTTAAGCGGTATGGATAAAAACTCCTGATATATGCGCTCAGAAGACAATTTACAACGATGTAGCAGTAGGTTTTGATCGCATGTCATTTAACAATATGCTCAGAGTTAAAGTTCAGGGCATGTAAGGTAATTAGTTTGTGGACATTAATGTAACTGATGCACTCTGGAAGGCCTCTTAAACTCACTCTGTCCTTATTCCCATAACAACCACTGACACTTTTGAGATTTTCTGCCTTTGGGCTAAAGCTTCTCATATTTCATTTGAATTCTTTTTGGTTTTTGGATTGAGGAAACGGAGCAAAGGGAATGTAAATGGGTTAAAGTGTTTCTGTTCCTCTCACTCACCCCCTCTTTTTAATGCATGTGTAGGAGGAATGAAGAAAAAGCTATGGTCTCTTTTACTTGCTACAGCTTTCATTTCCTTGCCCAATGTGAAAGCAGAGACTGCAAGAAATAAAAATCCTGTGCATCATTTGCTGGGATTTTATGTTAAAAGATTTAGAGTTTGGGTTTTTTTCTGCCAACACCCCCCCCACCCGCCCCCACCAAATTATGAAATATTGCATTTGTAGTAAACACATGCCTAAATAAATTCTTCCTGTGACATTAGCCTAATATGTGTCTAACACTGGGAACATGCTTGAGTATTTTTCTGAAAAGCTACTGAATTGCAGATTTTATGAATTTTGATACAAACCTCATTATGTTTGGTCAGGCAGGCAGCCAATTTTATTTTCTTAAGACTCTTAATTCACCTAAAGATATAGCAAAAAATGAAAGGAGTATATACTGAAAAACAAGCTACAAGTAGACCTTATGAGATCAGTCAAGGCAGGCTGTGCTGTACCTGCATCATTCCTGACACTTCTCTCCTCTGTTCTTGAAAACTTTTGATGTCCAAAGCTCTACAGCTTTTTGGGTAACCTGTTCCAGAGCTTTGCTAATCATACCATTAAAAAAAAGAGGTACTTTTTTTTTGTATCCCTCTGTAAATCCACTAGTTCTTTTATGGGCACAGTGAGCAAATCAATCTTTCTTCATCACAGCAGCCTGTCTGTTATTTATGGTTCTTATCTTGTCCTTGCTAAGACCCATACTCAATATTGAAAGGTTTTTTCAGGTGGTATTTTCAGAACTTCGCAGGGTTTCACAATCTCCTTTTAACTTTTATCTTTGGTCCTTCAGGAAGGATGATGGTCCTCTTTCACACAAGTAAATTCAGTAGAGGAACAGAGCAATCTGAGAGGACACCTACTATCCAGTTAGGTGTGCCAGCCAGCTGGCAGCCAGGTATGCCAGCGAATGAATTCCAGGTCCTAACCCTAGGATCAGATGCTAGCTGACCACTGAAGTGGCCTAAGGGAGCAAAAATAAGCTCTGGATAACCAGTGTTAGTTACATAGAATTGAATTGTAAAATCAGTGAAACTTAAGCAATTGCAGCTACTTATTTTACAAAATGAGTAAACTATATAATAGAAAAATTAGTCTGGACATATTTTTTCTTTGTAGTAAAGGGGACTCAAAATATGCAAACTAATGCTGGGCCTTGAAATTCTTGGCAAAGCTCCATTAGGAGGTAAAGTCATGTGTATGAAAGCATGCTGTAGCTAAAATGGTTACCTACAGTTGAATTTTTATGAGTTTTTAGTATATAATCTTAATTTTTTTCAGGATAGTAAACTATCTTGTACTGATACTGTAAAGATATAGCATGATACTGAAGCACATGCCTAATTCCAACCTTGTTGCTAGTTCAGCTGAACTCAGTAGAACTAGGTATGGCCTAGCAGGTTTCTTCTTAGAAAGAAAAAACAATCAAAAAGCCAACAACTCAATAACTTTTTTAAAGTACAACTCCATATATTCTTTTTGGAGAAAGACAATTTGAGCGGGAAGCTGCTGTTATCTTCAAGTCTCATTCTAAAGGGCCTTCAATGCAAAAAAAAGTCTTTCTTCCAGAAGACTGTTACCAGTGCACTATGGGCAGTCTTCCCAAACTCATCTTCTTCATGATCTTTCTTATTTCTGCTTGTTTCTGACTCTGCCATACATGCAGTCAGTAAACGCAGCCTCTAGTTTTCAGTCACAAGGGAAAAACAATACAGATCGCATCACTCAACTCTCACCTAAAGCTTGCCAGCCTGATCTGTGAGCACTCCCTTCTGTTGTTACCATTATCTTTAGTTACTGTATGTATTTAGACAGCAAATCAATAATTTTTAAATTTGCGGATCAGGAAAATATTCATCTGAGATTTTTAAAATCAGTGGCTAGTAAGCCAGCTGCTAGCAGCGGTTTTACAGCTGTGAGATGGTGTCAACAGGCTGGAAGAGACTGTGTCATTCCAAAGTTCATCTTGACATTTGGGAACCATGAGAGGAAAACATGAGAACAAATTTATAAACTATCGCACCAAAAAGATTTAGTGAAGGTCAACAGCTATCAGTTCAGAGGAAGGTAAATACATCAAATGTAACCTGGTATCTTTCCCTAACGAGAATGCAGCTTGAGAGAAGCTAACAACACTCGCAGTACTTGTTGACACTCAATTGACAACAGTAGGCCAGTAACAAAGATGCTCAGGCTGAAGAAGGAAGGACCTTTGTATGTGTCTCATCCTACCTTCAACTATTGTGTGCCATCTTCCTATTACTAGAACTGTGAATGTGATGCAGACCAGCTGTAAAGCCCTCTACAGAGAAAGCTTGAACTTGTCATTGTTACAGCTCAAACAGGTGTTAGAAACCAGCCTGTGTTTGTGCTGATTCCTTCAAGGCTACCAAGAATTCCTTCTGGACATGCTGGATTCCAGGAGGAAGGAGAAGTTTCAGCTCAGTATGGTGTGAACGCACAGAGAGCTCAGGAGTAGGGCTGTCTCCAGGTACCTGGACCCCACCTTAGCTCAAATCACTGGGAGCACAGTCCGGAAATACCACACTGTACCCAGCTGTGTGTACTTGGAGATGGTTCTGGGTGTTTTCCCTTCTTCCCTAAGCAATACATAATTCATGCTTGTATCTTAGGAAAGTATCCCAGTGCCATATTAATGTAGGCTAAAGACCACATATAATTTTATTGGTGGCACCTAGCCCTTTGTTAGTCTTTTGCCTTTGCAATGTCTGATACTTATGAGACATTATAGTTAAGAATAAACAGTGTGCTATATGGATTTATACTTCAGTGTAAGTGATACACACCAAACAGTCAAGAGGCTTTCTAATAGGCCCTCTAGGAACTAATTCTTGTTCCTCAGCTATTTAATACTTAAAAGCAACTTAAAAAAACAGTAAAAGAATAGGACCTTACGAGTAAGATAACGGGTGGAAACTGATCAGGAAATTATTGAGGCTGACCTACTCTAAGCAAACAAAAGATATTTCATACAACAAGCCAGACATTTAGGAGCTAAGACTGTTGGTTGAACTTAAGAGTATTTTTTTCCTTTCAGTTACTGCATAAAGCAGTAACTTAATGCATCATAAACCCCATGACTTCTTTAATCAGCTTTGCTTAAGCTCCCAGAGAACTTAGGACAAACGTGTATCATAAACAGTAAAGATTCTTGTAAGAATTAAGTGATAAACATTACCGTGTTTGGTGCTAGGTCAGCCACTATTAGAACACTGTGTTACACCCTGAAAGCCAAACTTCAAGAAGGATTTCTATAAACTGGAAATGGCTCAGGGAGGAAACACCAGGGTAACCTGACAGACTCTTGCAGCTTGGAAAGAAAGGTTGGAAGGTGAGTGGTCATGTTTGCTCCTATTTTTGTGTGGAACAGGACTAGGCAATCACATTTGTGTGATTGATTTAGACTGTAGATATTTTGGGGTTTTTTTTGTTGTTTGTTTTTTTTTCTCTGTGGCTGTACTGGATTTGAGCCAACAGGGTGGTTTGGTTGTGTGTTTTTTTAAGGGATCCAGTCAGAGGTTATCCTCCAAAGACAGTTCTTCATTTCTGTAAGTTATTTCTAATTGTGAAACCATCCCTAAGCTTAAGCTTTAACATCAGTCTTCAGTCATCACTTGATCTTGGCTGGTTTGTCCTGCCTTCATGCTGCTTTCAGACAATTGAAAAATATCCATAGAAAGTTGTCTTAGACTTCCCTTTCTTGCATGTATTCTTCATTTGACATCAACACTTTATTTTCCATTATCCCCCCAGGTTTTCCCTTAAAGTGGTTAGGGATTTTTACTTCAGTTCATTGTTGTTTGCATTCTTAGAAACTTTTTTAATTTCCATCTTTGCTTCTATTTTTAAATAACTTGTGTCTGTCCTTGTGCCACCCTATTCCTTTAGCACATGTAGTTCTCTGTTCCTGGAACTTACTAGAAATTATGTTCTGTCATCCAGTTTCCATTAGGATAAACCAATTATTTTCGTCCTTCATTATGTTCACCTTGGTGGAACGGAGAAAACGGGATGATTCCAAGCACTCCATTGCTACATATAACAATAATATTCCCAAAACAAAGCACCAAAAGTATGTTGGAGTAATCCATGCTGTGAAATCCAGCATCCTCATTGACAATATGACTGGCAAATAGTTTGATGCTAGAGGAAAAAAAACTTGAGCATAGTAAATCTGTACAACATGCTTGATTTTCATGGAGCTATATTGATTCTTGCCCTCTGAGAATTTATTAGAGAGTGATTAAGCATCAGTTAAAAAAAAAGAAATTTGCTTTCAAAATGGGTGTTTTTAAAGTAAATCGTAAATTGCTGTAGCTGCTAAGAAGTTGCTCCTAATTATGGGAGGAATATTGAAAGAAGTGATATTTTGAATTAGACTCCCTTTTCATTCTCTTTAGGTTCTTGTGATCATTGAGGGGAATTAGTATTTTCATTTCCAGGAATTCTTACTCCAGGCCTCTGTCCTGTATTTCAGCTGATCTTAGAACACCAGAAGTCAGAAGCAACAGCCCAATTCAAGTCTTTCAATGTTTAGGTAGAATTATATTACCTGGAGCCCTAACTGTTTAGGTGGCTGGAAGAAGGAATCCATATCAGGATGCTAGAAGAAACTGTGAAGTAAAAAAATTAATTCTTGCAATAGACAACATTAAACCTGCCTCACTTCAATTGCTTGTTAGTCCAGCTGGAGAAGGAATTCTTCTGTGAGTTTGATTCCATCTGCTACGTGTTCATCCATTAAGCCACTGTTGACCATTGCCTCTTCATACATGAGCGCTTTCTTGGTAATGTTCATGTTCACTGGCACTCTGTTCCTGTGCATACGTTTTAAAACTTGCAAACTTACGTCTATCTGTGAAAGTGTGGGATCTTTTTACATGAGGGTGTAAATCCTAGGATAAACTGTGATATGAAATAAGTATTATTGACTGCAAAGGAAAACATAGCTGGCTGAAGTTAAACTATTTCTGTAATTTAAAGAAAAATAAGTCTCATGCCCTCCTTTTCCTGTCTATACAGCCTCATAAAGCATGTGAGACAAATTTTCAGTTCAGTCAGAAGTCTCCACAGCAATCTGTAGGAATTATGTTGACTTTCTCTAAATAAAAATAAAAATACTTGTTTAACCTCAAAAATATCAAGAACATCAACTCATGACTTGTCTGTTTTTACTGGAGATTCCTCTGGATAACTGGAAAAAGTTGTTCTGAGTTAAAAAAAGAATAATATGGAAAGAAAGCCAAGTTAGTGCCAGAGGACAGTTTAAAACTGTTGAGGACAGATGTTTAGAGTGTTCTTTGGGTCAGTTTGGAGGAAAATATGCTTGTGTGACCCACTCAGAAATTCTGTTGACAGTGATGGTTATCTGTGTTTTTTTCTGGAGAAACAGAAAAGCATCATATTGGTTAACAGTAATAGTGGTATTTAAAATCTGTCTGCTTCGTCATGATGGTTGAACCTGTGGGCAATCAGAACTTAAATAAAAAGCTAAAATAATTCCCTGAAAGTTGGGTATCATTAAACCAGATGACAGAAAATCAAGGTGTCCTTAACTGCTTCTTACCTGGGCAGATGAAGTCCCATGAGAACATTCATAATAATTCCCTTCAAGGTTGCTTCCTTTGGCCCTGCTCTAGCATGGGTTGGACTGGGAGTAAGAGATGTAGGTGAAGACTATGACTTGAATAGGGACCACTTTGTGGGTATCCAACAAAGAGTCTTGTTTTAACTATGTACTGAAACTGGGAATTTTCAGCCTCTAGAACGTCATAGATTTAGGAAAGTGCAAAGTGCTTTCTAGGACAACAAGTGGTGCAATGTTCCTATATGCAGTTCCACATCATATCCTATACATATCTTTACTAAGTGTCAGATGTTCCTAGATTTCACTGAATCTTCTATGAATGATGTGAAAGTGGTAAATCTTCAGATAAATGATGACAAAGTAACTTAAATATTATAGAGCTAAGAAGAAAGTAAAGCATTTGTGTGAAAATAGAGATTAAACAGTTCTCATTGTAGCTGGCAGTACACACTATGCAGAAGGAAGGGTCTGTAGGTGGAGGTTTCAGGCTTTTTAGCAGCTCAGAGGACAATTGGCTTGAGTTCCTCAAGAGGCACCCTGTAGAGTGCCAAAGATATATTTGGCTAAAGCTACAGCAGCTGCAGAGCGTTGCTGGGTTGTCATGGGATTTACAGAGGCTGGGAAATGACAGCTAGAGCCAACAAAGATGGGGGCCTTCAGAAAGGCTTTTCTGCTCCCAGCTAATGTGCTGGGGAGCCACAGCTGTTGTGAGTCAGGGAATCTGCTAGAGCTGAGTAGTTCAATCTGTGAACTGAGTGCAGAGCTGATAAAGTGATTGTCCGTGATGTCTATGTAGATTACACAAGTGCTTAATACATAAACAGGGAAACTGCCTCCCTGTACTGGACTTTGCATGTGGAAGTGTCATGTGGTGCTAGGCAGGGCTGTCCTGAGGTCATTCTTTAATGTTCAGTAACTGTCTGGTGTGTGGCCTGCAAATTACTGTCTTCTCCACAGGGGAAGAAGGTACCTAGAAAGCAGTACCTGGCCCAAAATCAGAGTGTAAAGATTCATCATGTCAGTATTTATAAATAAATAATAATGCCTTGTTGACACGGAAATGCTGACTCTGATACTTGGAGAGCCATCTGTGAATTACTGTTAACACCAGAAAACATAGATTAAAAGACAGACCACAACTTAATTATCAAGAGAATATGTCTAGAGATATGTGGATATACCATAGTCAAGAGTGCCAAGATTCCATCCTGCTGGCCTGGGGAGAGAAGGAGGAATCCCCAGCATCAGTAAAGAGCTTCTCACTAGACGGACCACATCTACTGCAATTGCGCCTTCTAGATCAAATCCAAATCCTATCAAAACCCGTAACAGAAACAGAGGTGCAGCCCCTATTACAAAGTGATGGGTATTAAATTCACCTGGGGAAGGAAACTTTGCAGGCAAAAGATTTCTTATTATTGAAGCACATTTGACAGCTTGAACAACAGTGCAACAAGGTAGCAGAACCCAAACAAACACCAAATAACCCTGACAAAATAGATGCAGCTAATCTGTAGTTATAAAATATATTACTTAATGATCTATGTCAGCTTCAAGTTTTCCTTCTTAGCTCGAAAAATAATGAATCTTCTTTAGGATGGTGTTGTATAAGCTAAATACTTAGGTTGCAAAAACCATCAGTACTGTCTCTAGGGCTGCTTACACTGACTTAACCTGAAGCTCTTTTACTTTTCCTTAGAGAAATGGCTCTTGGAACATGTCATCTTCAAACTGGGGAAAGTACTTTCCAGACTATTGTTGACTCCTGCAGTGTGAGCTGCTCAGTTAAATATCTTCTGCTGTATAGAAGGAAATAAAGGTTTTACATTAGACTGAAAAACTCAAGGAGACTTGTTAACTTATTGATTTTACAATATAGGTGTATTTATCTCATTTGCTCTTTAATTTGGCACTTCAGAAATCAACCACTACTGAGAACAGAAATAACTGTAAGAAGCTGACATTTATAGCAATACTCTGCTCTGTCCCAGCAACACTGTCCTTTACCATGAAAACACTGATGTCTGCAAAAGCAGTTCACTACCTCAAATAGCAGCTTCCTCTGAATACACAGCGCTGAATGCTATAGATGAACTATACTGAGATGAGTCAGGAGGGTATGCCTTATGTGAAGGAATACCCTTTTTTGTCCATGTAGTTGCAGTGACATGGGGATGTTCTTTGGAAACCATAGTAAGAGTTTCCTGCTGACACTAACAGTGCAAAGTAACTTTCCCACTGTGTGACATTTGAGTACCCAGAAGGATTTGTAACTGTGGAAATGCTTGACTTGCTTAAACTCTATGAAAAACACCTTGAAAGTGATTAATTTATGTAATTTAGTATATAGTTTAAAAAGGGTTAGACTGCTCGTACCTGTGTATTCTTACTCTCACCTTTGCTTAGCACAGTGTCTGTTCCGTACACCAGTGTATAAATAGACTCCTGTTGTCGCAAAGTGTGGCAAACACTCCAGTCATATCAGTAGTGGTGTGGGTTACTCCTTAGCATGTTAGCTCAATTGTTTTTACTGCTGAACAGATATTGTACTTAACCATTTCGTTTGCTGTATTGCACAGCTCATAAATGTTTTATAGCCTTAATTCAGAGCTGGTGATAAAGCTGTTCCCAAACTTAGAAATACCAAGAGCCAAGAATCACAGTTCATCAAATCTCTACAGTAAAAAAAGGCATGTGTCAAACTTGCCTATCCGTTGGCAAGGGGATGCCATGAACACTGGTGTCTGATTGTTGATAAGGGAATGTGAGCGTTGTGAAGTGTTGACTGATACAACACTCAAGGGAATGGAAAAGAGAAAGCTGTGGAAGGTGCAAAAATGTGCCAGCTGATATCCCAGCAGGACTTCTTTTTCTGGTTCTGTGAAGATACTCTCCTGATGGATTGCAGGGAAGAATAACTCTCAAACTTCTAGCAAAATCAGTTTTAGGAGTTTTATTCCAGTAGTTTTGTGGAGTTGCTGTGTGGTAATAGAGAGTCTGTAAGCAAGGATTTTTTTAAGTGCATGCCCGGTCTGGTTCCCTTGGCTGTTATTTTTGTGGTTATTAATACTTTTCACTTTTGAAAAAGTAACCCTGTGTTACCTTGGTTAGAACATCCAAGAGCTGATGTGACAGAATTGACAGATACTTTGACTTGATCTTTACTCCATTTATTTCTCTCTATATGAGGAAAATCACATTCAAAAGGGAGACTTTTTTCTTCCTTTTATTTTTGTTTGTTTTGAGTACCTTTGAGTGTATCTCAAGGCTTCTCTTTTCTTTTTTGTACTTCCTCTCTAAGAATTATGCTCTTGTTCTCATAGGATATGTCAACTACTCATGCTGTTGCTAGTAAATCAGCCAGGATCATTTCCAGTAACAGAGGCCATGTGTCATGATGCACTAGCACTGGTATCCCACAGTTATAAATAGATTCTTGCATGGACCTCAGAAGGGTAAGCAGACATTCAAGATTACTGCAGTCTTATAGGAGAGGAATAACAACTCTAAAAACTAATGCCAGAGCCCAGTGTTTGGTTATTCAGAGAGCTGTTCTTTCTCTCAAAGGACTTGGCTTGTATAAATCTTTAGACATTTAAAAATTTAGTATTTTTTTCTTTAGTTTTACTTTATTTGTTTTCCTCTGGCACATGGACAAACTGCTGCTACCCAATGTGTGCTTTACTGTTGTTACTATTTTTTAGGAGGAAAAGGAAAGTTTTCACTATTATGATTATTTCTGGTTTTCATGTTGCTGCATTCTTTTCACTGCTTCTGTCTCCACATATGCATCACTCTGGTGTGTGTATAAGAAGCCTCCCCGTGTTCTGTGTATAAGAAATCTGCTAACTGAGTCAAGTAAGAATCTTTTCAGTCAGAAGGATGCAACAAGTATTTGAAAATACTTTGTCTTGTCCTCCGTAAGTGCAAGAGGTTTTGGCAGTATTGTAAGAACATGTGTAGAAAAGAGTGTTATTTGCTGTGGTGTAGATGCTAAGCCTGACAAGGCTTTGGCCTTGTGGATAGGTCTTGCAATATGTTTTGCAGTGGATTCTGCCCCCCTCCCAGCCCCGTATACGTTATACGCAGTTTTCTGAAACACTTCTTTCTGCCTCCGTCACCTGATAGGCTAGAGCGAGCCACCTGGGTGTCTGTGAAAATTTCAGAGGTTTTTTTTGGCTTGGGGATTTGTCAAGCAAATTCTGGTGAATCTTGACACTGTACTTTAAACTGTTTCCTTGATCTGCAGCTTTCCATGCTGCAACTCTGCTGGAGGTTTCCACCTCTAAGGTTGAGTCAAGGTAGTGCTTGAGTCTCAGATGCTGTAACATGAAGTCCAGCATTTTAGCTTTAAACTGATGGAAAAGGTGTGTACCATCTTCTTGTAAATTATTTAGGAGTAATAGGTTTGGGAACATGCAAACCAAGGCTAGTAGGGATGTGTAGATAGGGTTTAAACCATCACAGCTCTATTTGCCTCTTTCTAAAGCTTGTGACACGATAAGCCTCCTAAACTTTGTTCCGGTAAAAACCCAAAAAGGAGCAGAAGTCTTGCTGGCTGTATGGATGACAAATAAACACAGGGCTCACATGCTCATAAGAGAAAAGTTTGGGTTTGGCTGACGAAACTTCCTGTGTCACACTTCCCAAGGACTTGATCTCGTACACTAACGGATGTGTCACACTGAACAAATCCTCAAAGGGTCTCTGGCATGTACATGTCGTTCCCTATTTTTTGAAGAATGTTCAAGCAGGACTACATTTTAGTGAAACATTATGTCTTTTTAGAAAACTTTTGTTGACTTGCATGGGTGCAATAAAACATCTGGGCTGCAAAATACAGCGTATTTAATTTGACCTCCCTGTGTAAGTTTTGGAGGGCTAGAGCACAGCATTATGCCTTGTATGTTTGCTCAGCACTCCCACTTGTAAGGTTCTGGTTTCAACTGATTCTTATGTGCCAGGTTTTAACCATTTGCCCTTGGCGTTTCCATGGCATGTTTCCCCTGTGAGCGTCAGTATTAGGCTGAATGAAGCTTTCCAGAAACAGCAAGAATGATTCAGCTTTCTAAGATAGGAAGGGGAAAAATATTAGTGTCCAGAAAATTCTTCATAGCCTTTTCAGTGAGCAGTTCTTAATTATTTTTTATTATTCATTATTTCTTATTGTTTTATAATATCATTATTTATCTTTAATCTGACACAGGAGTTGTGGTGTCAACGGTTTCCCTTATTTTTTTCTGATATAGGGGAAAAAGAAACCAAATAAACCAAACGCACATATGTATGCTGACTGGAGACTTGTTAGCTTGTCATCTTAAATTGACATCTGTGGTCGAAGCAGCGGATGCTTTGAAATCTGACGTCTCTGCGTCTGTCCCCATCTCCCCTGAAGTACTCGGGACCACGCGCTTATCTAAAATACCTTTTAATGGCATCCTTGGAAGGGTTATAGAAACTCTAACAAGGCTTCCCTAGGGAGCGACGGCTTTCCCCGCTCCTGGCGAAGGGGTGAGCCCTGTAACCGGCGCCTTCCTCCCGGCGTGTCACACACGCCCGTGCCCACTAGATGTCACCATTGCTCTTCGCCACCTCCAAAGGGAGGCTCTTCAGGCGGGGTCAGCCTGAGCGCCCGTCCCTCGGCCACCCGCGTCCCCATGCCGGCAAACAAGCAGCCGCTGGATCGCAAGGCACACGTAAGCGTTCACACACTGAATTTTCGGGGAACGGGGTATTTCAAAGCCAAGGTCACGCACGCGCTAGTGGTGCATCTGACAGAAATACCCCAGTGCGCTTGCGGAGAGAGTATCGTCAAGTGGCAGGAGTCCCAGAAGTGCTATTGCACTTCCAGAGTTAACTGGAACTGTAATGGCTCAGAGGGAGTGATCCTGCCTATGAATAAAACTGCTACAATCCGTGTCCTCCACTGAGTTCACTATGCCTGAAAACCACAAATGGAAATCACGAACTTGATTGATTCTGTTTTTACCAGAATGACGTGTGATGGTTTCCATGCCAGAAAATTAGTCAGTATTGTTTAATTAACTTACTCTTGCATTTCTTGTTATCTTAGCCCTAATCTTTGACAGAATTTTGTGCTGCCACTGGCTCTAGAGCAGCATGTTAGATTACAGTTCCCAAACTGGAGACGCTTGGATTTAACTTTTTAAGGGTTTGTCTCTTCCATAGGATTCTTGATAACTACATAGATGAGTTCATAGAGTATTGCAGTAAAAAAAATCTGGATTAAAAAAAGAATTAACGATGCAAAATAAAGCATATGTGTTAAATTTAATATTGCCTGTGTATCCTGTGATTTCTCCTTTCTACAGAAGTAGAAATGCAGTGTTTAGATATACAAACACCAAACTGCTTATTTTTACCATGTCAGCACGTTCTTTCGTTTTCAGATGAGATGGTCTTTACATCAGCAGCATTCAACGCTTCTTTTATCTTCATTGAAAAAGATATGATTCGTATTGTGTGATGATGGCTGAATTAATAATTTCTTTGTGGACACTGTTGTAATACTTTGTCTATATAAAAAACAAGCAGCGCTACTGGACAACCTGGGCAGTGTTGTGAGACGGGTCAAAATTGCCAAACTGCTGTTAATGTTGGTGGTCACAATGAGATGTCTTGAAAATGCTTTCCAAAGCGTGCTGCTTTTTTATACCATATTAGGTATTCAGACAGCCACTGATACATGAAACTTTGGCTGAAAATGCAAGCACTCAGCCAACTTGGCCAGATGTTCCACATGGGACATGTAAGAAGTGAGAGAATTAGTGAACATCATATAAGTTAAGGTTTTCTTTGGAATACTGCCTTTTGTTATGTACCATGGCAGACACAGGCCCTAATTCTTCAGGCAGCATTCAACTGCCTTGATTCTAAGAATATTCTTCTTTTTTTTCTCCCTACAGTGATCTTGATTTGCCACCCATCTCCTGTGTTACTTAAAACCCAAACAACAACAACAAAACAACAGAAAAAGAAACGAGACAAAATTATAAGGACAATAGCATCCCTGGCTATGTAGCTGTGATCACGGTAGAGCAATGTAAGACTGGTGCAGAGGCTGGATACTGTTGCCAGCTTGTCTTTAGTTCCTCTTGAAAAAGTAATAGTTGAATATATTTGAAGCAATCCTTGTTGTCTCCACCTGAAATTGATGTACCAAAACTCAGCCTTTGGAATGACTGTGAAAATGCTGGAGCAGAACTTTGCAATTCCTTCTCTATGTGCTTCATGAGGGCAGGAAATAATCTCAAGTAAAACAAGTATTTTCACTGTAAAGAATATGGATTCATAAATGTATTTAGCAAGCCAAATAAGCCAACTTTAACACTGATGTTTTAGGTGTAAATTCACACTAGGGACATATGGTTCACCTAGGTGCTTGCCCTTTGTACTGGCTGTGTCCAAATTTTATATCTTCACAAGTCCCTTACTTAGTGGACAATGGACTTGCCCAGTTTCTATGTCTGCTTACATTCATTTACATTAGAAGTACCTAGTCGTCATCCAGAGGGACCTTGACGCACTTGTGAGGTGGGCTGATGCCAGCCTTACGAAGTTTAACCATGCCAAGTGCAAGGTCCTACACCTGGGTCGGAGCAATCCCAGGCACAGCTACAGGTTGGGCAGAGAAGAGATTCAGAGCAGCCCTGCAGAGAAGGACTTGGGGGTGTTGGTCGATGAGAAAATGAACATGAGCCAGCTTCAGGGTGCACTCGCAGCCTAGAAAGCCAACCGTACCCTGGGCTGCATCAAAAGGACAAGGGCTAAGGGGCTAAAACTTAAACAGGGGAAGTTTAGATTGGATATTAAGAGGAAGTTCTTTCCTGTAAGGGTGGTGAGGCACTGGAATGGGTTGCCCAGGGAAACTGTGAATGCTCCATCCTTGGCGGTGCTCAAGGCCAGGTTGGACAGAGCCTTGGGTGACATGGTTTAGAGTGAGGTGTCCCTGCCCATGGCAGAGGGGTTGGAACTAGATGATCTCAAGGTCCTTTCAAATCCTAACTATTCTATAATTCTAGATGTCTAAAGCTCTGTTTTGAGCTATGATATGAACTGCCTCAAATGACACAGTATTGGAAATGTGCATCTTTTAAGGATTCTGTTAAAAATTTGGGATTTCTCTGCCTGTCTCAGCTTCTGTGCTTTGCCTTCTGTTGTTCTTAGAGCAATCTATGCAAAATACATGGGAGAGAAAAGCAAAGCCTGCTTTCTGTTCAGCTGTTCAGTGGCTGCGATACTGGCTCAGGAAAACTGGATTTGGGTGTTATTAAATGGGTTTAGACCTGTGTGTCGGAAGAATGTTGCTAAGCTATAGCTCTCTGAGTTGCAGCCATGCTGACTTCCCTTTGTTTGCCACAAAATACAGTGGGTTTCCTGCTTATTATGCTGGGCTTTTTTTGACTCCTATTCCAAAGCATTCACATTTCTTCACATAGCAGCATAAGGAACGCAGCAGCACTTTGCAGGGATGACCAAGTACCCCAGTACTTACAGTCACAATGGCTTGCTCGCTATCACTAAACTCATATCCATAGCTTAACCTGCCCAAATTCAAGACTGTCTAGCTGAAAACTGAAAACTAGTGGCCTCACTTTTCCTGATTTTTCTGAAGTTTCTTTCCTGAGCATTGCAAAGAAAACGGTGAGGGCTCTTAAAGGCTTTCAAAGCATCAGAGAGCACTGGGGGGGAGTGTTGATTTCCCGCTGGCTTGTGCAGAGAATTTCCCATGCCTCGGATTCCAAAATGCTAACTGGAAACAACACACCCTCACACAAGGGAAGGCAGAAAAAGAGGAATATTTGTTATTCTTCTCCACATATGCAAATCTAGAAAAATCAGCTGGAGAGATGAGTGCTCTTATAATAGGTGTAGTAACCCAAAATGTTTTTAAGGTATTTCATGTTCTGCTTTTTCTACTTTCAAATCCTAATCTTAGGTGATACAAGTCTAATTCACACTTTGCAGCAAAGATTTATTTTCATTTTCTTCCCAGTGTTTCTTCACTTGCTTTTTCTGGGCCTAATTGCATTTGTTACTGCTGAGTTGCATGCAGCCTCTGCAGCTGTTTTTTCTCCTGTGTACTTGTGATCTTCTTAGCATTTATTTATCAAATCCCTGGGAATCCTGAAAAAGGGACAAAAATTGAAATACAAGAGGTGGTTTAAGGCTAAAATCTGGTGTCCAAATTCTGCAAATCTGCATCTCCCAGACCACAGAAGTAACCAGGCTAAAAACTTCTTCCACAGTTTCTCTTAAAACGTATGTTCTCTCACACTTAAACCACAGGAAAATCTCTGTACCATAGTAGCAATAGAGCCACAGCCAGGAACCCAAATGAAAAAACACCCCAATTTGCAGTTATGAGTAATCTTGTTTGGATATATTTTTTCCCCTGCCCCACCCTCTCCTCCCCTCCCGTTTGCTTTCAGACAAAATGCAGGACAACTTTGCAAAGCTGAAGCAAAATCTAAGTTTTCTGTTTGAGAAAGATGTAATGAGTTGTTTTGCAAAAAAATGGCTTTATTTTCTCAGCCCATGCACTCCATAGATTCTGGTCTTAAAGGATAACATATTTTGGGATTTCTTATTTTTAAAGAAAATATTAATACTGAAAAAAAAAACCAAAACAACCCAGCAACCCACCATGATAAAATTCCCTTTCATTTTACATACAAAACACTGCACTAAGCTGCTTATCACTTGAATCAAGGTGTGTTTGCCTTTTTGCTTCAGTGGAAGCATCTATATTGAGGTTGCTTTATGCTGTTATTATGGAGGTTTGCATGTTTAACTGCTGCTTGCTGCATTAAGGATGTATATAAAACGAGTAATTCGAAGAATATGAAGATATAGCTGCAGCATGTACAGGTTTGCATGCATATTGTATATTTGATAAGTTAACTCCTGCTTAAGACACAAGTGGGTCAACTATTGTGAAGCTGCCAACAGTCTGAAGCAACAATTCAAGGTTCCCATTCTGCTGTTCTTCACTCCTGTGGAATGCTTTTGGGAAAATCTTGTACATAGTTCAACTGACTTATGTAGTTTCTGTTGGATCTTGTCTGTGCCTCATTTACCCATGTGTCTGGATGTCAAAGAAATGTGAATGGAAGATTAGCATTCAATTAACCTTAACACATTTTTTTTTTCCTTAAGTACTTCTTCATCCAAATAATGCTTAACTTACTTTGACTACATATTTTTACATTCAAAAACTGGGATGCAATTCAGCACCAGGCAGTTTGAGGAGTGTTGATGGTTTTCAAGATTGTGTGATGTTGAGGTTTTCAAGATTGTCTGGTTATTCTTAAACTGTTTAAGAAAAAAAAAAGAAAGTACAGAAACATTCTTGAGCATGTATTCCATTTCCAGGGGAAGGGGGGGGAAAAAAGATGAAATCTATTATTTAAGAAAGAAATACAGCCAGTGTGATAAAAGTGTCTTCCCACGTCTTCTGGCCAGGTGCTGCGTGCATATAAATGTTTCACGTTAAGCTTAAAGATCAAGGAGAAGTCTGTGGGGAACCTTATTTCCTGGAGATCTGCTTGCTAGAGTAGCTCTCAAGTACTGACTTCCCATTTTTTATTTGGTTATTAAGGATGAAAGGCTACATCATTTTCTGGAATAGCTGTTCCTTGCATGTTATTATCTTTGTCCACAGCTATGAAACATGCACTTCCACAGGTACATGTGGATACTTAGCCTAACTCAGCCTCTCTTTCTGCTGCTTTATGTAAATTTAATTCAAAGGATCACCTTTCTATTGTATTGTAGAGCAAACAAAAGATACATAGGTTAATTAGCTGAGAAACTGGGGTTTTCGTAGGTACAGGAGAGTATAATGGGTCTTCAGCCTATGTAAGAAAGGGCACACTCTGTTACCACTGAAAAGGAGACTTTAAAAGTCTAATTTTCTGACAGGTTTCACTCTTGACGATGTGTGTATGTATATGCAGCTTTACATAATCAAATCTCTAGCATGAAGTTTTGCACACTATCAAATGTTTAGAGAACCAGTAGAAAAATGTGATTGAAAACCATTTATATTCAGTTTGCATCAGAAAATTATGCACAGGATTAGAAGTTCCAGCACTTATTTATTTATCACAGCTACCCTGCATAAATATCCCTTCCACAAAGTCAAGGCTGGCTCTTTAAAAAAGACTAGCATGATTAACACGGATGTTTGAAATATCTAATAAGCTTAGCAAATAATTTTTTTTTTGCTCGGAAAAAATCCTGGTTTCTTTATTGTATTTTGTTACTTAGCTAGTTCATAGCTGGTGAATGCTATCAACCTGAACATTTCTGAAGCATTAAACAGTTCTTTCTAAAAAAATGTAATAATTCAAGCTATAAAATTCTTGCAAAATATTATTACCGATGTAATAATTCTGTCAATGTAAATGACAGAAGCAATGTTCAATCAAATGTAACATATCACTGCGAGATGGTAAATAGTAACAGCCTTCATACAGAGGTATCAAGGAAAGCACAAGAGCTGCAGCAATTTAGAATGAAACAAAGTCCTGCAAAAAACCAAATAAATCCTGGTAATTTACTAAGGTTAAGAGTAAGTACAGGTGTGGGTGTTTTTCCTTTCTCACGGGTGAAGGATCCAACCTATAGATCTTTTTCGTCCTCTGACCTGCTGCTTCTCTCGCTCTTTAATGTATTTGAAGGTACTTTTGATTCATCAGGATGCCTGAAAACAGGTGTCACGGAGTTGCTTGGGAAGAAGCTAATAATGGCAATCTACTGTCTGGAGAGTTTCTGCTCATGTGTTTCGCTAACATGACACACATATCAAATATAAACTTAACAAGGACTGATCTATATTCCGTACCTTTCAGATGCTGTTACTGAATCTATTTCCCACTGGCTCTAGTGAAGAGTAATTGTGTTGCTTAAAACCAGACACATGGTTGGTATTGTGTAGAAAAGGGAAACTTATTTTTATCTATTTCCACGCGTTGTTTGTGGGACCAAGAAGCCTGTACGTGTGTACATATTTACACACACACCCCAAAAATGTATGTCTGAGTACATCTATATGCAGAATAGATACTTCTAACTCTTCTAACATGTATGATGTATAAATGCTACTATCTTTCTCTGAGAGATACAAGCTGAGTTCTAATATATGTACCCTTTTAAACACCAAGAACATGTTAAGGAAAGAAAGGAACATTTATTTGGAAGTAAACATAAATGGTAAAGCAGAAGACCAAACAGTTTCTATTTTCACATTAAATTCACTTTAGCTTTGATTATCTTTCTTATTTACTGTCTCCAAACCTTCCTGTGGTTGTGTCTTTTTAGCAGTTTCATAGAAAGGGTAATCCGACTTTCTAAAAATGGAAGGTAACCTTTTGTTCTGTATAAATATGATTAAGAGGAATTTCCACGCAGTTGTATGAAGGGAACAGGAAGAAAAGAGAGCAAGCACCACTCTAATCGTCTTCACAACAAACCCAAGACTAAACCACAAGGCTCTGATAATTTGTTATCTAGTAGTGGTTTATATAATTTGAAATGCTTTTGTGACACTTTCTTTAAAAAGCTGTTTACATCAGATAAAGACTTATTTTTAAAACTTGTTCTTGTTTTACCTTTAACATAATGCAATGTGTGTGGGGAAAATAGCATCAACAACTTTTAAAGCAAAATAAGTAGTTGTTTAAGTTCCTGTGCTGGAAAACCTAAGACTTAGCCAGCTAAAATCAACTAACTATAACCAGCTGTACCAAACCTGTTGTGTTTCTCCAACCACTGTTATTTATGCCACTTTCATAGAAAAGCAAAGGGGCTCCACTTAGAAGTTGCCTTGTGATAAGAACAATAGGAAGGATTTCTAAGCAGTGGAAGATAAAGAAACTATTTCAATTAATTTAGTTTTGACGATAAATGCAGATAAAAGCACAGTGTGCAGGAGAGTAATATCCTTGGCAGAGGAAGGAGATAAATAATTTGCATGGTCCATTGCTCTGTCAGCTTTTCATTGCAGTAGGTGCTGAAGTTCAAACACTGGTTTTTAGAATAATTCAGTTAACGAGTTTCTGAAAACAGTCTAGGAGTACGAGTTGGCTTTGTGTGTGGTGTCAGAAAAGCTAGCAGTCATGAACTAGTCCTATCCTTCCTGTGTTCTACTTTGGTCTCTGTCTCTGATACATTATTTTGATGCAGTAAGCATTCTGTTTACTTTGGTGTTCTGGTAAGTGTTTCATGGCCTGGCATGAACTGAGTATCTGGTGGCAATGCTAGACTAGGCTTCCATAATATGGCTGGTTTTGGTTACAAGGTGCTTGAACTGGTGACTAGTATGAAGGAAAGCCTATGTGCTTATGTTATATCTTTATCTTTTTTTCCTTCCCCTCACACGTATTCTCTTTCTCATTTCCTGGGTTTCTTCTGTTCTGTTCTTTGAGAAGCTTTTCTACTCACTGTGGACATTTAACATTTTCCTTTTTTATTTTTTTTCCCTAGGCTCCTGTTAATTTTAACAGATGCACCAAAGGGAAAGTAAATAGTTTTACTTCTAATAATTCTTTTTTATTAATAAACTCCTCACCTGTTTTACTTGGGTTTAATAATTTGGTTTTGATTCCATCTTCTGTCCATTCTCTCTGTCCCATATTCTATCACTGAATCTTTATTTTCATTTCTATTTCTCCTCTTTCTTAATTTATCTTTATTTTTTCTCATAGCAGGGCTTGGGTTTGGTTTTTGGTGGTGTTCTCCTGTTTGGTTTTTTTTCCTCCACCAAAATCTGACATAGTTCTATTTCTCTTCCTTTGATTCATTCAAGCCTGAAAAAAAAAAAAGTTTTTCTTTTTTAGGCTCAGTAATCCTTCTCAGCTCTCAAGATTATAGAGGAATGAGGTGGAGCCCTGTACTTCTGAGGAAGGATATATAGTTTTTGGCATTTGCCCACTGTGAGGAATGAGGGGAAAAAAAGAAAAACTCCAAAATTAAGAATCCTACAGGAGACCCCTTGAGAGCTGAAAACCACCCTCCCTATGTGAAAAACATGTCATTTACATTGTTTCTAACAGATCACAATTGCTTGTTGATAATGTGAGTGGTTTGGTCTGTTTTAACAATGAATTTCAAAGTGTGTGCTGAAAAGGAAAGTGAAGTTTTAAGAGTAGCACTTAGAAAGTGTACTCTGACGTACACAGATTGACTTCAGCCTGATATGTCTTCATGCTTCCGCTGGAAATCGAAGCACTTGGTCATTAACACAGTGAGTCACAGTAATGTGTTATGACCTGATCTGGCATTTATAAGGACATATAGCGTCTAGCCTTGGATACCTCTTCTACAGGTCATTTGTTCTAGTGATAAAGAGAGTGCTTGCTCCCAGGGGAAAGCAAAGCTGCCCATTATGTCAGCTCACACCCTGGAAAAGGCTGCAGATTTCAGTGCATCTATTTGTGATGTGCTTTCTAAACAGGGTCAGTGTTATAACTGGGAGGATGGAGCAGTTTCAACTGTGAGTGAGTGCTTGGAGAAAAGGTATAGCTGACTCTGTCAAGGATGAATACAAAATGTAGACAAGCTGGCATGTTTTATACTCATTTTAAAAAAATACATATGTAATGATTCAGTGTTTGGATCATTGATTTATGTCAGTCAGATGAAAAGCAAAATTTCTGTGATGTCTTTATCATTATTCTGACAAGAACTGCTTTTAAGTTAAAGACTGGTAAAGAATGCCAACTTTTGACATTACTAGAACAGCTCTATCAGCTTTAATTTTCTTTTGGATTCTTGTTGTTACAGAAAGCCATTAGGGACAAATTATGTTCTCAAAGTGGTTAACATAGTGAGGTACATTTTT